>NC_057865.1:17457500-18057500 GCF_019393635.1 Dromiciops gliroides
CGGTACCTGGGAGGAGGAAAGATTAAGGGAATAGACTTGAAAAAAAGGTTCTAGGGTTTCAGGAAGAAAGAGCAAGACATGCTCTAAGCTGGCCCCTCTAGTCTCTCCTAGAGAGGCAAGCCAGGCACACCGGGCTATTTTTGCCTTTGCTAATTCTGTAGTGATCAAGATGGCTAAACAAGTCAATGTTATTTGTCCTATGCAGGGATGGTCTTTTAACTTACAATTATTGCATTATGTTTTTCGTATCTACAAAGGAAACCAATATTACTGGGGGGGTGGAGAAGGAGTCATACTAACCTCACTATATAGAGAGATGGAGCCATACAGTGATGTGTGTGTGTGTGTGCCTGCATACGAGTGTGCACAAACATCTGTGTAGATATCAGTGAAGCTAAGCCATCACAGACCAGCCAAATTGGAAGTAATAAAAATACTCTGATTCCCAACTCCTCAGTGATTCTTCCAAAACCACCTTGCACGAAAGAGAATGGAGCATGCCCCCTTTAAAGATAAATGGATTTTTTTTTAAAGGCACAAGACCTAAATTTCCAAATCTGCTTTAGTCCTTCTGTCTTGCTCCAAGGGACCTTCTGTTAGTGGAGCTTCGGGAAAACAGAGGAAATAAGGTTGGAGGAACGATAGGCTTTCTGGAGTTTCTGGAAATTAATGGCCTTGAAGGCGAAGAGGGTCTTTAGGGTATCCTCCACCTTAATTAAGCCCACCTTACTGAGGAGCTGAAAGGCTCCCAGGGTCTCAGAAGTTAGCTATTCAGGGTAGAGTTTCCAGAAGAGAGGAAGAGGAAGTAGGAGGGACAAATTCTGAAGCTGGAGAACTGGGTCCTCCAACTGCTTTAGGGTGTCACTAGAAGGGAGTAGATTGGGCAGCTCCATCTATCTTTGCATCTCCAGGGCTCATAGGAGAGGGGGGTTTGGTGTGGAGAGACATTGATCATTAATGATGTGTGTGTAGAATACTGGTCCACCGTGGCTCGAGAACTTCACACGAGGATGTAGCATGGGATCTCTCTCTCTCTCTCTCTCTCTCTCTCTCTCTCTCTCTCTCTCTCTCTCTCTCTCTCTCTCCCTCCCTCCCTCCCTCCCTCCCTCCTTCCCTCCCTTCCTCCCTCCCTTTCAGGTTGTCCATGTTATAGGTCCCAAATAACTTGGCAATGGCAGCCCATCACCTCTCCCCAAAGGTGTCACTTTACATAGAGAAAAAAGCCCTACCTTCCTATGACCTAGTTTTCACATTGGATTCTTTTTTCTCCTCCTTTTTTAATCTAAAAGACAACTTTTTCTTCCTTTTTTCTTTTATTTCTTTCTATTACTTCTCTCTCTCTCCCTCTCTCCCTCTCTCCCTCTCTCTCTCTCCTTTCTCTTCCTCCTTTCTTTTCTTTCTTTTGTGGAGGTGAGGTTGGAGGGGGAATTGCATGCCAATGACTTACCAGCACAGGAGTTCATCCGCTGCATCCAGGGATAAACAGGACTCGTGTACTTCCGGTCGCTGCCTTCGTCATTTAAGATTTTGCCCTGCACGCTGCTTTCGGATTTGTATTGTTGCTCTGGAGAAAAGTGCAGATACTCCCCGTGGCCCCTCTGTTTGCCACTGCCCGAGGGAGAGGCGCTACTCAGGTCCTTCTCTGAATAGAAACAAGAGGTGCCGTACTCATAGGACGCTCGATTGCAAGCAATGACCGTGTTGGACTGTTGGTAGAAACAAGGTGAGGTGTATGTCTTGTCCTGGAGGCTCGATGCCCCATAAGAAGCGGGGAAGTGCCTCAGAGCATCATAGCCAGCTGGATAGAGGGGGATTTGCCCGAGGAAGGAGTCCTGTCCATTAGGCAGGCTCCCAGGGAAAGTGGGATTCACAAAATAGGAACTCATTTGCGCTCCCCTCTGCAGGACTGTGATTTGTTGTGTATTAGTACATCTGGCTATAACTATTAGTAGTCATCGAACTGGTTTGTTTCTGGATGGCCGAGCGCCAAAAGCGACAGCAGCAAATAGCACCAGCTGACGGCGCGGCGGCCAATGGGAGTGAGCCGTGGAGCCCGCTCCCCGGGGACCCGCGGCGACCGAGCCAGCAAAGTTACAAACAACCCCCAGCCCGCACACCCGGCAGATTAATGGGCACGCACAGCCAGCCTGCCCGCCCGCCTCTCTTCCCGGAACGCCAGCCGAGGGCCGCCGGGGAGGGGGCCGGCCTCGGCTTCCTTGGCCCCGGGGCCCCGAGGGTTTGAGGGCCCTCCAGGATCCTGGCCTTGGAGGACAGCCTGGCCCAGGCCTCCTCTCTCTCTCTCTCTCTCTCTCTCTCTCTCTCTCTCTCTCTCTCTCTCTCTCTCTCTCTCTCTCTCAGGAATCTTCAGCCAGGAGGGGCCATGACAACAGATTTCCCCCCACCCCCCACCCCCTCCGCCCCAAATCTCTTTTCATTTCCCCCTCACAGCCGAAAAGGGCCCTGCTCACTGCAATTGCATTAAGGGAAACATTCGTCGAGTTAGGCTCCTCCAGGGAGAAGCCGAGGTCAGGGGGTCCCTATCACCCTTACCTCTTCCTCACCTCCCACCCGTGGGTGCCCTAACGCAGGCTCTGGGGGAAGGGGAAAGCTCAAAGGAGGCCTCCTGCCTCTCTTCTGCTCACAGCAACTTAGGAAGCCGAGGAGGCCACCCCCTTCCTCTCATAATAACCCCCAAAGAAGTCTGCAGACAACCCGTCGAGTCCAGGCTCGTAAGGGGAAGAAAGGGAGATTCGCATTCTCCTTGACCAGAGCGTCAGGCACAGCTACTGTCCTAAATGGTTCTTCTGATCCCTTTCTCCTCCCAAAGACCTCCTCATCCCAGTTAAAGAAAAAAATAATAATAAGGCTAAGCACCTCTACTACTCCCGACTCAGGGACTTTCCGACGTCTCCTTGTGAGGCTCCAAAGATTTGAGCCACTGTGGCCCAGAAATCCCCACTATCCTCCCCCAGCCTAATTCCCGAAAGAGCGAGCCTGAATTCGGCCGCTTCCTACCGAGAAAAGAAGGAAATTTCAAAAAGGAAGGCAAGGTGCAAAGGTTTGGGGGCTCCCGAAGCCATCAAGTGCATCTCTCGCCTCCCTCACCCTTCCTGACCCCTCAAAATGTCCCCGTTTCCTTTCCCTCAGTTCTTCGTTGCTGTTTACACACTGAAATCGAAATCCAGAAAGGAGTGTTTACCTTATTAAAAAGATTCCACTATTGAACAAGGCCGTGGGCCAGAACCCGAAGAGGCCAGGCAGCTCGGGCCCTTTTCGGAATCCCGAGGACTAAATGATCGACCCCTGGCTTTCTAAACATTTGAATGAACTGATACACCTTTAAAGGTCGAAGTCTGCGCCCTGGCAGGGCTCGCCGAGCCCCAAAGCTGGGGAGCTCGTGTCCTGGATGGAGTTACGGGAGTTGTCTCCAGGAATTCTGGAAGCTACTTGAAACTCCTGGCTATTCACCCCCTACATTCCCCAGACAGTAAATGAATGAAGGGCTCCATCCAGGATGACTTTCCAATAGGTGTTTCCTCGAGATCTTCGACTTCCTAGCAGATGGAGCCATCTCTTTAAAAAAAAAAAAAACCCAACGCAATCGGGTCCCAGTGGCATTTTTATGGTTGTGTTTGTAAAGCCTCCTGAATTAGCTTTAAAACCCTGAATTCTATGGTGGCTGGAGAAAGTCTATTTATACCATTTTCCTGCATTTCCGGAGGCTGCTTATAAGATCTGTAAAACCCTAGCGAATGTATGCAACTCTCAGCAATATCCTGGTGGTGTCAGCGATATCAGTGAGAGTAGCAATTACCTTCAGGGATCAAGCCGGAACTTTGTTAATCTCTCTTTCTAACCCCCCCACCCCACCCCTTCCATTTTCTTCTCTCTCTTTACACCCTCCTAATCTGGAAAGATCTGGTGGCTACATGTGTATGTTTACAAACATCCGTAAGCTGTACATATACTGTGTTTATTTCTTTATGGTATGCACCTAAAGTCCTCGTGCCGATTTCCAGAACAAGCCCTCTCCCTGGAAAGTTTCACAAAAATAAATAGGGTCTGGGATGGAGCGGCGAAAATGGGGTATTTCTCCTCACACACTTCAGAATGGAGACCGAGTGAAAACACAGGAGAGAGAGAAAGAATTTGTGTTTTAAAACGACGTGGGAGAAAGCCCTGCTTTGAGTGAGGGTGTTTTCAATGAAAGTTTTAAATAAGATATTTGTTGGAATCTTGTGAAAAGCAGGGACTTGGTGCTGATTTGGATATCTGTATAAACATTGCCATTTTATACGTGCCCTTTCAATCCCTGTAGCACCCAACCCCTGAGGGTAAGAGTTGAGATTTGAGGTGGGTTGTCATTGTTTTCGTGGTTTGGCCTAAATTCTCGACGTGGTTTTCCCAAGACAAAGTAAAATTCTCTTTTCCCTAGGTAAAAGGGGGAAAAAACATTACGTCCTTCTTTCCGTAGTGACAAACGGGGGGAATTTTTTTTTCTAAATACCATCACTAAAACAAAATTGAAACCCAGCGTTTCCTACAAGGCTGATGTGCGATAGGTTGGCAGCCGACCAATTTGTTTCTCCATCCAGCTTTAGGTGTTTTCCATGAATCAAAAACAACACACACGCACACCAGGAAACGGGTGTGACCCCCACAACAAGCAAGCGGGGTTAGACCACAGCACGAGGCAGACCCCAGGGGTTCCCTCCGAGGCCAAACGCCTCTCCCGGTTACTTCTCAGTTCTCGCAAAGCAATAGAGGAGGGAAGGGGGGGGCGGGGGGGGGGAGAAGCCACTTACCTTGAAAATGGTCTTCAAGGGGGGAGGGTATCTCCGGCATCTGCCTGGGGCTCCAAGGACCCCAGACTCTGCCCGCTACTCCTCATTCTCGCCAGATGAAACTGTCAACTCCAGAAAGTCCACAGTCCGGCAGGGCCACGGCCACGCCACGCAATCTCCTTCCCATCAATAGGATCAATAAGTCAGAGACTGCTAATCACACAGGTGCGGGGGGCCGGCTGAACCTAACCTCTCCAGGCAAACCCCTATTTCTCTGGCCACCGACACAAGAAACATCTTTTCTCAGGTTCAGATTTGGCCCTGGGCCGCCCACGAGCCCCGAAGCTTACTCTCAGACTCCAAGATCCAAACGGTTTTAGCTACCCCATCCCCACCCCACCCCCTCCCAGAACCATTGTTTGGATTCCACGGGCCTGAGGGACCTCAGTTTGGGGGAGGAGGCAGCATGCTATTCAGAATCAGTCCTCTCCAAGCTATGCAACCGGTTTCCATAAATGTGTAGCTGGGGGTGGGAGTGGGGGGTGCCCAGGCCATCCAAGGGCCTGCAGAGAACCAACTGGGGGTGGGTGGCGATCCATAAACGACCAGGTGTCCACCACCTCTCTGGGTAGGCCCGTCCCCCTCCCCCTCCATTCCCTCACTCCAATAATTCCTCCAAGGGGAAGTGAGAAGCCACTTTCGCCAAGGCTCGGCTTCCCCTTGGCCGCGGACGCTCGCCGCTACTGCTCTTGGCCACAGCGTGGCAGCACTGAGCCCCAAGCTAGCCACCATAAATAATCTCACACATCCCCCCCCCCCCCCTCACTGCAGTTGCAGGAGAGCAGACACCGCAGTGCCATGCAAATACAATTCTTTAGCAGCCGAGAGAACACAAACAACGCCGGTGTTAACATTAGGAGTGCGCGCGGCTCCTTCTGAATTACGGTAATGAATACCAAGATATTCCCAGAGCCCCAACCCCCTGCACCGCCGCCGCCGCCGCCGGGCTGAGGGATTTTCCTCTCCCTCTTCCCTCCGCAGGTCACAAACCCGAAGGCGCCCTGGACCACTGAAACACACCTTATGATGCCAAATACCTTACGAAAACATATCCATTCCAGCCCTATTCGAGTCTCGAATCTGAGTTTTCCTTTCCCTACGAATCATCTTCACACACATATCCCCCCCTTAAAAACAAAAAACAAACAAACAAAAAAATCCAAACCACCATAATCTCTTCCCATTACAGCCAGGTACAAGTCCTCTGTCCTAAACTGAAAGAAATTCGCTTATGATTAAAAAGGAGTAGCGAGCTCCCAAGTTGTCCATAGACACAGAAAGATACACACAGAGGTGGACACACAGTCACTCAACACCGGTGGACCTAAACCCCCACGTTGCAGTAGCTGCTCCAAAACACCCAATCTACACTTAGCCATAGTATAAACAGAACCATTCGAAGATAGTCATCACAACCAGCTGCGAAATTTCGTCCAATTAACAACCGAACTCCCGAATTCCAGCAACAAATCCATTTCCTCTATTCTCCCATTGCAGACCTCTCTCCTGGAAAACCCGCACCAAACGAGAAGCTGGTCATTGCAAGAGGGCTCTCTCGATTTGTAAGTCTCTCTTTTTTATTTCTTTTACCCTGGCCAACTGAATTCACCCCAAATTAAAGGTAGCTCGGACCCAAAGAAAAAACTGACCCATTTAGTGGTTTTTTCCTTGTTTTCTCTCCCCTTCCCCTGCCGGAAATAGGTTCCTTCGTTGGTTTGGGGGAGGGGGAAAGGGAGGGAAGGCGGGAATCCGAATTAAATTGAATCACCATCACCAACACAGGAGGTGTGTGTGTGTGTGGGGGGAATTCCTCTATGAGATAAAAGCCCTCAACCTCAAACCATGGGTCCCTGTGGAAAAAAATTACAAGCTTCTTGCTCAGGGACAAACGCTGGTAGTTTGGGTGGCTGAAGCCAAAGCCTCCAGCTTTCAGTGCCCTGGTAGTGCCAGGACTCTGAGCCGTGTACACAGCCAGCCACATGCGCAATCTGGTATCACACACACACACACACACACACATATATATATATATATACATATACATATACATACGTATGTATGTGTATATATGTCTATGTGTATATAACATATACAATATAGAATATAGTCATACAGCCCCACTCCTACTCATAAATGTGTAGGCATATAGGTGCACGTATCTACAAGGCTGTAAATGTCTATATCTACATCTGTCTCTATTTATACTCTCCGAAATCCCTCCCGCTAGGGTCAGCTCGAGGACTGCTAAGCTACCCTGTTAGTGGAGAACGCGTCTCACCTTTAGATTCTGGCTGGCAAGAAGGAGTTCCAGTGCTTCTGACAGCTGTCGCTTTGGTTGCTCCCCGGGAGACGAATCGCCCTCCTTTTGGTGCCAGAAGAAGCAGGAAATTAGCCAGGTTGCGAGTTGAAAACCGGCCACTCCGCAGCTTGGAATCCAGCGTGCCCCACCTTCCCTTCCACCCGGACTCCGGGCAAGGGGCCTGCCGGCGGGCCCGGACTCAAAAACTGCCCCTGCATTCCCTCCTTCGCTCCCCATTGCCTTCCAAAGAGCAAACGCTATAGGGACTGAAAAGCCTGAGATCCGAAGCAGGACCGAGCTCAGCAAAAGAATGCAGCTCTATTCTCGCAAGGGAAATTATAAAAAAGTTCATGTTCACGGTTGCCATCCACATGACCGACAGCGGCCAATGGAAACCTCGAACAACTCATAAAGTTGTATTGCAAAGTTGTAAATTTTCATAAACAACAACGGATTTATGGCCTTTTCCTCATCACTGAGAAGAGGCAGGTCTCACGGAGGCGCCATCTTCCCAGAAAGGCAGCCCCAGAATGCTAGGCTTGGCTTTTTGCAGATCCACTTTGCCCTCGTTTTATTTGAGGAGCGACTAGCCGCTTTCTCAGCCAGGAGGAGGCCTCAGCGAAGGCCGCTTGGCAGAGGGAAGCCCAGTGGAGCTCTGGCCTTCTGGGTCAGCCCTGAGCTCCCTTCCTCCCCCTCTCTTCCTTCTCGGCCTGGCTTCATCCTCCTTCTCCCCCTCTTCCCCGGCTGCCGCGGAGTTTGAGCGAATTTCGATTTTCTGGGAACCCTTTCCTTTCCCATGACCCCCTTTGGTGCAGCAGCCCTGGGGATGGGATGAGATAGCCTACAATGGGCTGGAATGACCTGGAATGGGATGGGTGGGGGATGGCAGTCAGCAGCAGGCCTTGCCAGGGGCAGCTCCACCACCGACCCACACTTGAATGTCCTGCTTGCATTCTGGATCCTGAACCTGGAAGGATGGAGTCAGATACTCAGGGAGGCCTATTCAGCTCAGCCAGACTAGGCTCCAGTGCTTGGGACAGAATCTGGAGCTGAGGAAAGGGACACATCTGGGAAATAGGGCAAAGCCAGCTGGGCGAGGGAAGCTCCCTTCTTAAGGACCCTACCCTGAGAAAGGTGCAGATTTGGGGGTGCTCTTCCATAAGGGACAGTGCAAATGTTGACAGATGGAAATGTCTGTCCACATTCCACATGTATCTGTGCACAAACACGTATCCACACATATGTGTAAATAGCACATACTTGTGTCTTTATATCACATGCCCATATCGCTCAGGTTATATCCTCCCTCTTCTCCCCACCCCCTCCCAAAGCCCTTTATCTCCCCTAGTGCTTTTTATGGGGCCTGGTCGTGAATAAAGAAACCTAGTCTAGTGTCACCAAGCATATATTTTATTTTTTTCTATGTAACATAAACCACATTTGGTGGGGGCCAGACTGGAACAGTCACCTCCATGGAGTTCACACACAGTTGGGACTCTCAAGACCTACGTAGACGGCAGCGCCAATGTTGACAGGACTACAAGATAACACCAGAGACAGACAGGGGTAGGGACAGAAGCAGGGGCCAAGTCTGGGCAGCTTCAACAGGGCGTTAGAGCCGCCCTGCCCACTCGCCTCCCTCGCTACAGGAGTTAGCAATAAAACAACACATGACAAAGGTATCCCAATGAATGACAGCCTTCCCCAATCCGGAAAAGGTCTTACAAATAAGCTTCAAGACAATATAAATGGCCCCCCAAATTCATTCAAATATACAGGATTTGTTATCGTAGGAAAAGTCAGGGCGGCGATATTAAACACTAGTTAAGAGGCAGGACATGGGGTGGGATAGAGAGGTGAGAAGGGTAAGAATATGGGATATATAAGTAGGGGCAAGGAGAATGGTCACTTTCGCCAGAAACTTGGGTTCAGAGGAGGATGTTGCAGCCCTTGGAAGGTTGGCCAAGCAAAAGCCTAATGGGGTGCCGCCGAGGGAAAGAGAGTGCTCTCCTTGCCCCCTCCCCAGAAGCGGAGGCATTTTCTTCTGAACTCGGAATGGTCAGGCAAGGAGAGGAAAGCGTGTTTGCAGCATATGATTTCATTTAGAATCGCTTTGGAATAAATATATTATTATTATTTTCAATTTAAATAGAAGCCAGTGAGCCCTGGTCCCCAGTTCTCTGCCCAAGCTACGAAAAAGCGCTCCTCCACAGTCAAGTGGACTAAAAGCCTTTTGTGAAAATATTATGGTTTGCTTTTTTTTGCCTTTTTTCTCTTTCTCTTCCTTTTTTTCTTTTTTTTTCTTTTTTCTTTCTTTTTTTTTTGTCAGTCATCTTTAACATCTAATCCTTCTCGGATTCCTAAAGTACAGTCTTAATGAAGGAACTAGGTAGGTGAAGCAAAAAAATAGGTAGTTTGGAAATCAGATAGGTAGTACAGCTCATTGCTGGAGTGTAGTGGTTGTCTAGGTGTGTGTGTGTGTGTGTGTAATTGTGTATTCTGTGTATTTGTGTGTTGTCAGAACGTCTCACCCTTCCCCACCTTTGCTTTTATTGCCCTTTCGGGAAGGAAAACGAAAGAGACAATTCTGAATTGTGAAACGGAAGCCCCAGAGCTCTGGGTTGGCATAATTAGGTAGTTTGGCGGGCGCCTGTACGCCCTTGCCCTCTTCATCAGGGGGTGACCGAGCCCAAGGGCTCTGTTAGGTAGTTTCTTTGAGCGCCAGCGCTGTGTGCCCGTCGGGCTCCCTCGGCCAGGGGTAGGGATAGCAGCCACGGGACCGAGGGCACCGACTTGGCAGGGGGGCCCGGGCCTATGCGGGTTCAGGGTAGAGGAACTCAACTAGGAGACTCCAAGGGACTCGGGGAGGAGAACGAAGTGGTAGGGGGAGGGGAGAGGAAGAAACAGACTAGACACCTCGGCCTTCCTGGAGTACCTCAGCAAGGCCAGTCTTGGGAGCTGAGCTAGGAGGGCGGAAGGTTTGGGGGTGGAGGGACTGGGTCGGGGGAGGGTTTTTTTCTTTTTCTTTTTTTAAAATAAAACGCGTAAGTCTCTTAAAGACGCTTTTCCGACTGTCACGTGCATCCATCAGACTCCACAGCTCGGCTGGGCGGCTCGGGCCTCTTTCCTTCGACTCCAGCCTCATTCCTCCTCTTCCTCTTCTTCCTCCTCCTCCTCTTCTTCCTCCTCCACTTTACCAGCCGAAGGGGTGGTGGAGACGCTCTCGGGGGCGGCCGGGGCAGCAGATCCCTCGTCTTTGTGCTCCTTTTTCCACTTCATCCTCCGGTTCTGGAACCAGATTTTGATCTGCCTCTCGGTGAGGCACAAGGCGTGGGCAATCTCTATGCGCCGCCGCCTAGTCAGATAGCGGTTGAAATGAAACTCCTTCTCTAGCTCCAGGGTCTGATAGCGGGTGTAGGTCTGGCGGCCCCTCTTGCGATCCGGACCTATGAGCAGAGTCAGGCACAGAAAGAAACAGTCCGAGAAGGGATTAGCCTGGGAGCGGGAGGACAAGTTCCTTATTTCCCCCAGGCGCCCAGACCCTTTAGCCCCCACCCCCTCTTTCTCTCTCGCCTCTCCCGCCCGGCCCGGCCGCTCGACGACCTCCCTCCCCTCCCCCCTGCCCAGCCCCAGCCGGGGCCAGTCCTCCAACTACCGCTGCCCCTACTTGTCTATGAAGTTGGGAGTGTGTGTGTGTGTGTGGGGGGGGGGTCCGGATGGAAAGAGAAGAGAAGAAATTTTTAAAAACAAATCTTCATGGACGTGGGGGTGGGGGAGGAAATATCAAGTCCCGTCCAAACTTTGGAAGTCTTTTTTTTTTTCCAGCCGGCTAAATTTCCACAATGTCTGCTCTGACAAAGGGAAGTTAGCAATATAGACTGGGGGCAAGTTAGGGGAGTATATCTCCTTTTCCAGTCGAAGAGGGGCCCAGCAGCCACCGGGAGCTAGTGCAAATATCTGACGGTTACTGATATCTTTGGATTCTCCTCTGTTGCCTCCTGTCCCCACAAACATGCCCAACTACCCAAGCAGTTTCTCTGGGCATCTCTCCCCGATCCAGCTCGCTTGGACCCCATGTCTTGTCCCCCCAACAGCTCCCTCCTGTCCCCTTTCCTTTCCCTCTCTCCCCAATCCTCCTGCAACCTCTACCCCCAAATCTGCCCGGGATCCAGGTGGTGTGGGTGGGGGAGCCGTGGGGGTGACTCAGAAGCTCTCTTCTCTCTCCATGAAGAAAGAAAAAGAAAAAGAGAGATGGGAGCAAAAAGGGAAAAGAAGAGAAAATGGCGAACGAATACACTTAATGTTAACAATTCCAAAGCAAACGGAGTTAAATAAATTTACGAGGATAGAAGCCATTAATTGGGCAATAAAAAGTTTTATGATACTCATTTACATACAATGCTACGGGCTCTCTACGCAATGGCGCCTCTGCTATAATTAAAACCATGGAGGCTGGCTCTGACAGGAGGCACTTTGGCTCCCCGTTTGCCTGCCTGCTTGGCCTCTGCTCTCCAGCCCTGCCCTGCCCTCTTATCTCCCCTTTCCTGCTTCTCTCTTGTTTGCCCCGTCCCCTCTCCTATCCTGTCCTGTCCTGTCCTCCACTCCTCTCTCTTCTCCTCTCCCCCTCTCCTCTGCTCCCCTTTTCTGTCCTGCCCTGGCCTCCTCTCGTCCTCTGGGCTGTCTTCTTCTTTCTCCTCGCCCCTCTTCTCTCTTGTCTCCTTCCCTGCCCTTTCCAGCCCTCTCCTCGCCTTCCCAGGCCAGCTCTCTCCTCCCTCCGTCTCCTCCTCTTGTCCCTCTTCTCGCCTCGTGTCCGCTGCCCCTACCTGAAGACCTCATCCAAGGGTATATCCGGAAATTGGTCTCTGCCTGGCTGTGCAGGGCGCTCGCCTCGGCTTTCTCACAGCTGCCTTTGGTCAGGTCATTGCAGAGGACGGGGATATTCTGATCAAAGGACGAGCAATGCAGGTTGTACGCATCTGAGCCCAGGGTGTATCCGGACGAGAAGGGGCCCGGATAGATGGCACTGTTCACATTGTACACGCCGGGCACGGAGGAAGCGAAGGCTCCCGCGCCCGGTGCGTAGCCGCTTCTCTGAGAGTTGGTGGCAAAGGAGCAAGAAGTCGGCTCTGCATTTTGGAACAGAGAAGCCCCCGCCGTATATTTGCTAAAAAGCGCATTCACATAATACGAAGAACTCATAATTTTGACCTGTGATTTGTTGTCCGGCAGGCTCCCGTGTCGGTTTTACGAGGTAGCGTGATATATGGTAACATTACACCCCCAGATTTACACCAAACCCCATTTTCTTTTGGACGGAGCTTGCCTCCAGCACGTGACCAGTCATATGACGGCCTCCGCCAATCTCCTCCTCCATCACAGGTGGTAGAGCTCAGGGTGACTCCAGCCTCCCTCCTAGCATGGCAGGGGAAGAGGCTCAAACGGGGGGAGGGAGTGTGTGTGCGTTCCGTGCGCGGTGCGCTCTGAGCCCTGCCTAGGGTGCGGGCCCCGGGAGGCCTGGGCGAGCGCGCACCCTCGGGACCTGAGGCTCCGTGAACACTGGCACCTCTGCTAAGGATGACCACAGGCAGCGAACTTCTCCCTTGCCGAAACCAAGACACCAACCCTTTCCCACCCCCTCCCCTCCTGCTGTCTCCTCTCGGCACCTTTTCTCCTACCTAACTCTCCCGGCTTCCCTTCCACCCGTGCCCCTGCCCTAATCCCTGCAAGACCGGGACTGGGTGGGCAAGGTGCCGGCCTGGATGCCTTGGGGCTGTGGCTTTGGGTGCCCCCCTGCAGGACTGCTATCTGTCGCCTTTATTATTTCACTCTCCACAATGTCCCGTTACAGGCAGGGTGTCCTCTTTGGGCTTTCCAAGAAGGCCCAGCCGCTTCCAGATGCAGTTAAAATTAAATTTTAATATAAAACAAGTCATCACATTAAATTGGAACCATGTGTCTTAAATGAAGTAAAAGTTTCAGGAAATCTGTGACTGGGCAGTTGTGGCATTAATTTGCCACCTCAGAGGAAGAAATTAAATATTCCTATATTAATGACTCTAATTTGCAAAACAGATTTACTAAACCCCGGGTTTTCCCCGTTCCTCCACTCTGCACCCCCACCCACTTATTTCCAGAAGCTGCCTCTCTGGAAGACGAAAACTGCCTTTGTGTCCATCCACCCCCTTCGCACCCCACTCTAATCCGCTGGCCGGGCTGGAGAATTTGGAGTCTCTCCGAGGCCAGTTTGACGTTCCTTTACTCTGTGATCAGCACCCTGTACAACTAGGGCTAGGGTGCCGACACCAATCGTACCCCCTTTCACACACGACTCCCAAAGCCAGGCCATTGCCCTCAGGCACAATAGCTTCAAGAACAAATCGGAAAAGTGAATTGGGTTAAAGAAGTCTCCGTTAGGTCAACTCAGCCCCACTGACTCTTGAGTGGGTCTGTATTGTGTAAGTATGGCCATGTACTGTGGCAAGAGCACAGTTCTAGAAAATAGAAAGAGCTGAAGCGATGGCCAATTTTGTGCCCTTTTAACGTCATAGCTTTGTTTCTTTGGAGTATCAGTTTAAATGAGGAGGGAGGGAATGGGAAGCCGAATACTCCAAGCCTGGCTTCCCCCTTTCCCAGTTGCTTCCCAGACTGGTTTTCCCAAGCGCCCCTACACAGTCACACATACACCCCAGCACATAAACACACTTACCTTCCCCGTGCTCTGGTGCAGAAGGCCACCTTATCCCCCCCCCCCCACTACCAGAGGCAAGACAAGCAAGCCGCTTCACACACCACCACCACCACCACCACCCCCCAGTCCAGCCCAGCCTGCCTTCCAACAATGGAAATGCCTCTCCATTGAGGATGTCGGGGCTAGCCCTTCCTCTAAACGGATCGTAAAATGACTTTGCTTCGGCCCTCAGACAGAGGGCCCAGGTCAGGACAGCTTTTACGGCCCGCCTGTATTGCACATCATAAACTGGAGGGAGCACAATAGATTGCCCCGGAAATTCTCCTGTAAATGAGAGTTTGGTTCCTTGGGTACAAAGCGCTGCTCACCACTGAGATGGTTCCTGGCCAGCGTGTTTGGCCGCACCCTCGCTGGGTGTTGACAATCTGGGGAAAAGTACACAAAAGGCACTCGGTGGAAAGGGCTAGAGAAGGATGGCAGGGACCAACAGTCACGGGATTCGAGAATTAAGAAAATGCCACTGAACTTTGCCAAAGGAGGGCCCTGGCCCATTTGGACACTGGGCCTGAAGGGAAGGTGGGCTAGTGGGCTAGTGGGTGGCTTGGCCCACAGCTGGGCCCTAGACCCCTTGTCTGGGCTCTTTCTTCCAGTAATTACTCGGAACCACTGGGTCCAATATCCGGAGATGTCTGTTTATGGCGTCTCAGGAAGCCAGCCCTATTCCGAATAAGGGAGGGAGGGTTGAATGGGGGTTGGGGTGGGGAGAATAAGACCAACTATCCTAAATAGCATCACATTCTGGTAGGAAATAGAGGCCTAAGGACGTTAACCTAAATCGAAGCCAACAAGAAAACGACCCAGGAGATCAAAGCGACTGAATTAGACTGCTTTAGACCAATAAATTGTTCCTCTGATGACAACAGACCAAGACGCAAGAGAAAGAAACAGGCAGTTCAGCCCCTGTCTAGACTTGGGCTGAGAGGACAGGCGACAGAGTTTGGAGAGATGACATTTAAAACAGACCATGTCCTTTACGGAGGGGCTGGGGAAGACGGACTTAGGGGTGGGGTGGGGTCGAGGAACTGAACGAAATTCAGCACCCCACGACTGGGGCAGCGAGAGCTGCAGATTGCAAACCCCTCCCCTTTGTGGGGCAAACAGGTCGTGCTCTGCCGGTGTCGGGCCTCAGCTTCCCGGCTGTTGCCCCCAAACCTCTTAAAGTAGCTTCCCCGGAATCGGCCTACAGCCACGTCCCCGAGTTGGGTCCAGTCAGGGAGGAGAAATATATGTGTGTGTACATATATGGTTGTATATGTACGTATATGTGTGTGTGTGCGTGTGTGCGTATCTATCTATCTATCTACACACACGCTCCCTTTCGCTTTCTCTGCATTTGAAATGTTCTTCCCTTGGCCAGGTTGTATTACGTTTCAAAGTAAAAAATGCTCCCCAGGTTCGCGGAGGTTTGGCCTCAAGCAACGCTCCTTTGCAATAAAGTAAGCATAGAAATAACAACAATATTATTATTATAATTATTATTATTATGGACAAATGCTCACGCATCCAGGTGCTCACGTGTGTCTATAGTCACACAGCCCTATCCATCTATCTATACAAAGCCAATTCATCGAGTTAGACCGGCGAGAGAGATCTAATCACGCATTTGGGTTTAGAGAATAATGAAAATCTATTTCACGTTGAGAGAAGAAACACCATTAGTTTATAGCTCCTAGCTCGCTCGCTCGCTCTTTCCCTGGATGTTTTTCTGTATAGTTAGAGCTAGAAATATAGTAATCAATAAAAGTCTCCTGTTTACATATTAATGCAAACAAAACCCTCATGCTAGCGTTCACCCCCACACCCCGTTCTCTTTGCCAGTTCTGCCTCCACGCACATTTCTTAATGCCCTCCTCCACGTCACTTTTTGCCGCTTTCTCCTCATGTTTTGCCCTAAGGGAGCAAAGACAGTGTTTGTTTGTAATCCAGACATCTCAGGACTGGCAGGATTCGGTGATAAACTCATTATAGACGCGTGAAAATTAGCAACGAACTACAGTGAGGGATGGCTCGGGCCGCGGCCGCTGCCGGGGTATGAAGGAAGGAGAGGTTGCCACCACGGCCCGCCGGGGCCTGTGCTCTCGAGCCTTGCTGCGCAATTCAGGGTCCCCGTGAAGCACGGGCTCCCAGAGGCCCGCCGGACTCCGGAGTACATGTGAGCAGTGGACTGCGGGCTTGAAACCTTTGCTGACATAGCCCGGGGTAAAACGGGCCGTCACTTCCAGAGAGTTTTGCCCAGCGAATGACTGGTCAAATTCCCGGCTTGGACAACCTGGACCAACACGCTGGTCTTTGGGCTAAGCCCAGCAACGGACAGATGTGGGCTCCTACCATGTATAAATGTACAAATATTTATCTATACATCATGCACATGCACCTATCTATAACATTTATGTACGTGTATGTATATGCACGTATTGTCACACATCAAATATTCATAGTAAAATCGTTCTTCATGTAATTGGAATATATACATGAACAGACACAAATTTGTCCAGGTCGAAATGCCAATTTATGGAGTTATCTCACTATAAATATTTTCTATAAATATATGTGAATTTATATGTACCATCTTGGGTAAATACACATAGATACAGTTATATATATATACATATATATGTATATAGATATGCAGATAGATATAGATAGCACAAACAGACAGAATGAAAGAAAGGAGGTCTACTTGGAGCCAAAATCCCGTCCTCAATTTTACAACGAATTTGTCGCGGAGATCTGGGTCATAAACATTTTGTGGGCTTGGCAGAGACTATAATAATCCCAATAAATACAACGTGTGCCGAATTCCCAGAGCTCCCGGGTGGGTTAGTGGTTTTCTCAGTTTTCTTTTGCTTTTTCCACTTGGAAACAAACCCAGCTCCCGGGTTCCCCACTCTCCACGTGGAGTAAGAGTGGTGGTGCTGTGTGTGTTCGTGCTTCTGGAGGAGAGATATTATTTGATTCCTTCCTTTTCTCTCCTTTCCTGGGACCTGAACCCCACTTGCATTTCAATCGCTGGAATTCATTTACTCTCCTTTCCCCCTACGATTCAAGAAAAATAAAAAATGACACAATCCGGATGGTTGTCTCTCCTTTTCTCTTACCAAAAAGAAAAGAAGGAAGAGAAAGAAGATGAAGGAAAAAGGAGAAAGAGAAGGAAGAGAATAGAAGATTTTTTAAAATGCCGTGGCTCGGCTTTTGGAGCTGAGAAATAGACATCAGTTTAGAAATAAAGAATAGTCTATTTTATTAGAATATTAAAAATTGTCGTGCTATAAATTAAATGGACAGTTTTGGGGGACAATAGGGTTTTTAGCCTTCTGAAAAAGGTAGTATTTAGGAGAAAAATCGAAGACTCCTCAGAACTCATTTTCTATTCAAGTGCGTCACGGCCCAATTTATTTAGAAACGTTCTTCCAAATAACCAAATCAGCCCCTAAGGTCCTCTGACATGTTATGTTGTGTGGTTTTTTGTTTGTTTGTTTGTTTTGTTTTGTTGTTGTTGTCGCTATGTGTGAGTGTTTCTCCCCAGAGTGTCAGGCTTCTCTCGGGCGAGCCTCAGGGTCCCCTGGCTCCTCCAGCTGGCTTCTCAGGGTGGGACCCGGGCAAGGCAGGTTATTCCAGCTGAGAACACCCTTCCCAGAAATACTAAAGCCCAGGCGTGGAGCCTCTCTCCCGCGAGACGGTGGAGTGCACGGTCAGGGTGTCAAACGCCAGGGACATGGGGGGGGGGGTGTGTGTGTCTTAAACTGTCCCCCAAAAGTCTCTTTTAAAAATCCACATCCTTCAAATTTCAGCCTTTTCAAGGATTCAGTACAAGAGAGAGAGGAGCCTTGTCCATAGACCAATTTATCGTCTTTTTTTTTTTAACCCTCCCACCAAGGCATCAGTCAAAACATGAGTAGGACCGGAAATATCTGACCGTTGTTAAACTCAAATCAGTGGCTTCAAATCCAGAAATGCTCCCATAAAGTCGACATTTTAGAAGCTGCCCAGGGCCGAAACTGAGGGTTTCATGGCGGCAGCACAGCGGCTTCCGTGGAACCACACTGCCATCTGCTGTCCACTGGACGCCACTGCAACTCTCTGACATGCCTAGGATCCGGGCCTGCAGCTGGCCTCTTAACCAACTGGCCTTGGAGCCAGGGAAGCCGGCCCCACTTCCAGGCCGCTGCAGGGTCCCAATTATAGAAAGTAGAAGCGGGGAAAACAAACCGCCGTCCTCATACCCCGTTGCTTAGAAAACATGAAAGATAAATGTCCGAACCGGAGCCCACGCCGCCCAAGGGGCAGCAACCAGTCCTCATAAAAGGGGGCTGTTTCCTCACCACCACCCCCCTTATCTTCGGCGACCAGACAAAATAAATGAAAAAAAGCTTTTGTGGAAAAATCTTAATTGTGGCTGGACAGTTGTAAACTCATTAAGGGCCGAATTCCAGACAGTTTGCAGACCCGTCCTTTATTACACACCCTTGATGCCCATTCTTTGAAGTTTCTTCAGTCTGCAGCTCCAGAGGGTGTCCCAACATGGGCCAATTAAGGGCCCCCTCCATCTCTCTCTCTCTCTCTCTCTCTCTCTCTCTCTCTCTCTCTCTCTCTCTCTCTCTCTCTCTCTCTCTCTCTCTCTCTCTCTCTCCCTTTTACTAATTATAACAACATATTCAGCTTTCCAGAGGGAGACTTTAAAAATGGGGGGGGGGTCACTTGAGCGTTCCGCGGCCTCCTGCACCTCTGAAAGGCCTCCCTTCCCGACCGGCGGCGACGGCGGCTCCCTAAATTTTGTCCTCTCCCCTAAAGCTCTTTACACCCAATAAACGCTAACAGCCGTCATTTTCTTTTATGGCGCTCCATGGTTCTGCGTTTTCCTTACAGATTCTTCTGCCAAGACCTGCCACTCCGAGTATTCGCTCTTATGGGCCCCCCTAGCAGGCAAGGCCCAGAGTGATTCTTCGGCGTCTCTGCTGCCCGTGTCCTGCCTGAGAAAGGCAGCCGGGGCGGGGAGTAGGGGGTTGGTGCAGGGGAGGAGGAAGAAGGCTTTCTCGGAGACCTAAAATGTCAGATCAGGCAGGAACCTTAGAACCTTAGAATTGGAGAGCCGCCGTCTACCATCCTTTCTTTACTTGTTCTATGGAGTCCTTCCAAATCCTGAAAGAGGACGGTCCCTTTTCCCTCTCACAACAAAATTTCGTTTTTGCCTCAAGAAAAGTCCTTTTTGTCCTTTCTTTTCATTTTTTGTCCTTTCAATTTCTTTCTGTTTTTCTTTTTTCCTCCCTCCCTTCCTTTCTTTTCTTCCCTCTTTCTTTCTTTGTTTTTCTTTGTTTTTCCCTTCCCTTCTTTCTCCAGGTCACTGGTTAAATTTTATTTTTTACTGAAATATTTATCTCTCCAAAATAGTCCTAATATTTAGGAGACTTTTTTCTTTCCAGTAAAAAACAAAAAGAGAAACGGAAAAGACATGCAGAGAGAGAGAAAAGAAAGAAAGAAAGGAGAGAGGAACGGAAGAAGAAAAAGAAAGATTCCTAAGTCCTGGGAGAGTCTGCCAATTTGGGGAGGATAGGGAGGTGGGGGTCTCCCCATTTTTTTCATGGAAGGGTGGCAATGAATCAAGGAGAAAAATCTCTCAGAATCCCGCCTTGCCGGATCGTTCTCCACCACCCCGATTAGTCGCACGCAGAGTGTGGGGAGCTAGTTTCACTTAGCGTCCTTGGTGCCCGGTCTAGTCCTTTCCACATCTGGATGGTCCTTCTGTTTTCTTTCTTTCCTTAGCCTGGTGCGTTTGTCGCCCTCTCTCACCCACCCACTTTCCTTTGGGGCTCCCCTGGACCAAGTCTAAGTGCCCAAGGGCCCCGGTTGGGAACAATGCCGGAGCCGACGCTAATGGGAGCTCTTTGCTCTCCCCAGCTGCAGCCAACTCTCTGAGAAGCCTTTCTCTCTCCCGTCCCTTCCCGGCAAGAGGGCCGGCGTTGGGAGCTCATGCGTCTGGGGCTCAGGCTGGAAGCTAATACCTCAGTCTGGGGAGGGAAGAAAAAAACGATGACGGAGAAAGAAAACTGCACTGATCTAGCGGCCTGGTTCCGCCGGCCTGGCCAGATGGAGGAGAGAGCAAAAGGAGGCCCAGATATGGGCTCAGTCCCTGCGCTTGCTGCAGTCCCTTGGGCTCCCTGGGCCTGTCGGTCCTCCAAGACCTAGCTAGGGGGCAAGCGACCCAGCAGTGGCCTCTTGAAGAAGGAAGGTCAAAATAGCAGAGCCGCAGAATAGAAAAGAATCAATATATTTTTATTTGGCAAAAAGTTAAATATCATCTCAACACAACAGATTGGTCAGTAGGCCATGAGGTAACTCTTGCGAAATATACAGTGTATTTATTGTTCTGCCTTAACAGAAGTCTTCAAATTTCAAGTGATACAAATCTCCGATTGCCCAATGGCAGCTTTCATAGCGCATCATTTATTAGCAATAAAATTAACTCCATTACAATAAGCATTCGTTCCCCCCTCATTAAAATTAAACGTAAACTATAGGTAGTTACCTTCTTCACGTGGACAAATAACTCCGAAATCTGAAAACGGCTTCACTGGTGCAAAAACAAGATTCAAGCTCGTCTGAGTATTGACTTTGTTTTCTTTAATATATAGATTATATACAACTGACAAGACAGTACTAGAGATCAACTGTACAGACTAAAATGTCTTGATTGGAAAAACGTTGGGGAGAGGCTATGGAGTCCACGGATTCCTCCCAGCCCAACAAGCTTCTGTTTTTTCTTTTTTTTTCTTTTAATTTTTTTTCTTTGACTGGGATATTATTATATATACTCTCTCTATATTACAATCGAAGGTTAACTGTCTAGTTATACAGAAAAAAGACTTATTACACTACAGAGCTAGACCCTTTGCCACATTTCTCCTCAACAACCTGAGTTCGAATGAGATTCCTAGCGTCCACGATGACAACCGGTAGGTAGGACCGGCACCCGAGCACAAAAGTGGATTCACGAACAATGATTAACCACAAACAAACACATGTTCAAGTATTACACAGCAGCTCTTTCTGCTGCGCACAGAGCAAATCAAAGAACTACACCACACACTACACTCTAAAGTCTGTCCAGAGAGTTGTGCATTAGGAAAAAGGTAGTTATTTTTTTTCCATAAGTAAGGAACAGGTAGATTTCTTCTTTTCTTTTCTTTTGTAATACAAGCCAACACACACAGCCATACAGCACTAATGCCCCCTTTTTTTGTCCTAAGATAGAAAATTAAAAAGCTTACAGTACCTCCACCACAGACTGGGCAAGGCCCACGTGCTACCGTGACAAGGTACACCGTAATGAATGATAAGGATTGGGGAAGAGGGGGAGAAGGGAAGGGGGAGGGAATGAGGCCTGGATACAGTCGTATTGTGTGGGGATCACGGAGCTTGGCAGGGGGAGGGAAGAAGAAGGAATGGAGAGGGGGAGATCTTCCCCCAGCCTTCCTATCAACCTGGGCCACATCATTCGTCCTTTGCTCGGTCTTTGTTAATTTTCTTCATTTTCATCCTCCTATTTTGAAACCATATTTTGACTTGTCTCTCGGTGAGGTTGAGGAGCCTTGCCACTTCGTATCTGCGGTCCCTGGTGAGGTACATATTGAATAAGAATTCCTTCTCCAGTTCTAGTGTTTGGTGCTTGGTGTAGGGACAGCGCTTTTTCCGGGTGGATCTCGCGTGTAGCCAGTTCGCAGCTGGGTTGTCTGGGGCGGGGGTGGAGGGGAATGGGAGAAGACAAGATAGCATGAGAGATTTTTCCCCCTGGAGATTATAATAAGATAAGAATCAGCAAGAGCAGCATCAGTGCCCACCCAGCCTCGCCCAATTTAGGGGGGCCTTTGGGGAAATCCAAGGAGATCGAAGGTTAGGACTTTCCTTTCTTATTTCCCAAGACAGGGTGTGTGTGTGTGTTGGGGTCAGACACAATGGAATCAAAATACGGACAAACACATGGAGGGTCACATACAATTTACACATAGCCAAGCCAAGCCCTCAGCCTCCACCTCCTCTCTCCCTGGCCAGTTTAGATTGATTAGAGAATATAACTTTAAAATACACCTCCCCTCTCTTCACCCCAGAGGATGCCACACTGAACTGTATTGGCATAGGAATACAAACCTCCCCCCCTCCCTCTCCCTCTCTCTCCCTCTCTCTCCCCTTTCCTCCTTCCCTCCCCCACTCTTCATTTTGACCTTCCTATGTGCTTTCCCTGGAAGACTGCACGACACAAGACCACGTCTCTCCAGTTGGCTGAATTAAGCCCGGATTGCTTATGAAGCTTATTTGCATAGCATGATATTTGAGGCTGCCGCTGTTTGAGATTCAGTGTGCTGCGTTCTAGAGAGTTTATATAGCAGTCAGCTGAAGGAAGTGAGTTTAGGTGGAGAGTGATCTTTTCTCTCTTCCAGCCCAGAGGTCCCCTCCAGCTCAGACTGTTATTACTCCCGCTCCTGCTGGAGTTGAGGCTAGTGGTCACACTCGTCTCACAAAAGAATATATTAGCATCCCATGCTTTCGAAGAACCGGCCCAAAGAAACTTTGTCCCTAGAGTCCAGGAGGCACAACAGAAAGCCCTAAGCAGTGATTAGGGAGGGGGGGAATGTCCTGTTTTCACTTGTGTGTTCCCCCCCCCCCATAGTTTCATCTCCACCCTACCTCTCTCCTCACTTTGCCTCCCCCCCCCCATGCCCTCCAGCACCATCCCCTCCAGCTCAGTTCTGGATTTGGGGAAGGGGGCGGAGAGGAAAGGGAGTGTTTCATCCGTTCAATTCACACCAGCAAGTCCTGACTTCTGCCTCCTAGTGGGGGTGGGGATGAGGGGATGTCTGGACAGGTAGAAGGGGTTAGAGAGGCACAGAGAGAAAGAGAACGATAGAGGCAAGCATAAAAAGAGAGACTGTGAGAGAGAAAGAGGGAAGGAGAAAGGAGGGGGGACTGCAAGGGAGAGGACTGGACAGAACAGGACAGGACAGGAGGAAAAAGAGGATAGAGGGATGGAGAAAATGAGAAGAAGAATGAGAGATCCTTCCCAAACAGGAACAGCTCTCAGTCCGGGCAGCGGGCAGATCCGGGCAGGAGGCGGGCAGCGAGGGGGTGACCGAAGTGACAGCGGCGGTGCAGGGCTAGAAGGGTGTCCGCTCTGACACTTACTCGGATCAATGGGTGGTTTGTCCCCGCCGGCCTCACTGTCTCCATTGTTTTCCGAGAACGCACCTTCGCTGGGCTGCTTATCCCTATCAACTGGAGGAGAACCACAAGCATAGTCAGACAGAGACAAAGTGTGAGTGTCAAACGTGGTACAGTCACCCCTTCTGGCCGAGAGCGGTTCAGGTTTAATGCCGTAATGCCTGCTGGAAGGTAAACCCGGGAAGGACAGAGAGCCTGGCATGGGCTCCAGCCAGGAACGCATGTACCTGCCGTCAGGGGCCGCCGCTACGGGCGCCTGGTGGTGCACATAGGGGTGGTAGACGGCGGGCACATTGTTGGCGCTCGGCGGGTGCACCGGGTTCCAGGAAGTGCCGAAGACCGACGCCTTCGACTGGAAGCTGCACGGGCTGAAGTCTGGATGCTCCCCCAACGCCGGCTGCCTGGCGGGCTGCGCCAGGGCGCCGGGGCCGTAGCGGGACGGCACCAGCTCTTCGCTCTCGTGGAGCAGGAACGAGTCCACGTAGTAATTGCTCAGGGTCCCCGAAGTCGACATGGCCACGCGACACCGCCGCCGCCGCCGCCGCCCCGACGCCGGACCTGCGGAAATTATGAAACTGCAGATTTCATGTAACAACTTGGTCCTACGGAGAAGTACAGTCACCTAATAAGTTGAAGGCTGCCTGTCACGCCATTGGCTGGCCGCGTCACGTGCCGGGCCAGCAGAACAATAAAGTATAAATCACTCCGCAGGCTATTAATGGGCCAGTGTTTTCCAGTCATAATTTTTATAGCAAAGCCATATGTTTTTATGCAAAGGGATATTTGAGTTCTACGATAAAGTTTGTTTTAATTGTGGCCAACGGAGATTAAAAGATCAGGTTGGGTCTCACTACCCCCTTTTTAAGCGGACTATTTTATATCACAATTAATCACGCCATCAGTGAGGCAGAACTCCCTGCGAAAACCTGGGGAGCCGAGACCTCCACATAAAATTATACAATAATTGAAGCCATAAAAAAGCAAAATCGCATTCTCGCTGTACTGTATTTAAATATATATTTATGATATTTCATAAGGAGTTATTGTTGCGAGAGCCACGGGGCTGGTAGGAAGTCAGTAAGGAAAGGCATATTCATTTGCCTCGCCGTGTCTCCCCGTAGTAAAAATTTACGAGTGCTCGGAAAGGTTAAATTATACTATTGTGTTTGGTTTGGGAGCTCACTGTAAATAACCGCGCTGAGCCCGGGCCGGAGCCTCCGGCCGAAAGTCAAAGGCGCCACAGAGCAGCCGTCCGCCCCGACTGCTCCCCGCTCGGCCCCGACGCCCAGCGCCCCGGCCCCGGGACCGATCCAACCGAAGGAAAGCAGGAGTTTTGCTGGGGCGGCAGATCTCCCTCGAGTCCCCCAGGGCTGTTGGAAGGGGCTGCTTAGGGCGCCCAGGCTGCAGACGCCCCTTTCAGTCTGGCTGTGGGGCCCGGGACGCACCCCAGCAAAGGAGGCTCGAGCCCGGAAAGCATCTCCAGCCGCCGCCCTCGGGTGTCTACAGATTTCTTCTCCCAGCCTTCGCTTTTTTTCTCGATCACACATGCCAACCCTCACTGGCACGGACACAGGCGCGCGGGCACACATACATACAAATACACACACAAATTCACAATACACACACACACACACACACACACACACACACATATGCCGTCGCCTGCTTCTCTGTCCCTGTGGAGACAGGCTCGCTGGCCCAAAGTTGGAGGAAAACGGCTGTCGTGGGGACCAGCGGACACGTCCAGCGGGCACCCGGGCAGACTCCGAGAAGCCTCAGCAGAGCTGCTGGGAAAGGGGCAGCTCCGAGGCCGCGTCTTGGGGCCCCGAACCAACGCTGAGCCCCGAGTCCCGCCCCCCGGCTGGCCCCACGGCCAGGCAAAAGACTCTGTTCCAAGCTGGAACTTCTCTAGCAAGCTCTCCGCAGGGGCCGAGCACCCGGGAAGAAACTTATCCATCGCCCAGGCCTGGGAAGGGGAAAGTGTTTATCCAAGGCAAGGGAGTCTTAAAAAAATACATCCCCACCAACAGAAAAGGCCTATCAACCTTTCCTTCCTCCTCCCCTCCTTCCCTCTCTCCTTCCTCTGCCCATTGCCATGGGAAAGCAGGGGAATTTTCTGTGTGGGTATCTGAGGGAACCCCGAAGTAGTCTATCACAGGTCCTAGTTTCGGGGAAGAAATGTTTGTTTATTAATTTACTGGACGCTCCTAGTCTCCTGGACTCACATACCCCATACCCAAACTGTGCGGAGGGTTACAGTCTCCAAGTAAAACAAGTGAGCCGTCCCTCAGCTCAAGTCCAGTGTTAGGAATTAAAGTAAAGGTCCAGCATTGAGGAGGGGGAGAATGGGACTTTTGACTTGAATCCATTCTTCCGTTGCTTTCTTAGGAAGGGCCTCTTTATCCCCCCCCCACAATGCTTTGGGGGCCGGGGGGGGGGGGGAAGCAGGTCGCCTCCCTGTTAATTTGAAAAACCCAATTCTAAGTAGAAAGTCGCGAGGACTTGCAACTGGGTAGTAATTAAATTCACGTGTGAATATTCCGCATGCAAAAGTATGTTTCTCATTAGCTTTACATCTCTGTTGGCTCTTTCCTCTCCCCCCCCTCCTTTTTGTCCCTCCCTTTTCCTCCTGTTCAAGTTTTCTCAATAGCTACAACAGAAATCTCAGAGAGATCTCATTCTTTCTCCCAATTCCACGGCTGATTCGGAGTGATAAGAAGCTAAGAGGCTCTTATCTCTTTGAGGCAGTCAGAGAACAGGGCAAGACGAAGCAGCTCGAGGAAGGCCGGCCCATTAGCTTCCTAAAAAAATATGGAATGGACGTGAATGAAGTTAGGTACACAATGACCTCCAACTTAGCCCTCGTCCATCCGTTTGCTTCAGGGCTGGCTTTCGGAGAACCCCGATTTTATTCTCTTTCTTTTTTAAAATTGCCTCCTCATAAACAAAAGAAGGACAAGGGGTCCGGAAAAGACCTCTAGCATCGTTTGGAGACTGTTGGTCCTTGCTTGAGAACAATTTTGTTCGTCGTTAACGCTTCAGACTTAGCTGAGCGAACCAAAGCAACCCCAATCGGTCCTTTCTCAGCTTCAACTTAGAGAGAACTAATAATAATAATAACAACAACAACAAACCAACAACCCCCAAAAGAGGTTTTTCTTTCAAGATGCCTAATTATTCCTAACCTGAGCCATAGCTGTAATTGGTACTCGGCGAATTGCAGTATTT
The DNA here is from genome assembly GCF_019393635.1 of Dromiciops gliroides. Taxonomy (NCBI): domain Eukaryota; kingdom Metazoa; phylum Chordata; class Mammalia; order Microbiotheria; family Microbiotheriidae; genus Dromiciops; species Dromiciops gliroides. Next base: position 17,483,830 of record NC_057865.1, read on the forward strand.
GAAAGAGGCTGAGAAGGAAAATTCTCTAGCCCTATTTGGAGGAAAGGTCAATGCGCTGGCCTGGGTTTTTATTTTGGATGTGAAAGTAAAGGTTAGGTTTTGTTTGTTTGTTTGTTTGTTTCAGAGAAAACTACCCTAGCCACCCGCTTTAATAAATTAGTGTAATTAAGAACCGCTCTCCTCCCTGCATATAATTATTTTTAAGGGCATTGCATAGCAAATGAATTGGATTGTAGACGCCGCGCCAGCCTCTCTAACGACCCTCCACAGACCCCAAGCACCAGAGGTTAATCCAACGCTCCAAGTGGCCTTCAGAATAAACTGAGAGATGGCAGGTTGGGAAAGGAATAGCAATCACGTTTTCCCCCATTAAAGGAAAAAAAAAAAAGAGGCTCCCGCCGGGTTGGCCCAAAAAGCTAGAAGGGAGAATGGTTATTCTGCCCGCATTTCGGCACCGCATGAGACCGAAGGGGCCTTTCTGTTGTTATAAGCCCGACTCGCGGGGAAAGTGACTTCTGCCTCCGAATAGACTGCACCTGGGGACAGGCACTCAACTTTGAGTTGTCTTCCCTCCACTCCTGCCCTGGATTATTTTTAAACTTCCTGAATCTGGTAATTGGCCTTTCCGACGCTCCCCGATTCTCCTTCCATGTTCCTGACTCTTAAACAACATTCACTAGGCAAAAGCATGCATTTCAGGTAGTAGATACATAAATATTTATTCTAATGACCTGGGTCTGCATGCCGGCAGTTGGTCGCATTTTTTGCACACACACGCTCTCCTAACAGTAGAAGAAGGACCGTGGCAAACCTCTGCCCTAGCGCCAGCCGCACAGGCTCTCTCCCGGCCTGGCTTCTGCCGGGGTTTTCTCGGAGACTTCTCTCGGAAGAGCTTCCTTGCCCCTGCCAACTCAGTCAGCATCAGCCCCTGGCACAGCTCGAGGGAGAGGTGTGCCCCGAGAATCCACAGGCTCAGCCTGCAGAACCCCTCTGGTCCCTCCGGCTTTGCTACTAGCCTCCATCTCTGCAGGGTTCCCGGTTCTTTTTCGGTGTCCATGTAACAAAGCCCGGCGTGCGGGGCTCCCTGCGACAGACCCAGCGAGGTCGCTGTTGTTCAGTCCGCCTCAAAGGAATGCAGGCGCCTAACCGCTGCCTAATCGTGATCGTAACCGAGGCCTTGCGAACACTACCAAGCCAAAGTGGAATATCTGCCTCAATTTTCTCTTCTCCTCGGGACCCCATTCCTTCCCAGGTCAGGCAATGGAGACCTGAGTTTCTGTAAGCTTTTCCCCAAACCTAATCGCAGCACCTGAATACGAGGACTAAAGAAAATCCTCAGTTAGCCCACAAACCAAGCCTGTGCCCCCAAAGCCAAAATTAAAGGAGAAGGAAATCTAGGGAAGAGAGAATAAGAGAATAAAGAGAGAGAAGGAGAGAGGAAAAGAGAGGAGAGAGGGAGAGAAGAAGAGAGGGGGGAAGGGAGAGAGAGAGAGAGAGAGAGAGAGAGAGAGAGAGAGAGAGAGAGCGAGCGAGCAGATTCCGACTTCCTTCCACCTTGGCGCTTCCTGGACAAGTCTGGACCAGAGGGGGGTGGGGGAGGCGTGGAGGAAAGGGGTCTCATCCAGATTTCTAGGTTTCTTCTAACATAAGATCTTGGGCTTTTACGCGCAAAACAAGGGCAACTGACACGCGGGTCCAAGCACCCGAAGCCCCCATTCCTCAGCAAACCGCACCTGACCTTGAATGGCCCCTAATCGAGAAATTCCTACCACGCCCCCGCCGCCACTGAGAGAGCTAACCTGACCATACCTGCCCCCAGTTGGGGTGGGGGAGGAGCAGAGGATGGGAAGAGATAGGAAGGAGAAGAGGGAGGAGTACTGGGTGCTCCTTGGTCCGCGCACAGCCTGGATCTGGGAAGGGCGGGCGGCGGCGAGGCACTGAGCTCCGGAAGGGAGTAGTGGCATTTGGACGTGACGCCTAGTTAGAGGTCGGTCCACGGCCCCTGTCTTCGGCCCCCTGCCCACCGGCTCTCTATACCTGGTGACGAATTCAACTGAAGTAATGAAGGCAGTATCGTGCTGTCGAGAGAAAGGTGGAGCCCCAACAACAGGAAACTACCTAAATCACAGACCAGTTCTGCAGCTCCCCCAAGGCCCGGCTCCTTTTGCAGGGATCCCGCTATAGAGAGAGAAACAAAATCAGGTCAAACCCCGACCAAGGCGCCGCCGATCCAACCTGCCCGGGGCCGCCGGCACCGCCACTGCCACCGCTGCAGTCTTAGGACTGCTTAAAATAGGGAAAGGAAAGGAAAAGACAGAGCGAAAGAGGGATAGAAGGACAGAGAGGGAGGAGGAAAGAAAGGAGAGGTAGAAAGAGAACGAGAACGAACGAGAGAGAAGAAAGTGTGTGTGAGAATGTGGAGAGAGAGAAAGAGAGAGAGAGAGAGAGAGAGAGAGAGAGAGAGAGAGAGAGAGAGAGAGAGAGAGAGGAGGAGAGAAGAGGGGAGAGAGAGAGAGAGAGAGAGAGAGAGAGAGAGAGAGAGAGAGAGAGAGAGAGGAGAGAGAGAGAGGGAAAGAGAGAGGGAGAGAGAGGGAGAGAGAGAGAGAGGAGAGAGAGGGAAAGAGAGAGGGAGAGAGGGAGAGAGGGAGAGAGAGAGAGAGAGAGAGAGAGAGAGAGAGAGAGAGAGAGAGAGAGAGAGAGAGAGAGAGATCCGGTGTGTGCGTTTGTTTTTCCCAAACCTTCAAGTAGGGCGAACCGTGGAGAAAAGGGGAGGGAGTTAATGGGCCTACCATAAAGCCCTAAAGAACTGAGCTAAGCATCGGGTTCAAAGTCTGTCCTGGACGAGAGTTGGCCCAGCGGCTTGGGCTAGCCAAGCCTGCCGGGGCTGCCCCTCACTTCCTTCTCCCCCTCCTCTTCCTCTTCTCTTCAAACACTACCCACCCCCGCTCCCTCTCGGTGCTGCCCCCCCCCCAGACTCCCACCTTAATCTTTCCGGGCAAAACCCCCCTTACCCCACGAGGCTAGAGCGACCAGGTAGACAGAAGGCCTGGGGTGGGAGTGGGGGGTGGGGGAGGGGGCAACCACAGTTGATAGGAGCTTGTGGGGAGGGGGGCGTTGGGCTTGGTCTCTAGCCATCCACCATCTCCCTTGTTGGGGCTCACCTTCCCAGCAGCTCCCGGGACATCCGAGGGTTGTGGGTGGCACCTAAGGCCTGCTTCCTGCCTAGGAAGAGACCTCGATTCATTGAGACTGGGTGTCGGCCGCAAAACAAAACAAAACCAAAAAATCGATCTCTGATCCATTCTCTACCGTCCAGAAATACTCTGTGGCTTCCTCTGTCTATGCAGCTCCTCACTCGACTGAAACCACTCGCTTGTCCAAGTCAGCAACAATCCAGATATACTAGCAAGTCATAAAAAAGGGGAACAAAAGCCCACAAACCTTAGAGCCGCATTGCTCTACGGCCGAGACAAATTACGACTGTCTAGGTAATATTTAAATGGATGCCTCGAGTAATTGCAGGGAGCCCAGGCACTATTCCTGTTGTAAAAGTTGGGGACGAGATAAAGTGGGTGGTGAAGATAAACAGTCACAAAAGAGGTAAAATTAAAAGGCTTCATTCCACGGCTTTTATTCTTCTATATAAGAACATAAACATTGTCTTTTTTTTTCCACGCACAGCAGCATTACAATATTAATTTATTCTGATTTAAGGTAAGAAGTAAATAGAGCTAGGACTAACATTTATAATAACGATAGAATGCATTTGCTTCAAACAGTATTGGCAATTCTTTAATAATAGACATTTATACAGATTTGTACTTAGACTTCTCTTTGTTTCTGCACCTACAGGTTTGACCCTTTTATGCATGTAACTTCACAGTATAAAGGAAATCCGAACAATGTCTCCCTTTCTCTCTTCTACCCCTTCTGCTAGAGTCCTCTGAAGGGTTCCATGAATTTCAGTGAGCAAAATAAAAGCGAAATTTACTCCCCCCTCCCCATAAGGCAGGGACAGTTGTGTGTGCTTGTCACGTGCTACCAGTGGTAACATTACTTAGAGACAAAAAATCCACTAATTCCACATAATATAATAAGCAAAACTACATTATGTCACTATCTACAACAGGGAAGATAGCAGGAGTCAGAGGTAAGTGTGAACATTTAATGCCAGAGCAGCACAAGACCTTGGCTGGAGCCAAGAGAGGTCTCCCTTTCCTGCTCCATGTTTAAAGCTGTGATAGTTTGGCCGAGAAAAGAGAGAAGGAACTCCGCTCTTTCTCTCCCTCTTTCTCCCTCTCTCCATCTCTCCCTCCTCTCTCACCCTAGACAAAGTCACGCCCTCGTTTTCACCCTGCGTGTTCGTGGTGGTGAAGACCTTCTCTTCGGAAAGAAAGAAAGCAAGAAACTAGGAACGACAAGGTAAAAAACCAGTCTCTCTCTCACACACATCCCTCACCCCAACTCTGATTTGAACGCGACCAAAATGGAAAGCCTCGACTACTCACCCGTTACCTCCCCCACAGACACCTTAGCGCTTACAATGAGTACACTCTTGTCTCCAGGGTCGCCTGGACTCGGAGCCTGCCTAGACACGCGCAGCCCTCTGAGAGATGACACTTGGCTCGTGGAAGGAGTGGAGACCAAGAGAGGCGAGCAAGCTCGGCCCAAGACGTCGCTTGACGTGGCTGCCCGTTTTATTTGTTTGTTTGTTTTGGAGGCGTGCCCACCCCATTCACCCCCAGAAAACAAGACAAAGCAAACAATCCCCACCCAAATCTCGTCTTGAAAAGCTGCTATAGATAGTTGGAGAATGGAGAAAGGGGTGGGGGGGGGGAAACAAACTCCTGACTCCGGGTGATACAGGTGCGAATCTCTAGCGCCTAGGAAGAAGGGTTACTGGCTCTTTTCACCGTCAAAACATGGTGGTCGTTTGGAGGCTCATCAAGAAAAGTTAAAGTTGGCTGTGAGCTCCCGGATTCTGTTCTCTCGGTTCATTTTCTTCAGTTTCATCCGTCGGTTCTGAAACCAGATCTTAACCTGTCTGTCTGTGAGGTGGACGCTGCGACTGATCTCTAGGCGCCGCTCTCGAGTTAGGTACATGTTGAAAAGAAATTCCTTCTCCAGCTCCAAAGTCTGGTGCTTGGTGTACGGGCATCGCTTCTTCCGGCCGCTCTTCGCCGTGAGCCAGTTAGCCGCGTTCTCACCTTTGGCGTTGCCTGGGGTCGGAGAAGAGAAAGCGGGGAAGGGAAAGAAGGGGAGGGGAAGGCAGAGGAAGAAACGAGAAGGGAGGGGGAAGACAAGTTACGGCGAGGCCTGCATTAGAGCACAGCGCGGAGGACCCGGGCTGGCAGCAGGCGTCCGCTCTGACTATTCAGGCTCCCGGGGAGCCCTCGGGCTGCTTTGGCCCAGGACAACGTTGAAAAGCCTTGCCCGCACATCATCCCTAATGGACCCCAGACTGTGGAAAGGGAGGGGGGAAGGGCTGAAAGCTAAAGAGAGAAAGGGGTTCAAATCTCCCCTTTGGTCATGCCGAGGAGGGGGGCGACTTCATTAGAAGACATTTTCTAAAGGCCTCCTGGCTCTCTCTTCTCCCTTCAGAACCCCCCCACACCCCCCAAATTGCGTTTTAATTGGTTCTCCAAACACCTGTTTTCACACAAAGGGAGCTAGCGGGGAGGGCGCGGAGGAGAGCTTGGAAGCGAGTGTTGGGCACCCGGAGAAGGGCGGCCGTATATCTTGAACTTAACGCCTTTCTTTGCCTTTCCTTCCCCTTCGCAGACAAGCATTTCCTCTGCCCCCCTGAGCTTGGGGGCAGGGAGTCCCATGATTGCCCCAGGGTCAGGACAGGAAAGGCTTGGGGGAGGGGACCTTGGCTGCTGCCCCAACCGGGCTCTACTGGACTGAGGGTGGGCTTGGGGATGGTGGAAGACGGTTGAATTTGTGCCAAAAGGAAAGAGGGCAAACAATCGATTGGGTGTCATCCCTAACCCCCAGCCAAGAATATAGGAACTTGGGGGATTCCAAGGTAAAAGAGGGGGGAAAGCCCTACTATGCTCTAACTCCAAGCTCTATGTTTGGGGTAAGTTGGACTGGGCTGGGTGTCACAGGAGATTCCCTGCAACTGCTTCTTGAAAGGAGCATCTTATAGCGACTGTGACTTTGCAAAAGACATTTGGGATCGTAAACTACAACTTCGCCCGTTAATAGGGCTTATTTATTGGCGCCGGCGGCTGGTTATTTTGGAAGCTTTACAAACAGCCTTGTTATCTGCGAACCACCTTCTCCTCGTTGGCGGGGCTGGACGGGTGGGCTGGGGCAATTGGGTTGGGGATTCTGACGAGAAGGATGGTGGTGGTGCTCCCTGGCCTCCTGGTCTTGATCACCTCCAACCCGGCTCGCCTGGCGAACAAGCCTGGGGCTAGAGAGCAGAGGCAGGGTGTCGGCAGCGCTCTAAGCCGGACATTAATTTTTACTGCGTCCCCACGCCCAAATATTAAAAAAAAAATACTAAACCAAGTTCACAAGGTCAGCTGGAGCGAAGCTGCGTGCCAGACCGAGCCTGCCGGCTGCTGGGCTCCCTCATCTTTCCTTGGGGTTCCTTGCCGGCTCTCTGCTTTTTCGAGGGCTCTCCACATCTGACTTTCTCCCCCCCCCCCCTTCTCTTTCTTCCCCTCCCTTCGTCCCTCTCCGTCCCTTGTCTGATTCTCTCCCTCTCCTCTCTCTCTCTAGATCCCACTCTCTCTCGGCAGGTCCGTGGCTTAAGCACACTTACCTATGGGCTCTTTCTCGGGAGAGGGCTTGCTGCTCTCCGAGGGAGCGGGGGACAGTTCCTCTGCCGCGGAGGACGACGCCTGTGTCTCTTCCTCCGCCTGGGATCCACAAGCTAAGGCCGTGGGCGGAGGCGACTCTAGGGAGCTTTCCTTCCTGCCCGTCTCAGCCGAGACCGAAGCCAGAGCGGGCGGCGAGTCGAAGCGAACTTGGGGCTGCTGGGGGAACTGGGGGGTGCCCAGCTGCGCCCCCGATGCTGCGGCGGCCGCTGCGTTATAGCTCTTGGAGCTGCCGGTGCCATAGGCTTGAGACAGGCGGAAGTAGCCCGGGACCGGCACTCCGCCACCCCCGCCCCCGCCGCCGCCGTTGCTGCTGTTGAGGGCGCAGACTTCGGGAGGGCCCCGCGGGGGGAAGGAGGCCAGCTCGGGGGCCGTTGAACTTTTGGGGCATTTGTCGGAATCATAGAGACAATAAGAGTTTTCCTCTTTGATGTTCTGAGCGAAGGAGCAAGAGGTGGCTTGCTGCTGCGGCTGCTGCTGGTGGTGATGGCTCTGGGGCTGCTGCTGGTTCTGGGGCTGCTGCTGCTGGTTCTGCTGGGCTTGCGGCTGCTGGGGCTGGGGCTGCGGCTGGTGATTCGGGGGCGGCGGACCATCCGGTTGCTCCATGCGACACGACCTGGGGCCGTCTAGCCAGACCTCCATGCCCGACATGTAAGGGTGCGACGAGGGCACCATGCCGCCCGGCGATCCTCCTCCCTCATTGCGTTTGCTCAGGACCGGGAAAAGCCCGCAGCTTTGCAGACCGTAGGACAACTCGGACGCTTGTGGCAGGTAGTGAGGGTAATAACCCCCGCCGCTGCCGCCTCCTCCGCCGCCGCCGCCGCCTCCACCGCCTTCTCCTCTGCCCGAGCTGATCAGAGAATCCACCAAAAACGAGTTCGCGGCCGGGCTCTCGGAGCATGACATTGCTGTGGGATAATTTGGCGAAGGGAGCAGATAGCCCTTTCTGGCTGACATTTCTTGTACAAAACATGCTGAATAGGGTTAGAGATCCCCCCGCACCGCGGCGAGCTCCCGCAGCCAATGGAGAGCCAGGGTTTCCCAGCGACCCCTCCCAGTTTGGTTTCGTAGGCGCTGTGCTGGTCTCAGGTCGACCTCTGAATTGAGAATTTATATAAATATGTAATGTATATTGATGGGCCCGGAGACACACGCCCCAACACCTAGGGCTGGGGCTCAGGACTCTGGGGGCGAGATCTCGACCAGGATTTTGGACTAGCCACCGGATCCCTCCTTCCTCATGTCAGGCACCCCATTTTCATGGCGGGAGGGGGGGGGCAAGCTCATCTCTGTAGCACTCCTGGGCCCTGATATCAGATAGTAAACAAGTGGGGTGTTTATGACGCTTCCGACCTAGTGCTATTCGGGAGCCCGAGTCTGCCTTTGCCTTGTTCCAAAAGCCTCTTTCCGGATAATGCAAATATGTGAACTGACTTAAATAAAACTACATGCATATGTCGATGGTTCTCCCTTTTTTTTTCTTCATATTTTGATCTGGGGTGGGGGGAGGGCAGGTCAATAGCCTCCCAGTATCTTCTAGACCTGCTATTTCTCTGCCCAGCTTAGGGGGCAAAAGAGATTTTGGACGGGATTTGGCGTTAAATTCTTGAGGAATTAGTTGTCCCCAGAGCATAAGGCTAGCCTGGGACCCAAATGTCAGTTCTGGTCCAAGGCAGGCTCTCAGCTTCAGCGGAGAACACTGGCAGCTCGGGCGGGGCTCCGCAGAGGAGTGAGGCGAGGCGCCTCGGGCCAAGGCAACGAGCCGAAGAACTAACGAACGAAGGACCAAAAGAGAAAGGAGCCTGGAGGCCCAGCCGCCCAGAGAACAAGTACACCTCGCCCGCACAAAGCAGTATCTGGCTGGCTCCCTGCTCCTCTAGCTCTGCCCCTCGTTTTGGTTTCTCTTGTAAGTGGGGAAGGCGCTGCGACTATCTCTTTTCTCTCGGATCCAACCACAGAGACTAGGTCTACGCCTCACTCGTTCTACCTTAGCGGCTACTCTGCTTCGTCTCCGGCTGCGTTTGTTTCTTTCGCTTGGCTATTATCGCTATTGTCATTATTTCCAGAATCTATTTAGGATTAGTGTATACAAACGGATCTCTAGGATCCCTATCCCTTCTAGCTCTCACCTTCTGGGATTGGTGTCTTTTCAAAGGTTTACCACGAAAGCCCACAGAAGGCAGCATTGAATACCTGGGTCCGGGACTGAGAGCTTGGAAAGAAAGGCCAGGGCCCAGCGTCTGCCCGGCTTTGGCATTGGATAGGCAGACTGGTTACTTCTCTGTTTACCCCCTTTCGGGGTTTCGAGCAGAGTGGGCAAAGGAAGGCTAGGCAGCCAGAACACGTGCTATGGTGCTCACGAAGGTGGCAAGATGTGATTCTCTTTCCTGACCAATCTAAGAATTCTCAACTCGCTGGGAAGCTTCCTAGAGCCTAGCCCCACCGATAAAAAGTCAGTTTTCCCAAATAAAATCAAACTCAAATTCTACTCCTTTCTTCTTTTTCTTTTGCCCTAATCTTCCCATCCACAGGCTGCTCCTTCCCTATCAGCGCAGTACTGCAGAGAGAGCAAAGAGGGTATAGGGGACGTGGGGAAGGGGCGAGGGAGAAGAGGGGATCGTGGGGAGGAAGGAAACACTTCCGCCCAGGCTCTGAACACTTTCCTCTTCCCCAGCCTTTAGCCTTGGCTTTCACACAATCCCGGAGGATCTGACAAGAATCAGTGTCACTGCTACCCCCCACCCCCGGGCTTCTCGGTTTCTCCCTCCTCTCTATCCTCCTCCATTCCCCCTCCCCTCTATCCTCCTTTATCCCCCCTCCTTCCCCTCCAAACCCCAACGAGCTGTCAGCCATTCGGATATTTTAACGTGGGTTTCAGTTGAGGAAATTCCTTCCCAGGTCGTGACAGGCCCCAGGACAAGTTATTTGGGAGTGGGCCGGTCAGGCAGCAGGAAAGCCGGGACAATTTTCCATAGGAGGGGCAGTCCCAGAGCCTCCTCCCTCTCCCTCCTCATCCTGGAGGGTCCCTCATCGCCAACTGTAAAAGCCAAGAGATGGGAGAGGTTGTCACAACTTTCCCCAGCCCCATAAAAGGTTTATGGAAAGGCGACGTTCTCCGGGTGTGATCAAATGGACCCCGGGAAGTGGCTGTCTTTATAACAGGGAACGAGGCCCGGGCCGGGCATCCGGCAGGGGTTCTGCCCTTCTCTGGCCTCCCTGCTTCTTGTCCTCCATCTCTCCCGAGTCTCCCTCTTTACACACACACACCCCTAACTCCTTGCACTGTGTTCCCAGAAGCCCCCCCTCCAGCCCCTACCGCCTGCCGCCCCGTTCCCCCCCCCCCCCATTTTCTGGCGGACCTACAAGGCTTCTCATGCGCCAGAGCGCTCTCAGTGCAATGAAACTCGAGCCCTCGGCCCACGCTCCCGATCCTTTCTCAGCCCGCAGCAGGTATAAAGCTGGGCTCCCTGGGGCAGGTCGCTCCCGGCTCAGCTCGGCTTGCCGGGATGCGGCCAAAGAAAGGCCCGAGCCCGGGTCTTACCCAGGCCTCTTTGCCGATGTGCAGCGCGGCTCTGGGAGGGAGGCCCTCAGAGCGGCCAAGGCCAGAGGCGAGAGGGGGCCCCATCAACCGCAGCTCTTGGACTGGTCAGAGGAGAAGTGGGATAGGGATCTGGCTGCCCAGCCAGGCAGATCTTCCCCTCCTGTCCTACTCGAAGAATGCAGAAGCCTAAGGTCTAGCCAAGCCCTGGACAGCGGCGCCCCGTCCCGCGTTCCCCCTTCCTCCCCTTTCCTTCGCGTTTGCCAGTCTCCTGGTTTCCTCGGTTACACTTCATCTGCCAGGTGGTGGGTACTGCAGCCGGACCCAGGAAAGGGTACAAGGAGCCGAAAAAGGAGGACAGGGAGGGAGGAGGCGAAGAAGAGTAACGTCGGCTGCTCTCGGTCTGGGGAAGGGGCTAAGGCACGAGCTGGTGCTGGGCCACTGAGGGTCAGTTTTTCCTAGTGTCTGGAGAGGGAGATCATGAACCCGCCGCTGCCGCCGTCGCCACCGCCTGTGAGCTGCTCCTGCGGCTTTCCTCGATAGCTCACAAGGCCAAGGCAAACGGCATCATGCCTCATTCTAGGCAGCCGAGGTAAACCCTTCACACACGTTTCTTGCAGGACTCAGGGCATTCCCCTCCCCGCACTCCCAGAACCTGGGGAGCCGATTCCTTGTCCAGGTGCTCCATCCCACGGCTCCTTGCCCTCGCCGGATCATTTGCTGCCTGCTGCTGGGGTCAGCATACCCCCCCCCCCCCCGGCCACGCTGGGCCCTGGGGGAATGAATGGGGATTTTTTTAAAGACCCACGGGGCCAAAGATACGGATATGTTGGGTCTGTGTGCATCCCACTCGTCTCCAGGGGCAAATATCCCCCCATCCCGGACCCTCAAGGTTAGGGAGAGCAGCTTATTTAGCGCGACTGAAGTGGACAAAGTACACGGGCAGCTACAAGGGCAGGGGACCCCCCTCCTCATCTTTGCAGTGGGAAGCTGTTAAATGCAGCAACTTAAGGTGCTGAGGTTCCCCCCAGCTCGCTAATCTTTGGGTAAACCTAAATTCACTAACTCTCAGAGCAAATCTGCTTTTTTTAAAAATGTTGAGTAGTAAATGCTGAGAATCTGTTTTTTAAGTGTGGGCTTTTCCTGCTCTTGGGCGAAGTGCCTCGTTAGGGGGCGGAGAAGAGAAAAACCTCCATTCTATCCCACCCCCAATATCGAATTAAAGGACTTTGAGATCGACACCTAACATTCAGGAGGCTGAGGCAACAATTGGGGTCGCCCAGCCAGAGCAGAGAAAATCCGTAAGGCCCCCACTGCCCTTAGCGAACTCTCCTCCAAAACAAAATGTCATCCGCTCCCCTATTTCAGAGTTATCTGTCTGTCACTTGTCAGGACCCTGTGCAAGAGCCAAATGGGTTTTTGGCCTGGATCGGTTCCAAAGTAGGCGGCTCCCCGCCTCTCCCTCCCCGCTGCAGCCTAATGCCAACGGAGGGGACAAGCGACAGGCTTTCTAATTTTTATCTTTACTAGAATACTTTCAAGCTGGGTAAATCGGGGCCCCAGCGGGGAGGGCAAGGAATTCCCCGGAAATGAACAACAATACAGTGTAACAGTGACTCCAACAAGGTTAGATACCTTTAGATCTTTCCCATGGCCTCGTATGTGTTTGCATTGTAATAAATATGTTGGCTACATTTGCTTTTCTTCTCTCTCTAATACAACGTAGTACTGCATTATTCATATCAGAATGAAATCAGAGGTCCAGTTCCATCCCATATGCTAGAGATAGTAAGTATGTTAGATTCCCTGCAGAGTATATCTACACTTATTGTTTACTTTAGAAGCATAGATTTTTCCAGTTAATGCATACAGTTTATGCATACAGAGCCACATATATTGGGGAACCAATGAATTAGGGCATGTTTTGGATTACAAAACCCACATTCCACAGCTGCGGCAGAAGCTCAAGTTAAACACTGATCTCTCTCCTCGCTACCCCCACCCCCATGACTGTGAAGAAGGCTGCAGACCTGGACTCTATCCTAAGACCAAACCGACTTTCACATGGTCACATGGTGGTGTTACCTTCGTCAATAAAATATTCCCATATCCAACCATCTTTTCCCAATTTGAGAAGAAACGTCCAGTTGGAGCTACGGCCCCTGTCACCTCCTTTCATTACTTTCCTTCCTTTCTTTGCATCGTTTAAGATGCCTTTGACCCAAACGGATGCTTCCTCTGGATGCCTATGCCCTCTCCAGGTCCAAGCCTTCATTCCCTAAAAGATCCCCGATGTCCCTGATGGCTCTCCGTGTCCCTGACGATATTAGAAAGGCCTGGTCCTCGCCTGGGAGCTTTGAGTCACCCTGAACATTCTCTAACGCCAGAAAAAAACATCTCTTTGACCCTGCTTTGAATTTTCCTTCCAAAATGGAAGGATAGGATGAAAAATAATAAATTGTTATTGCAAGAAGCAAGCTTGTTTTGTTTTGTTTTTAAATTGAGTTCCTAGGCTGATCCCCTTGGTAAACAAATTGTATTTAAAGGACGCAGGGGCGGATGGTGGTACTCCCCGATTTTTGTATTGGGAAGTGGGACGCAAGGGCCTGCAAAAAATAAACACTATTTCCACGACAGTCACGGATCGCCTAATTCACGAACTCTGGAATTCAGTAGCTTTCCCGAGATCGCTGCCCATATTTTAGAAGCATTTTTCGTCAGCAATTACAGTTTTTTCCCGTTTATCTCCAATAAGGTCAACATTTCCTATTTAGCCGCCCTGAACCAAGCCGATAGATGCGCCCTTTGGTTTCAACGAGCTCTTATCGAAATTTTGCTTTCTTCAGAGATCCAGCCTCTCCAGGCATCACTGCCTTTCCAGTGGCCTTTTCATAAACTCAGAGGTTTCATGACTTCTCTCCTGCCCACCCTAAATAGCCCTTCACTCTCCTGGAAGGGACAGGCCTAAGCGCGGAATTATGAAAGATCCCTGGAGCCCAGGTTCCCAGTAAGCCAGACTCAGAGTAAGGGAAGTCACCCGAGGTCTCGGCCTAATTCGGTGGCATGGGATAGCGAAAGACTCTCCGATATCCGGAATTTAAAGTGAGCTAGGTTAATCCCTTCGCCCATTATTGCATGCTCCAGAAACTAGGCCTGTTTTAGGAAAACAGCGAATAGGAAAGAAACCAAAAAAGAAAAGAAAAGAAAAGAAAAAAGAAGGAAAATAGAAACACATATGGAGACAGAGACAGGGAGACAGAGACCGGGAGCGAGAAGGAAGGAGTAAGAGGGAGGGCAAAGTGGCCCAAAAAAATATAAATGAATTATGTCTATTTAAATATAGTTTTCTGCAAACCCTGATGTAGAGATTACATTATCAGAGTTCATGCACAATGTGCACTTTTGAAAATACGTTATTTACTTCCCAATTCTGCTGTTGCAGAAATTTGAATCTGCTCACTCCCCAGCGGCCTTCCCTTTCTCGAACAAAGGTTTCCCACCAGGCCAGCCTGCGAATTAGGGAGCAGCACAGAGTGGGGGGGACTAGCCGTCTTGCAGAATACAGAGCAAAACGTTCCAGCGAGGAATTGGGCCATCTGACTCCACCCGAGTTGAAGGTTGCAGCCGGGAAAACTTTAAGGGTGAGAGATCTCGTCTGACAAAACACCAGCACACGACTGCAACTCTACGAAAATGACCTTACTTCTGTAACACTTGGCCGCTTCTCCAGGCAGCTTGACCGAGGTTGTAACAGTACAAACAAAACAGACAATTGTCTCTAAGGAGAAAAAGGCTAAACCTTGGGTTGAACCTCCAACTTTCAGAATGGGTCCGAGCTCCGTCTCTTTCCAGCCCAGGGGACCTTGAACCCAAAGCACGGAGCTCGGCCGGCGGCCACCAAGCCTGACCAAACCCTCAGAGCCGCTTTCTAACGGAAACCACCTGAGACTCGAACCTTCAAACTTGTGGGCACTTACCTTGAGGGGGGCTCCTAAGGCACTGCCCATCTCTTCCGCTGGCTCGCCCTTTCCAGTCTCCCGCGTGTAAGGAGGGGTGTATTTAAATGCGATTAACAACCTATCTTGAGGACCCCCTTTTGCGACTGGGAACAGGGGAAAGTGAGATAATTTAAACGTGCTTCTCCTAGGATCTGAAGGGAACAAAGGCCAAGCCAGCTTCTTGCAAGGCTCCGAGGCTCCCACGGCGGCGGCTTTGACATTGATCGGAAGCGCGCCACCTCGTGGCCGCCGTGCGCCTAGGCCTGAGCGTGAGTCTCCTGTATTCAAAGCCGGCTCTCTCTCTCATAAAGAGATGCTGGAGAATGAGCCCAGACCGCTGCTATTCAGATCTAATTTTTACATCTAAGAAATTGCTTCAAAACCTCGGCTGGGTTTATAGCAGAGCATTCCAAATATGCAAATCGGCCAGTCACGGACGGGTTTATGACCATATTGTCACAGCAACCAAGAGGATGTGATTTTTATTGGGCCAGGAAATCAAATCCTCCGACCAGGGAGCAGCTCCAGGCCTCGACTCTCTAGCAACTTGCAGCGAATTTCAGTTAATTTTTAACTAGCAAGAAAAGGAAGTCCCTGCTTTCAGCCCGAGGGGCGCAGAGATTCCTCCCTCCTCTTCCCCTCCCCCAGCATCCCACACATACTCCCCTCTGCCCCCCACCATTCCTCAATATCCTGGTCTCTCTTTCTGTGTGTCTGTCTGCTTCATTTCCTTGACAGGCATCTCTCTGTCCGTCTGGCTGACTTTTCAACCTGCATCCAGCAGGCCCTACCAGTCAGATAAACAAACAAACGGACACAGGCTCCCCTTCCTCACTCTCAGATTATATCCCTCTCCCCAGGGTCAGACGCCCGCCTGACTGGGTGGGTGGGTGGGGTTGAGGGGGTGGGGTGATCAACAAAAGGTCCTGGCTGGTTCGCCCTTCACCTCAAGGTTACGGGTGATGTCCAAAGCAAGATAGAAGTTCAAAGCCAGCAAACAATGAGAAAAGTGGACTACTCCCCCCCCCCAAAAACCAACAAAATGGGAAGGAATAAAAGGGAAAGGCTCCCTTGTATACCAGTGGAGAGGAACCCCCCCTTTGGAAGGATCCCCAAACGGTGCCTGCAGCCCAGGCCGTCTTGATTTTCACACACTTTGTCTCCTGGTATACCTCAAAACCCTTTCGGGGCAAACTTTTTGATGATGGTCCTGGACCAGCGCACCACCAACCTAATTCCCCTACACCCCATCCCTGGGCCCAGGGAAGCTTGGGAAGGTGAAAAGGATGGAGTCTGTACTGAAGATCCTTTCTGAGAAGCACCCCAACACTTTGCTATTGGAGGCCCTGACTTTCTTTAAATCTGCTTTGGCCGAGGTGGTGGAAGCTCTGGGGACAGACTCTTAGCCTAGTGACCTCCATTAAGTTCTTACCCCTCCAACATCGATTTCCTTCGAACCTTTTCATTTGAAGCCTGGGGCACCCTTGGGATGAACAGCAACAATAAACAACAAACCTAACCAAATTCTCTCCATTCAATGGAGAGTGAGTGGGATCAGGGTTGTTGTTTCTTGTTGTTCCCTATGCGTGGGTGATTTGATTTCAGGCATTTGGCGATGGGAAGAAGTCAGGGAGAGGAATGTCACAAACCAGGATGAATATTATAAAGTTTTCACTTTTTTATTTTCCTTGTGCCCCGTTGTAGTGTATACATGCAGAGCCCAATACGTTGGCATACGAAAAGAACACTGTACAGACATAGAGACGATACATTTCTCAAAACAGTGATGATATGAAGATACTGCACCTCATTGAATCGTGGTAAGGAAGAACACGACCCCGTTTGGTAAGCTAACCGTCCTCCAATTCGCTTGGAGGTTCCCCAGACTTCGCACAAGCTTGTAAAGCCCCTTCCCTCCCCCTTTTTTGAAGGCAACCACCTCCCCCCAAATTAAAATATGTAAAAAAAAGTATTCAAACAAAATAGGTTATGGTTTCTTTATTTACAAGTCTTGTAAAACACTGTTGCTGTATGAAACATACATTCAAAATTCTCACCAGTAAATTAACCTCGCCATGAACATCGCTCCTTTTGTAAACAGATATAGAATCTTAAATATTTTTTTCATTCTTCCTTTTTCTTTAAATTGCATTTTTCTTCCATCGCTTTGGTTCCTGCAGGGAAATATATATATATATCTATATATATATATATCTATAGACTATTTCTCTTTTAAAATAATTGCGAACAACTCTCCTTTCCTGGTGGATTTCGGGCAAAGCTTTTTAGGACACGGAATGGTAGGACACACACACAAGAGGAGGGGACAAAACAGAACGCGAGTATTTACATTGTCTGCCTGTTCTGCCCGGTTGCGGAATTCCTGCCTCCCTCCCTACCTTTGCAAACAACACTGGATGAAAGGGCTTTTAATGATCCGATGTCAGTGCATTGCACAAATCCACGTTTCAATGAAGTGTTGGGTGGGATTTGCCAAACTCGCTCTCCACAGGTATTTCCTGCAGAAAGTTTGGGGAGTCAGCAACAGTTTGGAAGGGGAGTTTGTCTTTTCTCTCCCTTCTCCCTCTGGTCCTTTGCTGAAGTTCAGGGGCTCAGCGCGAGCCCCAGGAGGGCTCTCCAGCGCGGCTACTTTCCCGCTACAAAGCCCAGACCTTCTCCAGGTGGGCAGAGGGCTGGAGCTGTTGTGATAGCCCTTGTTTATTTTTCAGAAGGGATCCGGTGAGCCGGTACTTGAATCTTTCAGAAACATTTTCAATGTGTTCCCTCTCTCATGCCTCTTTTCGCATCGGCTGTTGGAGAGAGCGTCGTTTCTCTTCCTTTACATCAAGGTGGAGCGGAGGCCCTGCTCTAACTGAAGAATCCCCTTTCTTCCGTCCCCTAACCCTTCTTCTCCCTCCTCCTCCCAAAGTTTGCAGTTTGCTCGTGGTGGTGTGTTGTTGTGTTTTTGTGTTTGTTTGTTTTGTTTTGTTTCTTTCTGTTTGATTTCGCACTAGTCTTTGCTGCATGTCCTGGATCTTAGAGCACTCCCTTCCAACCCAGATCAGACATCCTGCACTGGGCCCCAAGCAAAGGGACTTACGGCTAGGTGTGGAGACCCCTCCCCCCTTTGTCCTATGCCTCCCTTTGGAAACTGAGGAACCAGTCTCCTCATAGCCCGGGTGCAGGGTCTGTCACAGTAAGAGGTAAAAGCTCCGCCCTGGGGCGTGGGGTGGTTGAAATACCCCGAGTCGGGGCCACAGGGGTCCCAATGGGATGGATTCAAGTTGATATGGGAATAGGAAAATCCCATTATCCTCCATACTAAGGCCAGAACCCCACCGAGGGTCCAAGGCGCTGTTCTGGCATGTGCACGCTCCAGTTCCCTCGATCCCTCAGTTCCACACCTTCCTCCAGAAAGTCACCGTGCGGCTTGACCTTGTCAAGGACGAAATCTGAGTTTAATCTCCTCTTGAAAAAAAAAAAGCCCCACGACCCCCCCAAGGCGGGACCCACTCTTAGAGCAGCGGGTTGGCGGAGTAGTACTGTAACCGGTCTCTGTTAATTTTTTTTTCTTTCATGCGTCTGTTCTGAAACCAGATTTTCACTTGGCGATCGGTCAGGTTGAGCATGCGAGAGAGCTGCAGTCGCTTCTCCTTGTTAATGTAGACACTGAAGAAGAATTCTCTCTCTAGTTCCCGAATCTGGTATTTTGTGTACGGGCACCGTTTTTTCCGGGTCCGCTGGCCACCTGTGGAATGAGAGAAGGTAGAGAGAGGACGGTTGAGGCTGGAGGGAAGGTTGGCCTTGAGGTTTCAACTTAACTCCTTAACATGAGGAACAAGGGCACGGGGGCTGGGACTCCCAGGACCTTTGGGCTAGGCATTAGTCTTCCTTCTCCAGGGCCGGCTCGGATGGCAGACTCCTCCTGACACCTTCTTCCCCCTTTCCAACCCACCTCCTCTCTCTAACCCAAAGCCTGGCGGGCCAAGAGGCTGGCGGCTGGCTACTGACTGAGCCGACCTCTCTTCACACAACCCAGCAGAGCCCAGATGAAAGTCAGTGCTTCAAGCCAGACCGGCCCCCCAGTGAAGGCAACACACCAGACTCCAGATCAGAAACGCATGTTCTCCCAAGCAACAGGCTGCAGTGGCTGGAGCTTTTAGAGGCAAGCCAGGGGACTAGCCTGAAGCTCTTACTGCCCTGGTAGACTAAACAAGCAACTCACGGAAATTTCACCTCCTAGCACCTGGGGCATGTTGGCTTTTTTCAAGGGACACAATAAGGCATCCCTCATCCCTAGCGCTCTCGTGGCCGTGGCTATTGGGCTTGGATTTGGCGAACATCTCTGACTTTTATTCTTTGTCAGGCGAATGACCCTTGAGTCTAGACTTGGCAAGTCCATCCAGACTCATACATAGCCTGCCCTTGGTTAAAAACAATGGGTCCCTTCCTCTAGCTCTATAGCCGGACCCCGACCCTGCCTTCCCCCCTCTCCCAAGAAAACTCTCTGAAATTTCAGCAAACGCTTCTCTCCTCTCCGAGGTCCCTTTCAGATGAGACCTGCAGGTAGGGAGGAGGGGGAGAGACAGAGCAATTCCTCAAAGCCTTGGCAAGCTGGGTCTTAAAGAGGGGTTGAGGGGAGAGGGGGGAAAACCCACAGACATAAAAAACCCCCTTCTGACAGATTGAATAACAATTGCGAGGAGGAACACGCCGCCGGACAGAAGGCGGCCAGTAATTGCCACAGTGCCCAGAGTAAAATGGCTTCCTTTGGACAAAAAGGCCAGCTTTAGGTTAATTTGTTTCTTTCTAATATATTGCTAGTGTGGGCCGCGAGGGCTGAGCTAGCTGGGCAGCCCGGCTCTCTCTTGTTCCCTCTCTCTCTGGCGGTGGCTACACATCAGCCGTGCCTTTGAATATGGGCCCCTAACTAGACTCTGGGCGCAACACATGGCTTTTATAAAAAGCGTTGGATTACCTCGGTATCAAAGGCTCCGGGTTCTCTTTCGGGGGTGAATTTACAGGCTCCCCCCCTCCGTTTCCCCCCTTCCCGAGGGCTGACCCCGGAGCGGGAGCCGAGACTCTGGGCGGCTGCCTGAGGGGTGGGGGGTGAAAAAAAAAAAGAACCCGGGTGGGTGCTTTTCTTTCTTTTTTTTTCTGGCCTCCATTGGCCGGTGGGTATTTCACGGCCAATTTCAGCCTTCGCCACGTGATCGCGCCTTTTTATAACAAAGTTTTGTTGGGGGAAATCTAAGGGCCCTTCATAAACCTTATATGCTTATAAAACAGCATATAAAAATTTAACAGCGGGGCTGCGCTACATTTCCAAGTCCCCTCTCGGAGAGCGCGCGGGGCGCTGCCTTTATACCTACTGGAGCCGCTGGATTTGTCCTCATTGTTGCCGGAAGATGACTCGGGGCTGCTGCTGCTTTCAGTCCGCCGGCGCCTTTCCTTGTCTTCGGCTGCGGCGGCGGCGGCTGCCGCCGCCGCTGCCGCCGCATTCTCCCTGCCGCAGCCGCCGCCACCGGCGGCATCCGAACTTGAAGTTGGAGGGGCGGAGGCAGCAGCCGCCGCCGCCCCAGCCGCCGGGGGCATTTTGTCCGCGCCCTTGTCCCCCGGGTAGTCGGAGGAGGAGGCGGCGGTCAGGTTGTCCGGGGGGCCGTAGGCAGTCTCGAAAAACTGGTCGAAAGCCTGGGGCAGGACCCCATTCCTGCCCACCGTGCTATAGAAATTGGACGAGGTGCCCGTGGTGCCGGGGTGGTGGTAGACGTTGGCGGAGTTCTTGGCCAGCATGTCGCCCACGCTCGCGCTGCCGGAGGCGGGCAGGCAGTCCCTGTGCATGAGCTCCTCTGCCGAATAGCAGTGGGGCAGGTTGGGCCGGGGGTGCCATTTACTGGAGGGCTCAATGGCATACTCCCGGAAGGTCACTTCTCTAACAGGTTGGACCTGGGGGAGGTTGGACGAGTAGGAATATGTCATGGGGCGAGAAGACGGGGTTTGGGGCAAAAAAGAAGGGAGGCTCGAGAAGTCAGGACCCGAGACGTAGTAAGTACAACTGGGCAAATACATGTTAGACGAGCAGGGCACGCGCTCATCAAAATCCATCCTGGGCTACCTCGCTCTCGGCGCATTAGCTGAGCTCCACATGATTCTCTGATGCAGCTGCGTCTTTGAAGCAGATCCGTGAAGTAGAAATTTGGAGACGTAAGCTGACGTGGAAATCTATCCCCATCCTTAGCAGGGAGGTGCTGGTCATGTGACCAAATGTTGAAATTGACAAGCTGCAAGTCTGGGCCCTTTCCCCCCCTTTCCTCCCTAACCCTCCCCCCCCTTCCTTTCTTTGTGGCCATCTCAAGGGAAGCAACAGATCGGCACTTGGTATTCTCACCGAAAGCTCTGTAATCTCCAGTGTAACTCATGTTCGCTGGGGCACCCTCCGAGGACCGCCGGACGCGTGACAGACCTTGCCTTGCTCCCCTCCTGGGGGGGGGGGCTCCAGCCTCTGCCTCCCCCCGCCCAGACTACAGACCTCGACTGTCCGTTCCACCCCTCCCCCCCCCCTTAGCCTGGAGAGTGCCTGCTAGCCTTAGCCAAGGTGATCTAGTGAAGGCATCCGGGCTGGGGCTGGGCGCCCTGCGCTTTCTGTCTCTGGGTACGCCTCGGACTCTCTCCCTCTCCCTAGATTCCTGGACTCCCCTTTCCCACTGCCTCCCCCCTTCCAGCTCCCGTCAAGGTCTCCTGCTTCCGACTCGCCCCCCTCCTTCATCTCCCACCCCCGAGTCTATCCGTTTCAGGACTAGCCTTCGTCTCTGTGAATGTGCCGGACTCCGGGCTTGTCCGATTTGCACGGTGGCTCCATTACACGCTCGCATTCACGGTCACTTCCGAGGCGCTCCAATAACTAACCTCCCTTTACTGGGAGCCTCATCAATCCACCACGGCGGTTTCCACCCGGGCTTTG
Organism: Dromiciops gliroides; assembly: GCF_019393635.1. NCBI lineage: Eukaryota > Metazoa > Chordata > Mammalia > Microbiotheria > Microbiotheriidae > Dromiciops > Dromiciops gliroides. The sequence goes on from NC_057865.1 coordinate 17,505,157, forward strand.
CCAGACCTGCTCAGCCATGCAGGGCGTTCGTCTCACCCGGGATCTTTCTCACCCCCACTTCCTCTCTTCCTACTACCCCCCACCTTTCCACGCTTGCTCCCCAGCTTCGGAGCTCCCAGATTCGGAGATCTTGACTGGGGGTGGACTAGGCAGGGGAGGAAGGCTGCATGCTCTCCTTCATGCCTAGCACTGATGACTTGGGGAGCCAATGGCCACGAAGCGAGTCCGGGCTCCGCAAACACTTCCAGTCTTGCTTAATTGCCACTTCTAGTTAATCGTAATTGTCATCCAAGGCTCTTTCCAGGAGCAGGCAGTGACTCCCCAACCACAGCTTCTCCCCGGCAAGCTGACCCAGACAGACCTGAGGGGTGCAAGGGAGTGGGGGCCCGTAGGGAGAGAATAGGGGAGCCTGGTTTTCAAAACAGGGTGAAGACTTTGCCTCCCTTTGCTTGGAAGAAAAGAGAGAACAGGCAGCGGTGGCTGGGTAAGGCAAGGACTAGAAAGTGTGCATCCCACAGAACGAGAAATAGCAAAGAAAATAGAGAAAACCAAACATGGCCATTGGAAGAAGGCAGCCGAACGCGAGAGATAGAGAGACAGACAGAGACACCGACACAGAGACAGAGTCAGAGACAGACAGAGTCAGAGACAGAGACAGAGAGAGCAGCCTGTGGCTATTCTGACAATCGAATTCTTATTTGCTTTAGGGAAAAGGAAAAAGCCAAAGAAGTGGAGGAAAATCCTGGCAGTTTTGCTAGATTTAATTGCCCAGGTTTGGGGACGAAGAGGGAGGGGGAAATTGATGGCCCTGGTAGGCAGTCACAAAGGGCACTGCAGAAGCCGGGGTGCTTAGGAACTGATCCTCCTTTTCATCCCTCTTATCCGGGCCCTTAAGGCTGCGGTGCCAAAAGGACCTCGAAATATGAAAAGGGCTAACCTTTTCCCCATTCCACATCTCCCACTCCCAGAGGTCAAAAGTATCTCCATATGGGGGGGGGGAGGGAGATTTGCAGCCTAAATTCAAAGATCTCCAGTATTTAAATGTCAACATCGATTTATTTATTTATCGCTGAGCTGACCGTAACTGACTTAATAACAAATCTAATCATGTTTGCTCCGGGAAAGAAATATTCTCATTATGTATTTTTGCCAAATGATGGCTCACCATTCCATCTGAATACCCGCCATAAATATCAATAATACGCAGTAATTACTTTGTAGTGGAGTAAACTAATTTATTAGCATTTATGTTTATATGCTTTTTTTTTTTACAAGGATTACTTCTCACAAATCACATCGCTCGGACACCGCCATTTAACGAACTCTAATCAGAGTCTGCGGCGAGAGAACCTTCTGATTCTTAAGGTTGGCGGGATAAATTTCGGGATGATTCCATCATGCCTAGCTCACCATCTCTGTCCCCTGTTGTTTGGGCAGAGGTAGAGAAATGAATGGGTGGTGTGGGGAAGAGACGGGGCTGAGGGAAAGGGAGAAAGAAGTTCTCTACCTGAGAAAGAGAGCAAGAAATTGCATTTCAAGGAAATAACGTGGATTTCCAGAGGGAACTCCAAGACTGTAACACGTTTGCCTCCTGCCTGCTCTCTCGACTGTGTCCTCTCCTTCACTTACTCTTGGAAAAAGGAAAGGGGGGGGGGGGGAGCAAAGAAGAAAATTGTACATCTGTGGAGGTTTAGTTTTCCCCTTTTTACTTCCTGTGTTGAGGTTTCGATATAAAAATACTATCTCCCCCACCGTCGACTCCCCCCTTCAAGTCCCCCCCCCACCTTCCAACAAAAGGGCTGTCTGAAGGATTTCAGTGACTTTGAGATAACAAAGGCGCCACCATCGCAGGCTTCGCCCCGCCCCTGGGCGATGGCAAACCTATTCTTGCACTTGTATTAGGGCTTTAAAGGCCATAATTGAACACGGGACGTCTAGGAGAACCGAAAACTGTTCTAGACAGACCTCCGGCTTTATAGCCCTTTGGCAGTCAACTTCAGCTTGGGGCAGAGCAGACAAACCCGCGTTGCTCAGCAGTGAGATGGATGTGCCACCCTACCCACAACTCCTGGCTGTCCCTTTTTAATTAACTGCACACTCCCTAAAGGGAAGAGTGACCCCGAAAAGGTTGGTATGAGGGTGTCAGTCGGCTTTAGTTTTGCCTTTTCATCTCCATAGCTTTTTCCCCCATCGTGACAAGAGGGGTGGTTTTCACCCTTACCATCATCCCCAAGGGTCTGTACTGGAAACAAAGGGGATTTAAGGGATTGCACTGCATAGAATGAGGGGGGAGAGGGGGAGGTGCAGCCAGGGTGGCTGGCCTGAGTAGGGAGCCTGACTGTGACTTTGGGGATAGGCTGTGTGTGTGTGTGGGGGTGTCATTGGTTACTGAGAAAACAGAGCTCTGAATGGTGCATATTTGAACTCCCAGGGGTAGAACTGTCTCAAGAGACAGCTTTGGAACCCAAGGAAAGGAGGAAAGGCCAACTGAGTTTGGCAAACCTTTGGAGACTGCTAGTGGGAAAGGCTGGGAGCGAGGGGGCAGTGTGTGAGGGGATAAGGGGAAACAACCCCTGCAGTCAGAGAAGTCGTGTTCACAGCTTTATTTGCTGTTAAATGAAACCTAACTCATTACTCTCTCAGCCTTCTCGAAATGTCTGGGCGGGAGATAAGTGGGGTGGAGAGGGAGCTGACTGCTCTGCTCATTTTTTACGAACAGAAGGGAATATTCGTTATTGGGGAAGAGGTGTGTGTGTGTGGGGGGAGGAGACCCAAGGTTGCCAGAGGGAAGGCGGGGGCAGTTGATTTTGACTTTGCTCTTTGCCGGTCTGAAGCTGTTTCAGGAGGCCCAACCCAAGGGCACAAACCTTGCTCAGCTCCGGGAGAGGGCCAGCGGACGTGGGAAGGGCAGGCAAGCACCGTGGGCACATCAGCTCCTTTTCCCCAGGTTCTCCAAGCATTCTCAGGTAAGGTAGAACCGAAGTTCTGACACTTGGCAGGGCGAAATGCAGCCTGCGTTTTCGCACAGTGGGGTAAGATAGTCAAATAACCTCGGAGGTCGATCTGATATCTCGCACTCGATTTATTAATTTTATTGGTCAACATGGAGTTCCCTAAGAGCCTTATGTAAAGTGCCTCCAAATTCCTTCGGAGGAAGGAAAACAAAGCCAGGAAGTACGGACATTTGGATTTGCTTGCTTGTGATGAGCAGAGACAGAGCGCAATTCCTTCTGGCTGTTTTGTAAAAACTTCAAGGTCTCTACCGCTCTGGGAGGGTCGGACTCCTCCGGTTCCGTTGGATGCATTTTGGGGAGAAACCCATTTTTTTGCAGAAAAGAGGGAAGGGGGGAAAAGAGACAACATCCGCAGCGTCCAAGTCACCTAGGACAAGAGTGATCCAAAGCAGACTTGGAAATGCGAAAGCGAATAATGAGCGGGGCTGGCAGGAAAAACACCAAACCCTCGCCTTGGACTTGGCTGAGGATCCAGGCTGGGAACTCGAGCTATTGTCCAGTTTCCCCAGCCTCTAGCTGAGCCACCGCCACCGGTGGGCAGTGGGCAGTGGGCTAGAGGAAGGCTGGGAGGTGGGTAGAGGTGGGACTCCATTTCGCCCTCACACTCCAAACCTGGGATAGAAATTCCAATCAGAACTGGCTGGCTGGATTTGTCTGGCCCGCTCAAGTCAGGCTTCTCTTTCCAGGATAGGGTCACCCTGGCCGCCGTTATGTGGTGGGTGGGCTCCGGGGGCGAGCTCCCCAAAGGAAAGATGTACTTTATAAGGCTCTGAAGTCCTCAGTGTCCACACACCAGTCTGGCTTTGAAATATACACCTGGCTTTGATTTGGGGTCTAATCGCATCGGTTCTCCCCCCCCAAGATATTTTCTTCCTTCCTTCTTTTCTTCCCTTCTTCTCTCTTCCTCCTTCCCTCCCTTCCTCCCTCTATTCTTTCTTTCTTTTCTTCCTTCCTTCCTTCCTTCCTTCCTTCCTTCCTTCCTTCCTTCCTTCCTTCCTTCCTTCCTTCCTTCCTTCCTTCCTTCCTTCCTTCCTCACGAGAGGATATGTCTCGAAGGGAGGTCATTCTCTTCCACAAGGGCTGACAGTTTCGCCTTTCTTTTGCCTGCTCACTAACAACACTACCAATTCTTCTCCGGGATCTGGGCCTAGGAAAAGACAGAGTTTGTTCGAAATCCGAAGTCACGCATTCGGACATATTTAGGTCCATGGAAATGTCCAGTTTATGAAATCTCTGCCCAGTGTAAACATCCGCTCGGGTCTCAGCTTGGCCGCCTTCTCGGAGCTAGGACATTAATTTCTTTAATCCCCCTCCGCAGTTCTATTCTCCCCACCCCTGGCCCACATCCTCCCTCTCTGCAAGCGCAGTCCTGCTGACACGGATGCGTACAGCTCCCACTCAGAGGCTTGCCTTTTTCGGATCGCCAAGGAAGGATGGCCACTCGAAAGATCGGCCTTCCAAAGGCTCCCCACTAAGAGGAACACGGACACAAAAGAATGGGGCGGGGGGAGTTACTAAGGCTGGGCAATTTCCCGCTGGATTCTAGGCCAATACAGACGGTCATTGCCCTCAGTTACACTTCAGCTTGTCCTTGGAAAGCCGGATCTAAGTCTTTACCAAAGCAATCCCCTTTGCCACCCTCCTCCTCCTATTCGAGACCTGCTGCAGATTCTAGTCCAGCTTTTTTTGGGGGGGGGGGGCTGAAGGGTCTGGGACTCAACTGGAGCCTACTCATTGTCTGCATTTTCGGGGGGGTAGGCGGCTAAAAGTCGGGGTACTGAATCAGCCTTGGAGTAGGATCGGGGCAGTGGAGCTGGGAGCGATTCGATAAGGCCACTTTCCTAATAATTAAGGAGGTGGGTTTTTAAAATTTCCTTTTGGGGGGGGCACAGTCTTGGAAATTAATTTGGCCATACCAACTACCATGTATCTGTTCTCTCTTTTGATTCGTCTGGATGGCGTTGTCCCCTCTATCCCCTTTCTGAAGTCCTTCAAAAACCCGAAAAACAACCAAACCCAGAAACAACAATGGCCCTTACAAAACTAGCACGCTAACTCATTTCTGTCTGTGTCTTCTTATGCAGGTGCAAGACTCCGCAGGCAACCGTGGATGGGGAGAAAAAAACGTTTAGAACGAGTGGCCTCAGGATGTTGGCTACTAAAGCCAGTTTCTAAGGTATCCTAAACTTCTGGAATCTCGAATACATACACACATACATAAATATACACACACGAGCACACTGCACACACATATATACATGCACACAAATATAAACTTTTTTTAAAGGGGGGTAGAGGATCCTAGTCTCTTATAATTGGGACCTGCAGATGTAGTAAAAATGTTCCCAGGCCAGTTGGGGGCAGCTCAATTTTCCGTGGAAGTCCCTGGTTATGGATGTGTGGGTGTGTTGGAGGAAGTCCCTCACCCCAGTATTTCATCCCAGAGAGGACACACAAGCCCACCCATAGCTTCCTCCCTCCTATTTCAGAGCTCAGCTGGGAGCTGCTGCTGTAGTTAGAGCCCCCAAATTCCAGAAAGTAGCCATTACCGCCACCAGGTGACTTGAAGACTTTGTGCCCATCCCTCTGGTAACGGCCCCCTCTCAATTCCTCTGCTCACAAGGCCAGCAGCCACACCGCCTTTGGCTTCTTCCTCACCACTGCTCAGATAGGGAATGCTTTCGACTTGGCATTCATTCTTTTTCAAACCCATAATTCAAGGACAACAACCATATCCACCTTCATAGTGGATGGATACCTTCTAATTATTCTAAATATTTCCTGCCACCCGACATCCTGTGATGGGATTGTGGGTGCCCAATGGACACCCTAAGAATCCCAAATCCTGTTTCCTCTATCCTTGCATATAGAGACTCTGGGTTAGGCTGGGAATCTCGTTAATATTTCCTGGTTCCCCACACTGATTCCGGAGGGAAGAAGCATTTTTTTTTCCAATCCCTTTGACAATTATTTTCATTCTTATTTCTGTCAAGAGTTGGGAGGGAGAGATCAAACAGGCAATTCTTCCGAGGAAGGTTTCTTGAGCTCCTTCAGGCCCCAATCTCCCTGCATCCTTTGGTTCCAGAAGCTTTGTGTTGAATGACTTTCTATGGTGTTGTCTTTCGGTCTGATTTTGTTGGCATTTATTAATCAAGAACAGGGTCAGTTTCCCCTGCACCCGTCTCCTGAATGCATCTGGGCCCAACTAGGTCTGGCTTGACCTGGAGGCATTTCTAAAGACCAGAGGGAGGCCTCTCGATATCGGGTTGGGAATTCTCTCCCCCCACCGCACTCCCCACCCTCTGTGACTCTGCTCGAGGCCCTGTTCCAACCTATCCAGCCCCGTTCTCTAACGAAGAAAGCTAGTTCCTGCCTCTCAGGCCCGAGTGGAAGGACTGTATAGCTGGGCACCGGCTGCAGCGGCCCCAGCTCGGCCCTGAAGCGGGACTTGCCGTGCTTCTGCTTTCGCTCTCTGCTCCCCACAGAAATAAAGAGTACCCCCCCTATCGGATGCGTTGTCTCTGTTTCTGCTGTTTGTGGAGGAGCGGGGAGGACTAGCCCTAGAGGTGCGATGTTGGGGGGTGGGGTGGAAGAAGGTCTCTTTCAGGGCACATTTTCGGTTCTGTCCCGCTCCATAATTCCGGCTTCTCTTGACTGCCCAGTGGGCAGCAGGTCACGTTTCAGTCTATTTGTAGCGAAAATTGGGTTGTGGCTCTCGGGCTATCAAGCTTGGTTCTGGACCTAGTCGTTTCAGGGTCTCCCCAAGAACTCCACAGACTACCTAAGTGCATATAACCCAGAATCCTTTCCCTCAGCAGTGAACAGATGGGGGTGTGTGTATAGTGGGAGGAGGGAGATTCTGGGCTTTTCTTTCCTTTTCAACAATGATTTCCAGGGGCCCCCTTTGGATTCATTTTGAGCCGTCTGGTTTGCTTTAGACATGTGCCAATCATTACCTGCAGCGGGGATAAGGCTGAACAGCGGGTGGGCAGGCGCGATTAAAAACGCAGGCGAGGTATTTCTGAGCCACAGACGCCCTAAGAACAGGCCGGCGGCACGAAGAGAGTCGGCCTGCTGTGGGGTGCGAATTGGACTCTGGCAATCACCCTTCATTTCTGTTTTTGCTATGATGGGTAAAGGAAAGTTTGGGGAAATGGGGAAATGGGAAATAGGAAAAGGGTGAGGTTTTGCCCAAAACGCCATCACGAATCTCTGCAGGATTTGATTCAGTCCCATCTCTAGGTCTCCAGGGCTCAGAGTCCTGGCGTTGAGATCCAGGACCTATCAGACGCAGAGGGGGTTGCGGGGGGCAGGGAATCGTGCATCAGCGGGGCTTCGCAAACCCAAAGAAGGGAGGTAGCCCTCCCCAGCCGACATGGCAGCCAGGTTGCCTCTTTCCTACTCGTAGGTCTTCTTGGCCTCATTTTCCCTGCCTGTATTCAGGTTTTGTATCTGGGCACCCAAAAGGCCCCTAGGGTCCGAGCCATAGCCGTCTTTCGGCAAACTCAGTCTGAATTTTACAAATGGAAAAGAAAAAAAATCCGAAAGAAATTGCCCAGGCCCCAGCTCAGGAGGTCTCCAGATATGATCTCAATCCATATCGACGGCACTGTAGTCTTTCAATCAGTCCCCCTCCACACCCCCAAGCCATGCGCCAACCCCACCCCACCCGCAAGCGCTTCACTCTCCCTCGATTCTTACCCTGCTGAGGACTGCATACTTGACGTGGCCGGGCCTTGGTGTCAACGAACAGCATCCAGAAGAGGTCTGCAGAGGGGGCTCAGGTCCTGAGGAAGGCGCTGCATCCCTTCTTAGCCCCGATGAGCCGTTGATGCCCTCTTTCTTTTCTCTCTCTCTCTCTCTCTCTCTCTCTCTCTCTCTCTCTCTCTCTCTCTCTCTCTCTCTCTCTCTCTCTCTCTCTCTCTCTCTCTCTCCCCGCAACCTCCACGAAGGGATGATGAGAGGCCGACCAGCCATCTTCATTGAAGGATTTGTTTCTTCAATCACTTCATCGGTTAAGGGGGTACGTGGGGGGGGCACGTAGATAGACGATTTTCAAAGCAAAATAACCCCATCCCAAAAGAAAAATTCAATAATAAAAAGACGTCGGTACTTCAAGCAGCCCGGTTTTCTCGCCCTCAACATTTTGCCAGGAATTAACGAATCTGAGAGAGAACAAAGTCACAAAGAAAGACTGGACCGTTTCAGCCGCCGTCTCTATCCTTCCACCCCCAAAGTCCATGGTGGGCTCTGGAGAGGCCAGTGTCCCCTCTCTCTACTCTCTTCCAGCAGGCAGAAGGCCCCGCCACAGACATGACCGTGGATGGCGCGCAAGAGGACTTGACCTTTACGCTGCCGAGGAGGGCGCTTTCTTTCACGCTACAGGGGAAAGGGGGGCAGGGAAAGGGAGGGGGGAGTGAAGGAGGGCGGAGGAGAGATGCCTCTTTATCTAGGGAACTTTCCAATGCTATTCCACCCAATAGCAATCGGTACAATCCCTATTCCTGTACGCCCGTCTTGGGTAAACTTCCCCTCCCGGCTCCACTACTTCCAGTTTCATCCCCTCTTCCCAGTCCCAGGCTTTGTGTATGGTTGCCACCCAGCCTGGGAGCCCGGGGCAACAATGACAGTGGAAAGCAGAGCTTCCTCCTTCCCCCGGTTTAACCAGACCTGAGCTACGGCTACCCTTCTACTCCTAAATCCACCAAGGCCGGTCCTCACAGACCTCTCCTCTCTCCGGACCCTCCATCACTACAGGACCACGGTGTGTTCTGCAACATTCAACCCAGAAATGAGGGTCCCTGGCTTGGGGTGGTGGTGGTGGAACCAAAAGGTACAACAGCCAAGACCCCAGTTCCTCTGCCCCCCTCGCACCCTAAGGAGATCCAGCCTTCAGCAGGGGTCTGATCCTCAGGCCTTGACACTGAAGGCGCATTCGTTGTTTGGGTTTTGCATTCTCCCTTCGAACAAAACAAATCTCATCCACAGTTGAGAATTAGAGTTCTCTTGCGTTTAGACTCGGGCTTTTCCTATCTAATCATCAGGCCTGAGAAGGGCCTTCCTGGGCCTAGAGCCCGAGTTCTAGGAAAGCTCTGACTGCTACTTGCTCTCCAGGCAGCCCAGGCAGCCCTTCTGAGGCCGCCGGAGAGGCCACGGGCAGCTCCCAGGGCCAGCCTCCACCGGCAGGGGCTCCGCAGGAGGGCCAGGGAACCCAGAACTCCCAGAACTCCGAACAGCGCCTAAACAAATACAGGATTTTCCAGCGGAAGTATTTGGGGGAGAAAAACACAGTTTCTTTTCAGTCAGTCTTAGAATTCCTTTTAGGAAATATGTCGCTGTCAAGTTTTATTTCCCGTTGCAAACCGCCTTCTGCTCTGCCAAGAATTAAGACGGAGAGCGATTAAATCCCCAATTATTCTCTTGTCGGGGGCCAGGCCTGGTGAGGGTGGGGGCCCACATAATCTATCCATCCATTCGTTTTACTCTGCCTGTCCTCCTCAAACAACACCCAAACGAATCCAATCTTTCAAAACCCAACTCTGAGGCCACGGTGACGTCAGCATACATCAACTGAGTATGCCAGCCTTGGGCTAGGGCTAGGGTCGAGAAGCGCCTGAGTCTTGGCAGCCCGCATCCTCCCTTGCAAGTCCCCCAATCTCACACCCCCCAAACGAATCTCGATGCCAGCGCTTTTGGAACTCAGGTACACCGCCCCCACCCCCCAGCCTGCCTTCTCCTCCCACCACACACCACCTTCTCTCAGATTCTCCCATTCTTAGAACTACTGTCAAGATCAAGGGCTCTGTCTTCCGGTACCATTTTGCTAAGACTTTCCGCTTTGTAGCCGGGATTCCTCCACCCGTTCCAAATGAAAGAAAAGCCTGATGCGTTTGCGTGCGACAGATCCCTACCCAAACCACCACCCCATTCTGTCCACCCCCCCCCATCTCGCCTTTATCCCCCCAGGCCTGTTTGGACGTTAAGAAATGGGGGTGGATGGGGGTGGGAGGTGTGCCTCCTAGAAAGGCATTTGCAAATCTGGCTTCCTGCGCCTCAGCAATGAATCGGCAGCCCCAGGTCTGTGCCCCTAAGCAGACCAAGTCAGGGAGGCCAGGGCCAGCCTGGCCAGCGGGACTTGGGACTTGGGGCAGAAGAATATTTATGGCCTCGCAGCTTTTCTCTTCTTTCACTGCAAATTAAAATAACAAACAAGCTGCGCCATCATCGCCCCCATCCCCCGTAGGTAGGAGCAGTTGAGGAGGAGAAGGTGCCGAGCCCGCCGAAGGCCGCCCTTCCCGTTTCGGAAGGAATTAAGCAGTCTATTATTTACCCGCGGGCCGGAGCAGATGAAAACTTAATTGGCGTGCCTGTCCGGGGAGTGCGGCATAAATCTCTCCCTGCCTCTCGTCTATCGGCTGCATCTTTGCTTATGAAAAATGGGACGTGAGCCACTGACTGGGCATTTCTCCGCTTCTCCGCCAGGTCTCGGGGCTGTTGACACGCATTCGATCAACTTTAAAGGAATGCGCATAAATCAATGGTGGGACCGGGTCTTAGTCTCCATCTTCGAGGTCCTGGAGGGAGGGAGGGAGGGAGGGAAGGACTCCCTAGGGCGGCCAGCTCCAGGGCTCGGAATGGGATCCGAAGTCCTTGTTCGGCTCTAGACAGGCCAAGAAACCGTGGAGGGATGCAGGGAACAGAAAGGGGAAGAAGAGGCCGGTTGTAGAAAACACCAGCAAATACGACCACACCGACTATTCGGCAAGTCTGCAGAAGCACCCAGCCTTATTCCACTGTTGAAAAAGTCTTCCCCCTCCTCCTCTAGAGGACCTTCTGAGTTGAATTTCTGCACTTCAGGGTTTTTAAGAAAAGGCTGGATTTTAAGTCTGTTCCCCCCCCCCCAAAAGTCCCATTTCACATTTTTGTGAATGTATGTACTTTGCAATTTAAAATAGGTCTATTTTAAAACTCCAGACTGTGCGTTAACAGCAGAGGAATGCGCATAGCGACGTGTTACAAATTCTCTATGTGAAATGCCTTTAATAAACTCTATTCCATAAAAACCCTGATGCAATAAATAAGGCTAAAGGACCTAGCGCTGATCACTGTTGATCGGCCAATCTCTTCTGGGTGTATATGCGGGGTTTTTGTTTGGTTGTTTTTTTTAAAAAAAACTTTTCTGGCCCGGAAGTAGCGGGGCTAGCCCAAGGACAATGTTTGGTCAATTCCACGAATGTTTTCGAGCTGCATCCAAAGCCGTCCTGCTTTGCGTTTTAGGAGGCTGGAGGGAGGGAGGGAGAGAGAGAGAGAAAAGAAGAAGAAGAAGAAGAAGAAGAAGAAGAAGAAGAAGAAGAAGAAGAAGAAGAAGAAGAAGAAGAAGAAGAAGAAGAAGAAGAAAAGAGGAGGAGGAGGAGGAGGAGGAAAGGAGTGGAGAGGAGAGGAGAGGAGGAGAGCTGCTTGGGCTTTACCCAGCTCTCTCTGCTCTGTTAGTTCATGTCTGGGCTTCACAAGCCACCGCAGCTACTACCATCATTATCTCGAAGATTAAGGAATATTTTAAATGTAAGAGAGTGAAGAAACACCATCAACACCATGGCAGCATTTTTAGAACCATACAAATCTGCCTCCTCGACAATACCCCCCATTCCTGCAGTTAATGTGTTGTCTTTGAAGGTTACAAGGCTCCTTGTAGGGCGGGTTTAGAAAACAAGACGGAAGGAGCCGGTGCTGGTGCTAGTATCAGGCCCTCGAAGTCTGAACCCCTGAGGTCACCCAGATTACTGCCTGCCAGCTTTCCAAGCCAGGATAATTAGTAAATTACTCCATTCTCTAGAAATTAATATCCATGCACCAACAGAAGTTTCCCTGACTACATGTCTACAAATAAGCAAACACGAAAACGGAATAGGCAAGGCTCGGTGGCCTTCCCAAAGAGTCTATGATGCCCTTGAGGTGCGGTTCCATTGGGAAATACACTGGGGGTGTATTTATATGTGACTGTGTATTTTATATGGAGAGAGCCAGGGTAGGTTGTTATCATTTGTCTCAAAAATACTTTAAAATCCTTATATCTTCAAAGTAGGATTACATTTTATGAAATTACTCTAGTAATAATTTTTAAGGTGGCTGAGTTTTGGAGAAATACTTTCATTTTCTCTCTATAATTATGCATCTTAAAGAAGAAGGTCCACCTTTGTGGAGGTGCCAGGAACAACAGAGGGGCAAGTGTCTTGGGTTGTTTATGTGTGTGTTTGTATAGCTCACAACTGAGCATGACTGTATTATTCCATGTAATGATAAAGTAGTCTTCAGCACATCATTACTGAGGTCCTATTTCCAATATAAACGGAAAGTCAAACCTTTCAACAAAAGTCTGCACATAAAGCCCTATGTGTATACACACACAACTACATGTATATATCTACCACATACACACAAAACCTATATGGACATATGAGAGTGTTTATATGTAAATACATTCTATTTATGTAATACATGCATATCTTCTTTCTGAAAAACCAACAGAAAAGTCTCACAAGCTTTCAACTCGTGTATCCCAACAAAATAACACAGTTTGTAACTTTCCCTATGAATGACTCCTAGGCTCATATCTGTAGCTCTGAAATCAAGAAGGGTCTCCGTATTGACCTTTAAAGAGGTAGGTTTCTTTGAATTTCTGAAATGTAATTCTAGAAGTCTATGCTTAGCAAGGCATCTAAAACCTTTTTTATTTGCCATAAAGGTTCCCCAATAGTTCTAATTAAGGTGGTAGACCACCTTAGGAGATGACGGGAAGGAAAGGAAGGTTATTTAGGGAGGCCTCCTGTACTGTAACAAACATACTCCACTTTGAAAACACGCCCATGTACTTCTGACACAGTAGAAAATATTCAATATTGAGCTTTGGAATGACCGTTATTATAATTTTTAAAGGAGATTTTACACACGTATCACCTAAAGCACAAGAGTACAGAGATGATGCCCTCAACTCCATGAATCAGCACACACTGCCAAAATTGGCCCACAACACTTTAACTGGATATAGCATTTACAAAATATTTTCCAAGCCTGGTGGTACACATTTCTATTTAAAAATTTGAGTGTATCCACCCAAATGTCAAGTATTCACAAATCCATGTAATTAGCACCTATTTACATTTACTTCTGCTGGAGCCTCACCCCCCCCCCCCAAAAAGAGAACAGCTCTGCCTTAGAAAAGGCCTAGTAGCTACCTCGAATCCTTCCCATCTCCTCCCTGCCCCCCCACCCCAGAAGCAGCTTTAGACGCTAGGAAGACAAGCTGAATGACAACAATTCACTGAAACACCAGATGGCGCCCTTGATCCACCAATCCCAAAGAGGCCGATTCATGAGCTGTCAAAAGTCAAGGTCACAAATTGTCTTTTTTTTCGTCAAGGTCAAGGTTTAAGGCCTTTCCTAGTCTTGTCATTTCAACAAATATCAAAACCTGCACTTTTAGACACGTCCAGACCCAACCAAATACCTTAAAATACGGCAGCCATAGCATTTCTGATACTCACAACTGGTTCTCATTTCCACTGAAAGCCTGGGAATTTGGACTATCGCTTTTCCTTTCCTTCTTTCTTTTTTTCTTTCTTTTCCCCCCTCCCCCCCTTCAAAATACCTGACACTTTAACCTTCCCTAAGCACTTATCGTCTGACTGAATTTAGAGATAGGGAGATTTCGCCCTTTGCTCAAAAATTTATAGCAAGAATAGGAACTGGATTGAGAATAGAAAAGAAGGGTCCTAGCTTTAAAAGATGAGATAAAGCTGGGTCTTCACTCTCCGCGTAGCGCACGTCGGGGTAGGGAAATAAAGAGTATTTCCTTGAGATTGTATGGCAGTGACTATTTTATTAACAGAATAAACATCACTAGATCACTATCTACATGTCTTAGAATTTTTTCATTTTCAGTAGAAATATAAAAAAATGAGGGTGCACAGATACATCGTTCACAGTGCGCTGAATGTCTTTATTTACAAGATAGCATTTTTTAATAGTGAATAAGAACAAGTCTAATGTGCTGGTTGAAATAACTGATTGATTAAAAAGGTGCTGTAAGACGAATCCCTAACACTGCCTAATGCGGTCTCATAACAGATGATAAACAAGGAAAAAACTAATTACTTAAATGATCAAAATATAGGCTATAGAAATCAAAATATTTGGGATGGGGCAAGAATGGCTTTCGGCTCTGAGTTATCTAACCCCCATTTTTTTTTCTCCAGAAAAAAAGCTTCGTCAAACAGAAAAGGCCAATTCTGAGCAGTACTCTATCCGTGGTCTAACAAGAGTTGGGAGGGTTTTCTTTTTTCCCCAACTGTGTTTTTGTTTTGGTGGTAGTTACAGGATTAGGCTAGAAGGTGTCTTGGGAGAGCAAAGATTGATTAAAAGATGCGGAGTCCTTTGGAAAATCAATGATTTTGTAGGGGCAGGAAATACAGTCCAAATACCACGATATCTGCTTGTTTAGCAGCAATTAGAAATGCTTCTAAGAAGGATATTTCTAATCAGACATTTGCTTCCTATCCTCCAGAGCTCGGCTTGGCTGTCTTCGCCAGACTAGAAATCTTCCTTTCCCAGTGCTGCCTTCTTCCCCTGCCCTCTCCCCCTCTGTCTTGCTATTTTTGCCCTCAGATTCCAGTACCTTCTTTCCTCTCTGTTTATACATTAAAATATATATATATATATAAATGCATTAGCTTCACCACCCAGCAAGTGGACATTTTCACTCGGAGTTAAGTTACCTGAGCAGTCATCCCACATACACTGGGATCGCAAACGTAGGGGGAACTTTTTTTTTTTAAATAAAGGCAGACGTTGACCATGACCTCGTGAATTTCACCAGCTTTCAGATTCTAAGCATTTAAGAGAGCGTCCTAAAATACAAAGGTCACATAAATACTTACAGGATTTCAGTAAATGCGTAACTTATCTGAAATTGCGTATTTGGGGGTTGGCGTTTGGGTTCTAGAGTTGGGCATTAACAGTCAGTCAGCTTGGGCTTTCAGGAGAACTGTGAAGTCTTAACTGTTTCTTATCGCAAGGTTTTTTTGGTTTTGGTTTTTTTTTTTTTCAAAAAATATTATCGGTTCCGTCAAAGACACAGCTATCTCTTTAGGAAAGAAGAGGGCAATTGTCTCTCCTCTGATCGTTTTTCGTGATAGTTAATTATTATTATCTGAATGTGGGCAAGGCAACGAGTTCGGAGACTTTCCGCAGAAGAGCTGCCTCTTCTCTCCGTTAAAAAAAAATCCATTAACTTGTCGTCTTGAGTTTGTTAATGACTTTTTTCTCTTTGACCCTCCTGTTTTGGAACCAGATGGTGACCTGTCGCTCGGATAGATTCGTCGTGGCTGATATCCGCCTCCGTTTGTCCTTAGTAATGAATTTGTTTGTAGCATATTCCCTTTCGAGTTCTTTTAATTGGACCTTCGTGTAAGGCACCCGTTTCTTCCTTCCCCTTCGGTAGGAGTTCGCATCCGAGGGATGCGAGACAACATCTATACAGGAGGGAGAGAGAAAGAGAAAGAAGGCGAGTTACACACCCAGCGAACAGGCCTACTGTGCCCGGGGATGGCACGAGCGACAGTCCGACTCCCAGACAGTCAACACCCTGACGCCTGCCCAGCCTACTTCTACCTTTGCCACCTTTGGACCCCAGAGCTTTGTCCTACGGGAGGAAGAATCGATGTGGGGTTAGATTGTTCTTTTTTACCCTCATGGAAAATCAGCAAGGGTTGGCTACGTGATGGATGAGAAGAGGTGCTCACACCCACCCTTGTTCAAGACTGCCATCGGTGCCCAGCTTGGGGCATTTTTGTCTAGTAGCCGGTGACAACAAGACTTTCAGCTGCCACATCACCCACCCCCTCCCAAGTTTTCTCCCAGTTTAGTTCTCTGGCCTATATGAAAACGGGCACCTCTTGACTACAGTCAATTGGGAGAAACTGAGGAGAGAAATTGGAGGTTGGGGAAGGTCTGGAGGCTGAGGGATGACTCTTTATGATTTCCCCAAACTACTCCGAGAACCTTACTTTGCAGGAGAAGGGCTCCAGAGGGAGGAGATTTAGGCAAAGAGAAGCCAACCAAGAGGCCTCTTAGCTACCTCTCGGGCACCCCTAACCTACCCCCGCTACGAGGGTGACAAGAGTAAATGGGAAGTAGGAAGCCAAACCGAAGGGGCTGTAGCAAAGACTCGGCATAAAAGATGACTGGAAGAACGGAGAGGAAGAGAAGGCTCGGCTGGCTCTCGAGATGCGTCGAGGGTACAGAGGGGAGCTGGGGAAGGACTAGAAGCGGGCGAAGGACGAGCAGAGGCACCAGCTCGAAAAGCGGAGTGGAGCCGCGGGAGGAGGGAGAGGGGCGTCATTTACCGGGCAGAGTGGACTTCCAGAGATGGGGAGGCTGGCCTTGCTCTTTGGGGCAGTACACCTGGCCATTCCAGCCGTTGGGCAGAGCCCAGGGCTGGTAGCTCTCCATGGGCAGCCCCAGCGGCTCGTGGCGGGGCTCGCCGGGGCCCCCGAGGCCCGGCACCACCGGCATATCCAGGTAGCCGGGCACGGGCTGGTGATGGTGGTAGGGCCCAGCCGCGTAGCCCTGGTGATAGAAGGCGAACTCCTTGGCGCGGGAGCTGAACTCCTCGGCCGCCGCCGCGGCGGGGCCGGCCGCCGTGTCCATGTACTTGTCAGCGAAGGCGGCGGCGGCAGCGGCGGCGGCTGCCGAGGCGGGCTGCGCCGCGGCGGCACACGACTTGAGCGCGTTGGGGTGGTGGCCCATGCGGGCGCACGGGTAGTAACCGCTGCCGAAGTAGCCGTAGGGCAGGGCGGCGCCCGACGAGCTCTGAGCAGCCGCCGAGCAGGGGCTGCACTGCTTGACCGGCTCGGCGCCCGCCGCCCCCGCGGGCCCGGGGCCGCCCGAGGACGACGACGACGAGGACGCGGCAGCGGCGGCGGCGGCTGCTGCGGCGGCGGCTGCGGCGGCCGCCGCGGACGGGGGCGCCTCCCCGGGGGCGCTATAGGCGGCCGCCGCTCCGGGGGCCAGGGGCGCCGGGTGCGCCATCAGGTTCCGGCACTGGTTCGCCGCCGCCGCCGCCGCCGCCGCCGCCGCCGCGGCCACGGAGAAGTTCCCCCCCGCGTGGGCGGCGGCTGGGTGGTGGAAGCCCCCGCCCCCCGCCCCGGCCGCAGCCGCTGCCGCAGCCGCCGCCGCCGCCGCCGCCGCCCCTTCCATGTTTTTGTTGAGCTCGTCTGCCACCAGG
This sequence comes from Dromiciops gliroides, assembly GCF_019393635.1. Classification (NCBI taxonomy): domain Eukaryota; kingdom Metazoa; phylum Chordata; class Mammalia; order Microbiotheria; family Microbiotheriidae; genus Dromiciops; species Dromiciops gliroides. The sequence goes on from NC_057865.1 coordinate 17,522,452, forward strand.
CCGCCGCCGTTGTCGTAGAGGAACATGACGGTGGGCTCGATCCAGCGGGGGTGGAGGAGCACGGAGGCTGTCATAGCCCGAGCCGCATGGAGAAGACCCTAGTGGCGCTGTTTTAAAAAGCCCCCAAGAAGTGAAGAGCGCGCTCCGCGGGGCCGGGGCCCGAGCGAGGGGGGCGGATCGCGCCCCGCGGGGTCGCGCCAGGCGTCCGCCCATTGGTCCGACCCACCCGCTCCCTCCCACGTGATATGCAAAGCGGGCTGCTCCCGGGGGCTCGGGGCTGGGCCTCCTCCTCCTCCCCCTCCTCCTCCTCCTCCTCCTCCTCCTCCTTCCCCTCCTCCTCCTCCTCCTCTTCCTCCTCCTCCTCCTGTGCCCGCTGCCGCCGCTGCAGCAGCAGCCACCCGGCCTCGGGAGGAGCTGGCGCGGATAATTCAATAACAGTCACGGAGAAAAGGAAGAAGAACGCGGGGCTGTGGGTGAAGGGAAAGGAAAGGCTCCGGACCCGAGTGTCCTAGATTTCCCCCAGCTCCGGCTATCTCACTCCTCCAGGGCTGGGATCCCCGCAGCGCCGCTTTCCCCCTCCCCCTCTCTTCCCCTCCCCTCTCCTCCCCCGCAGTCCCCCATCAACGAGGGATGGCCTAGAAGAGGGGGGAAAGGGTCTGGGAGGTGAGAGGACCGCGGTGGTTTTCCTGTACCAATGTATTCCCGAGGCTGGGCAGGAGGGACAGGTACTCCGGGAGGATGGGGCTCGTCGGGGCGGGCGGGTGGAGAACTCGTTTGGTCTGAGTTCTGTGGTCTCTCTGAATCTTTCGGTCCCTGCATGTTGTCCTGGGTCAGGACTCCAGGCCAGCCGGGCACTTTCTGGGCCTAGGACAACTCCGCTATTTTCCTGGGTTCACTGTTGGGGTGGGGGTCGGCCAGGGGAGGGGAAACTACTAGTAGCTGTCTCTTTTCTGTGCCCGCGGCGTTGAGTTTGACCCGGACCTTGGGTTACTTAAGTAGCTCTGGCTGATTAGGAGAGAACTCCCAGGATGGTGGTAGCTCTGGCCTAGGGACGTTTGGGGCCCCCCTCCCTTCCTCTCTTCCCTCATCTCTGCTCTCCGAAAGCATTGAGAGACTTGTAACCAACACAGACTCAGTAGACACAGCCATCACACAAACACGCGGCCCCATTCTCCACCCCCACTTAGTCTCCCATCTTCTAACCGGTGACATTTGTGCAGATCCTTGGCAGCTCAATTCGGCCTCCTTAGAGATTCTAAGTCGAAGTGGGCTGGAACAAAATAGCTTGAGAAGGACAGATCGGCCACCTTCGGCTGGGAGTGCAAGGAGGGAAGAAGACTCCAAGCCGACTCTGGAGAATTCTTTTAGCTGGTTAGGTTTCTATCCTCAAAACGGCGCCTAAATGTTTCCTTTTCGCCTTCACGTTTTGAGGTGAGACCTCCAGGTTCCGTGTTCCTTTTGAGAGAGTCGGATGGAAGTCACTTCTAGTTTCTACGTCCATAATGTATTCTCCTCCTCCCTCCAAACTCTCCAGCCCTTTTCAGGCGCATCCCCCCCCCACACACACACACTCTACAGATGAGCCTCTTTTCTCTTTATTCTACAAGCCCTCCCCCCCCCAGCCCCACCCCCGAATAATGTCCCTTAGAGGATGTGGGCCTGGTTTCTCTTTTCAGCAGACTTAGTAAGTAAGCTCCAGGATGCTTTGGGCCTTTCTCCCGAAGACGAGGATTTGGGGCAGGCCCTGGCTTGGGTCCTGCCAGCTCCTGTAGGCGCTGGTGCAGGCATCGGGAGTCAAGATTAGAGACGAGCAAAAGGGACCGAGTCTCTGATGGCTTCAGCTGGAGACCCAGCCAGTTCGTGTCTTCACAACTTTGGCCCTCTGTGGACAGAAATCTATGGATGCCTTAGGGGCAAAGAGATCAGTCTTGAGGTTTGGGAAAGAATAGATAGGAAGCAAGGGAGGCAGGCGGCTAGCTAAATAGACAGATAGACAACTAAGTTTACACTAAAAACGAAACCGAGGGCTCCCTGATGAAAGCTCAGGGATTTCAGCGAGACGGGCAAAGCCACAGCGGAGCTGGACGCTGTGGCTGCGGCCCCGACCCAAAAGAAGAGCTTCGCTAGAGGAGAGCAGGCTATTTTCCGGCCCTATTTTCACTGGCGGTGCGGGAGCCAAGGCAGGATGCCAGGCCGGCATTTTCTCAGAAGAAGGCACTGGCCTGTCAGCTCAAGGGATGGACGTGGAGCGCAGGGGATGCTTTAGCCGTAAATAATTTTTCTGGGACTCATTTCCACACGTTTGTTTGGACCGACCTAAGCAACGACTACAAAGAACTCCGTCATTTCCCCGGCTTTTCCTCTCTCGTGACCGTAGCTTCAAGCAAATATTTCTTCATTCCCCGGATCCTCCCCTTACTGAATCCCAAATTGTGAAGACTTGTGCGACCTTCTGCAGTGGCGCTACTTTTGCGTTTGTACCCGGCCCCCTTTTCTTTCCTCTCTCTTCCGCTCTCCTTTTTTCGGGGTCTCATTGTAAAATGCAGAAAGAGAGAAGAGACGGAAAGGAAAGAGGAGAGCTCTCGGAGCTCCAAGGGCAGAGCTGTTTTACATACGGGTCAGACACGGCTGGAGGCCAAGGTCAAGTTGAAAGTTGCAGTCTAGCCAAAGTGAGACCTGTCATTCAAACCTTGAAGACCCTGTCTGATTTGTTCAAAGGCAGCATCCCTGAAAACAGTGATCTTCCTCTCCTCTCACTCTCTCCTCCCTCCCACGCACGCTTTTCTCCTTATTTTGTTTTCGATCTTCTTTATAGTAGGAATTAGCCTTTTTTTTTGAGGGGAGGGGAAAAGGGGCCTCCCTCCGTGTGTGCCCTTGCCGAAACCTCCCTGCCTGAAACCGCCTGAATACATCTTACAGTTCCTTTCTCTCATTCTTCCAGAGCCACACTGGACCTTGGACTCAGGGTATTTTGATTTCGTTCTGATCAATTGCCAATTTTTGGTTCAAAAAATAAAAGTGGGGGGGAGGGGGGAGGGGAGGTAAAATCCAAATTCCTCTCTCTTGACCCCAAAGAGCCAAAGGCCAGAGATGGCGCCCTGGTCAGGGATGTAAAGTCAACCGCCAAGGCTCCCTGGGTCCATCTTTCCTCAGAAACTGTTCCCAGTCGTATCTGACCAAAATTTTAGAAATCCGGAAGGGAAAGAACTGGTGTTTCTGTTCCCATTGTCCTTTGGGTTATGAGTTCCCTCTACCCTAACTTTGGGGATTTAAGAGTAAGAAAAACGACCCGGATATAATGCAGTCAGAAATGCTTTTGAAGAAGAGAGGAACTTGGTGGCCTGAATTATACAAACCGATAAAATGATATATCTGACTGGTTCTCTGCCTGGCTCAACTCAAATATACAATGGCAGAGGCCTCAAGAGAGATTAAAAACAAAATAAAAGCACAGGATCCATAATGTAAACGAGAAATCGAGTAACATTAACATCTTGACCGAATCACGCGGTACAAAGCGATTTCTCCTACCGGGCGTCATCAGCTCTTAAAAGGTCCGGTCGGTCGGCTGTTGAGATAGATACAAAGCTAAGAGGGAAGAATGGAATGCAAGATGCTCAGTGGGTCTTTTTCTAGACTGGACTTGACCTCTAGCCCGGGATCTGTAAACTGCTGTCCGGTTCCTAGAGGCAGATCTTTTCTCTCTTTTTCTTTCTCTGCAATTGCAGACAATGAGATCAGAAATTAAAGAATGAATGAGAAACGTGTAGGTGATGGCCTGGCCACGCTATTACTAGTAGATCTCTGTTGGGGCTGTGTGGGGAAAGTGGGTAATAAACCCTCTGGTATGTTTGACTGGAACCTTATAGGTTTTTTCCTTCCTCCTGAACAACAAGGTCAAGATTAGAGGACTCTAAACAGCTGCCTTCTTGTGTCTGCCCTTCTCCTTCATTTCTCTTGCTCTACAAAAGCAGAGATGCCGGCATATGTGATATACTTTGAAAGAAAAAAAATATTTTAAGAGAACTAGAAGAAGAGTCCGTTAGTAAAATCTATTTTAATGGGAAGCTGATTTTCTTTCCTCTTGTGAACCACTAAAATAGTCATTTTTGTGCTCAGGACTCCCTATTTTTTTTTTTCAATCGCTGTTTCGTCCTTGGTTTTGCCCAGGGTGGACTAACCGTAGCCAAGTTGAGGGCTAACCGGGACTCCAAACCTGGGTCTTTGGAGATAATTCTAAAACGCATAATATCCTCCAGAGCTGGTGTCGGTTTTTCAGCCTTACATGAGAATTCTCACTTCCCGCAACTAGCTGGAGAAAAGCGGGGCCGAATCTGCCTGGACTCAGAGGCTCAGAAACCCGGGACTCATTGGCTGCATCAGGCTGGCCTCTGCCTGCCTCTTCCCGTGCTGCCTTCCTCTCCAGATTCGCAGTCCCTGGCTTTCCTCTCCTGCAAAGAAGACTAGGTACTCATAGGGACGAGCCTTCTTTGCCAGGTTCGGGGAGGTGAAGATCTTAGACTTGCGGACGATCTCACTCGCTAAGCTGGGTTAGCTAAAGACTTGGAAGAACCGCCAATTCCTCTGATATGAACCTGCAAAGAGGGAGGGGCGGCAGCCCAAAGGCCTGGACCCAAAGGGCTATCCTAGAGAAAAGAACCTGGACAAGGAGAACAGAACCGAGTGCCCGGAAACAAACGGTTTTGTGGTCCACTTTGATTTTCATTAGCAAATGAAATGTACCTGCGCCCACTCTTCCTCGGAGGAGGGCTGTCAACACAGATGCGGTCGGTTTATAGCTGGGTGCGCGTTGGTCATGGAGGGGATGAATAAGCTTCAGTGCGTTGTAAAGACGCTCCGTATTTCAGGATATTCATAGGTTTCTAATGTAACCAAGGGGCTTTACGAGGAACCTTCGGGGATCATCTTAACCCTCTCCCTCCCACGGCAGAGCTCATGAAGAGGAAGAGATAAGCGAAAAACAAGAATGGGAAGAGAAAACGCCGTCTGGGGCAGGGGTGGAGGAGATGGAGACTGGAGTTCTCAGATCAGGAAGGGAGATTGGGACCGAGGAATAGAAAAGGAAGAAGGGACTGGGAAGAAGACTCTGGGTTGTTGGGCTTTTTTTTTGGGGGGGGGGAGAAGTGAGCAGAACAAAACTGAACCCAAAGTCAGTACCTTGAACAAAGCTTGGAAGCGGGAGCCACACTTCAAACTGGCTTTCAGAGAATACAGAACCTTACCCTGCCTCGTCCCCACCCTTACTCCTAGCAAACCTCCGGGTAAGAGAGAAGCTCATCCCCCACCCCAAACTTTCTTTCCTTCACAGGAAAGGGAAATTTCCTAGTGTAAACAGATGATTATTAACGACATTCTGCCGGCCAGTCAAAAGGCGGCGGCGGATGGGGGCCTTAGGCCAGGCTAGCTAGACCTTGGGACAAGGGAGTTTCCCGTCTTTGGGGTCATTGTCTCCTGTATTTTCCTAATGCCTTTGATCCTTAGTCCAGGAAGGAGATGGTATGTTGACGTAGGGTACACGGGCTCAGCCCAAAAGAAGGCTGAGTAGATATAGAGATAGAGATAGAGATAGAGATAGAGATAGAGATAGAGATAGAGATAGAGATAGAGATATATAGGTAGGTAGTAGGAGCCAAAGGGCGTTGATAAGGCAAGAAATATCTCCACCATCTAAGGAGCACTGAAGCCCTGCACTCTTCGGCTATTTAGGCCATCCTATGCCACCTAGGGCTACTCGGGAAGAGTCTTCCATTCAGCCCGACCAACTCTCTCCGACAAAGGCCGTGGATTATGTCTGCCTAGCTCAAGGTCGGAGGAGCCACTTCCGAGACTCAGGCATATACGGTCTGCCTCTCTGAAGCCCACAACCCGGGTGAATGTCAATGATGGAGACAATACGTCGGGAGCCACTTGGATATGTTCTTAAGCCTTATACTAGCTAGGGAAATCTCAGGGGAAGAAGTGGTGTATTCTCCTCTCTGGCCAAGGAGAACAGCCTGAATGCAGGCTCCCTGAGCTACTACACTACGGTCTTCTTGCTCCTGCAAAGAGCGCACAAGAATTTCTACGGCTCCCGTGCCTTCTGGCCCGCCACAGCCTGACTACCGTGAGCTGGGGTTCACTGGGGTATACTGGGCTTCGCCTTCAATGGTCCGCTCCACGTCACAACCGTCTTGGCGACAGGCATGTCCAGGACTAGTCACTAGAAAACAGAAGAAAAGCAAACGGTACCTCATCCACCCTCGTGCTGAGTTTCGATTCCCACCTCCCTTATCTGGAACTCTAAGGGCCCAGTTTCCCATAGGAAAGGCTCAGCAACCAGAGAGGCCTTTCCTGCTTGTAGAGACACAATCGGGTCGTCGGAAGGAAAGATTCAAACATTTAGACGAGGAAAGGAAACTCAATTCCGTTTCTAGAATGCACAGAACAGGAGGGGGTCCCAAACCCAGAAAGAGTTGGAGAAGGCTGGGGTGGCCTTGCTTGTTCTGGCTCTGGCTCATTCCAACCTAAATTTCCCTGAGCTTCCTTCCATCTTCCATGTTCTTGATGCCTTTAGAGTCCTGGTGACAGGGGTTAGTTCTCTCCCAATGGATTCTTCAAGGCTTAGGAAGCAAAAGAAAGGAGAGAGAGAGGCAGAGAGAGAGAGAGAGAGAAAGACAGAGAGACAGAGAGAGAGGAGAGGTGAGAGACCTCATTGCTAGGGGATGGATAAATGCATTGCCCTGGACTCAGAAAAAGAGCCACAGACATCATGGCCCTGACCCTGTGTATGCTGACAATCATGACACCTCAGGCACTGTTAGCAAATGAAGTCTCTCTCTTTGAGCATTATTAAAGATTTGTGTTTTTTTGTGGGATTTTTGTTTGTTTGTTTCGTGGGAGAGGGAATGAGGTAAAGGAAAAAGAAATGTCGTCGAGGGAATGCTCTAACTTGGTCCCCCACCCCACGTTCTGCTGGGAGAGGGTGTGAAAGCCGGCCTGCTTCTACAGGCACGCCATTTGCAACAGTTAAGAACCCTCCCCATTGAATAATAACGGGATCTTACATCCTTGAACTAGTCTATGAAGTTTTCAATGTACAATGAAACCGAGGAAAACCCACTAATGGGGCCACATTCAAGCTGAATGTATGATCTTTTCAATTACACACCAAGGTGTAATCATGGATTTATGGGCAGATTATATGTGTGTAATAATTATATGTGCATGCACATATGCACTGCACACACGTGTGTATATATCTCTGTAGATACACACACACATTCATACACAGCGGAGTAGTCTACAATAGCGGCAGGCATGAAGGGAATCGACCCTGGATCCCAGGTACGAGGCGGATCCTTTGCCCCTGGTCAGACTGACTGGGTCACATACTCAGCACGCAAGGCTCCGAGCTCTCTCAGACACAGCCTGGATTGTCCCAGGGCTTCTTGACTCACCTTTTGCTCTGCTAGTACACCTGTCCCGAGCGAAAGGCGAGCAGCTTGCTTCGGCTTTCCCTGTGCCTGGGCCTCTCCGGCTCTCCCGGAGCCAAGTAGCCCTTCTCTCTTCCCTCTGCCGCCGTTGCTCCCCTCAGCGCTTGGTCTCCCTCTCCTTCTTCTCCCCGGCGCCCACTGACTAGCTCCTTCCAGCTAAAGCTGCCCTTTGTACACCTTCCTGTGTCCCTGCTCTGGCTCCTGGAAAAGGAGCGCAGCCATAAAAATAACCGTTCGATATTAGTTTTTATGGTTATTTACACTTGGGTCAGTGCGAGGGGAAGATCTGACGCTTCAGTCATTAGTCAATCCCCGAGCCTCAGGTTTTTGATATTCGCTTTATAGATTAAGAAAGTCAACGGAACAAGGAGAAATCGTAGCTTGCCGGGCACACTCGGCCAGGGTGGGAAGAAAGGGAAGTGAAGAGGCCAATGATGTCTGATTCCTTTCTTCTTGGCTTTCACCGCATTAAACGCTCGACTCGAGGCGCTGGTAAATGGGATTTTTTAAAAATCTGAGTTCGTGGCGAGAGAGGATTCCCCTCCCCACCCCACCTCACCCCCCCCCCCCCAGCATCGGCCTTAATTTGTGACTTTGCGGAGAAAATACAAGGAAAGGTAACTGCAAGGTGTGGGAGTATAGGGTGTCTCGGGGGACGGGGGGGGGGCGATGAAGGAGGTGGAAGGTTCATTATCTCCTGACTTGTTCGGTTACAGTCTCCAGAATTGAGGAGAAGCAGAGAAAGGGGGGACTCCCCCTGTGAAAGCGAAGAGCAAGGCCGGCAAAACCCGGGGATCTCAGGCTCCTTCATGCCTAGCCTGAAATGACTTTAGGCTCCCCCTTATCAAGATTATACAGTGATGGGCGGAGGATTTATGCCACCCGTTTCCCCAGGGACGTCCAGCCTTTAATCAGGCATTTCTTTTTCTGCCCAGGACCTTTCACAATGATTAAAGCCATTCCCCAGCCGTCTTGATGCCCTCTGGTGAAATGTAGTCAGATATCAAAAACCGAATTATTTCCTCGCTTGAAGACCTGTTTCCCCGCTTGCCACGCATGTACACACGCACACACAATCCCCGTCTAAAACGGTAAAAGCTAAAGAGATGTTAATATAAATAATCCCTTGGAGGGAGGCGGGCAGGAGATTTTCTTTAAAAACCCCCTTCCCAACCTCCATTTTCAGAAGTCAATGTACTTGCAATTGATTTTTTTTTTTAAACACCCAGCTTTTTTTCCCTTTGGCATTCTTGGAGCAGATAAGCCGGTTTGGCCAGTTGTGACTGAGTTCATTGCTGGCCCTAATCCTCTGGCTGGGACCCTTCCCCAGCAAACAGAGAAGGGGGGTTTAAAAGGCGTTTTTGAAAACAGGAAGAGGAAGAAAACTGCAGTAAAGAACCTTAATCTAAATCCCCGAGCTGGGCCAAGTGTCACCCCCACCCCCAGTGAATGTGGTTATTTAGTCCTTGTTTTCCAGTGTGTGGGATTGTTTCAAATGCCCTCTGTTTGTGGTGCTTTAATTACTTTTTTTTTTTTCCTGATGTCTTGTTAAATAGTTGGCTGGGTGGATGCTAAATATGCAACCGCTTAAAGGCACTTGAATGGGGCTGTTGGTTGCAAATTGTGAGTCTGTAAATTAAGCAACAGTAGACATTATAGGCACAGATTTCGTATAAATATCTCTAACAACTCCAGCTCTAATGGGTGTAAACTCCAGAGAGACCCCACTGCTCCCTCTGTCCTGGGAGCCTGGCCCTTGGTCCACAGTCCTCCAGTTACGACAACTGGGTTCAAATGGGGGTGTGGGGAGGCCTTTGTTGGATTTCTCCCCCGTCTTCGGAATGGACAGAAAACGAGAGTAGTCTGGGGTCTGGGAAGGGGCTGGAACAGGGAGATGAGATTTGGAAAGGGAAAAGGGAAGTCTGAGAAAGGGCGCTGGAATCAGAAAGAGGAACGAGAGGCAGGAAACCAGACTGGCAGACCCATCAAGACCCACGGAGAGGTAGAAAACTAAGTTCTGAGCAGAATAATATTTCTTTTCCATGCATGCACGCACCCATGTGCATGCGTATCTGTCTGTCTCTATCTTCCAGCCCCTCTTTTTGTCTCTCGGTCTCTGATTCCAAGTCCATACAAGTCTTTTGGGCAAACAAAGTCGTAGAAAATATGGCCTCTGGAGGCCCAGGGCATTGCCACTGGGGTCAGAGTTAGGGAAGGGCCTTGACCAACCCTTCTTGAGGCTTTGGGGAACTGGGAGGAAAATAATTAGGGCTTAAAGAAGCCACGTGGGGTCTGGAGTGAAATGCTTTTGCTAACTTCTCGAACAAATCCCTGAATGCAGAGAATTCTGTTTAGCTGGTGTGCACTGCAGCTCCAAGGCTGCCTTCCTGTAGTTTAAACATTCCGGCTCTGGAGCCAGGATCGGCACCTCCTTTTTTACTGTGGGGTAGGTAGCCCCTTGGTGCCTGCTACTAATTACCTCCTTTCAGCCACTTTTTAAAAAGCCATATTTCTTCAAATTTCTGGGACATAATGTGAGGTTATGTCAGGTCATGGGACCCTCGCCTGGTGCAAAGTAATTTGATGTCACCGAGAGCGATCAGACTCATTTGTCACCGTGAGTAAGAGAGGTAAAAACAGCTTCATCCAGAATGCAAGGGGAGGGTGGGAAGTTTTGTGGAGGGGTATTTATTTCAATCTATGGTCAGCAGCTCCAGGCTGGACAGTGGGGAGTGGGGAACTAAGCTCAGCTTTTTGCCCTCCCCTGCCCCTCCAACCCTTTGAGTTCTACTCAGCTTTGCCCTCTGGCTCAGCACCATGCCTCTGACTGGAGCTCCCAGAGGAACGTTAGGCTCTGTGCCCCATGAACACTAGGACTTAGCACCCTGGGAAACTGAGGAAAGCCACTGAGGGCCTTGGCACAGCAAGATTTATGTCCAGCTTGGTCCATCACAACCCACTCAGCTGCTCAGCTGTTGCCATCCTTTGTCTTCAACTCCAAAAGATCTTCCAGGCATCTTCCCAATAGTGGAACAAGGGTTATAAGATGGGCTGAGGAGAGAGGGCCATGCCCCTGGGAGGGTCATTCTGATCCAGATGACAGCTGACAATGGGAACAGAGAATGAAGTCTAGTGATTTGGGTGTGTGTGTGTGTGAGAATATTCCTATTTAACTCCCACATTTCCAGTTATACTCAATTGGAAAATGTCAGAAGGGAACCTAAAATGAAGAAAGACTTGAAGAGGGTCTAAACATCACTCAAGATTCACCTATGGCATTTGAATGGTGATAGGGGCTATCTCCACTTCCCTCAGCTCTATGGAATAAGTTAAACCTGGATCAAGAACCGCAGGGTTCTTATATGTCTTATATATCTTATATGTCAGCATCCTTTGGGGATCACAACTTCTTACTGGCAAGTCACCAATAATAAGACAATTAACTTGGTGAGCCAGGATTTCGACAATGATTTTTGATGTCATATACTTCTTAGATTGATCAATGAGTTCATAACATCATCTGTGTGGGCACTCCCTGCTCCAGCAAAGGTCCCAGGACATCCATGCCTTATTCTGTGCTATATTGTTCTTCCACAAGGCTTTCCTAAAAGCCTCCATAATGGATCCAATCAACAGGCTGGAATCTTTCTCTGTTGCTTTTTTTCTTTGTTTCTTTGTTTCGTAATACCTTGAAATCACCAATGCATCTTGTTCTTTTTTTTTTTTTTTTTTAGTGAGGCAATTGGGGTTAAGTGACTTGCCCAGGGTCACACAGCTAGTAAGTGTTAAGTGTCTGAGGCAGGATTTGAACTCAGGTACTCCTGACTTCAGGGCCGGTGCTCTATCCACTGTGCCACCTAGCCACCCCTTGCACCTTGTTCTTGATACATGGCTAACCCCATCATAAAAAAAACAAATTGATATTATTTTCTAATTCTTGGAAGGAAGTCATAGTGGGTAGTGAGCTGAAACCTACTGGCTCTCACCCTTCATATTTCTTTTTAATATTAATTTTGTTTACAATTAACAAGCATTTATCTTCTTTCTTTCCCTGCCCCTCCCCAACTGAAAAAGAAGAGGGAAAAAAGCTAGGCAATAAATATGCATAGTCAAGCAAAACAAATGTTGTTTATGTCTAACAATGTGCATTTCATTCTACATATTCCTCTGTGTCAGGAAATGGATACCATTCCTCAATTATCTGTTCTCTGTGTTGCTTGTTGTTCAGAGTTCTCAAGATTTTCATATCTCTTCATTTTTACAATTTTGTTGTTAGAGTATAAATTGTTCTCCTCGTTCTGCTTACTTTGCCTTCCACCAGTTCACAGGAAACTTCCCAGTTTTCTCCAAACTCATAAATTTGATAATTTCTTACACCATGACAATATACTATTACATCCATATTCCATATTTTGTTCAACCCATTTCCAATTGAGTAATGTCCCCTTGGTTTCCAAATCCATGACACCACAAAAAGAGCTGTTATGTATATGTGTGCACATATTAGTCTTTTAGGGTATATACCTATTAATGGTATTGTTGGGTCAAAGGACATGAAGAATTTAGTAACCTTGGGATCTAGTTCCAAATGGCTTTCCAGAAAGGTCAATCCACAACTCCACCACCACTATGTTTCCATGCTTTTTTTCCCACAGCCAATGCCTCTAACATGTGTCATTTTGATTTGTGGTAAACTTTGTCAATCTGATGGGTGTGAGGTAGAACCTGACAGCTGTTTAATTTGCATTTCTCTAATTATTAGTGTTCTGGAGCATCTTTATATGGCTCTCCATAGTTTGTATTTCTTTCCTTGAAAACTGCCTATCCTTTTATCAACTGGGGAACACAACTCATCTCTATATTGACCCTTGGGACATCTGTCCTCTGAGTGTTCTAAGATATTAGATTTCCATGACTCACAGTTCTTAAGCATCACTAGGAAAATGCTGATGTTTAAAAAAAAATGAGCCTTTTATGTAATCCCTAGGGTTATAGGATTTAGAATGGGATGGAATTGTAGCAATCATATAGTTCATCATGAAGTTTCCCAAACGTGGTACCCAGAAGAATATGGTATGTTTTTCTTCATAATATAATAATACATTATTATGAATATATGTGCACATAATATGTCAAGTTAATTATTCTGTGATGAATAACCACAGCACTCTTATATTGCAAATCTAGTGTTGTTTTCAATTTAATTAACATTTATTAACTACATATATGCTAAAGACTGGGGATATAAAAGCAAAAGAAAAGTCCCTGCCTTCAAGAAACTTACATTTTACTGGAAGAGGGAAAAAATACAACAGGTAACCAAGAATGTAGAAAATACTATGAAGTACAATTAAGAAGGAGAGAAGATTAACACCTGTGGAGGTTAGAGGCTTTTTACAGGAGCTGGCGGCTGAGCTGTGTTTTGAAGGAAGTGCAGTGTGATTGGGTTTTAATGAGTATTTATTACATATTGATGTCAAGAAACATTAGTTTTAATATCCCATCTATCCTGATTAAACTGGAAGGGGGTAAGAAAATAGTGGAAGGCCATGGAGAGAGATGGACATTGGGGTCCTGCATTAATTTGCCTGCTACCTGTTTTGTGTTCTTTGTTTGACCATGTCTTAGCTTTGGAAAAGAATTCTGCTCTAAAGGGCATTTAAAGGTGTTGGGTGTGTGTGTGGGGAGGGGAACACCACTCTCTTTCTAAGTCTTCTTCTGTCAGGCCAAGAACAAGTCCCAGAGACCAAGACAAGACCCAGAATTTTGGGGAGGTTCTCATTGAGGTTAGGAGATAATGCTGAAGATCAAGGTCATGAGTCAAATGAGTTCAACCTTGGAACCTCCATCCTGGTGAGATGATGATCTGTCTAGCTACTGGGAAAGTCAGTCTACCACTGTTTGCCTACATACTTCTAACATTACTTTTTTTTTTCAGGGCAATGAGGGTTAAGTGACTTGCCCAGGGTCACACAGCTAGTAAGTGTCAAGTGTCTGAGGCTGGATTTGAACTCAGGTCCTGCCTACATACTTCTAAAAGGTTATCTTAAACCCTTAATTAAATCTCTAAAGAAAGTGGATGTAATGTTGGTTGGAAGGCACATGGAAATGAAAAGGTCTTTGTTGGCTCACAGTAAAGACAGTGGATGACTACCCCAGATCCTGATTCTAACATGGTGTCTAATTCCCAATTACCTCAAATAGCAGATCGTTAGGAGAAGGGACATTATTTGTCATACTAAGGGCAAGGACCCTGAACTCTTTCTACTGATCACCATTTTTAACTGTTTCTTGACTAACTTAATCCTTAGCTAAGATCTATCATAGAATATCCTCAGAGTGAACTACCCTAAAAATGCACCAGAAACACTCCCTTCTGCATGCCAAGAGCCTGTGCCTGAGGGAAGATGCAAGAGAAGAAAAAGGAGAATGAGATTGGGTTGAGATCAGAAGATGGAAGGGAAAGGAATGGAGGCACATGGTCAGAGCCCTTTGAGGATTTCCACTGAAACAAAATTGTTAAAACAAAGTACCACCTCCAAAAGGAGGCGTCACCTGATCACCACCCCAGTCATTATGCATGCTCCCTCCTCTTCTTCTTTAAATGATTTTGTATTCATGAGCCAATATTTGCCATTTACTCATTTGTGTAAATGTTGTTTTCCTCCCTGCTCCCAGTAAAATATAAGCTCCCTGAAATGGTATTTCCTAAAGGAGACCTTTCCTGTATCGCTAGCGCCTTCCCGCTAAATTATTTTATTTTTCGGGGCAATGGGGGTTAAGTGACTTGCCCAGGGTCACACAGCTAGTGTCAAGTGTCTGAGGCTGGATTTGAACTCAGGTACTCCTGAATCCAGGGCCAGTGCTTTATCCACTGCGCCACCTAGCTGCCCACCACCAAATTATTTTGTATTGGAGTCAGGATAATCTAAGGTTGAATCCTACCTCAGACCCTAGCTGTGTGATCTTGGGCAAGTTACTTAACTTTTGCCTGACTTAGTGTCCTCATCTGTAAAATGATGATAACAACAGCACCTACTTCCCAGTGTTGTTGTGAAGATAAAATGAGAAACTATTTGTAAAATGCTTTGCAAACCATAAAGCAAATTCTTTTGTTGTTGTTGTTGTCATCTCCTCCTCCTCCTCCTCCTCCTCCTCCTCATATTTTCCTCAGTAGAATGCAATATCCTTGAGAACAGGGACTGTCTCACCATTGTTTTATTTCCCGTGTCTAGCACAGAACCCGATATATAGTAGATGCTTAATCAATGATTGCGGATAGATTGATTGATTCAGGCCAGAGACTGTTTAATTTTTACCTGTGTATCTACAACAGTGGCACCTGGCACATAGTAGGTGATTAATGTTTGTTGAATTAGATTGAATGAGCAGCCCTTACTGGAGAAGATACGAGCTTTTAGGAGGCCCTAGTAGAAATGTCAAGGACTATTTTGAGGAAATGAAGCCTGAGGAGACAAGAACTTCCCAAGATGGTGGAGAGGGCTTCTTGCTCTCCCCAAGGTCTAGGGAAGGTCATTGCCAACAGAGTAACCTGATTGACCAAATGATGAGCCTGCAGTTGCCATCATTTCCCACTAGATGTCTTCCGAGCTAATGATAATTAAAAGGCACTGTCCTTTGGATGATGTTGGATTTCTTAGGTCTCTTTTGAAGTCTGGCACTTCATTAGTGAAACCAAATCCCTCTTCTTTTCTTTCCTAGACACCCCCTCCCAATTTCTGTTCTTTTCAAGAAGTCAGGCTAAAATCAAACGTGGGCTTGGATAGACAGCCCTGCATGGCTTCATGGCTAATGCCATTGGAATCTTTTTTATGACCTTTGATGTGTTTAAATAACATAGCAAGGCTGGGCACCCACCTTGGATTAAACTTTAATCATCTGAGCCCAAGGACGACCAGGTGGTAAATGAGTTTACTATGACATTGCTCCTTAGGGGACAATGCTCAATTCAAGGTTCAGTTTGTACAGTGACACAGGGTCCTGCCAACCCCTTGGCTCTTATCTGGAGTGAGACTGAGCCCCAATTACTGCCTCAATTAGAGGCAGTCCTGAGGAAGTAAATTTCTCATCTATTGGGTCAAAAACCCATAGACAGACAGACATCTTGAGTAACAATGTCACCTAATGACCACTTACCCACCATAAACATTAAGTGAAGTGTCAGGGCAGAAACTCAGGGCCCTTTCCATTTTCACTGGGAATTTGAAGAATGGTTAAAGAAATAGCCCATTGTAGTAATTTCTTTCAGCCATTGTCTGACACCATCAAGCTCACTTTGTAATACTATTCACCTTCATGCAGTCAGAATTCTTTCCCTTGAAAATACTTGGGCCACTCCATCCTCACTACTCTTTTAATTTAGGAGAAATCTACACACACACAAACACACAAAGACTTGTCAAAGGTCATCCCTTTGTTAACTGCCATTTTGTCGGGGATTAATTTCAGTCCTGGGTTTAATTCTCACTCACCTCTAAGAGTTGATAAAACCTAGAATTTAATATAGCATAATATAGCATATCATATCAGAACAAAACACAATATAATATGATACAAGGTGCATCAAGTCTCAGTGAAGTTTTCAGCTTGACTTCTGGGTACCTTGTATAATTTAATACAGTAGGATATAGTACAATATACTATAATATACAATCACATGACATGATATAATCTAATATAGCATATCACAACATAACAGGACATAATACAATAATACAATACATGATACAATACAGTATATCATATGTCCTAGTAAATATCTATTTACTCTCAACTGCATAGTTTTTCAATTACACACACATACACATACATATTTTGAGCAAATGTGCATTTTCATTACTGTAAGGAATATGTGCCTATAAGTATGTATGTGTGTATAAGTAAATGTATATATGTGTGTATATATTTACACATGTATAATTATATAATATTTTTCAATCTAACAAGGATTTGTTAGTCATCTGCTATTTAGATGTAGTGCTAGATGTTGGAGGGAGGGGGGGGTAACAGAAAAAAAATAAAAGCAACACTTGCCCCCCAAAAGCAGATTCTACTGAGATATGTGACAGGGTATTTATGCAGATAAGCAAGTATAACATGTACATGAAGTAGATACAGAGTAGTTAAAAGTGGTGAGAGGCACTAACAACTTTCTGCAAAGCCTTCCCTGAACTATACACTTTAATTCAAGCCCACAAGAACTTATTAAGTACCATGCTTTGGACACTGTGCTAGGGGACTGGGGATAGAAAACCAAAAATGAAAACAGTCCTTGCCTTCAAGGAGCTGAGGGATATATTCTTTTTTTGGGGGGGGGGGTATATTCTTTACATTACATTTATTATTTTATAGAATGTTTCTCAGGAGACCTGGATTCAAATTTCAAGTCTCACCACCACTCAGAGGGCAGGAAATGTCCTTTTTATTAATTGTAGTCCCCCAGTACCTCACACAGTGCCTGGTGGTCATAAATAAATGTTTATTGGATTGTCAAAAAAGAATATTCGATCTTTCATATATTGCATATTGCACACATATATGGAAGAACATTTGAAAGCTGTGTAAATGTACCTGTATGTATGAACACATACATGAATATATAGAATAGAATTTATATGTGTGCATGGATATATTATATATGGAATGTGTTTATATAATACATATATAAGTAAATGGATATAATGTATACAGCACAGGTACACAGGTGTGTAGATAGGTAGATAGATAGATAGATGATAGATAGATACTATCAACCTAGTACAATGGATAGGTTTTCTGTCTTGAAGTCAAAGGGCCTTGGGTTTTTCCTACTTCTTTCAGCTGGCTTTTTTTTGGGGGGGGTGAGGCAATTGGGGTTAAGTGACTTGCCCAGGGTCACACAGCTAGTAAGTGTTAAGTGTATGAGGCCAGATTTGAACTCAGGTCCTCCTGAATCCAGGGCCAGTGCTCTATCCACTGCACCACCTAGCTGCCCCGAGTTTGTCCTACTTCTTTGTTTGTTTTTTTTTTTTAGTGAGGCAATTGGGGTTAAGTGACTTGCCCAGGGTCACACAGCTAGTAAGTGTTAAGTGTCTGAGGCCGGATTTGAACTCAGGTCCTCCTGACTCCAGGGCCGGTGCTCTATCCACTGCGCCATCTAGCTGCCCCTGTCATACTTCTAACAAATACTGCTTGGGTGTGAATAAAACACTTAAGCTCTCAGTGGCTCAGAACACTCTTTAAGATTATGGATGACAAAAATTATTGGAAGGAGTTTCCAGGAGCGTGTACTGAATGCCCCCCAAATCATTGGTCTAGACCAAAAAAATGTATGTCTGGAATGCAATAGAGATGGAATCCCATAGGAACTTTCAAAGGAAGAAATCTGGCTTTGCACAGGTGAATAACAAGAGGGAGGAGGAGAGAAAGGGAGAGATACTTCAAGTTGAATGATAAATCCTTGTTTGTGTTATGATCCAATTCCTGGTGGAACCTGTGATTCTACTGAATTAAGGTACTCTCTTTACCTATATATCAAGCAATTGAGCAACAAGCATTTATTGTCTTTTGTGAAACAGACACTGTGCTGACACCTGGAATATGTATGTGTGTCTATGTATAATGTATGTGTGTATATAAATCTCCCATGTGTCAGAACAGTACTATATCTGTATGTATGTGATATATATATATGTATACAGAATTCCTAATACTGATGAAATTAATTGCACATCCTACCATCCATATTTCTGAATGTTATCAAAAGTACAGGGTTGGTTTAGACTTTTTTGAGTTCCACCTTGCTCAGGACTGCTTTCTGCACTTGTTTTACTCCCCATTCACTTTTCCAAGGACTGACATTCTTCGGATGATTTTTCCTTGGAACTATGATTCATTAAGCATTCAGGTGATTTGCCCAAAAGCATTACATAAACCACAAGACACAGAACTGTCCTAGAGACCCCAGGTGTGTCCTTGAATATACAGATGTCTAGATATATTCTTTCCTTTTCCCCCCACCAGAGCTTTCTGTATATTCTGGAAAATAAATCACAAGGTGAAGCTGGACTATGCAGATTTGTTATAAGGGTTTTCTTTTTCTTGGTGGTGGTGGGGCAATAGGAGAGAAAGAAAATAAATGTTGGTTGATTGATAAAATGAACTTCAGGGGCAGCTAGATGGTGCAGTGGATAGAGCACTGACTCTGGAGTCAGGAGGACCTGAGTTCAAATTCAGTCTCAGACACTTAAAAATTACTAGCTGTGTGACCCTGGGCAAGTCACTTAACCATAAATTGCCTCACCAAAAATTTTTTTTAAAAAAAGAGGAAAGAAAAACAGCAGTGCAGAAAACCCTGAGGATTCCCAGGCACAGGAAGTCACTGTTGTTGCATTGAGAAACAAAAGGAAAATAAGTGCTTATTTTCCAGAAACCCCAACTTTCCATCTTACATTAGTAAAGGGCCTCAGGCCTGTCTATTTGCCTGTTTGAGAGAAGATACCTCTTCCCTAGACTCCCTTCCTAGTTGTTTTCTGCCGCCTGTTGGAGGCTGTTATATCCTTTTATCTAAGCTGCGTATTGAGATACAGCCATTATCATTCTATACTTGTATGTTGATTTCCAGGGGCCAAAGTTATATAAAGTCCAGGACTGAGGGTCAGCCTGGAGATTTAGGAAAAGGAATGGAACTATGAAGGAAAGGATTACAAGGAAAAAGGAATCATGATTCTGGAGGATAGATAATGAGATATACTGGCCTCCTCCCAGCAAAAAAGAGAGATGAATGACGCTGAATATTGTAAACATCATCAGATGGATATCTGTATTGAGGTCATAAAAGGTGATTAATAAATGCTTGTTGGTTAATTGATTCTTTGTCCTTCATTCTTTTTCTTTGATGAGGGGGGGGGTTTAAATTATTGGGGGGGATTTCTAGTTATGACTACTGAAATATAAAAAGGTATAATTTTTAAAAAGAATATAATGTGTGTGTCTTACTTAAAAGTAAAACCGAGCGGCTAGGTGGTGCAGTGGATAAAGCACAGGCCCTGGATTCAGGAGTACCTGAGTTCAAATCCAGCCTCAGACACTTGACATTTACTAGCTGTGTGACCCTGGGAAAGTCACTTAACCCCCATTGCCCCACAAAAACAAAAACACAAAAGTAAAACCAAGGAGAAGCATAAGTGGACCCTTCTATTGGGTTTCCAGGTTCAATGCAGGGCAGGGGCAAAGAACATTCCCTCTCCAGGGACTATTACTCCCCCCTGACCCCCTCCTCCCCACACCCCACCTGGATTTCTTTGATTTTTTATTTATAATTTTATTTTAAACATAGAGGATAAATATAAACATTCAAACAATCTACAGCGTAGATTAAACAACACAAGAGTGTTTACAATCTCATACAGTAATTCCCCCCTCCCCTTTCTTCTCCACTGTCCTCTCCTCCCCAGCTTCTCTAAGAGTCTAGCTCAGCTTGGGTTCCAGGACTCAGGAGCCCACACAAGGACATGGAGCAGGGCTCTCAGTTTCTGACAGGCTTGGTGGGTGTATAGATGGGTTTTTTTTGGGGGGGGGGGGCAGTGTAGCTGTTTCTTGGAGTAAAGGAGACACCTTCATTTTCAAAATAACCAACCATGGATCAACAGAGACACAAGAGGCGTTTTAAAAAACAATTATTTATTACAGGTCCTGTCTCAGAAGGCTTCCCAAAATCTCAGGCCCCAGTGTTTTATTGTCTAGTCCGTCTGCAGGTTGTAATTATGGATTCAAGATGTTTAGGGTTTGAAAATACTCTGGTTGTTGTTGGTGAAAACTCCACTTCTGCAAAGAAAAAAAAATCTGGAGATAATTAACTGGAATCGCCAAGAACACTGTGTCGCCCACACTGTAAATGGTCCCGGCCACCTTTACAAGACGTTAAAAAAACAACAAACCTCTTGTAATGAATGGAAGCGGGACAATCGCTGGATTAGGGTTTTCACAGAGTTCCCAAGAGCCAGGGCAATCGCGGGATTCTCTGCTGTTTCAGCTAGCCCAGCCTCGGTCTATTAGTGACGCCAGGATCGGGGAACTGGCGGCGCTGGGCGGGCAAAGTCCGCTTGGGAAGGCGAAGGGATCCTAGGGGAGGCGAAATCTGCTAGCTCAGGGGCCCTGAAAAGTGAGCTGGCCCACGAGTGAGGCAGAAGCCCCTCCGAGCTTGTTGGCACGAAGGGGGAAACAGAGGGGGAGGGGGAGAAGGGTGGAAAGCGAGGAGGGGAAAGAGAAATCAGCAAGGAGGAAGGGACCCCTGGGTGTCGATGGAGGCGCCCACGACTTGTGGCAAAGGAGGAACAGGACTCGGGGGTCTTGTCTGAGGGCCGGACGTGGAGGGACGGGGGCGACGGGGAGACGGATTTCTAGACCCGCGGGTTGAGGGTTCCCAACTCATCCCAGGCCAAAGTCTAGGAAGGAGGCTTTTAGGGTAACTGGGCTCAATGGAAACCCGCCCCTCTTCTAGTCCGAGCCCAGGTTGTTAAGGACAAGGTAGAACAGCTGGGAGTTGGAGGGGCGTGGGGCGTGGGGGGCGGGGAGGGGGGGACGACCCTTGCTCCTCTGCAGGGATCTGGCTTGTTCTAGCCACTTGTAGAGGCTAAGAGCTGCTGGCCTCTAGGCTGCCAAGGCATGTGGCGGGGTCACTTGGGGAGTCAGGGGCCCTTTTACAGTCTTTGCTCCGCTCCTGTTCTCTCAGCTAGTCCCCGCCCTTCTCGTCCTAACCTCAGCAGGTCCTAGCTCTCCTGGAGAGTCTCCCCGACTCCTCCCCCCCCCCACTTCAGACCAAAATCCCTTGGATCTCCCAAGGAGAAGGGTTCCCCACCCCCGTTTTTTTTGCCGAAGCCAAGTGGATTCTCCAGGACGCCCCAGCTGCATGTTCCATAGGGTGTTTTACTGATGAAAATGGAAAGTAGAGGGGAACAGAGATGGAAGGGGGGAAGGAGAGAGGAGAACAGGGAAAGAGAGAAAGGAGGGAAACAGAGGGGAAGAAGGAGAGAGGAGGGAGACAGGGGAGGAAGGAGAGAAGAGGAGAGGGAACGAGAAGAGGAGAGGAGAAAGGAGAAACGCTGTTTTCTTGATTCCCCCTTTCTACCCTGAAAGGAAAGTGGAATCATCTTACCCTTTTCCACTTACCACGAAGAAAAGCATGGGAAGGGCTCCAAAGAGAACTCATCCATTCTTTCCTGTTATTTGCCACAGTCGGTTTATAAGAGTAAGGAAAGGATATTTGCAAATGGAGGGAGGGTGATTGCTACTACTAACGATAGCAATAATGTTAATTACTAATCTGGATCGACATCAGTACAAAAACGGGATGGGCCTCAGAGTATTATTAAGCATTTTGTAATTGAAGGGTTTTTGTTTTGTTTTTACATCATCTCCAAATATAGCCTTCCCTCCTTCCCTAAGAGAGAACTATGCCTTGCAACACATTCAAAGCAGTTATATTCAATTCTGCAAAAGACGTTTTACTCTTCACGCGATTAAGAACACAACATTTCAAGTAGCACAGTCGTGATAACAAATGCTGTGAAGTCTGGCTTGGTCTCGTTTTAATTTCAAGTCTTCTCTGACTTTTAGAATCGAAAACCAACAAAAGAAACGCAGACACACACCAGTTCCTTTGCTACAAATAGACTCTCTTCTGCCCTCCCTCCACTCACCCCTCCACCCCACTGGATAAGCCCCTTGGTGCCAGGTCATGCCCTGCTTTCCGCTGGTATCCAAGACAAACCCACTTTTTCTGTGAGGGATTTCAAAGGCATCCAAGGAGGGCAGAGCAGGGACGGCTTCCAAACAAAACGTGCATTGTCTAGGGGGCTTCAGGGGCTCGAAATACTGTCTCCCCAACCCATTCCCCTCTCTCGACGTTGAAGGAGCAACTCTAGCAGCCCCAAAAGAAGCTTAGAGACAAACCAGGATTGCCATTGCCTTTGGCTTCGGGGGTGGGGGGGGGGAGGTCGCCATCGCAGAACTAAGACGCATTAGGGAATGGCCTTGTTTTCAAAATTCAGTCCAATCCTTCTATTATTTTTTAAAATTTTAACAAATTGGGCATGGAGTGTGTGGGATGGTGGGGGAGTGTTGAAGAGAGAAGAGAAAAAGAGGTGCAATGTTTTAGGACCCAACTTTCTTTTTCACACAGCACCTTCCCCCTCCATCCCCCCCACCCCCCAGTCTCTGCAAGCTAAGGAAATAGCAGAGAAGGAAATATTCACCCACCAACAGTTTATGCAATTTTCCCCTGTTCCCCAGAACACTATCAAGTAACTATGCCCTGGTTAACTGATTGGTAAAGGCTCCAATTCCGGAGCGGGAGCGTGCCAGCGTCCGAGGGAAGTTCAGTAGCAGAGGAATCGAGGTCCTGGGAGCGTCCTAAAATAACGCCCCCCCCCAACCCCTTCCCACACTCCTCCATCTCTCCTTTCTGAGCTGCTGGGTTGGGAATGAGATGAAAGCCCAACTGCTTCCAGGCGGGGGTCCGGCCCCAGAAAGGTAATCCCTCGCTTTCGGCGTGCCTTCGCATAATGAGATGGCTGTGCCTGTGAAAGCGCAAACCTGGGGAGTGGGTAGGGACGTCCCAGCCCCAGGATCGAACCAAGCACCACCAGGGAAAGAGTGGAGGACCCTGCCCAATTCTTCTTTCTCTGCATTTGCCCAGGCGGGGCGAGGTTAGCAGGCAGGAGAAATTACTCCTTGTGAGGAGAGGGTCTGAAAAAGTTGGAGAGGCCTGCAGGTGCTGGGATCATCTCTGCTGGTCCCTCCTTCTGGAGGCTGGAGGAGACAGAGGCCCTGGCAGAGCGGCCCCCAGTCTTGATCCAGATCTCGGATAGCCAGAACGGGACCAAATAGCAGAGCTCCGAGAAACAATAGAAAACCGAGCAGCCTAAGTCCTAGGCTAGAAGTCTTTCCCACCACCCCACCCGTCCTCTAGATCCCAACCCCCTCCCAAACAGCCCCCCTTTCCTGGATGTGAGGCTGGAGACGCCTAAAAAGCTTAACCAGGATTTTCCCAAGCAGGATGCCACAGAGAAAAGTCACCCTTTCTGCGGTTTTCTTGGCTGATTTATAAATTAATGATTGCAGGGGATGGTCCCAGTGCTATTATTCTGAGTTCAAAAACAAAACTCCTCTCTCTCTCTCTCTCTTTCTCACACACACACACACACACACACACACACACACACACACACACACACTTTCCCCCCTTCCCCTGAAATGCATTCTCTACAACCCAAGGCGAATCAAATCTCGATAGATGCCAAACGCTCCTTTTTCCCCCTCCCCACCATTCAAAACGAATCAGGCCCCTATGGGCGCCCACATTTTCGCCTGGCCCGTCTTCCAGGCCTCTCCAAAATTCCAGCAAACAGACGCTTGGATACCTGGGCAAAAGACCTCGGGACACTGGAAAAGGCTACTCCTGGGACGTAGGGTCGGCCACCGGTGAGTGATTTCTTTTCCAAGGTCTCTAGTGTGTCCTAGCCCCGGCAAAAGCCTTTTTTTTTTTTCTGTTGCGTCTTCAGGGAAGGAGACCCCAGTCTCACCTCGCTACAGCAGGCGCTGGGCGGGAGGTAAAGGTCGGAAAGGGGTCGCGGTTCTGATGGGATGTAGCGTGTGTAAGAGGCTCATAGCTTCAGGAACAAAGGTGGAGGGACCAGTAAGAGGTGTTGGATTTTAAGAGAACGATCCTTTGGCCTTAGGCGACCAGTGAGATCTCTAGTTATCAAGATTTTCTTCTTTGTGTATTTGTGTATGTGTTTGGGTACGTGTGTCTATGTGTTTTCTTGCCTCCCCTCTTTAGCAGAGTTGAGGGTGCAGTGCTACAGATAGGGACCTAAAACTCTGAGGCCATCCCTCTGCTTCTGCTAACCCATAGGGCGGCCTGGCTGGGGGATGGGGGCTCTTCAAGTGAGTCGGGCTCGGTGATTTTCCTGCGGGCGTCTTCGACCCAGTCGTAGGATCGTCGGAGATCCGGTCCCCAGGCCGGGGCCCGGTAATGAGCCCGCAGAACAGTGTGAGGCGCCCGCCGGTTAATGAACAGAGCAGTCGAGAAAGGATCTGCTTTGATCTCCTTTGGACCCAGCATCTTGGCCGGGAGAAGACGGGGCTGCTAATTGGATTTCGCAGTTGCCTTTAATCTCCACCACCCGTCTTGGAACCCGACCAAGAGGAATTAAACGAATTTGATAAACAAGATGTAACTGACTCCTAGTTTAAAAAGCGAGCGAAAGCGAGAGTTAATGATCGCAGCTAGGTTACCACCTCACAAAAAAAACCCTTTCGATTTGAGTTTCTGGGTCCCCTGCAGCCCCAAGTCTCCCTCATCTCTTTCCTCCCCCATTCCCTACACCTTGGATATGGCTTAATTAGAGTGGAAGGAGGGGTGAACGGGTAGTGGTGAGGGAAAACACTTCGAGTTGGGGAGGGGGGAGAGAGACGCTGTGGGTCACTGGCAAGTCTTGGAAGGGCCTCCAGGGAAAAAGGGTAAGAGGGTGGAGGCCCCTTCTAGGGGGACTGATGGGACAGAGATGGAGAAAGAATGAAAGAGTCCGTCCTCCACAAGCCTCATTTTGAATTTCAGGCTGGGAGAGAGGGAAATCAGGCAGGAGAGGAAGAGAGAAAGAGAGATACTGAGAAGGAAGGAGGAAGGGAAAGTGGCAGAGGAAGGGGGAGGGAAGGAGGGGAAGACAGACAGAGAGGGAGAAGCAAAGAAAGAAAATTATATGAAATATAAGGGGCAGGTTAAAACACTCATGGTTTTTCTTCTTAAGCCATGGTCATATCATTCTTTATTTTAATTATTTGAGTTCTAGAGAAAAGATGGAATGCTATTTAGCCAATCTCCCTGGCAAGGAGATGGTTGGCCTGGAAGGCCTCATGTTTAGCTGTCCTGAAACCCCTTTCTTTTTGTTATCTCTGGGTTGAAGAAGGGAGTGGGTCAGGGAGGGAAGGAAGATGGCTCTGTCAGAAGACTGTCAGGAAAAGTGCAAGGGTTTGGGGGGAGAAGGTTCCTAGAGAGGGGGAGGGAAAATTCAGTGAGATGGTGGTAGAAAGCAGGTGAAAATGAAGGGAGAATCACTGCTTTTCTGAGCAACACAAGCTAATGAAATCTGTGGGTCTCCCAGGATTTCCTGCCCCTCCACTCTAACACTTTTGAGAGGCCTTTGAACAAATATTTGGCTTCCACACTGTAAATTTCTAGTCTCCAACTGGAAAGCTTTCAGACACTTTTTTTTTTTGCACCTAGGGAATGTGATACAGTGAGGGAAGCTAGGCTCACTGTCCCTGAGGATTGGATTAAAAAACAAGAAAACTTCTTCCACACTGAAGTGGGGTCTAACTTGGGGTAAGAAGAAGAGGTCATGTTGGGACCCCTCTCAATTGCTGGTTTGCATGTTTGTAATCCCTTGCTTGACAATAACTTGGAGCTGAAAACCTTGTGGAGAATTGGCTAAAGAAGTCCATCTCCAACTTCACATTCCACTATCCTTGAACTTTAAGGGGTCTTTCAAGTCTTACTATCTAAGTGACCATGGGTAGACAGGCCATGTGGTGTAGTAAATAGTGTTGTTTTGGGAGTGAAGAAGACCTAAATCTAAGATCTGACTCTTGACACATATTAGCTGGATGACCAGCTCCCAGCGCCAGTTTGTAAAATTTGTAAAAGTTTTCATTTGTAGAATCAGGATGGCCATCATTCATCCATCTCATTGTTGTGAGGATCAAATGAGAAGGTAAAGCACCTCACCATCCCTCAAATAATATATCAATGGGAGCTATTATTAGTAAATCGTTTTACCTCTCTGGGCCTTAATTTCCTCTGGAATTGTTGGCTTAATTAATTTGGGAAATGTTCATCATAATGCCTGTGCTACCAAGCTCTCAGGTCTTCCTGAAGTTCAAATGAGATGATGTTCAGAAAACATTTTATAAACCTTAAATCAAAAATACCTGTGGGGGGCAGCTAGGTGGCGCTGCAGTGGATAGAGCACCCACCCTGGATTCAGGAGGATCTGAGTTCAAATGTGGCCTCAGACACTTGACACTTACTACTGCGTCACTTTGGGAAAGTCACTTAACCCTCATTGCCCAGGAAAAAAAAAATACCTGTGATCTATCATCACCATCACCACCACCACCATCATCACATTTATAGAACTAGCTTCTTAATGCCTACCAAGAAGTACAAGCATGGAATGGGGGAGGGTGATAAAGCTGATCTGGCTCTTAGGATTCTTCTCCTGCTGGTCTTTTGATGTATTTTTTTTTTAATTTGGGAGAGATTTTGCAAATAGCTTAGAAGAGTAAATGAAGACAAAAAAAGTTTAAAAGTGACCAGAGAGCTGGTTTATCTCCTTTAATACCAATAACAAGATTAAAGTGTTTCAAAAACACTTTATGTTTTTGAATCCTTATGGATTTTCCTTACCCAAGGCAATGAATAGCATCCTCTCAAAAGCAGGTTATTGTGATTCTAGGTTTAGGGTTAGCTTGGAACTATTCTAACAGTCATCTCTAAGGATGCTAAACCTAGAGAACTGCTATAACAGCTATCTTACTCTAAAGAAGGTGCTAGGGGGCAGCTAGGTGGTGCAGTGGATAAAGCACCTGCCCTGGATTCAGGAGGACCTGAGTTCAAATCCGGCTTCAGACACTTGATGCTTACTAGCTTTGTGACCCTGGGCAAGTCACTTAACCCTAATTGCCCCAGGGAAAAAAGGTGCTAAACTTTCAAGATATGAATATATTATATATACATATATAATATGTATTCTTTATTTTTTAAAAATATTTTTATCAATAACTTTGTCAATAAATATCCTAACTACAAAGAATAAAAGAGAACTTTATATGAAATCAGGAACTTATATCTTGTTTTAAAGGGTTTATGTTAAATTTACCATAATCATGACAAAATTGCCCCATTTGTTGTGCTCCTGATGAATTTCAAAATTTTTTTATCTGGTATATAGATAGATATTCTCTCTCTCTCTCTCTCTCTCTCTCTCTCTCTCTCTCTTTCTCTCTCTCTCTCTTTCACACACACACACACACACACACGCACGCACACACGCACACATGAACATCTCTTTCACATCTCACCCACTTGCACCACCAGCCTCAAACTCTCTTTCTAATAGATGAATAAAGTCAAAGAAATCAGCATATTGGTCAACTCTTATAATGTTTCTTATTGTGTATCTCTAGTTCATCACTTCTTGTCAAGAGCGGAAAGGAGGCATGCTTCATCATGGATCTTCTGAACTCATAATTAGTCACTTTCATCAGAATTATGGTCTTTCAAAGGTGTTTTCACTGTTGTGACTATTCACTTTAAAAAAATTATAAAAGTATTTTATTATTTTCCAGTTAGATGTAGAGATAGTTTTCAACATTTGTTTTTATAAGATTTCTAATTTCAAATTTTTCTCCCTTCCTTCCCTCCCTTCTCCCCCTCCCCAAGACAGCAGGTAATCTGATATAGGTTATATATGTACAATAACATTAAACATATTTCTGCATTAGTCATGATATAAAAGAAGAATCAGAGCAAAAAGGAAAAATCTCAAAAAAGAAAAACAACAGAACCAAAACCAAAAGAAATAGTATGGTTCAATCAGCATCCATATTCCACAGTTCTTTTTTTTTTCTTCTGGATTTGGAGAGCCTTTTCCATCATGAGTCATTTGGAACTTTCTTGTACCATTGCATTGGTGAGAAGAATCAAGTCTATCACAGTTGATCAACACATAATGTTGATGATACTGTGTACAATGTTCTTCTGGTTCTGCTCATCTCATTCATTATCAGTTCATTCAGTGACTATTCACTTTTAAAGGGGACCTCAGACTTGGCAGATCTTCCCAAGATAAAAAAGCTTTAGGAATAGGCCAGGGATGTCTGTGGTTTGACAGAGGCCTAGCCAAACTGGGAGAGGTTGATCACCAACTTGGCTATGGGACAACAAATTTTTTGGCCATAGTAACATAGTAAGACAGACCATATAATAAGTCCTAGAGAGGCTGCAACCTGGGCATAGCTGGGTCAAGTGAGGACCCACACTGATGAAATCTGGGGTTTTGGATTTCTTGGATACTTAGAGGCATATGGAATAATCAGTGGAAGTGGAGGAAGTATTGAAGGTTTTCCATGCACTGGTAACAAAGGAAATCCGATGGACCAGGGAAAGGATGTGAACAGTGGAGAAACAGAAATCAATAAAATCATAGACAGACAGAGAGACAGAAAAAAGATTGTTGCTTCAAGTCTCCTGGCCTGCTCCTGGGCAGACCAGCCACACAACACCTTACTGATCAGTGGACAGAAGTCCCTCAGAAGTAGGGAATCAGTTATTGAAGTCGTCAACCTGTCACCACGGCCAGGGCGAATACAGCCTGCAAAAGTGGGAAAGAAGGGGGAGGGAACACAGCCTGGGAAACCCTCTAGACAGACTGCCCTGCACCAGTGAAACACACTGGGGAGCTGGGGCCTCAGATCTGGGGCTGGGAAGCAGAAGGCCCCAGCTCCAGCTGCCAGTCACAGCTGGAGGGAAGCAAGAACTCCAGGCAGACACAGGAACTACCTGGGGGCAGGAGGTGGGGTGGGGCAAGGTGAGAGAGTCTGGCTTCTGGGCTTCCTGCTTCCTCCCCCCCCCTTAAAAAACCCACCCACTGTGTACTCCCTTAACCCCAAACAGGGGGAAAAAGCCTCCCAGAGCAAAGAAAGGGTAGGCTAGGGAAGGAAGTTCTGACTCTCTCTTAATGTATTGGGTGGTTTCTATTTCCCCCTTCTTTCTGAGGCATCTGGAGGCATGTGGAGGAGAGATGGGGTCTCTCCTCTCTCCAAACATGTTCTTACAGCCTCCTCCTATCACAAAAAAAGCCCTACTTGTCATCAAGAAACCAAGTAGGCAGATAGATAGATAGATAGATAGATAGATAGATAGATAGATAGATAGATAGATAGATAGATAGATAGATAGATAGATGCTGAGATCAGGGTCAGCTCCAAATTACTTGGATCAGTGGACAGAACCCTAGGATTTGGAATCAGAAGACACAGCAATAGCTTGCCACTTCTCACTGCCCCTGTGATCTTGGGGAGGTGGTTTCACCTCTGGGAACTTCAATTATAAAATGAGAGGGTTGAACCAGATGCCATCTAAAGTCTTTCAAGCTCTGATCCCAGTGGCCAGATTATTAAACATATAAATGACAGTGATGGCACCTGCTCAATGACTTAAGAGAGGATTTTTAAAAAATAGGTTATTGATAAGCCTCTGATCATTCACAACAGATCTGTGGAGGGTGGCTATGAAGTGATAGGATAGCTGTTTCCAAAACTCAGCATTGAATACCTTGCCTGTGCAGGGATAACTTCCTCCTTGCATGCCTCTTGACTTTCTACTACCCTCCTCACTGGAGGACAGAGATGTTGGCTTCACAGTAAGATGCTTGTTAGGAAATTGGCAGATTTCTGTATTATTACATCAGAGTTTCAATGGATACTGTCTTAGTAGATGTCTTCCCTCTTCTGGGATAGACCCTAACCTAACAATTCTTCTTCATACTGGGCTGTTCCAGTCTCTACCCTTGAGGAAATCCTTGGCTAATGCTCCCTACCTGTGTACTACAAACTTCTTTCTAGTTTTTTGGCTATTTTGAGGGTACCAGAGTAGAGCTGGGTCTGTTCTTTTGCATCCCTTTCCCAATAAAGAGCCACAAACTTTTCAGATCTGCCATTTTCTGAATGATGCAATTGTACTACTTCTCTTGAATGATTGTCACCCCTCCTCTAGTACTAGCTTTCAATGACCATAGGCCACAGCCTACTTGGTGTCAACTACTTGGTGTCACTGTGGTCTTTCCATTGCAACTTCCTCCAAAGAACAAAATGAGGAGATTGCCTGAAGTGAACTCTATTTTTATTTTATTTTATTTTTTTGCAGGGCAATGGGGGTTGTGACTTGCCCAGGGTCACACAGCTAGTAAGTGTCAAGTGTCTGAGGCTGGATTTGAACTCAGGTACTCCTGAATTCAGGGCCGGTGCTTTATCCACTGCGCCACCTAGCTGCCCTGAAGTGAACTCTAAGATCCCTTATAGCTTTGGTGCCATAATTCCAAGAGTTGTGTGATCCTGCTGTGTGGATTGGTTTGTTTTGGGACATTTGTCTTTATGAATGTTCAGGGAAGTCCCCATGTGAAAACAAAGCCCTCTACATGTAAGTCCATATTTGGGACTTAGGGTTCGATATTTTACAGTTGGCCCGGGGCACTGAGGGGCTAAGTGATGACCACCATCAGACAAATCAAATTAAATCAATAGGCATTTTTTTCCAAATACATTTTTATGTCTTCTGGGTTGTTGGGTGTTTTTACATCACCATAGTTACCCCCACTAACTTTGCTTCTCTGCCTCCCAGAGAGCTATCTCATATAACAAATAGTATTTTTTTTTTTTTAGTGAGGCATTTGGGGTTAAGTGACTTGCCCAGGATCACACGGCTAGTAAGTGTTAAGTGTTTGAGGCCGAATTTGAACTCAGGTACTCCTGACTCCAGGGCCGGTGCTCTTTCCACTGCGCCACCTAGCTGCTCCACAAATAGTATTTTTTAAAGAAAAAGAAGAAAATATCTGCACATTGAAAAAGGCAGAAATCATGTGCTTGTAAACCTCCGACCTCTAGGAAGGGTGGGTGGGGGTTGTCCTTTCACATTCTTCATTTGAGTATTGCTTGATCTTGATTCTTTTATTTCATTCTCTCTCCCTCTTTTTATTATTTCCATTTCCATTGATAGTCCTTGCATATAATGTTTTCTTGGCTCTGCTGATTCACCTCTGCATCAGTTCATGTAGATTTTTCCATGCTTCCATGAATATACATCACACATTTCTTGCAGCGCAGAGATATTCCATCATTTATGCAGCACAATATATTTAGCTATTTCCCAATCAATAGGCATCTACTTTGTTTCCAATTTTTTTTTCTATCACAAAAAAGTGACAGGTATTTTGTTGTATTTAGGCACTTTCTTCTCTCTTTTTAATTTTTCTTTCTTTCTTTTCTTTTTTGGTGTGGCAATTGGGGTCAAGTGACTTGCCCAGGGTCACACAGCTAGTAAGTGTCAAGTGTCTGAGGCCAGATTTGAGCTCAGGTCCTCTTGACTGCAGGGCTGATACTCTATCCACTATGCCACCTAGCTGCCCCATGGCACTTTCTTCTCAAGGATTTCTTTAGGGTATAAATCTGGTAATGAAGTCTCTGGTTCTAAAGGATATGGACATTTTAGTAACTTTATTTCAATACACATTTGTGAAGGGTTTCCTTTGTGCCAGACACTGTGCAAAATACTGGGGATACAAGAAAAGAAGGCAAAAACACAGTCCCTGCTCTCAAGGAAGTTACATTCCAATTGGAAGCACAACATACAAGTAACTAGGCACTATGTGTCAGAGGGAGGATTTGAATCCAGATCAGGTTTTCCAGAGAACTTAGACTTTGAGGGAGTTTTTCAGACAGTGCAGAATCAAGGTGGGAGTGTCTATTCAACAGTCACACTAAATGCTACATGTGTTTTTTTGTTTTGTTTTGCGGGGCAATGGGGGTTAAGTGACTTGCCCAGGGTCACACAGCTAGTAAGTGTCAAGTTTCTGAGGTTGGATTTGAACTCAGGTCCTCCTGAATTCAGGGTTGGTGCTTTATCCACTGCGCCACCTAGCTGCCCCCCAATGCTACATGTTTTAAGTACCAGTAGAGCTATACCTTACTGTCTGGTGTCTAAAGTCTATGTCAATATATACTTAGGAGTCTTGTTTTCTTTTCTAGTGGAAGAAATGCATGTCTTTCCTGAATCTGATGTACTTTGTACATTGAGTATCTTTTTATTCTTTTTCAATCAATCAATCAATGTTTCTTATGTGCTTGGCCCTCTTTTTGATGTAAATCTAAGCTGTAAGTGATTTTGCCCAGAGCTCTGGGATAGGGTTCTGAACACCCAGATGAAGCGAAAGTGCTTGAGCCCTCTCTCTAAAGACCAAGGTTCTCTTTGTCTAAACCTAGTTCTGCAAGAAACAGCTTGAGCTACTGGGCCCCTTAGATGAGAAGAGCCAGTAGTGGTCTGTGGTTAGATATGAATTAGTAGCAATTAGAAAACAGAATGAGGAACCAGATCAGTATACATACTAAAATGAATGAAAGGACAGATGCATGATGTGATAGGTACTTAGCATCTACTGCTAAGGTAGTACCCATGGCAAGTGAGATTGGAAGCAATGAAACTGTAGCCCAAATATCACTGGTCAGGGGACCAAGGTTCAAATGTTTGGACAGATGAGATATCAAAGCCCAGTGTAGGAGTAGGTAAGGTTCCTCTGGGTAGATGGATTTCTCACTGCCACACTCCTGACTGGGTATGCCATCATGGTTATTGCAGAGGTGAGGCTAGCTGAGGCCAATAGAATCAGCACTGTGTCTTTGCTGAATAGCCTTGCCACTAGTCTGCTGAGTAAACTTCTTTTGCTAGATGTCGTACAGAATACAAGTGTCGCCTTTCATTACAATCTCAACCTGAACTAACTGGTCCAGGTGAAGTCAAGCCTGACCCAGAACATGAACACATACATGCGGTAGGGAGTGGAGCCCAAAAGAAGGGGGATAGAAGGGGAGGATTCGATCAATTATGGCCATTACATATTCAGCTAATATATGTAAGGATATTAATAATTACAATTGTTGCTGTTTAAAGAGAAATCTCCTTAGACCAGTAGCTAACTTTTTTTTTTTAGTGAGGCAATTGGGGTTAAGTGACTTGCCCAGGGTCACACAGCCAGCAAGTGTCAAGTGTCTGAGGCCGGATTTGAACTCAGGTACTCCTGAATCCAAAGCCGGTGCTTTATCCACTGCGCCACCTAGCTGCCCCAGTAGCTAACTTTAAAAAAAAAATTTTCTTTTTTGTTACATTTTGTGTTTTGAGTTGTCTCCCTCTCTCCTTCCCAAGCCCACATTAGAGAAGGCCAAGATTATATATGCATATATACCCATATGCTTATATGTAGGTATATACACCCATGTATGCATGTGTGTAAAAAAGTATCCTTCCATATATGGATTCCTTGTCTGGAGGTGGATAGTATTTTCCTTCATAATTTCTTTGCATGTTCATATTACTCAGAGTAGCTTAGCCATTCACAGTTATTCTTTGAATACTATTGATGTTACCTTATACAATGTTCTCTTGTTTCTTCTCATTTCATTCTGCATTATTTTATGCATCTTTCCATGTTTTACCTAAGTCAACCTGCTCCTCATTTCTTATACCACAGTAGCATTCCATCATAATCATTTGCCATAGCTTATTCAGACACTCCCCAATCTATGGGCATCCCCTCACTCTCCTGTTCTTTACCAGCACAAAGAGAGCTGCTAGAAATATTTTAGAATATATCCATTCTTTTCCTTTTTCCCTGATCACCTTATGAAACAGACCTAATAGTGGTATTTTGGGGTCAAAGAGTATATCAGTTTTATAACTCTTGGGGCATAATTCCAGGTTGCTCTCCAAAATGGTTGGATCAGTTCACAGTTCTACCAACAGTGCATTAGTACCCCAATTTGTTCACATCTCTTCCAACATTGTCATTTTCTCCTTCAATCATTTTAGCCAGTTTTATAGGTATGAGATATCTCAAAGTTGTTTTAATGTGCATTTCTCTAATCAATAAAAATTTGGAACTTTTTTTCATATGACTATATATAGCTTTGAATTCTTCCAAAAATTGCCTGTTCATATCCTTTAACCATTTATCAATTGGGGAATGACTCATAGTCTAATAAATTTTACTCCATTCTCTATATCTGAGATATAAGGCTTTTCTCGAAGAAACTGTTTAGAAAATTCCCCCCAAATTTCCTCCTTTCCTTCTAATCTTGGCTACATTGATTTTATTTGTACAAACCCTTTTTAATTTAATGGAGCCAAAATTATCCATTTTGTATCCCATAATGCTATCTCTTGTTTATTCATACATTCTTCCCTATGAATAAATCTGATAGCTAATATGTTCCATGTTCTTCTAATTTACTTATGATCTCTCTCTCTCTCTTTTTTTGGTGAGGCAATTGGGGTCAAGTGACTTGCCCAGGGTCACACAGCTAGTAAGGGTCAAGTGTCTGAGGCCGGATTTGAACTCATGTCCTCCCGAATCCAGGGCCGGTGCTCTATCCACTGTGCCACCTAGCTGCCCAATATCTCTCTTTATATCAATGTCATGCATCCATTGTGACTTTATCTTGGTAAATGGTACTAGTAGCAAATTTTTGAAAAAGAGTTTTGCCTTTTGCAACCAGGTCTTACTTGGAGTCATTCCTTGGGGAAGCTTTTGTTTCTCTTTTTCCAGCTTAATGTGATAATATGATGATGTCATGAGTGCTCTGGACAGTTAAGGGTTTCTTGAACAGTCCCTTTATTCACCAATCTCATAAAAACATACCTGTGTCCTGTTGAGTATAGCTTCTTTCCTGAATTAAGACTGCATGCTCTTTTTTCTAGCCGCAGGAGAACAGGGGCAGACTAAAAGCTTGAAGAAGACAAAGCAATAATATTGTACAAGATGAAAGCACACCTCAGTCTATTAAGTAAAAAGAGTTAGAAACTTTGACATGCTCCAAGTGGCTTAGTAGTGGTGGTGGTGGTAGAGATGGAAAAAGTCAGAGTTTATCTAGCTCAGAGTGGGGAGAATATAGCAGGAAGCAGTAAATGTGTGTGAGAAGGAGGGAGAGGTAGGGGGGTGTGCCCTGGTCATGGGTGGGCAAATGAATGGAGCATGTGTTTATTCCAGCCAGGAAGAGAAAATACAGTGTGTATGTGCAGGGAGAATGGCTAGGGGCTATGTGTGGGAGACTAGCACCCCGGCTGTCTTTTCTTTCATAGCAGATTGATCTAGGAAGCAATCTAGTCAAAGTTATATTCTTTGGGATTGGTGCAGGGTCTTGAAAGGGATAACATCATAAAATGAAGAGGTAGACCAGATCCTTAGGGCACTAGAGAAAGAAGGGAAGGAAATACCCTTAGCTAGCCAAAGGTTTCACAGCTATGACATTCTGCGGAGGCTTCTTTTCATTCAAGTTCTTATACCTGAGGTTGTGAGCAATTGTGTTAAACTGAGCAATGCACAGTAATACTGGATGGCATTCCCGTTTGACAACTTAACCATTGTTCAATTGATGCCCATCTGTTTTTTTCTAGTTCTTTGCTGCTACAAAAAATACAACTATAAATCTTTTGCGGAATATTGGTCCTTTCATTTTGTCATGAGCTCTTGGCCTAGTAGTGATCTATGAGTCAAGCAGTTTTGGCATTTTAGTCATTTTCTCCAAATAATTGTAGACTGCTTTCCAGCATGATCTTTCTTTCTTTCTTTCTTTTGGCGAGGCAATTGTGGTTTAGTGATGTGCCCAGGGTCACATAGCCAGGAAATGTTAAGTGTCTGAGGCTGGATTTGAATTCAGGTCCTCCTGACTCTAGGGCAGGTGCTCTATCTACTGTACCACCTAGCTGCCCCCAGCATGATCTTTCTAGAGCCCTTCTGATATGTTCACTATAGTTCACTATTCCCATTTTTTGGTCATCTTTGTCAATTTACTGGGAGAGGTATGAAACCTCAGAGTTGCTTATTTTATTTCTCTTCTTTACTAGTGAGAAGAAGAAATATTTTATGTGATTTTTAATTATTTGCTATTTTTGGATAACTATTTATTAATATCTTTTGACCATACATCTATTGGGAAATAGCTTTTGTTCTTCTTTATTTCTATTGGTTGTCTATAAATCTTAAATATCAGACCCTTATCTGATATTTTATATAATATATTATTTTCTGTTGTATGTTATATTTATATAATTTAAATATAATTATATATTCTACATTGACATATACTTATATATAATTTTAATATAATATATTATACACATAATTTATATACAATTAAAAAATATAATTTCCCCACAGTGTTTTAGTTTTTTTTTCCTCTTTTCTCTTTTATGTTGTTCTGTTTAACTAAAAAAGACCAGAAAGGGTTATTGAACCCTATTGCTTGATACCTCACTGAAAACATTGAATATTGAATCTTGCTAATTGAAGTCTTATTTCTTTTTGATAAATTAATCACCACTTTAAGTATCTGCTACTGTTATACTAGAGAATTCATGTATAAGATGATGTGGTTTACTTGCTAAAAGAAGATTATGTAATAATGTCTAAAAGAAGATTATGTAATAATGTTTAATATAATCAGCTATGTACATTCATTTATTATTTATATGTCATTATACTCTGGGTATGGTTTGGAATTATTGTATATATCACTAATATATTCTCAGTTATGCAGCATAGCACGAATTTTTACCATCATACTGTCTTTAGTGAAATTAATGAGATTTCGGAAGTATGGAAACTTATCATTTCAGAGACTAACTTGCTGTGAACTCTGATGCAGGCCCTGGAGAAAATATATGTGCAACAAAAGGAGAGACAGGTATACGTAAGTCCATGGTTTGCTTATGATGGTGACTATGTAGAACACAATTACTAGGCACAGTCCAGTATTCATCCTCTCTCCCTCCTAATTTAACCTAATTTAACTGAACTTATTTATCTTTTTATCTCACTCAGTTGAACTCACCTGTGGCCTAGCACAATCACTGGCTGTCTCGGAACCATGAGATATGGTATGATAACCTTTCCATAACATTTTCAGGTGTCATGAACACATACTAAATTTGACTTTGATCCAGACACATGGTGGTAAAAAGTGTTACATAACTACCTCAAGTGTTGCATAACTACCTCAACCCTCTATTAGAAGTCTAAGGGTATAAAGGAGGGAATGTAATGGAATTTATTAATTTGATAATTGACAATGCTATGCTAAGATTTAGTAAAAAATACAGCAATTCAAACAGTTAAAGAAGATAATCCAGCTTTCCAGACCAGAGTCCAGAATCCAGAATCCAGACCAGAGTCCAGAATCCAGTTTTCCAGACCAGAATCCAGTTTCCTCCTGATGACATCTTACCACTTCAAGAAGACAAGAGAACTCAGAGACTTTATATGAACTGTTTTTGCTTTATTAGTTTTTACTATCTCTATCTGTAACATGTACTCTCTGCAGAGGCTCTCCCTTTGCAAGACCAATGTCAAAGCGTCGGTTCATGAGGACAAAAAATCGCCCCTCTGGACAAAACTTTCCTCTCTCCCTTTTCTATATTGTTATTAACATATTGTTAGTTAGCATAGGTTATTATATTCTGTTATTTTTGACTGTTTCATCAAGGAAACAAAGTGGGGAACTGTAACGATTGGAATGACGCCACCTGCTGGAGACTTACTGTAGAAGAGTTCCGCCCATGAAGCGAAGGTCTTTGAGGGCAAGACCAGGAGTCTTTTCTTTGTCGCCAGGAAGTGACGCGGGCTAGTGGGAGGAGGAAGGAAGAGACTGGTGCTCAGTTTCACTCTCTTTCCTTTGGACTCTGGTGGAGAGCGGAGCTAGAAATGTGCTCTCCCTTTAATAGATAGGAATCTAGGCCTCTCTCTCTTTACCAAATTCTGATTCTCCTTAATAAATGCTTAAAAGTCTAACTCTTGCTAAAGCTTATAATTTATTGGCGACCACTCACTCATTAGATATTTTAGACAGTTTAGCTAGAATTTTATCCCTTGACAACAGTCAAGCATCAGTTTTGTTCATGTAAAAGGTTTTCAGTTTCAGATTATCAAATTCATCTGTTTTGTCTTTTGTGACCACCTCTTTCAGTCCATCAGTCAGTCAATGAGCACTTATTAAGCACATGTAATATGCCAGACACTTGTAAATTCTAGAGATACAAAGAAAGGCAAAGACATGGTCCTTGCCCTACTTTAGTTTGGTTAAGGACTCATACCTTAGCAGTAAATGGAATCTCATTACATTCTTTTCTAATTTTTATTTCTTTTTTTCTTTTCTTGTTTTTTTTTGTGGGGCAATGAGGGTTAAGTGACTTGTCCAGGGTCACACAGCTAGAAAGTGCCATGTGTCTGAGGCCAGATTTGAACTCAAGTCCTCCTGAATCCAGGGCTGGTACTTTATCCACTGTGCTGCCTAACTGCCCCTTTTTCTAATTTTTTTATGGCATGAACTTTAATATTTAGGTTACATATCCATTTTAAGTTTCTTGTGTATGGTATAGATTGTATATGGTATAGATTGTTGGTCCATATCCAATTTCTGCCAGATGGCCTTATAGTTTTCTCATCGATTCTTGTAAAGACAATTTAGATGATTACTGCTTTATAATACCATTTGAGACCTGGAAGTGACATTGCCCCTCCATTGCTATTTTATTTTTATTGTGTCCCTTCATAGTTTAGATCTTTTGTTCTTCTGAATGAATTTAGTTAGTGTTTGGTCTCATTTGGTAGCATAGCCCCTCAGTAGGTTGATTGGTATAGCTGTGAAGATATAAGATAATTACAGTTGTATTGCCATGCTTGTCATATTGGCACAGCCATGAATGCTGAATATACTCAAATTATTCAAGTCTTTGTTCCTTTTGGAAGTATGACTTAATAGAATGTTGGCCATTGTGTGTTACTGATCAATTTGAGGCAGTTCTTTCATCAACCTGATGGAATTACAGAGTGATAGCTCCTTTGAATAGCTTCTGAAGATTTCTTATTGATGCTCTTTAATTTTCCTTCATGATCATCCATCCACCCATCCATCCACCCATCCATCCATCCATCCATCCATCCATACATACATACATACATACATACATACATACATACATGTGGGTATATCCTTTCCCCTCAGTGAATCTTCTCTTACATCAAGGAAAAAAGGTTAAGAAAAAACTATACTATAACTAGCTTTGAATGGCTCTGGACCTATTTTTCTCGACCACTTCTTGTGTCAAGACGAGGGAGGAATGTTTGATTGTGTCAGGAACCAAGGCTGGTCATTGCATTTGCTTAAAGTTCTGCCCTCTAGTGTCCTTTCCCTCCCACCCCTTTTTATATTGAAGTCACTGTCTGTACTGTTCTGGACTACCTGCTTCTGTTAGTGGGTTTTTGAATGGGTCTCACCAAAAGCTGCTTGAAACAGGAATTTGAGGTGTCTCTCTGAAAAACATGTGCCTACAAGGGGATAGAGGACTTCATTCAGGCAACTGTGTTTGGACTTCTGAGAGGCTAAGATGGACCCTGAGAGAAAAGATGAGTAAACTCATCAAAGACCTGATTTGTAATTCTGTCTTTGCTACTTAGCAGCTCTGTGACTTTGGTTACTCCCAACCTCAACCTCAGTTACCTTATCTATAACATAAACATATTTACATTACCAAACTCCCAGGGCTATTGCAAGCAGTCCAAGAGAATTCAATATAAATCACTTCCTAAGCCTTAAGGCACTATGGGAATGTTCGACATTATTCTTACCTTGGGTAATGTTTGGAGAGTGGCCTTTCAGCCTCTCCTTTGGGCTGGATTTCCCTTTTTTTCCATTACATGGATAAATTCATTTTTAGGAGGAAAAACTGGAGATTGCTAATAGAGGAATCTTTTGTTTTATTTGAAGGCCCAATTAGTTCCTTCTTGCAGATTTAATCTGCTCCAGAGTCTTTGGTGAAATTCCTCTTGCCCTTAACCTCCACTTCTGGGCAGACCGATGCTGGGCAGGGCAGGGATGGACATTGGGAGCCCTGGCATGCTCCTCTCATTCACATTCATCTGGGCATGATAGTTGGTTTGTCTGTGAAGTCCTATGCACTTGAAGAAATCACCACACCAGGAATGGCCTGAACTCCTGAAGACTAGGCACCTGACAAGCTCTGATTTCCATGATTGTATGTGTGTGTGTGTGTGTTTGTATGTATGCGAGAGAGATAGACAGACAGAGAGGCAGAGAGGCAGAGAGACAGAGAAATTTCTGACTTGCTTTTGCTTCAGAGAAGGAAACTCCTCAGTTTCTCTTCCCAGTGGCCTAAGCCCCTCCTACTGCCCTGGCTGAGATCTAAGCCTTAGCTGTTCCTGGGTCCTTGTTCACACACTTCGGAGTCCAGAGTCATCCAGGCTCCAGCCGTACTTCTTTGAGAATAGAGGTATGGGAAAGCAATTACACACCTGGGCAGGCTTTGAGGAAACCCTGAGCCAGTGCTGATGATAATGCCATGGGGAGCTATGAAACTGACTGTCATACTTCCTGGATCCTGTTGACAATTTCAACAAAAGTCAAGAGAGGGGTGTGTGTGTGTGTGTGTGTGTGTGTGTGTGTGTGTGTGTGTGTTTCTCTTGCTTAGCTGGCTCCCTCTTTGGCCTCACTCATCCATCTCTCTCCCAAACAGCCCTCCCTTTTCTCTTCCTCTTCTCTCCTCCAGGAGCTCAGAGTATTCCATAACACCCACAGCACAGACCCACAGCATTTTCCCTGTTCCATTCCAGAATCTGACCTCAATCTGGCCCTCTTCAGATCATGGAATTTAGCACTGGAAGGGGACATCTACACCTCACAGATGAAGGAACCTGAGGTCCTGGAGAAGTAACAAGATTCGGCCAGGTCAGAGCTAGGTTTTCAACCCAAACCTTCCAACTCCCAGACCTTCTTCCTCCCCTCCCCCCACCAGGAGCTATTCCCAGCTGCAAAGACAGACAGTCTGGGGGGCTTGATTTCCTTCAGCTAGAGGGCTCGGGTGAAGCTGGTTTACTTCTGTCTAGCAGATGGTGTGGATATGGAACACGTAGCACTGGAGAAAGGCTAGGCTGGGACTTAGGGGAGGGGCACAGAGATGGACTTTAGGGAAATCCGGGACTGAGGTGGAGAATCCCAACCCCCATCCCTTCCCTCCAGAAGGCCCTTGACTCCTATTTGCAAACCTTCAGTTCCGGTGAGTCCAAGTTCAGTTCTTGGGGCTGATCAAGGGACAGGGAATTGGTCTCAAAGGATCTGGAATCGTCATAACAGATTCTGAACATGGAGCTTAAGAATAAGTCTCCTGGGTCACCTCTATTTGATTGCACAAACTAATCAAGATGTATTTTCAGGCAGCTAGGTGGCGCCACAGGGCACGGAGCACTGGGTCTGGAGTCATGAAGATCTGAATTCAAATTTGACTTCAGACCCTTCATAGCTTCATGACTCTGGGCAAGTAATTTAACACTCTATTTGCCTCGGTTTTTTCATCTGTGAAATGGGGACAATAATAGCAGCAACTTCCAAGGATTGTTGTGAGTATCAAATGAGATCCTAATTGTAAAGTGTTTAGGACAGCTCCTGGCACATAGTAAGCTCTATATAGATGTTTAGCTGTTATTGTTGTTGGTATCATTACTATTATCCACTGTTAGGTGGGCACAAGGACAAATCATTCAGTATTTCTTTTGGG
This sequence comes from Dromiciops gliroides, assembly GCF_019393635.1. Lineage (NCBI taxonomy): Eukaryota > Metazoa > Chordata > Mammalia > Microbiotheria > Microbiotheriidae > Dromiciops > Dromiciops gliroides. The sequence goes on from NC_057865.1 coordinate 17,564,398, forward strand.
TTCCTCTTGATAGCTAACCCAGAAAGAAGCTCTATTAAACCAACCCAACCCAACCCCACACAGTCAGGCACAGTGGGAAGAGAAAATTCCAGAAGGCCTTCATTTGATTCCTCCTCTGACACGTGCTGTTTGTATGACTCTGGGCAAGTCACTTAACCTTGAGCTGCACAGCAGGGACTGATCTGTGGTGTGAAAGAGCTTCTTCGCAAGGGAATTTACTACAATAGTGAAAAACCAGACTCAGTAAAACTAAGAAACAGAAACCAAAACCTGGGAGCTCTATCCCTCTGCCTCTTCTCATCCCTTTTCTGAAAATGGAAGTTCTTTAAGCCACCACCATTTAAGAGCAGGGTTACCACCAGCCCTTTACCCCTATCTTATAGAGTGAATGTTGCCCAGGAAGTATGATGACCGTATATAGCTCCTTTTTTTTTTTGTGGGGCAATGAGAGTTAAGTGACTTGCCCAGGGTCACACAGCTAGTAAGTGTCAAGTGTCTGAGGCCACATTTGAACTCAGGTCCTCCTGAATCCAGGGCCAGTGCTCTATCCACTGTGCTCTGCATACTTTAAAGAGCTATAGGGGGCAGGTAGGTGGCACAGTGGCAAGTCACTTAACCCCAATTGCCTAACCCCCCCCCCCCAAAAAAAATTTCCACTTCAAGTATGTGGAGAACTCAACATACATTATCTCATTTGAGCCTCATAACAGACCTTGACATAAGCTTTCAAGGTACTATTATACCCATTTAACAGATGAGGAAACTATGGTTTAGAGAGGAGAGCCTCTGACAACTAGGTGGCATAGGCTGGGTCTGGAGTCAGAAAGACCTGAGTTCAAATCTGGTCTCGTATTCCTATTAGCTGTGCGACCATGGGCAAGACACTTAACCTCTCTGTCTTGGTTTCCTCAACTGTAAAATGGGATGATAATAATAACACCTACTTCATAGAGTTGTTGTGAGGACCAAACAAGATAACAATTGTAAAGCACTTATCATAGTGCCTGGCACATAGTAGGGATTTTAACAAATACATGTTTCCTCCCTCCTTTCCTTCCTTTCTTCCTTCCTCTCCCTCTTTCCTTCCCTTCTCTTGTCTTCCCTTCCCTTTCCTTCCCTTCACCCCTCCCTTCCCCTTCCCCTTCCTTTCCTTTCCTTCCCTCCTTCCTTCTTTCCTTCCTGAAGTTACTTGCCTACTGTCATACAGACAAGCAAGTATCTGAAGCAAGGGTAGAAGAGAGGTCTCCCTAATTCTTAGTCTGTCACACTATTTAGTTACCACTAGCTAGTCTTAGCTCTAATGTATTTCTGATATGTTATGCAGTTAGTCAACAAATATCAATTAAACACCTATTATATGTCAGGCACGGTGCTAAGTATGGGGATACAAAGGAAAACAAAAGACTGTCCCTGGTCTCACAGAGCTCCCAGCACAATTGGGGGGAAGAGGGGGAGGCACATATATACTCTTTAGCTTCCATTTCTGATACTTATTACCTGTGTGACAACAGGCGAATCAAATCACCTCTCAGAGTCTTTATTGGTAAAATGAAAAGGTCAGACTTGTTCACCTCAGAGGTCCTTTCCAGCCCTAAGTCAGTGATATTATGAATCAGAATAACACATTCAGGTCCCCCAATAATTTCTACCACAGGCTCCTTGATTGTAAAGTTAGCTTGGGGAAAACATGTGGTAAGAAGCTGTGCTGCACTGTTTTAGACAGTAATTGACTTAGGTGGGATAAAAATAACTTCTGAGATGAATTCATATTTGGATCATTAATATTTCCCACCCAGAACTGACCCACCATGCTAGGGTGACTGGAGTTTCTCTCGTTCTGAAGAGGGGAAAATGGCTTTTAGATACATATGGGAATCCACCATCTGGAGTTTCCATCTAGACTGCATGGTCCAAACCTCGTTCCCATATTTTCTATTTCCAGTGAATGTTATTAAATGAACAGTTGCAACCCTATGTTCTGGGGGAGGGGTTGTAATTAGGACACAAAGGAGTTAGGACTGGCATTTACACAGAGATGATCACCCCTTCCCCATTTTTGAAGACCCAGAGAGATTTAATGTATCACTTGGTCACACAGGAAATGGAGTCCAGATTTAAACTGCTGGCAGTCTTTCTTATTTAGCCTATCAAAAGTGTTTGATCCCACTAATTTCATCCTTAGAGAGAATGGTCACTCATCATCTCCATCCTCCTCTTATGTCTCACAGATTCAATGAGTAGGTAAACCTAAAGTTGAAAAAGCATTTCTTCTGCACCACATCAGACAAGTGGCCATCGAGTCTCTGCCTGAAGTCCTCCAGTAAAGGGAGACATTTGGCCAGTTGTCTATGTCAAAAAAACAAAAAATATCCTACATACAAAAACACTGAAGTAACTGTAGTCTCTTACAAACTCCTTCCTCTGGTCGCCTGTGAGGAAAGGAAGCCAAAGGTTTACTGCAGTCTGGAGCTCTATGAAGATACTGGGTAATTTGTCAATGGAAAAAATGGCGCATATGTACACACAGACAGAGCACCACCCAGAAAGACTGGGGAAATGGACGTATCACATGGTTCTCTTTTATAAACTTGGCTGAAATGGAACTCTTGGATTTCCTGTGCATCTCCAGGAGAGGCAGCAGAGCCTGGTGAAAGAATGCTGGATCATGAATCTGGAGGCCTGGGTTCCAATCTCACCTTTCTGATTGTATCCATATGTGTCTCCTCATAGCTTCAGTGCCTTCATCTGACAGATGGGCATAAGAATAGTTACAGAACCTTAAAGTACTGTGTCGATATGAGCTATTATTCTGTGGCATGAGGAGTCAGTGGGTTGAATACGGTAGGATTTTCTTCCTGTTGTTGGGGTTTTTTGTTTGTTTGTTTTATTTAGCTGATGGAATCTGAGCAAGCAAGATGGCTTCACTAAGGGATGTAGAATAGTTCAGTGGAAAAGACCCTTGGATTTGAAATTAGGGGGTCTGCATTCTAATCCCAGCTCATATGCCAATATAATCATGAATAGGTTTTCTAAGTGTGTCCTACATTATCTCCCTTGGTCCCCACAACAACTCTCTGAATTAGGTGCTATTATTATCATTCTTTTTTTTTTCAGATGGGGAAGTGGAGGCCTGGGGGTCTTACCCAGGGGCATACAGCTAGTAAGGATGAGAAGCAGCTTTCAAAACTAGATCTTTACTCCAAGTTCATCAAATGATATCTAAAGTCCCTTCCAGCTCTAAATCTATGATCATGACCTAAGTTAGAATCCTAATTTTTATGGGTGACCTTGAGCTAGGGAGTTCAGTAAATAGAATGCTAGACTTAGAGTCGGGAAAGGCATGAGTTCTAATTCAGCCTCAGACACTTAATAGCTGTACAACCGTGGCAAGTCACTTAATCCCTGTTTGTCAGTTTCTGCGTCAGTACAAATAGACATAAAAACATCTCCTAAGGGTTGTTGTGTGTGTGTGTGTGTGGGGAATGAAATAATATTTTTAAAGTGCTTGCAAACCTTAATGTGCCATATAAATTCTAGCTATTATTATTATCATCATTGAGCAAATATGAGCCTCTTTCTCATTGTCCTCCCTGCCCTACAAGGTTGTTGTGTTGTATAAGCCATAAATTGATACATGTGGACTGTTATGAAGCTAGGTGTTGAAGTGGACAGAACACTGGGCTTGGAGTCAGGAAGACCTGAATTCCAGTTTGACCTTGGACACTTATTAGTTTGTGTGACCTGGTCAAGTCACTTAAATCTCTAATGGCCTCAGTTTCCTCAGCTGCAAAATGTGGATAATAATAGCATTGCTTCCTTCCCAGGATTGTTGTGAAGACTAAAATCTAAGGAGCTTAGCACAGTGCCTGGCACATATTAGGAATTTTTTTTTTGCAGGGCAATGAGGATTAAGTGACTTGCCCAGGGTCACACAGCTAGTAAGTGTCAAGTGTCTGAGGTCATATTTGAACTCAGGTCCTCCTGAATCCAGGGCTGGTGTTTTATCCACTGCGCCACCTAGCTGCCCCCACATATTAGGAATTTAATAAATACTTGCTTCCTTCTTTATTCATCTCTATTCATCTATAAAATGGGAATTAAAAATATCTGTGCTATTTACCTTAGAAAGTAATCAGGACAAAAAAGTTTTAGATGTCATTCATTCATTCATTCATTCATTCATTCATTCATTCATTCATTCATTCATTCAATAAGCATTGATCAAACATTATATGTCAAGCTCTGGGCTAGATACTGGAGAAATGAAATAGTTCCTGCCCTCAAGGATCTTTCATTCTATAATACTATGAGCTGTGGTCTATATGTACATCTATCTTATCATCAGGAGGACCACGACTCTATTTGCATATTGTATAACATCAACAGTCATCTGTAATCTACCATTAGGTACCTCAAGGTGAAATTTTGCTGCATTTAAAGGTCAAGTGTTGTTGCAGTCCTCCTTGTCTAGTAATTTCTTGACCATTCCCTTCATTCTTCCTTATCTATCCCCAATCAGAGATGCAGACCCCACCTATTCACCAGAAATTGAACACAGTTCCAGGTTCATTTCACTCTGCTCCTTTTTACACTATAAATTCCAGCCAAACTGACCAACTTCTTGTTCCCCAAATGACATTCCATCTCCTGCCTCCATTAGTGGATTGTCTCCTATGCTTGGAAGGTGCTGCTTCCTCACCTCCACCTCTTTACATCCCTAACTTCTTTCAAAACTCAGCACATGAGCCACCACCTATGGGACACCTTTTCTATTCCCTCAAGGAATTAGTGCTGAATCCCTCCTCAAATAACCATGCATTTGTTTATCTCCTGCATCTCTCCAATTCCCCCTCCCCCAACAGAATTTGAATTCCTTGAGAGTAAGCATTGTTTGTCGTCGTTGGGGTGTTGGGTTGTTTTTTTTTTTTCCATCATCATTGTATACCTAGTACTTAGCCTGGCACATAGTATGGGCACATCAGTGGTTGTTGGATTGATTTGGATTAGGTTGGAAAGAGAGCTACAGAGTCTATGGCTAAAACCAGGAAGGATATAATAACGACCAGAAATATTATCTGAGGTTGTTTGCAGAACCAGGAGCTAGCCATAAGTCCTATTCTCCTACTAGATGTAAAATCAATCTTCCATCTCCCCAGAGGTCTATGCATTCCATTCCCTTTCTCCACAAGACACCAGCTGAGGGCCGTACCTTGGAAGATTCCAGCTGCTCTCTGTTCAGCCATTGTGCCAGTCCTACTTCAGAACCTAGAGGGAAAGTAGGTTATAAGCTAGTGAGTACTCTGAACAGAGATTGATGATGGATTCAGTATGGATAATTACACACAAACCTTGCAGTCAGTCTGGCTGCCAGGAGGAGGGTAAGGAACTTTCTTTCTTCAGGGGCTCTGTCTGGATGGAAAATGATGGCTAGACTAGTCTCTCCCATGAAAGCCCTCAGGCCTAACTTGGATCATTTCTGGGGGGCCTTACATAAGAGCTGATCTGAACCCTGCCTTGATGTTGCTTTGGCAGTCTTTGGGCTTAGAAGTATGGTCTCCCTCCTCTCTGAGCTGTGTGTTTGTAGCCTTTCCAAGGATTCCAAAATGTTAACTCCAGAATAATTATAAAAACCAAGCTACACTTGGACTTTAGAAATCCCCATTTTTAAAAGTTATTTTTGGCTTGTGTTTCTTTTCTTATTAAAATAATTTACTTGCCACATCAGGGACCTGATTATTGGTTATTGGTACAGCATCACCTTCCACCTGGAGAGATTGCAAGCCATCTACAACTTATGGTTTTAGAGGGTTGTGTGAGACTCTGGAGGGATCATGGGACTTGTCTCTGGCCACCAGGTACTAAATGTCAGGAAGACTTTCCATCCTCCATCCTGACTTCAGGTTCAGCGCTCTATGCACTACTACCCACAGTCCCCTTCATTAGATGACTACTTCTACAGTTTTTAAAGATTGGTCCATCACATATGTGTCTCTCTGCACTTCTGGGTCTATGGGGCTGGTTGGGATAGGGCAGTGACTGGAACCAGAGTTGTGTGGGAGGCAAGTGGAGTAGGAAAGCCAGGGTTTTAGTCACTGCCTTGCCAATCATGATGCTTGAGATTGTTACCGGGTTTCATATTACTTATCTGTAAAAATGGTAATTATACTAATAGTACCTTCTTTACTTACTTCTTAGGGTTATTGTGAGGGTCCAAGAAGATAATAAATTTGAAAGCCCCTTGAAAAGGACAAATGTAAAGGATTATTATTATTATTAGTGCGTTTTTAAAATACAATCTTCTTTATAATGATAAAATACAGGCAAGAAGAGAAAGACAAGGGAAGGAAGAACCATAATGAATCTCATCAAAGAAAAGCCTGTCTTTCCAGCCATTGACTGATGGGGAATCCTGTGAATCTCTGGGGAGAAAAAGCTCTGAAGATATATTGGTAAGTTTCTCTGAAGGATTAAGACAAGGCAATTACTTTTGAAGGTCAAGTTAACTCTTTCAGGAAATTCAGGCACCCCCTCCCGCCTCCCACAAGTATTGCTGATATATTCCAGTCAAATGGTACCTGGGGGGACTACCAAGTGGCATCTAACAATAGTTTTCTGAAGCAGTGCATGTGAAGTTGGTCATGCCAATCTGATTCTACCCATTGTAGAGATGATGAAACCAGTTTCAGAGAGTTGATGCAAATAATACCGCAATACATTTTCAAATGGTAGCCCAGGAGCCTGAAAGAATCCATACCTCCTTCAAACATGCTTAATAGGAGAAGGAAAAGGGACTGGACCTACAATTTCATGTATATAGGGAACTCTCAGGTGAAGTAACTGCCAATGCAGGCCATCACTTTCTCTGAAATGTATAGCCTTTTAGAAAGGTGCCCAGAACATCAGGAAGTCAAGTGACCTGGCCAGGGTCACAAAGCTGGTGTGAATCGGAGGGAACACTTGAGAGCAAATCTTTCTTGCTCTGAGGCCAGTTACACAATGGTGTTTCTCTCATGGGCCCAAGGATAACCTGGCTCCCATGCCTGAATGTTTATCCATCTCCATGGCCCTTTTTAGCCCTGAGAAGCACTTTCACTTCTGGCCTGCTGATATCCAAGAACTTATCCAAGTCCTCTGCTCCCCTGTGTATCTGGTTACAAAAGCCCTTTTCTATCTTGAGACTGGAAAGGGCCCACATAACAACCTGCCCTTTTCCTTCTGCCCATACCAGGGTCCAGGGTTGGGACAGGGGCTTGCCCTCACTCACAGGTTCTTAATCCTTTTTGGGGAAGCAATTTTGTCCCAGGCTGTAATCTTTCCAATGGATTTCTCTGTTGTCGATCTTTCTCTGTTCTCCTTGGCCCCGTGTGCTAAAAAAACTTCCTTTTGCCTTTCATTAACACTCGGGCTTGGACAGTCTGCAAAGTTATGGTTCTTTGGAGCTCACAATGAGCTTCTTTTCCTCCTATGCACATGCTGTTTGGGCAAAACCTCTTAGCTTATGACCTTTTGGCTGGAGGCCCCACCAGCCACCAGCATTGAAGAGTGGGAAAAGATGTCAAAAATAAACTTGGCCGGAGTTTCCCAGCAGCTGCTCTGCCTTACCCCTTCTGCATCATTCCTTGGGTAGGCATGGATGTCACTGACCAGAAGGGGTGAACAGTTCATAAGCCAATGGAGGTGGTGTTGGGGGGGGGGCAGATTTTCCCTGTCCCCAAGCCAGACTAGAGGTGGATTGATAGGCTGAAAGCTACATCATAAAACAGGCTGGGGCAAAGTAAGAATGAAATCAGTGAATAAGCATTTTTTTAAAGGGATTAACCTATGCCAGTCACTGAGCTAGTTGCAATCCCAGCTTGGCCAGAGGATTACAAACAGTCCAGACCACAGAGAAAAATCTAAGACTCAGAATCCAGAAAGTTAGAAGGATTTAGAACTTGGTTGGACATAAAAAGGCAGCTATCTAAGAGAAAACATCACCCCCACCCCCACCCCCGGCAAGGTGTTATTCTTTCTAAATGAACCCTTCAATGGAGGTGCTGGTATTGACAAGGCCATGTTGACCCTTGGTTCCCTGTTCCACCCGGAGAAACCCAGAACTGGGCTGGGTGTGTCCTTCAGCTCTACCTCCCCAGGAACCAAGGTGGGGCAGCTTGGGTTCACAGACAACAGAGTGAAAATTTCTTTTTTTAAAAAATTAATTAATTAATTAATTTTTTTTTCTGTTACATGTAAAGATAGTTCTCAACTTTTGTTTATACAAGCTTTCCAATTTCAAATTTTTCTCCCTCCCTCCCCCCTTCCCTAGACAGCAGGTAATCTGATATAGGTTTTATATATATATATATATACACACACACACACATAATAACATTAATCCTATTTCTGTATTAGTCATGTTATAAGAGAAAAATCAGAGCAATGATGAAAAACCTCAAAATAGAAAAAACAACAGCACCAAAAACAAAAGAAATAGTATGGTTCATTCAGCATCTATACTCCACAGTTGTTTTTTTTTTCTTGGATTTGGAGATCCTCTTCTATCATGAGTTCCCTGGAACTCTTCTGTACCATTGCATTGGTGAGAAGAATATAGTCCATTACAGTAGATCAACACTCAATGTTGATGATACTGTGTACCATGTTCTTCTGGTTCTGCTCATCTCACTCATCATCAGCCCAGCGTGAATATTTCTAAAGGTCTGCAAAAGGGAAAGTTCCAGGGAATGTTTTAGCTGGGCGACCAGCTGGAAAGAGGAATGAGGCAGAGAAGGCAGGTAGTCTGCTGGAATTTGCTCTGAGGAAGGTGAATGGGGTGCTCAGGCGCTAGAGTAGCTTGCTAAGGAATCGGCTTTGGACCCTCAGAATTCAGAGAATCACTGCAGACTCTCCTTTTGGGCCAATCAGACTCTGGTGCGCCAGACCTCTCCAGGCTTGCCTCACAACCGGGAGCTGTCCCTCCTGCACTTGGGGAACGGCCCTGGTCACTCCCTCCAGCTCCCATCACCTTCCTTAAGCCCCCGGGCCTTCCATCTCCCCCGCTCCCAGGCTCTTCAGCTCCCGCCCGCTGAAGTCCCTAGTTCTCACCCCGGCAACACTGGAGGACACTTTCCACCCGGTCCATCTTCCGCGAGGGGAGCGGCGGGGACCGAACGAGGACCCCTCAGCCCGTTGGCCCAGCCTCAGCCTGCGTCCCCCGGCCGCCCGGCGCACAGGGGGTCTTCGGCTTCCCTCGAAAAGCACCAGATGGAATCGAGCGGCCTTCCCGGACCCTGTAGCCTCCGAGGCAAGGCGGAGACGCCGGGCAAGATGGACTGCCTGACGGCCAGCCAGAGGGGCAGACGCAGGGAGGCGGGCAGGCCCGAGCATCGTTGCGCCCATCGCGGGCCTCTGGCAGTGGGGGGCGCAAGAACACAGCAGTTTGGGAGCCGGCCGGCCTTTGTCCTAGCCGCCGCCGCCGCCGCCTCCTCTGGAGAGAGGGAGGGAGGGAGGGGATGTGCAGGGAGGCGGGGGTGCAGAAGGGATGCAGACAGGGATGCTGCTGACTGGCGGGCAAGAGCAGGAGCAAGAGCAAGAGGCGGGAGGCGCGCGGGAAAGGAGGAGCCTCGGCGGGGCTGTCTGAGCGCCCCTGGGTCGGGAAGCACCCAGCTCCCACTTGGGGCCCGGCTCAGAGGGCTAGGACTCCTTTGCCTCCTTTTCTGCATCCTTCCCCTGCCGGAGGAACGCGTGCAGAGACGTTGGAGGACCTGAAGGCCAACAAAAGACGCCGAAGCGAAGCGCCTAGAATGCGGACTCGAATCTCAGCTTTCTCACTGATAACCCGAGGGATTTGGAGCAAATCCCGTCCCTGATTAGAAAAGGGGGGGGGGGGAGCAGAAGGGAATAGCGCTTCCGCGGAAAGAGGCTACGTGCTGTTATACGGAAAAAGAGGTGGAGGAGAAGTCAGAGGAACTGGGTTCGGATCCTGTCCGTAACTGACTTTGGGCAAGTCCCTTACCCTCTCTGGTAAGGGAGGCTACCGAGAAATGAATGCTAGTGACTTCTTGGAGCAGGGTCCGTTTTCTCTCTGGGAGGTCTCTTTCTAGCTTCTACTGTTGTGACAGTTATTCACTTTAATCCCTCTACTCGGAAATCCAGGGAGCGAATTTGTAAGATTTGTTTAAAATTCATCCTAATGAACTCTGATCTTGAATCTTTCCCTGCCATACTAGACAAGAAATATACACGTGAAAAATCGCCAAAGTACATTGAAAAAGGTAAATTTTTATTTCTTTAAAAATAGTGTAGGTTTTCTAATCAATGATGTGACCAGGACCCAAACTTCCCTAACTTAAATACACAGATACAGACACAGACACAGACACAGACACACACACACACACACACTCACGGGGTCAGGGACTTTCTGAGGATAAGAATTGTTCAGCACTTCATCTGGCACTGAAATTGACATTTAGGATGAAAGGGGTAGAACGGGGTGGGAAAGAAATGCAAAATTAGCTTGGAGAAAAATATTTTGTTAAAATTTTTGAAAGACACATGCCCGGAACAACACAAATAAAGGAGTGGGTTGGGCTTGATGAAGCTCAGGTCTTCTCCAGCCCTACAGCCTGTGATTCTCATTGGGTCTCTCAGTTCCCTCTTCTGTAAAATGAGGATTTGAACTAGATGTATTCTAAAAAAACATTTTTAATTAAAAAAAATTAAAACAACAACAACAATAAAAAAAAACCAAACCAAAACATTTCCAAATCTATGGACAGCTCATCTGTGTCCTGCTGCTAAGGTGGAATGTCCCATTGGGAAAGACTCTGCTGTCAAGTGTTGAGTCCTCTGTTCATTTACTGTACTCCTAAGCACACATCTCTTGGTTTTCCTGGTGGTTCCTAGGGTATTTCTATGTGCCTATCAAAGTGTCAGGGAAGCCTGGGAGCTGCTGGTCTTCAACATTTTTCAGAAGGAATAACTAGAATGTGCCTATTTGTAGTGCCCAGATGCAAACCTTTGATCTCCATCTCCCTTGAGGTCTATGCTTGAGCTGGGAAAATTAGGCCTGGAAATTAGGGCAAATACTCAGGTACAATACAAACAATGGAATATAATGAATTCATAACAATTATATGGATATTCAGGCTCTCCTCCCGAACTGGACAAGGATTTTTGGCAGAAGATGCCAACATGGGGCAAAGCTTCCTTTTCCCACTGAGGCAGAATTTGAAGGAACCTTAGAGACCTTCTTGCCCAATCTCTCATTTTGTGGTGGAGGAAACCACACCACATCGTAGGGTGGCATCTTTCTCAAGGCCATACAGACAATACATGGAAAAGCTGGGACCTGAACCCAGGGCTTTCTAGATTGTGGGTCCAGCTTTCTTGCCTTTCTACTAGCTCATCTCCAAACTGAGTTTAAGTGTCTAGGGGGGGCAGCTAGGTGGCACAATGGATAAAAGCACTGGCCCTGGATTCAGGAGAACCTGAGTTCAAATCCAACCTCAGACATTTGATACTTACTAGCTGTGTGACCCTGAGTAAGTCACTTTAACCCTCATTGCCCTGTAAAAAAACAAAAAACAAACAAAAAAGAGTTTCTGGGTTGGCTGTCCTAACCCACTCCCTTAGATAGTGTCTATGTGCCCTCTTCCCTCACAAAGAAGAAAAGCTTCTTTTTATGACATTTTAAGGTTTCCATTCCCAGTAAGTGGACAGGAAGCTGGCTGGAGCACAGGATCATGGGGTCTGTAGGAAAAGTCCTCTGGGAAAAGGAGATGTTGTTGAGGATTAGACTGAGGGGATCCCTTTTAGTAAATCCGATGAGTTCAAAGGATCAGTTTTAGAGCTAGAAGGAACCTTAGAAACCCCTTACTATGAATTCCTCATTTTGCAGATGAATAAATTGGGGCTCAGAGATGTTCAGTGTCTTGTTGATAGATGCACAGCTAAGTGATTGCTCTATTTATTTATTTATTAAGTGGGGGGGAGGGGGGAGTGAAGGAAGGAGTGTGGGTGTGTGTACATGCTGGAAGTGGGAGTGGAGTGAAGAAGAGAAGGAAACGGAGTGTGTGTGTGAGGGAAACAGGGAGAAATTCTCTAGATTAGGGATGTTAACATTAATTTAAAAAAACTTGATGCCAGCATTTATTATCTTTTTCATTGTTCCTCTGAGTAGCAGAAAAGGATAAAAACCTCACAACAAATATTCACAGTCCAGCAAAACAAATTTCCACAATTGGCCATGTCTGAAAATGTATGTCTCAATCTGCATCTTGCTTATCACTTCTCTGCCAGGAGGTGGTTGGTTCATCAGTGAGTGGATGAGTTCTGAAGTTTTTCCAAGCTGTTTCCCCCTGCCCCATGATGTTGTTGTAATTATATAAATTGTTCTCTAGTTCTGTTCACTCCACTCTGCATCCATTTATAGAGGTCTTCCCAGTTTATTCTGAAACTATTTGTTACGGAATAATACGTTTTCATGACATTAATAAAACACAATTTGTTCAACCATTCCCCAATAGGTGGGTGCCTCTTTAGTTACCAAGTTTTGGCTACCATGAAGAGAACTACTATAATTTTTTTGTTCATATATATTTTTCTCTTTCTTTTTTTTTTCTTTTTCTTTCGGGGCAATGAGGGTTAAGTGACTTGCCCAGGGTCACACAGCTAGTAAGTGTCAAGGGTCTGAGGTCAAATTTGAACTCAGGTATTCCTGAATCCTGGGCCAGTGCTTTATCCACTACACCACCTAGCTGCCCCCTTTTCCCTTTCTTTTTTTGGGGGGAGAGTGGTTTAGACTTAGGAATGGTGTGGTTGAGTTAAAGGGTAATGGGTCCAGTTCCAAATCGCTTTCCAGAATGTCTGGACCAATTCATAGTTTCACCAACAGCAGACAAGTGTGCCCATTTCCCTTCAGCTTCTCCACATATTTTTATTTTCATTTTTTGTCATGTTGAACAATCTGATGGGTGTGAGGTGAAACCTCAGAATGGCTCTAATTTGCGTTTTTCTAATTATTAGTGAATTGGAGTGTGTGGGTTTTTTCATGACTATTGAAAGTGTGTGTTTCTTCCTTTGAAAGTGTCCTGTTTGGGGGCAGCTAGGTGGCACAGTGGATAGATAGAGCACCGGCCCTGGAGTCAGGAGTACTTGAGTTCAAATCCGGCCTCAGACACTTAACACTTACTAGCTGTGTGACCCTGGGCAAGTCACTTAACCCCAATTGCCTCACTAAAAAAAAGAAAAAGAAAAAAATTGAAAATGTCCTGTTTGTATCCTCTTTTTAAAAAATTCCATTTTATTTCCAGACCTAAATTCTCTCCCTACCACTTCCCTGCTCATATCTTTTGATTATTTGTCTATTGGGTAATGGTTCTTAGTCTTATAAATTTGAATCAGTTTCAAATCTAGCCCCAGACACTTGACACTTAGTAGCTGTGTGACCCTGGGGAAGTCATTTAACCCTCGTTGCCCCACCCCCACCCCCCAAAAAAGAAAAGAAAAAAAATTAATCAGTTTCTTACATATTTTGGATATGGGACATTTGTCAATTTACTCCAAAGACTGTCCCAGTTACCTGTTCCTCCTTTCATTTCTTTTTCTTTTCTTTCTTTCTTTGTTGTTTTTTTTTTTTTGCGAGGCAATGAGGGTTAAGTGACTTGCCCAGGGTCACACAGCTAGTGTCAAGTGTCTGAGGCTGGCTTTGAACTCAGGTCCTACTGAATCCAAGGCCGGTACTTTATCCACTGCGCCACCTAGCTGCCCCCACCGCCTTTAATTTCAACTGCATTAGGTTTATGCAAGATTTTTTTGTTGTTGTTTTATATAATCAAAACTGATAATTTCAACTTTAATGGTTCTCTCTATCACGTGTATGGCTTGAACTCTTCCCTTATCCACAGATCTGAAAGGTAATTTCCTCCTCACTACTCTAATTTGCTTAAGGCCACCTTTTCTATCTAGGTCATGAATTCATTTAGAACATTGCATAAATGCAAGCAAAAGGAAATTAATGGCAGCGAGTTACTTGTTACATGCTACTCATAGCTTATAAGTGGTGTGCTTAGGAGTCCAAACTAGAATTCAGCTCTCTCTAAGATGTTAGGTTTAAAGCCAGAAGGCAATATAGAGGTCATTTTACAAGAGAAGGAAGTTGAAATTCAGGGACATTAAGTAACTTGTCCATGGTCATACAGTAAGTGAGTACTTGAAGGGAGTTTCGAATTTGGGTTCTGCTGACTCCAACTCCAGGCTTGTAACCCCTACTGCCCCAAGCAGCTTCTCAAGTTCCCGGCAACTCTGGGGGCCAGTCCTCCCTTTTGCTTTGCTCAGCCTCGCAGAATCGAGAAAGATGGACTTGTCTCGGGTTTTACAGCTTGGGAGAGCTTCCCCTTTGAATGGAGACACCTTGGCTTCGGTTACGTTTTCTGTGTGTCTCCCTGTCCTTGACCCCTCCCCATCTCACTCCAACGCTATATCTTGCCCATAGTGGGCGCTTAACGTCTGTGGAACTGATTTAATTCATGTGGGTTCTTGCACATACCAAGTCTCCAAGGTGCGTGCCTTTGCTGGCAGGACCTTGAGGCTTCCTACAGAAATGTTTTTATCTCCTTTCCCAGAAAACAAAAAACAAAAAACCGTCCCCCAAGAAGCCTCAATGGAACAGGGAACTGCGATTTTCCAAGTCAGGATGGATCAACCAACCCTCAAAAGATAAAGAGCTGGCTTAGGAGTCAGGCAGCTCTGAGTTCGAAGCAGCTTCTGCTCCGGAGTAATTGTACCGTCTCTTAAACACGAGCACTGCTCCTCAGTAGCAAAATGGAAATAACAATGCCTTTAGCACCTACCTCACAGAGTTGGAGTCAGGCTCAGATGAAGTAATGTATGGCAAGATCCATAGAATTGTCAGTGCCTCTATTTTCCCTTTGCCCAAGACCCAGAGATGCCTTCAGGCTGCGTGTAAATGTTTGTGCGAAACAATTGCGGATGGCCATTCCAGTGTGTGTATGCATAACGCTTCAGAATGAGTTTTAGGGGTCTGAGCTATAATTTTATTGATGCAGTGAACGTCTAGTGGAGTTTTCAACTGTTTCAGCAGTTCATATTCTCAGAGAGTTGCTTGGGGGCCACTGTGAAAGAAAGTGATTTGCCTAGAGCTATACAGCAAATACTTGTTAGGTGCATCTCTTGAAGCCAGATCTTTCCACTTCAGAGCCTTGCTCACTATCCTCTGTACCACCCTGTCTTTCCCGAGAATGGCGGACCCAAATTTCTTCCTGTATCTCGCCACCACTACTCCTGTATGTTGGGAAGCTGGAAAGTCACAGGCATCCCCTAATTCACACTTCCACCTTTCCATCACCTGAAATCTGGGAGAAAGGTATGGCTTTCCCTCGCCTTCTTCCTTCCTTTCTTGGCAATGATCCTTTTGACCTTTACTTAGCTTGGACCCTGGGCATCATAGAACCTAGTGCAGCCAGAGGCTCAGATCTGAAAACGGACACTTCCCTCAGCAGGCTCTGAACGTGTGATTCAGGTAGCCGGACACTTTTCCTTCCCAGCTTCCAGATCTCTTTCTAAGCTAATTATTGTGATTCTTGCTGGGACCGACTCCTGCTCTAAGAAAACCAGTTTGAATACATCCTGGGCGGGGCTAAGAGCTGAGCTGCTAGCAGCTGGTTGTCCCCCATTCCGCTCTCCAGTGTGCTCATCCTCCGTTGCTGGGACAGGCTCTGAGAGTAGTGGGGGAAAGTGTTTAGTCAAAGCGATCCTTAAAGAAAGGTCTCATCTGCAGAGTGAAACGTTGATTTACAGTAACAGCAATATGGTTCGAAGAGTATATTCAAATCAACTTCAAAGGATTGTTGAAGAAAAATGCTACACATCTCCAGGGAAAGAATTGGAAGTGTGTATTGTATGGAAGAAATGAAACTATGTGCTGTATGATTCCACATATATCTCTATCGAATGTTCGCCTTCTCTAATGTAGGGCTGGGAAGGAGGGAGGGAGATAACTCAGAAATCAATGTAATAACAGCGAAAAGCCAAACCAAAAAAAAAAAAAAGCCAACAACAACAAAGCACAAACACAAAAGGTCCCACCTACTGTTGAGGCTAGGGGTCTTGCCCCAGGCAAGATCTGGAAATCCTGATTCCCTTCTCCTTTATCCCAAGTGGGAAAGCGCAGTACCCTGTATTTGTGTCTGTCTATCCAATAACTTAGTTTTTCTGTAACATACTAAATAATGAATGGCATGGAGAGGGGGAAATTACAGACATTCGAATATGGGTAGTTATAGAGATTCATATTTTAAAATATCCTTCTTTGTGTCCTAGACTACTGTGCATTTGGCTTTTCCTCTGTACCTGTGAACAAAAGAAGGATGTTTAGGATGGATTATCCTGAAGTATGTGTTGTGGGGGAAGAAAAGAAGATATGATCAATTTTTACACATGAAAGTTAGATATTAATTATTATGCACCAGGAGGGAGCCACTTAGTCCCAGATTCGAAGACTCCAGGTCTTCACCCTGTTCACCAATTAAGCAGATGTAGACACAGGAAATGACACAAAGTATAGGCACTGGTTTTAGAGATTTGTTCCGCCAGCCTATTGGAGGATAATGTTAGAGAACAGGAAACACACACACACACACACACACACACACACACACACACAAACAAACAAACAGGTGCCTTTCATTAGCTTGGATTTGTCCTTTCCTAATTCTGGGAAAGAGGACTGAATAGGACTTCTGGGGGTTGAAGTAACATTGGCTAATCCTGAGATTTTCAGAAAAGTACCTCAGGGATAAATAACCTAGTTCTATCTCTTCGTTTTACAAACGGAGAAAGTGAGAAGCAGAGAATTTAAATGACTTAGCCAAGGTCACTCGAGTAATAAGTAGCAATCAGGATTCGAACACAGGTCTTTTGACTCTTCCCACTACAACCTGTTGTAACCTAATGGTGTCTGGAGCTGAAGAGACAGTCCACACCTCTGTGCAAGGGGCCACAACTTGACCATTTCCCCCCTAGTCACCAAGAGTTGTAGGGAGCTGGAGAATAAGAAGACAAACTCCAGGCTGCCTTGAGTGATTCTCTGACCCAGAATGAGTGACACCACTTCCTCGTCTCCATTTCCTTTGTCACATGGGCCCCAGGAGGACAGTTGCTTGTCACACCGAGATTTGTGGTTCCCCTCAGGCTTCGTCTACACTAGTCCTGAAAATCGGAGAACTGAATCCGTACAGTTCAGACAAAATCAACAAACCAAGCAATCAATGTAAGCAACAAGAGGGGACAAGAAGTTAAGGAGATAAGGTGAAAGTTCAGCCTCGGTTTCCCGAATTTCTAGTTTACTCGGATTGAAATCGCTGCATTTTTGTTTCTTCTTGTCTGGGTGGAGGGTACGAGTAACAGACCCTATTCCTCGCTTCAGGTCTTTCTTTTCCCTTTGTCTCTAGAATGAACCTAGGCCTCTGGCAAAAGTTCGGGGTCCGAGTGAAAGGGGCAACTCTACGCTGAGGTTTGGGGGAGGGGAGTTCGGTCCTCCCCATCCTCGGAATACCTGGGATCATGGAAGTTAGTGGGACCTCGCTGAGGGGAGGGAGGCTGTCCAGCCTCGGTGCCTTCGCTGAGGTTGCCACAAACAGAGCATCAGGTCCGGAGTTCTGGAAAGTCTGATCAAGGGAGGAATCCCAAACTAATCCTCAGATTCCTTCTCCAGTGACCGATTTGGCGCGTGGTGGATCAGATGGTGATTCAGGGCTGACGCCGAGCAGGACTCGGCTCTTTATTTCCTGGGAGTACGGAAGCTCACAGCAGCCCCAAATAAGAATATCACCCAGGCAGCGAAGACGTCCTTCGGCCCTTCAGTGTCTTCGACAGATCTGTCTTTCCCACTTCTGTGTGAAGAAAGTACTGAAAACTTAGGCTGGAGCCTCAGGGGAGGAGGCAGCTCAGGACCTAAGTCCCAATACGGATTCTTCGATTGGCACCTTGGACAAGTCCAGTTCAGCTCTCTGGGCCTGGGTTGAAACAAAGAGGCTGGTTCTAAGGTCCCTGCTGGCTCTGGATCCCATGACTGTATCAAGTTGGATCTACATCTTCCATTTCCTACCGTGTGACCCTAGGCCTCGCATTCTTCATGAACAAAATGAAAGGCGTTGGGCTAGATGAACTCCAAGGTTGCAGTTTTAGAGCTGAGTCGTGTTCGCTCAGGGTTTTCAGCCCAGATTTCTGGCTGGAGGCGAGAGGAAAGAAAGCGGATAACCTTCCTGCCTTCTCTCTTTCCTTTCTCACTTTGATTCTGAGAAGCACCCCCCCCCTTTTCCTGAGGATGAAACACAATCGGCTCCCCCTTTCTATCCCTTCCCCTACTTCCTAGCCAACCTCAGTCCCCCCAAAAGGGCAATTTGTCGAGGTTGAAATTCTAAAGGCGAAGGCCCCTGAATTGGCCGCACAAAGCCTCCCAATTTAAAAAGCAAAAAAGACACTGCCAGGCTTCGCCAATTAATTAGCCACCGAAGGACAGGTGGTCATTTATTCAGGGCAGGCTTTCAAAGAATCCTCTTTTGTCCTTCCATTTTACGAAGAAGCGCAGGCATATTGAAACGGACTCCTCCCGCCGCAGGGAGCGAGATACCTGCCTTTGAGATCCGCTGCCCCCGAAATGTCCAAGACTATTCCACATAACAGGGGACCCCAAGTGTGCATCGAAGAGCAGTGAACCTGCAAAAGGAAAAACAGAGAAAAAGAAGATCACGATACAATACACACAAGGGCCACAGCAATGTTAATGAAGAGAAATTCACCGTAAGGACGACGGATATCTGAATAACTGAAAAGCCAACGCCACTTGTTATCAGGAGGAAATTGAATTCGGAATAAAAGGGGAGGTGTTGGGGGGGAGGATTAGTCAAGTTTCGGGAAGATAAAATGTAACGTACGTTCTCCTTTGTGGAAGAGGTGGGGTACTACCAGAACAGAATAGTGTATACATTGTCAGATGGAGTCTCTGTGTTGTATATTCTGCCTTTTTTTTTTTGGTCAAAAGGGAGGGTTCACTGGGGCAGGGGGAAGTAGACGGGAAACGACTGTCGTAAAGACAAAAGGCATAAAACATTTTTACCCCCTCCTTCCCAACAATAAAAATTTTATGATGGTCCCAGACGAATCTTGGAACACACTTCCTACCTCTCGCCAGGGAGGTGGGGGACTGCTCGGGCAGAGCATCGCATACTTTCTCAGGCGCTCATACCGGTTCTTTTTAATTAACTCTAATTTGTTACGATTGTTCTTAGTTACACTCTGGAGAAGGAGGAGCGTATTTTCAGAAATTTCTGTGGTGTGAAAAAAAGACAATGATAAAAACATTTTTAAAAAGATAACATAGGTGCTTAACTCTCATTTCTCCACCTCTTCACCTGCAAGGAATGAAAGGACCCAGCCAGATGCTGGTGGCGAGGGGGGTGTGTGTGTGTGTGTGTGTGTGTGTGTGTGTGTGTGTGTGTGTGTCGGAGGGAGGGGGGGGCGGCGGGATGAGCTGGAGAGATTCAGGGTTCCATTTTAAATAACAAATGCATCTTATCTTCCCACCTCGGCCGCCCCGGGGCAATATCCTTCCCAGGCGGCCCCGCCGCCCCGCCCCTATGCTCTTAACTGCAGGAAACAGGTCCGGAAGCTTTTGAACTACAGAGAATTGAAATCCGAGAGCTCAGGCTCCCATGATCTTCAGAGATAGTCGGCCTGCCTGGTCCGAGAGCCTACAATGCCAGTTGAGGGGCTTTGCTCCCGGGAGCTGCAGACCTAGAGGATTCCGGGAGCGGATTTGGCCCCCTCCGAATACTCTCTCCGAGAGCAGCTCTGCTCTGCTTGGCTCGGGCTCCTTCTTGGGCTCGCTGGGCCCGGAGGGTGAGCGGGGAGATCAGGCTTCTCCTGACCTCCTTCCACATCCCAGCATTGTTGTCAAAAGAACCGCAATGAAACTGTGACAATGATGCCAGTCCAGCGTCAGTAGATGTCCCTACTCCGAACCCTACGGGGGAGGGGAGAGGCCTTTCCTCTCCTCTTCTTCATTTTTCATTCTTCCTTTTCTTTCTTCCTTTTACTTTCTCCTCCTGTTCTCTCTTCTCGCTTTCCTTTAATCCTAATTCTTTTTACCTGACTTTTTTCTCCTCCCTCTTCTTCCTTCCTTCTTTCCCCTTCTCTCTCTTTAAAATTTCCTTCTTATCTGGATTTCTTCAGTTCCTTAAGGGCTACTCTGGGAAACAAAAATTTCAAGAGAGAATCCAAAACCCAATTCAACTTGACCCAATGTGTTCTCACGTCTCCCTCCCTGCTTCCCCAGTTCGGTTGTAGTCCAAATGATTCCAGTTAGCAAGCCCAGCAGAGCAAATCCTAATATATTGGAATAGAAATGAAATCCATTAGTAGTTGCGAAGCACGGGAGAGGAGAAAAGGGAAAACATGCGGGGCTGCGGCTGTTGACACTTCAATTCCGGAGAAAAGGAGGCGCGGTTTTCTGGTACCTGGCCTCAGTTTTCTTAGGCTTACTCTACCGAGGTATACCTGTCTGCAAAGGACCTTCTCGATCCCCTGGAGCCCTCTTTTCGTTCCTATTTCCAAGGAACAAGAACAACGAAAGCAACAATAACAAAATAATTCCAATTCACGCCGCTATAGCCCTTTACGGTTTACAAAGCTCTTTGCGTCTTTTATCCCATTTGCTGGACGGATGGGGAAAATCCCTGAGTGGAAGTACACACCTGTGCTGTGCATTTCATGAAATATGGAACCTAAGTGAGGGCCTATAACCTGGAGATGACCACGCCCCCATCTCTTCATCTTCCAGAAAATACCAGAGAGGAAGAAATATCAAAAGGAAGGGAAATCCCATTGAATCGTTTTAAGGGAGGGGAATAGTGGAGGGGAGGTGGAGTTTTCCAAGAAGCCTGTCCCAAGTGGCTTGGATAGAGACGGATTTATTCGCAGTTGCACCCTACCAGGAAGGATCCGAAGCCCAGTGAAAGTGGCTGGGGGTGGGGACTGGGGGAGAAAGGCAGTGATAAACACCGGGAAGAATTAGCTTAGAAAGTCTGGCCCTCATAGGCAATGTGGCCTCTGTCATGCGGTAGCCCAAGGAGATCAGATCCTGAGGACTTTGATTTTGAGAGGGGAAGAAAAGAGAAAAGCCGGCCTGGGCTGACTCCTTGCAGACACTAGGAAAGGGGACAGGAAGTTCAGAATTCCGCATTCCTAAGCAGTCTTCACTCACTACAAGAAACAGCTTATAGTTTTGGATTCCCATTCCAGCCCCGCCCCCCAACCCCAGCCCCACTCTAGCCGGCTTCTACAGAGGGCCAAGAGCTCTTCATCTGGCTGGTCTCATCAAATCCGGGCGAGGGGAGGAGGCGACCTGCGGATTCCTCATTCTCTCCATCAGACTCCACTTAGTCGACTTCAATTAGGAAGATCCACTGGGATCTCCTTTCCTTTGGTCGGAGTCGAAAAGTAGATTAAGTGAAGTGTCATGGTCTCTCCCCGAGCTATCTTCCTTGCCGAACCCCAAATATCCTAACCCTAATTTTCCTATTTCCTCATTTTTTTTTGTTTTTTAATGCTCCTACCCCAGGCCTCCTGGGGTAGAGAACGAGGTTTAGACGCAGGGCGGAGGAAGAACTCTTATGTCTGTGTCTTCAGGCAAAGCAAGGATGGAGTGAGTTCCTAGGAGCCTGCGGGATTCTGCAGCTCTGCAGAAAGACACAGAGAGAAACACACAGGTAGAGAGACAGAAAGAGGAGCAGACAGAGACAGAGAGGGAGAGAGGCAGACCGAAAGACAGACACAGACACAGAGACAGAATCCGTGTCCTAAGCTGTCTGCCTCTGACTTCCCGTTCAGGAAAAAATGAAGGAGTCTTGTTTTCCTGCTCTCAGAAGTTAACTGGGACTGAGGTGGAAGAAAGGTCAGGTTGGGTTTTTAGGAGTATGCAATCTATTAATGGGGAGCATTTATTAAGTACCTACTATATACTAATCGCTGGGGATACAAAGAAATTCAGCTGTACCATACTTTTCCCTTCCCCACAAATAGCAGGGGGGATGCACAGTCCTCAGCCTAGTTTCGCTTTTTCTAGCTGAGCATTAACGTTCATTCACTGAGGGGGGGGGCGGCGTTTTTGGTTTTTGCTTCCTCTTGTACTAGCTGTACAACCCATAGCTTCCCGATTCCCGGAGGTCAGGAATTCCCCGAAGAGAGGAGGCTGGGCCAGGGGCGTGTGAGTGTGCGTGTGCGTGTGCATTTACAGGTGCGCACTGGGAGAACTCCGACCCTAAGGTGACCCTCTTGGAAACAGAAGGAAAACGTACTTGGAGGCCTAACCTTGCAAAGCGAAGCTGTGAGGATAACTATCTGAGCCTAAAGGCAGCTCCCTCCTCCCCTCTCCACCCCACCCCCACCCCCAGCCGGGTTAGCAGGAGTGGGTTTGTAGCTCTCCCTTTCTCATTTGGTGTCAAGTATTAAATGGTTCCTTTTATAGCGCTGGCAATAGCTACCTCTCACCACCACGCCACCCCCTGCATCCCCATCCCCAAAAGTAAACTGACCCTTTGGTGTCTTTTTCACAGAAAGTTCGTTTCCCTCCCTCCAGGAAGAGCTCAATCAATTCCACGCACACACAGACACACAGACACGCAGATACCTGAACTTTGGGAGGAAGCGCCGGAGCTCTGAGTCGAAGCTGTGTGGAGCCTTAGACCACCTGGGAGAGGGGGTTCCTGTCAGGAGGCCCTCTGGGCGTTGGTTTGAAAGACCAAAAGCAACCTCTCCAAATAGAAACTCCAAGTCTCTACTGACCTGTGGGAAAGCAAACCAAAGGAGGGGGTCTGATTCAGGGTACCGTGGCAATCAAACCCGGAGAAATGAGCGGAGGAACAGGGAAAGACCGAAAAAGCCCCTAAAAGCTACGCCCTCCCCCCCCCAACCAGGCCTCTTTTCACGTCCCCCCAAAATTCAGATTTCTTTCTTTCTTCTTTTTAAAAGCTTGTAAATAGAGTCTTTCAAGCCTCCAGTGAGATTCGCGAGTCGGTGGCAACAAGCTAACTAATTCAAACGAAAGCTGGGGTTGGAGAGGCTGTCTTCACACTTCTAAATGCACTTATGTGGCCCCGACTCAGCAAGGCTACATCAAGGTCTCGATTTACCAAAACAAAAACATCAAAAGGCGGCCCCCCAATTGGGAAGCGCCGCTCCCCAGGCGCCCCTTCCTCCCGCAAGGCCACAGAGGCTGCGTTTCGGCCGAGTCCCATTTGCATCCCCCCCCTCATCCCCCTGCTTTCCCCTCTCGGCCACTGCTCGCGCCCCTCTCTGTTCTCACACTCTCCTCCCCATTCGAGCCTGTCCACACCACACCTGGCGCATCACCGCCTAGCCATTAGCTTCGGGCCTCCTTTCATCTTCGGCGTGGCAGACGTCTCTATTTATCCACTTGCAATCAATGAGTGGCGTCACCAGCGGTCCCGTAATGACGCCGGCACCATTAAGGATGACAGGCTAGAAAGAAGAAGGCAATGGTGATCCCTCCCAGAGCCAGCGCAGCCCAGCGGAGCGCGAGCATCGCAAGGTGACCTGTCTCGCTGCTACTCTGTGCGCGCCGCTCCAATCTGCTCTGCTCCGCTCCTCTCCGGCGGCGCGGCCCAGCCCCGCCGCCCTTCCTCTTCTCCCCTCGGCTTCTCTCTTCCGTCGAACTCGGAGGCCAAGGGCTACGGGCTGAGTGAGCCTGGGCAGCTGCCGGGGGGAGCTTGTTGGAGGGTCGGAGCCCCCACCCCTTTCTTTCTGCAAAGCGCCCCGGCATGGAGAGCAGGAAGGACATGGTGATGTTTCTGGAAGGAGGGCAGCTTGGCACGCTCGTTGGCAAAAGGGGAGCTAATTTGTCCGAAGCAGTGGGGAGTCCTGGCCCCGAACCCCCAGAAAACTTGATCCACCGGAACTGCCTGAGCCCCCGCTCGGGCCCCTTGGCGTCCCGGGAGAGGGGCGGAGGCGGCAAGGAGGATGAAATGGAAAGATTGCCACGGACAGCGACGGGGGCGGGGGCCGAGAGCCGCCCAGCGGGGCCGGCTGTGGCGGCCCCGCCGCCCTCCTCCGAGTCCCCCTCGGCTAAAGGCCAGCAGAGCAGCTCGGATACCGAGTCGGATTTCTATGAGGAAATCGAGGTGAGCTGCACCCCGGACTGCACCGCGGGGAGCACCGAGTACCAGCACAGGAAAGGTACACGCCAAGCTTCGTCCCAGCCTTATCTCCCTCTTTCGCCTGCCTCCCCCACTCCCAGTCCCAGAGCCCCGCTGGTCCTCTTCCCCGCCCGCCCCTCCTGTGCCCTCCTGGGCAGCTTCCATCTCCTCTTGTCCTGAAGTGTCCTAAAAGGATGGAGGGATCGAGGAAGGGAGAGGTGGTTTCCCCGGCCTAATTCCAGGTGAAGCCACAGAAGCAGCCGTTACCTGGCTGCTTCCCTGCTTCCCGGGCTCTGAGCCTTCCTCCTAGTCCCACAAGGGGAGGGGGCTTGCTTGCCTATCCCCGAGTCCCCCCGCAGGGATCAGGCTCGGAGTCGACTTCGGTGTGGGGTACTGATTCACAGGGGAGAAAGCCTAGGGAGGGGAGTGGGAAACAGGCTCGTGTGTTAGACCTAGTTAGTTTGAGAGATAGTCTAGGAGACCCGTTACCCTCTTCAGTGTCCTAGAGTTCTGTGGGAAGGTTGGATCACGCCAAGATCTCGGCTTATAAGGCCTCAAACACTTGGTGTGGCGGCTGGGCCGCAGGGCTTGTAGGTGGTAGGCATACTAAATGTGGAGGCTTACTGTGTCCGCCAGCATGCGATGAGTGCGGAAACATTCCCTAAAGAATGGTCCAAAGGCAGTCAGCTGCAGGCCGCCCGAGGAGCCGCCGCCCGGCCTTTTTGCACCTCGGCTCCAAGGCCGAATTACCTTGGCACTTCCAGGGCTCGGTGGCGCCAGTTCGGAAATGGTCCCAATGAACTAATTGCCTTTGGTCTCGGACACAAAGAGGGCCAGTTACATTTGAAAAGCAAAGGCCGGAGCAGGCCTTCCATCCCTCCCATCCCCCCTGTTCCTCCGCCTCTCCTACACCATCCTTCTACACCACCCCCATTCAAAGGCCCCATCCCCTTCCCTATACTTCTCAATCTTTCTTCCAATCCCACCCCAAAGAACGAGGAGTCGCGGAGGGTGGAGGTGCTGTGGGGAAGGAAACCCCACCCTTTTTCTTTCCGCACTGTCCAAAGTTGAAAGAGCGGTCACCAGGCTCTAGGCTAGGCCAGGGTTCACCTTCATCCCTCTTCTGTCCCGAGGATTCCAGCAAATGGGCTCAGCAGGGGCGAGGAAAGGCTCCCGAAAGGAGCCGCCTTCTCGTGCAGGCAGAGGGGAGAGTCCAGAGGTCCCTGTCCAGCTAGTTTACCGCAGCCCCTGTTAACACTGTGCTACGGTCTTTGAAGGCCTTTGGTGCAGAGATTGAGCGAGCGCAAGGGGTTGGACTGGGGGAGGCAGGAGAGAAATGCGGGGGGACGAAGTGCACCAGCACCACACGCATGCCCCTACACACTCTCATCATACACCTACTCGTCGCAGATCCGACCGCAGACTTCTTACAAAAGTGTTACTCTTGTACCTGTCCAAAGCCCACCTCCCACATACAAGCGTGCGCGCACACACACACGCACACTTCACGATGCCCTGTGACAGACTGAAAGGGTAGCTCAGAGGGGTAACACCAACCCAATCTCTCTTCTCGTCCTGCGGAGAAGATGGTTAACCCCGTTGTTTCCCCCAGGACTAGCCCTTGGAAGGAATGAATGCTAAATGTCCAGCTCAGGCGGATCACCTTCAGTAGTCCCTTAGCCCCCCAAACCAATATACTATGCTCGTTCTCCCCTCGCTGTCCCTTCCTTCCTCGGGTGGGATGGGGGTGAGGTGGGGAAGGGAGAGGAGCTCTCTTCCGACAAGCACTTTACCTGGAGACAGCAGCCCTGGCTCTAGATTAAGGGAGTCGGGTGTTGGGGGACCCTTCTCTGTCCCCTTGGGCTCCTCAACCCCACGTCCAGGCCCTGGCCCGCCCCCGACCCCCTCCCAGGCCCGCCGAGCCATCTTGAGTAGGCAGTGTGTCTGCTTTGGGCTCCTCTGTGCAGGGCCATGCTCCGAGACTCTGGCTGGCAGTCCCAGCAGCGGAGGAGAGCCCCCCAAGAGCGGCGGAGGGGGAGGCCCGGGAGGCGGCGGCGGCGGCGGCTCCCAGGGCTCCTTGGCCTGCAGCGCCAGCGATCAGATGCGCCGCTACCGCACCGCCTTCACCAGGGAGCAGATCGCCCGGCTCGAGAAGGAATTCTATCGGGAGAACTACGTGTCGCGGCCCCGGAGGTGCGAGCTGGCGGCCGCCTTAAACCTGCCGGAGACCACCATCAAGGTAGATACCACGGTCCCCCACAATCCGTTTTCCATTGGCCCCCCGGCCAGCTTCCCTGGCTGAGAGGCTGGGAAGCCAACTTTCCCCTTTGCTCTCTTCCTGCTTCCCAACTCTGACTATAGCCATTGGTTGGGGTGGGGGGTGGGGAGGAGTAGTAAGCCTTAGGTGAGGTCAAGGGACTAAGCCTCGGAGGAGTCGAGTAGACTCAGAGGCTGTGGAGGGAAGAAGTCAGGGAGGTCGGGGGAGGGGGGAAGGCTAGGCCTCCTGTGGGGCTTCTCCCTACCCCCACGCCCAAGTAATACTGGGTCTTCCACTGCGCAATGAACTGAGTTTCGGTGCCCACTGCAACAACATTAACAACTAATCCTGATACTCATTAGTATTTCCTGGGAAACAAAAATCATTCTTTGCAGCCTACTCTTCAACGCCCTTTCCCCAAGATATTCATTCCCCGCAGTTGAGTGAAGGTCAATGTTTGGTTCTCAGGGAAGTCGAGATAGCTAGGGAGGACAGGAGACTTAGTTTGCAACAAGCGGCTACAAAGCCTCGGATTCCTGAGTATATTCTCCTTATTGGGGATGTATTCCGGACGCCTTCGGGGCTTCCAGCTCACTTTACCTGCAGTGATATCCACCAAAGTTCAGACTCGTCCCCGCTTTTAACTAAAGAGGAAAAATCTCTGGTGCCGTCCTTCTGGGCCAGGGAAATAGGTCCAGAAGCCACATAGTCCCAGGTGCCAGGGAGGAAATGGGGGGGGGTCATTTAGAGGATCCTCTGTTTCCTTCGTCTCTGCCAGGTATGGTTCCAGAACCGCAGGATGAAGGACAAGAGGCAACGCTTAGCCATGACCTGGCCTCATCCAGCCGATCCTGCTTTTTATACTTACATGATGAGCCATGCTGCAGCCACAGGCAACCTGCCCTACCCATTCCCTTCCCACCTGCCCCTTCCTTACTACTCACACATGGGCCTCGGAGCCACTTCGGCCTCTGCTGCCACCCCATTCAGCACTCCACTGAGACCCCTGGATACTTTCCGGGTCCTGTCCCACCCTTATCCTAGACCTGAACTCCTCTGTGCTTTTAGACACCCTTCTCTCTATCCAGCCCCAACAACGCATGGACTTGGGGGTTCGGGCGGCAGCCCCTGCTCATGCCTGGCCTGCCACGCCAGCCAGTCCAATGGCCTGGCACAGAGACCTTCCGGCTCAGACTTTTCCTGCTCCTCCACAACCAGGACAGACTCTTTCATCACCTTCACGCCCTCCGTACTGAGCAAAACGTCCTCAGTGTCCCTGGATCAGAGAGAGGAAGTCCCCCTGACAAGATAAAAGGCGCACCTCAGGGTTCTTCCAAACACTCACTTTTAGGGCAGACCCCCTGGCTCTAGGACTTCCCCTCCCACCACCCACCTTTCCACCTTTATTTAATTCCCTTCCATCTTCCCTTGGACATCCGTGGAAAAAAAGGTGACAGAGGACTAGAAATAACAGCCTGAGAAGGACTTCCAGGACCGTGAAGGAAAGCTGCGAGTGAAATGTCGGGGAAAGGAGGCCACGAGGCTGGCTGCGTTGAAGGCACAGTCTGCCATCCGTCTTTGGAGAAGATGCCAGAGCCTGGCATGGAAGGGACCCTCCCTGTGTATGTCTTCAAGGCTCCATCTGAGAAGGAAAAAAAAAAGACAAAACTTTAAAACTCACACAAGCACACACATAAGCACATACACAAAAGCACGTACAACACAACCTTATGCTCCTGTCTTTACCTGACAAATCTAAAACACTGGAAGGGGATGTTGCTGTCTTTAACAAAAGGTTGTGCGCATATACACAAACAATTTAAAGAGTTCTCTTTGCCAGATTTTCCAAGTCTAGTGATGGAGATTCTGGATAGCGACACAACACCGTATTTCTTTTTAAAAATAGAGAAAGGGAAAAATTGTTTTGCTGCCATAAAGATCCTACCAACATGTATATATTTTTGGTGGTTTGATTGCATTCTTTGTTGCTCAGAAATACAGTATATTCCGTTTGACCAGGATCTAATCTTTTCCCTAGAACTCTGCTTCCCAGCTCTCTGCCCTGCCCTAACTTGATTCTCCTTTCATTTCCTTCTATGTCTCTGTCTCTCTCTGTCCCCTCCTCTCATTTGTTTTGGGGGGGGGGAAAGCTCTTCAAAGGAAGAGGGGCACCTTTCCTTGTGTCAAGGTGCAGGTGTGCAAGGTGTTATTTACCCGAAACAAGTGTCTGATCATCAGGGGCTGAAGGGTGCGTCCCCGTCTAAATTAGCAAGGCTGTGTATGGAAGGAGGGCTTTTAAATGCCTAGTGTACAACAGCATGTGCTCTGAACAGAGACCATGAGCCAAACGTTAACAAGCCGCCAAGGGAAGAGATTAGATGATGGGGAGGGGGTGGGCAGAGCAGAACTCCTATGGACAATCACAGTGTGCAAATTAGAGCAGAGCAGACTTTCTCTCCTCGGTTTGTTCTTTGCCCTTCCATTACCCATTTGGCTTTTAAATGTCTGGTGTCCCACCAGCCCCTATATTTTACCCACTCCCATCCTCACCACCTGCTTTTGTGTTTGTCTTTCAAATGTTCTCTATGCAACCCTCTGCCTCTTAAGTGCGGAGAGTGTTTTTTTCTTTGAGACAGTTTTGCAGCCCAGGGGAAGGAAGACTATAGTGTCTTGGGTCTAGATGGAATAGATAATAACTTCTTGCCCTCTAACCCAACCCTATTTTTCTTGGAAGCCCAAAGGCTCCATTGTTTAGATTTGCTACCATGTTTCAATAAAACGTCCCAAAGAACCATGACAATAAAGCACCTTGGGGGGGAGGGGGTGTCTATTATCCAAAGGAGGGATGCCAGAACTTTTTTTTTTCCTTTTGGTGAAGATAGAGAGAGGGAAGGAGGGAGAGAGAAGGGGGAGGGGGAGGGAGAGAGAGAAGATTAATTTAGTATTTCTTTCCCAAAAAATAGACAGTAGGCCTCCTATTTAAGTGAAGGAAAACAAAGCTCCCCTTTGCAGAGCTGGTCAAATGTGTATGTGGAAAGATCATCAGCCCAGTTAATGGTCCTTATCTTTCTCAGCCTTTCCTTATTGAACTCCAACAAATGCATCTGGTAAGAGCATCATTTAAACAGCCCACTTTATGTCTGAGAGAAATTAGAAATTGGGGCTTGTGTGGGGTGCTGTCTGTTCATCTCCTCCCACCCCTACTTTCAATTTTTTACTAGTTGGTAATTTACTGGAAAATAGGAGCAATCGGAAGGAACTTCACATTAAGGCACTTTATAAACTGTTATATGTGTACATATATAATATATAGAAAGATATATGTGTCTATATAGCTTATAATATGAGCACTTTAAGTCTT
This sequence comes from Dromiciops gliroides, assembly GCF_019393635.1. Lineage (NCBI taxonomy): Eukaryota > Metazoa > Chordata > Mammalia > Microbiotheria > Microbiotheriidae > Dromiciops > Dromiciops gliroides. The sequence continues at coordinate 17,594,231 of NC_057865.1, forward strand.
TACAGAGGGCTTTTGTCACAAGAACCTCCGTGAGGAAGCAGAGGAAAACCAAGGGGAAAGGTTCGAGTAGAGGAAGTGAAAAAGTTCGGTAGTATTTTAGGTTTAGTGTAGGGAGGGAAAACACCTGTAGCATTCCACTTGGAACAGGCTTCTGTCTAGGATTCCATCCTCAAACAGAACAGGAAATGTTGACAGAGAAGTGCATTGCCATTTAGGGTGAGATCAGTCTCCCCAATGCAGAGGATGATTTGGATAGTCTGCCCAGGGAGTTTGTGTTGGCTGGGCTCTGAGGTACCTGAGTGCTTGCTTCGGGTGTTCAACTTCAGCGGGTGAGGGGGAGAAGGAGGAGTCATCCAGGGTGGGGAGACTGCATCAGCTCGGGCCTGCAGTTCCCCATCTCTCTAGTCCCTCACCCCAGTTGCTAGCTTCACCTTGGTTGCAGAGGAAAAGCCTGAAGCAAATCCACCAAAGCTGGAACCCCCACGTCCTCTGGCTCTTCCCCCCCCCCCCACACACATAACAAGCCTTTCACCCAAAGGATCCCCCACGGGGAGCTGTGGCTCTCCTCCGACAGGGTGGGCTATCTTCCAAGGATCCGGCTGCAAAAACCCGATGGCGCATTCCTCTGTTCTTTGGTCAGGACAGCCCGAGATTGCTTGCGACAGGTAAATAGGCTGCGGGCTGCGGTGATGCCAGGCGTATTTTCAGTTAATAGGGAGGGAAAATGAGGTGTCTGCAGCGATATTGGAAAGTACAAGATCGATGATCCGTCCTCGTGTCCAATCAGCAGCCTTTAATTGACTGTATTTTCTGGGTAATTGAGCCACTCTTCCTCCAAATTGAAGTGGAAGATATAACAATACATCTTGCCAGGGGGAATTACTCATCACTTCATAATGAAATTTTCCTTTTGCCAAGCATCGCGGTTTTGTGCTGGGGCGGGCTCAGCCTCCCCCCACCCCCAGCCTTCCCTCCCTCCTTCCTCTCCTTTAATGCGTTCTCCCCGAACCAGCCTGGACAAGGGGCCCGTTCTCATAACTATGAGACTCTCCACAAGTGTCGGACCTCCTTTCCTCCTTCTCCGGGGGCTCTAGGGCCTTCGAAGGACTAAGGGAGCCCTGGAGTTTTGAGTGGAATCACTGGAATATCCCCCCAGTTCTCAACTCTCTCTCTCGAGGCCGGTCCCTACCAGCATCTTCCAACAAAGCTCAGGGCCTTTCCGAAAGCGCAGAATGGGCTGACTAAAGTGCCTTCCTTGGGCCTGGTGGGCCGCACCTGCTGCCCGGGCCGGGGTCTCCAGCCTGGGCCTCTCCCGGGCTCCCATCCAGCTTCAAGCAGCGGCTGCCTACAAGCAGGCCGGGGCTCCGCCGAGCTGTTAGCGTTTGATTGATTGCCTTATTAAAGCGTGTTCTTGTAAGTGTGACCAAGCTGATTGCATTGCATATGTTTGGGATAATGTTCACTTTAAACAACTGCATAAAGAGGCCGAGCTCTGTAGAGGGAGGCCGGGGGAGTACGCGATGGTCCTCATGAGCGCTCCTCCCACGGTAAATCTTCGGCTTCTTCAGCCAAATCTCTGGGGGCCCCGGCCCCCTGGGCGACTTCTTCCTTTTGTTTTTCATTTGCAGTCGGCCTGTCTCCTTGGCATCTTGTTTCTCCTCAGCTCGAAGCCACCCAGTTAGGACTGCCCCCTCCCCTCGCATGAGGACGCCCCATATACACATCAACAGGCTTAGCTTGCTCCCATCAACGTCTTTACCCACCCCCAAAGGCCAAGCCCTCTGGGACCAAGAAAGCAGGGATGGAGGGTGTCTTCACCCACCCAGCACCCCTACCTGAGCAGAAAGGCGCGTGCCGCCCCACTCCATTCTTCCTTGAAGCTTTGGCGGGCTTCGGGGAGTTCGAAATGATCTTTTGTTCCCCAACGATTCTCCCGCTCTGGTGGTTACATTATCCCCCACCAGGAGCCCCTGGAAACCAACCTCCTCCGCCATATGTCGGCTCAGAAGGGTGGGTGTCATGGGGGACAGTTGCTCAGGGTGGCCAAACTAAAGGAGATACAGGCCTCTAGGGAAAGGGTTCTACGAATCCCTGGGGACTTTATCCAACCATCCATCCATCCATCCATCCATCCATCCATCCATCCATCCATCCATCCATCCATCCATCCATCCATTCATCCATCCATCCATCCATCCATCCATCCATCCATCCATCCACCCATCCATCCACCCCACAGTCTGGAAGGAGAAAAGGCCAAGCAGCAACTAGTGGATTTGGGGAGGAAAATCTATGCGAATGTTTGCTTTTTCTCTGATTACTTCTGGAAATAATTTGTTTTTTTTTTCTCTCTCGATTTCTCCCTCTTTCTGTGTCTGTCTCTGTTTCTGTCTCTTCCTCCCTCCCTTTCTTTTCCTCTCTCCTTCTCTCTCTGTCTCCTGTCTTTTTTCCTTTTATTTTTCTTTTCTGCCATCTTCTCCTTCCTCCTTCTTCACCTCTTTTTTTCTCTTGTGCTTCTTCTTCTTTCTGCCTTTCTATTTTTTCTGTCTCTCTTTCTTGATCTCCGCCTCGCTCCTACGATCTTTACCACTTTCTAGTTCACTCTCACACGCTCTGTCTCTCTCCATTAGCTCACTTTCTAACAAAGAAAGGAAACAATTCATGGTCTTCAAACCCATTCCTCCTAATGAACTCACAGTCCGTGTCTCCCCCCACCCCGCTGGCGCCCCCGCCCCCACGCACATTTAAGGAATACGGCTGCGAGAGGATTGCAGATTTACAAGAGAGATCTTAAACATCTACTGTGAATAACTCGTTTTGAGATGACAGCAGTCCTTGAAACGAATATAGAATATAGCACCTCTTGTTTACGGATTTAGAGAGAAGGTGGATTCGTACGTAAAGCACACCCCTCCTCAGGACAAGGAAGCTTATTTCCTGCCCTTTCCCCCGCCCCCCGAAATGGGGACTCAGATCGTTTTGCCGATAGATCAGCTGTCACCTGGCCCTTTAGTCTACGCAGGCCGGGAGATAGAACACAAACGACTGGTTCCAGCTCCTCTATCAGCAGAAACGTCAACCCTTGGAAAAAAGGGGGGGGGGAAGGGGGACGTGGGGGGGGGGACAAACCTCGTCGGCCAAGGACCTGGCTCCCTCCCTAAAGTAGAGAGGGCAAAGTCCTTTCCCAAATAGTTTTTTCAGCAGAGAAGTTAGGGTGATTTTCGGAATTGAAGGAGAGAGAAAGCTAGAGAGAGGGAGACAGAAAACGAAGGGAGGAAAGACAGAAAGAAAAGGAGAGAGATTGAAGAAGAGAAGGAAAGACAGAAGGGGAAAGGCGAACAGAGAGGAAAGGAGAAGTAAAGAGAGGAGAGGAGAAGAGAAGAGAAGCAAGGAGAAGAGAGGAGAGGAGAAATAAGAAGAGAGGGGAGGAGAAGTAAGGAGGGGAGAGAAGTGAAGAGAGGGTATGGGAGGGGAAGTAGAACAGAGGAAAGGACATTGTCAAAATCCTTTACAGGCTGAATCATCTCAAGTGTTTTGGGTCCTCTATTTTTCCATAGATATGTACAGGAGGATGAAAGGGTTAGAGATAGGGGGGAAAGGAGAGAAGAGAAAGAGAGAGATGAGAAAGGAAAGCAAGCGAGCTTGCCACTTAGAAATAACCCGAAAGCATTAAGTAATTATTTAAAACAAGGCTGTTTAGAAAAATATTTGTATTTATTGCAGCTGCTCGATTGGCCTCGTTAAAGGCTGCGAGCATTTAAATCGGTTACAATCTCATTTAAATCCCGCTCCGTTCCAGCAGGCTGGGGCGCCTGAATAGCCCAATCACTCCGTAATGATGATGAATGAGAAATTAATTCACATACAAGCAAGACAATTTAGGCCTTCATCTGTTTAAATAGCCTTCCGATATTATCCGCAATCGCAGGTCACAGATTGAATCAATTGTCCAATCCTGTGAAAGTCACATCCTTGTATCTTCATCGCGGTTATTTATGGCGCAGCCGGGGCTGCTGAAAGGTAGACGCTGTTAACAGGGACAATTACTTCAAGGAAAGCGTTGACAAAATAGAAAACAAATGCCCGTCTTTCCTTGCCAAGTCGTGATCCAGAGCTGGGCCTGGGCCCTGGCTCCTCCGAGGTATGCTTAGGGGCCTTGGGGGCCAAGGAGAGTGGCCTGCCAGGCCTCCCTCCCAGGCCAGGCTGGGTCGGGTGCCCTGCCCTTCCCCTTCTCCGTCCAAGCCCCTTCCCCAGAGTCTTCAGCCAATTGTACCTCCCAGTTTAGGCAGGATCCCCCAAATCAAGGCACTTGGGTGGGGATTGTGTCCCCTATGAGCACTCCAGGTCTCTCTGAGAAGGCTCAGTCCAATCTCCCTGTGCACCAAGTCCACACCAGTGCTTGAGAAGGGGAGTTCCATGTGCTGCAGTCCTGTGCCAAGGGAGAAATGAGAAATTTGGAGAGTGGGAAATGGTTCTAAGAAGGAGGTGAAACTAAGTCGATCTCAGGAGGGAGCCTTGGCCTCCAGGGCAATGAGGGGCTCCGCCTGATTTTGGTTTTACCCTTCTACTACTCACTCCTACTCTTTCCCCTGCCAGACAGAGCCTTCCTCTTACCCCTGCCCATAGCCAGGCCTCTTTGTTGATTTCTGGAGAACCAACTTGGAATGTGTCTGTGTGTGCACATATATACACACTAATTCAGAGCTAATTCTCTAGAAGTGAACATACATGTATATATGCTTGTATATGCATATATACATGCATGTGTTTGCATATATGTACATATCCGTACCCATATCCATACCTATGTGCATGTGTATCTGCATAAATATAATGCTAGCATTCATATAGTGTCTCCTGAGTTCCAGGGGCTACATTAAGCACTTCACAATTATTATCTCCTCAGACCCCTACAACAACCCTGGGAAGTAGGTGCTCTTATTATCCCAATTTTACAGGTAAGGAGTCCTGACTTTCTGCATCATTCTTTCTCTGCGTCTCAGTTTCTACCTTTCTGTCTCTGTCTCTCTGTCTATCTCTCCCCATTTGTCTTTATCTAGGTTCCTCCCTTTCTATCCTTAGGTCCCCTTCCAATTCAGCTAACATTTCTTTGGAAGTAATCATTTCTTGCTTAAGAAAGGCCAGCCTCTGGCTTGGAAGGAACCAGAGTCAGATCTTGCTTAGTGATGAGCATGTGTAAGTAAAGGGGCATCTTTTCCAGATTGACAAATATTTTCTATTTAATGTCTTTTTAAACCAACTGGGGAGTTCTTTCCATTTCTTGCAGGAAAGGCCCTATATTTTTCACAGGATAAAAAAAAAAAAAGAAAAAGATAAAGAGCTTGCCACCTCTACATGGAGGCAGAGACCAAAAGGTAAGCTCCATGGTACTGGTAGTGGGCACTTGGAGGTTGACTGGAGGATGGATCCATATATAGTTATAATCTATTTTAAAGATTAAATTTCAGTGCTATTCCTTGGTCTAGAACCTCTTCCTTTGAGGAATGGGCTGCAGAGCTTCATGAGAATATTCTGTCCCAGCTCTCTGTAGCCTGGACTCAAAAGATCGTGATACTAGGAACTGGAAATGAGCTCATTTTCTCTTGCTGTTCTCACAAAAAGGGAGCCCTCTCCCAAACCCAGAGTTCATGTTCTAGTCTTCCCCTTCCTCCTTCTTTGTCTACCCCCTCCTTCCTTTTCCCTTTCTCCTTCCTCTTTTCATTCAGCGAACTAGTATTTGTTAAGCACGCATTCTATGTCAGACACTGCTTTCCACCTTTTCTCCCCACCTCCCTTCTCTTTTCAACAATGTTTTCTGCTCTCTGGTTTTCTTCCTCTTCTCTTTTTCCTTGCCTTCTTCTTTTACCTTCTCCTCCTCCTTTTCCATCTCCTCTTCTTTCTCTTTTCACCTCTTGCCTTTCCCCATCTCTGCCTTCTCTTTCCTTTCTCCCTTCTCCTTTTCTTCTCTCCCTTTCTTTCTTTGCTGTTTCCTCCGTCTCTACCTCTTCCCTCTCTTCCTCATCTATCTCTCCCATTCCTCCCTCTTTCTCCTTGACCTCCCTCTCCTGTGTCAGAGGATCCCATCAGATACCCTGAGCCTCCTACCGAGCTGGGAATCTCTCTGCCTCCCGACTCGGGCTCAGGTCGAGGGCTCAGCCGAATTCTCTGCAGCAGGAGAGGGCCTGAAGTCGCTGGCAGATGGGGGTCGAGCCTAGAAGAGCTGCAAGAAGAGGTGGGGGCAGGGCACAAAAGCCTGGGGATGTGCTTTGGGGAGGGACTGCAGCGGCAAAGGACCACGGTCGGGTTACCTTTTTTGCCCCGTCCCGTTTTATGCGGAAAACTGGTATTCCTGCCCGCATAAATTCGGAAACGGATCTCTTCCGACCACCTCGCTGCGGCCTCATCGGGGCTGCAGCCACTTATGTGTACCTGTCTGCGAGGGGCGCACCCGCGTGGTCCCCAGCGCTCTGGGGGAGAGTACCTCAGGGCCTCGCTTGCGCTTTAGGGAAAGACCGTTCTGTTTGAGGTGAGGACAGGGAGTTCATCCTTGTCTTTGGTCCCCAGATGTCAGTACTGTGAAGACAGGGAGACAGATTCAAGGATAGAGACAGACTAACGGCCGAGAGACACACAGCAAAGAGAGACACATAGTTCAGAGAAAAAGAAATGGAGGGGGAAGGGGGAGGGGGAAGAGGAGCGGGTTTGGGGCTGGTAAGGAGATGGACAGACAGAGATGAGAAAGAGAGAAGCAGAGAGCCAGAGAGATTTCAGAGACCAGTGAAGAAGCAGGGACATAGAACCAGAGACAAACACCCACAGAGAGACCGACATAAAGACAGGAAGGAGAGAGAGAGAGAGGATCTAAATGGAGACAGATTGTGTAAAGGTTCATAACAGACACCCCCTTACGCTCTCGGGGTCTATAGGTGTGCATGTGATTCCCCACCCCCGTCCCCCTTCCCTCTGTTTCTCCATATGAAACAAAGGCCTAGCTAAAGGATTCCTGAGGCTCGAAGGAACCACTCCCGGGAGCGACTTTGATGTATTGCTGTCCAATTAGTGCCTTTAATTGGTGTCCTCTGGGACCAGGAGACCTGGAGCTGGGACGCAGCCTCCACTCGCCTCCCCGGCACACTCACAAGGTAAAATTTATAACGTGCTGCAGCATCCCCGCGGGGAAAAGGAAGGGAGGGGGGATGAAGGGAGGGCTGGAGAGAAGGAGAAGGGAGGCATACTGTGAGTCCCTGCCGTTCTGTCCCTCCGGTGTCCTTCCGGAGCCTGTCCCCTGAGCCTTTCCCTGGAAGGGTGGGGTGGGAAGGGACAGTTCGCAGACACTCCCCGCCACCCTCCCAGCTCAGCTCTAGACCGTCCCCAGCCAATCTCTCCTTGGTCCCCCAGCCCGATGTTGGCAGGAGAGGCAGAGTTACCAGGGATTATAAAGGATCCCAGGAGCTTACATTGTCTGCACAGGCCCACCTCAAGTGGTCTCCCATCTCGTTAATAATGGCTGTTTGTTAACAAGGATGCGGAGGTTAAACAATCCGGGCGGAAGATTAAACACGCCTCGTCAGGGCTCTGGGAACCAAGCCTCAGCCCGAGCCCTTCCTGAGCCGCAGGGGTGCTCTGGGACCTGGGCCTCCAGGAGCCATCCGGGAGCCTAGGGGTGGGGTGCCAGTGTGAGAGAGAGAGAGACAGAGAGACAGAGAGACAGAGACAGAGAGAGACAGAGACAGAGAGACAGAGAGAGAGGGAGGGAGAGAGGGAGGGGGAGAGGGAAAGAGGGAGGGAGGGAGAGAGAGAGCGGGAGGGAGAGAGGGAGGGAGGGAGAGAGTGAGGGAGGGAGGGAGAGAGAGAGAGGGAGGGAGGGAGAGAGTGAGGGAGGGAGAGAGAGAGAGGGGGGGGGGAGAGAGAGGGAGGGAGAGAGAGAGAGGGGGGGGGGAGAGAGAGGGAGGGAGGGAGGGAGGGAGGGAGAGGAGCAGAAGCTTCCTCAGCAAAAAGGTTCCCACTCAGGTGATCAGCCCCGCGAGCTCCCCACAAGGACACAATAGAAAATCACTAGTCTCCAGTCCCTGGTAGATGGGCAGAAGACGAGGTGGTTACCCAGGCATTGGGTTTCCATACACCTCCCTTCCTGGGCCATCCTACCAGAAAGATCGATCTGCTGTTGCCTGTTCTTCAGAGGGAGCCGTCGCTGGGGGGGGGGGGGCGAAGAGGGAGAGAGAAGGGGAGGGAAGAAGGGGGAAAGGGGGAGAGAGACACACAGAGAGAGAGAGAGAGAGAGACAGAAGAGAGAGACAGAGAGAAAATGAGAGAAGAGAGGAAGTGAGAGGAAGGAGGGAAGTAAAGAAGTAAGAAAGGGAGGGAGGGATTGTAACATTCCTGTGGGGTTATTTCCCCAACCCCCATTAGCACAGGCAAATTTGGTCCACCAAAGGTGGCTAACTAAGGCTCCTTTTAGCATTCTAAGAGGGGTTAGAATTTCTATATTGTCATTCATGAGCTCTGCTTCAGTGTGGTCCCTGTTTATTATCAGATGGTCCAACTTAGCTGCTAGAAAGTGTATTACTAATGTACTATAGTAAGAAAGTGTATTTACTAATGCACTCTAGTAAGAACACTTAGTACAAAACACTCTCAATGAGGCAGCTAGGTGGCACAGTGTATCGGGTCTCAGACACTAGCTGTGTGACCCAGGCAAGTCCCTTAATCTCTGTTTTCTTCAGTTTCTTCATCTGTTATGTGGAGATAATGCTAGCACCTACCTCACAGAGTTGTTATGAGTATCAAATGAGATAGTATGTGATAATAATTGTAAATCAACACAGTGCCTGGTACATTGTCGTTGTTGAGTCATTTCAGTCATGTCCTACTCTTTGGGACCCCATTTGGGGTTTTCTTGGTAAAGATACAGGAATGGTTTGCCATTTCCTTCTCTAGCTCATTTTACAGATAAGGAAACTGAGGTAAATAGGGTTATGTGACTTGTCCAGGGTCACACAGCAAGTAAGTGTTTGAGACCAGATTTGAACTCATGAAAATGTCTTCCTAGACTCCAAGCCCAGTGTTCTACCCACTGTGCTCCCTATGATCAGAGCATTCCACCCCTTCCAAAGTGAGTCAAGACTCATTCCCATCTACTCTGTGCTTTTGATTGATGGATTGATTCACTGAGAAGTATGCTTCTTTTTCTCCTTCTCCCATTGGCAATGGAGTCTTGCATTGTAAGCACATTAATGTCAAATGGAGAAGAGTTCAGATGCAGAACTGAATTAAGCTAGTGAGAGATGTTGAGAGTCTAGCACCTGGAACCGAGATCCTGCTCAGGAATCGGCAAGTTCCAGAGCTGAAACTCCAGCTATTCCTAGGGTTTGGGTTCTAGTTCTTTCCAATAGAGCACGGCAGTGCCCTAAATCAGGATTTACACTGAGTAAGAAGCTGGAGATGGTGGAGGCTATGGTCCAACCATGGGATTGGCCCAATAGCAAGGAAGCACATGAGAATCTCATGAGAAGATATCAGGGTAATTGACAATTCCAGCTTGGCCATATGTTCCTTATATGTGTGTCTCCTCACTTGTGAGCTTTAGGAGTGTCCACTCCTGCTGCATGAATTAGTGGGAGAGTGTACCCCAGGTTTATTGGGGAGGGTAATGCTTTGTTGCTACTATTCTTATTCCATTTCAGTAAGTGCCTTTCCATTTAGTAAATTATGTCCTCAGGCCAAATAAGGACAAAATAAGCACACTGGTAGGGCCTGATGACCTACAGTTTAGAGGCCAGTCCTAAAGAGTACCTAGAACCTGGAGTAGTCATCCTCTAGGGAGCCAACCTTTATACAAGGGACAGTGGTAGAAGGTGTAGCACAGATAGCCACTGAAGGTAAGGTAGATCAGTAGGTTTAGGAACTAGCCTGCCTCAACTAATAGAATTTCTTTACACATTTGTTACCACCTTACCTTTGAGCACCAGAGCAACTGGGTGTCACAGTAGATAGAGCATTGGCCCTGAAGTCTGGAAGACCTGAGTTCAAATCTCACCTCAGACAGTGATCCTGGGCAAGTCACTTGACCCCAATTGCCTTAAAAACATCTGGGCTGGGGGCAGCTAGGTGGCACAGTGGATAAAGCACAGGCCCTGGATTCAGGAGGACCTGAGTTCAAATCCGGCCTCAGACACTTGACACTTACTAGCTGTGTGGCCCTGGGCAAGTCACTCAACCCTCATTGCTCTGCGAAACAAACAAAAAACCACCCGACCATCTCCAGTCATCCTGATCTATATCTCGCCACTGGACCCAGATGGTTCTGGAGGAGAGTGAGGTTGATAACCTTATACAGCCTTTCCTTACTTAAATCCCATTCACTGCAAGTCATGACGTCAGCCCAATGTCATGGTCCTCTTTGGCAACAAAGGACCAACAACAACTACCTTTGAGCACCAGGGCATGTCCTGGGTGAAAAGCATTACATCTCCCAGCATGCCTGGGCCAGAATTGGGGAAGTTCCATCCTCATGCCATCATGTGCTTGGTGACATGATAATCCTGTCATGGAGAGACAGTTGGAGATCCACAAGCCTGGCAGCAGCTTCCAGGGTCTCAGACAATAATGAAAGAGAAATGAACAGTGACATGATTGTGGCCAGGGTAGAGTTGTCTGGGACCAGTAAAGATGAGAAATCTGTGACTAGATGGACAAGAGAACTGAGGTAGAGTTGGGAGGATGGAAACTTCCTGAGTTGTGATGTCAAAGCTGTCTGCAGCTGCCCCTGCCTAGTTCTTCAGAGAACTTCTGAAATCAGTCAAGCTCAATTTCACCATAGTCACATACCAGATAAAGAGACTATACTGAATTGCAAAATTCAACCCCAGCTCCCACCTCCTCCCACATTAGCATGAGTCTTCAGAGAAGGTTGTTTTGTAAATACTTTTTTGTTGTTGTTCAGTCATTTTTCAGTCATGTCATTTTTTTGTGGCCCCATTTGGGGTTTTCTTGGTAAAGAGACTGGAATGGTTTCCCATTGTCTTCTCCAGGTACTTTTACAGATGAGGAATTGAGGCAAACAGGGTTAAGTGACCTGTCCAGGGTCACACAGTTGGTAAGTGTCTGAGGCCAAATTTGAACTCAGGTCTTCTTGACTCCAGGTCCAGCATTCTATCCACTTCACCACCCAGCGGCCCCTCTAAACCCTTTAGGGTTTGGAAATTTAATGGGAATGTGGAAAGAGTAAAAGAGTAGTTATGTTTACTCGGGAATGTATGGGAGATGTTTTCTTGTTATTTTCCTCTCAGGAGCTCATAGCTTTGAACTGGAAGGGGCCTCAGAGATCACCTAAGCAACTTCTTCATTTTATAGTGGAAGAAACAGAGTCCCATGGAGCTTAAGTGACTTGACCAAGGTGATGTGTCAAAGGTGTGAACTCAGGTCCAATTATTTTATAATTCAATATATTATCTTCCTGGTATATTAGTATGGTGAAAATCGAACTTGACTGATTTTAGAAGTTCCCTGAAGAACTAGGCAGAGGCAGCAAGCCAAGACAGGATGTAGGGAATACTGATTGTATCAATAGACTGTGAACCTTGTCCTTTGAAAGGCTCAAATCCTTATATTTTTTTTTTTGATGAGGCAATTGAGGTTAAGTGACTTGCCTAGGGTCACACAGCTAGTAAGTGTTAAGTGTCTGAGGCTGTAGATTTGAACTCAGGGTCCTCCAACTCCAGGGCCAGTGCTCTATCCACTGCGCCACCTAGCTGCCCCGGCTCAAATCCTTATTAACATTATGTTTTGTCTATATATAAGAGTCACATAATCATGCCTTGAGTTTTGCTTCTCTGTTTAAGGTTCTACTTCTGAAGATTGGCTTTTCTCAACCTCTGGCTTTCCCACTATACATAATTTCCCCTAGCCATTGCTTTTTGGCAGGTGCCTAGGGAAAGATCACTGGGGAGGAGGAATATGTCTTTAAACAATGATAAAGCCCCAACTCCAGAGTCACAGGCTCTGCTGTACTCATCCACCCCATGGAACTAGCCTTGATGAAAGCAAACAAACAAACAAACAAAATCCCCTCAGCTTTATTACTACTTTATCATCTAGCCCCAGAGAGGTAAAAATCCCCAATGTTTTCCCCTGAAGCATCCAGCTCTTGGGGTGATGGTCCTGCCTGTTGCAAGCCTTCCCAGGTATGCATTGATGGGGGCCCAGTAATGAGGGTATCCCAGGGTGTTCAGGCTGATAGTCATAATCTTCATAAAATGGCATTCAACTTCTGATGGGGTGGGACACACCTGTATCTGTGTATCCCTGAAATAAGCCTTCCTATATTCTGTTACAAAAAGTCTCTAATCCTGTAGCAATGCTCATAGCACCAAGTAATTTGCACCTGAGTTCTGAACAAGCTTTTCTATAAGGCTAACACACCAGTGATTTACAGTGGAGATAAATTATACAACTGAAAATACCGCCCCAAAATGACTTAAAATAGGTTACATCTGTACATTCCCCCCCCCAGCATTCATTGACACTCTTTTAAAATAAACACCTGAACCTTCACCCCCACCCCATCAATGTGTAACCTCCTTGGGGTCAGGGACTCTTTCATTTTCATTTTTATCTTCCCAGCTCCAGGGAAGCTGGGACTGGCATATAGCTGGGGCTAAATAAATGCTTGTTGAATGACAAGAAAGCAGTGATCAGGTTGCATCAGGTTTCTGGACCCAGGAAGATGAGATGCTTCATTGACCAAGGTCTAAGCCTCTGAATCTTGAACCAGAAATTAGAGTTATGCAACAGCATAAAAAGATCCCTGAGCCAAGACAAGGGCAGTCCCCAGGTCTGTTTGAAGGAAAAATCTGAGAATCTGATCTCTGATATTTACCAACTGTGTGACCCTAGGTAGGTCATTGAACCTCCAGGTGCTTTAGGACTCTCTAGGACTTTACTAAGACAAAGAAAGGGGACTGTCAAAAAAACAGGCTTGTGAAATCACATCCTCTTCCTACTGTGTAACAGAGACATGTCTGGCTTAAAAATTGATCAGTAAGAGTTATTCACACTATTGTGTGTGTAACATGGGAAAGAAGCCATGTTAATTGGAGATGACCTTACTCACCTTTCAAGGGAGGGAGGGCAGTGTAATGGAAAAAGAGCTATGGATTTTATCCATAGCTTATTATCTGCATGACTTGGGGTAAGTTACCTCATTTCCCTGGGCCTTGGTTTCATCATTAGTAAAATGAGGGGGTTGGGCAAGATGGCCTCTGATGTCCCTTATAGCTTTGAATCAGCAGCCCTTTGAGCCTATGTTTTCATGGAATCTCAGAACTGGAAGAGACCTTGGGGACCCTCTAGTATACCCTGTACCTGCTCAATTATACCTTCTCACCTCAGCCTCCCCAAGGGGTAATTTCTCTTGAAGATATCCCTCCATGGGGGGGTCTCTCTCTCTCCTACTCCCTTGAGGGTTGCCCAATCCACTCAGGATGGCTCTCCTTGTTAGCATGCTCCCCCCCCCTCCTCCGCCCCCACCTCACTGCTAAATTTGCCTCTTGCGATTTCCTGCTGGGGTCCAAGTGTTCAGGACCCCAAGGGCCAAATCATCCTGGCCAGATAACATTGTTTACCCCACGGCCCAGGAAGTACTGGAGAGGGCTGCTCGGGTGAGAGCTGACATTCCAGTTATTTCCAGGCTCAGAATGTGGACTCATGCCATAGGAAAGCAGGTATTGTGTGGGAATTCAGTGAATTGGGCAAGGTCTTAGTTTGAGGTCACCTCATATAACTCTTGGTAGAGATGCAGCAAGAGGAGGTGCAAACTGAAGTCTGTGAATGGAGTGCTTAAATGGAGGGGATGAAACAACATTTAGCTGAGTACTTTTAGGATCATGAGGGTTGAACTATGATCAGAGATAGGAATAGTTCAGGTTAGATGGTGGTGGATGGTGAAGTGTGGCCAGATAGCATCTAGGAAAAAAAGGGCTGCCAGGGTTCTTACATTTTTTTCAAGTAAGAAACATTTATTTTTCTCTCTTTCCATGGAAAAACAAAAAATCAAAACTTAAAAAATAAAATAAACACACAGAGTCAAGTAAGACAAATTTCCACATTGGCCATGTCCAAATTTCATCTCCCTCATGTAGGTTTCTGCTTGTAGGTCTTTAAAACGGATTTCTGTAGTCCTTCAGGGGTTTACAAAGTCACTTTAACCCTGTGAGGTAGGCAATAAAATATTCTTCTTTTGACTAGTAGTAAAACAGCCTTTATTTCCACAAGGAGAGACAGTAGGGTATAGTGCCCAGCAAGTCAGCTGTGGGGTCAGGGAGACCTGAGTTCTAATCCTACATATGCCAACTCCATGGCCCTGAGCAAGTGACTTAAGCTGTCAGGGCTCCAGACTCCCCTCTAAGATACCCAGTTACAGAAAAGTTGCCTGGGGGGGGGTATTTCCTGTTGGGAACTTCCCACAGATAAAATTAGAATCTGAAGAAAAAGAAAAATGTTCACTGTGATTGAAGCTTTACAAAGCCCTTTCTTTGAGTCAGTCAGTGCCAGTCTTAGCATCCCTATCTTACAGATGAAGAGAGTGAGGTTCCGAGGGGCTAAGGGTCTTCTGACTTCAAAGCCATGTCCTTTCTGTTGTATGACACTATGTTGACACATCATAGGACGTTATCTGTAGAGCTGGGAGGGACCTTAGAGGTGATTGAACCCAACTCCACCATTTTACAGATGAGGAAAAGGAGGCCCAGAGAGATTAAATGGATATGTTCAGGGTCACACAGCTCATAAGTGTCAAGTATCTGAGGCCGGATTGGAACTCAGGTCCCTCCTGAATCCAGGGCTGGTGCTTTATCCACTGCGCCACCTAGCGGCCCCAAACCCAGTCTTCTTGACTCCAAGTCCTTCACTTTAGCTATCCATCCACTATGCTGTACCAGAATCCTTAGCTAACTGGTGTAAATTTCATTCAAAGGGCTTATTGAGGCAGTATGAAGATGGTTGGGAGAGTCAATTATTTTATTGAATTCACCCTATAAAAGTTAGAATTCAGTCAAACAGAGTGCAGTCATGGCTTTGCAATGCTAAAAAGCCTAGGACACACCTTTCTCTGTCTCTGTCTCTGTGTGTGTATGTGTGTGTGTCTCTCTCTCTCCTTGCCCTAAGGCATGTGGTGTGTGTGTGTGTGTGTGTGTGTGTGTGTGTGTGTGTGTGCAGTCCACTGATGGACCAAGATAAGGAGGAAGAGAAAGAAAGGGAGAGTTGACTCTAATCCCTGAATCTCTGCCAACATTTGTCTCATAAAGGAGACTAGCCCAAACGAGAACTTCCAGCGGTCACAGGGACCCAGATTCTTTGCAAAGCAGACCGGCTCCGCAAGTGTTGTGTATCGGAGATGCTGAGGAGCACCCGGCAGGGGAGCCGTGTTCCTAACAGGAGGGCCTCACCTGGAGCAGGCCTGCCCAGGGTTAGAAAACCCCTCCACATTTCACACTAGGGGTTCCACTGGAAATCTGGGGAGCTGAGACAATGTCCCTAAATCAATTTTAATATTTCGTCCATGCTGAGCACTGTGGAATGAGACAAAGGCCTGAAATATGTCTATGGTTAATAAATGTGGAGAGAGGAATCTGAGACCCTTCTGCTTCCTTTTTGTGACATCAGTACTGACACATGTTGGGACTGGGATTATGTCCCCATCTCTCTTTGTCTTTCAAAGCAACGGAGTAGCTCCCTTCACAGACAGATAGATTAGATTTGTGGGGCTGGGAACATTCAATGCAGTGGAATGTAAACTCCTTGAGGGCAGGGGATTTTCATTTTTATGTTTGTTTCACAAAAGCTTAGCTCAGTACAGAGCACATGGTAAATAACTGGGTCTTAATAAATAATTTGAATTGAATGGGATGAATTTATTCCTGGAGATACATACATACATACATATATATATATATATATATATATTTTTTTTTTTCTCCAATAGCTTCTATCCAAGGACATGACTGAGAAGGCTGAGGAACAGACAGTATGTGAGACTGGTGGGATCACACCTAAAGAGAAATGGAGCCACTAATCCATACATAAAGATCCCCATGGGCTGCATATTGACTTAATCCTAGACTGTGCTATTATTGATGCTTTATCGTATTTTGATTTATTTTGTTAATTGTTTCCCAGTTATATTGGAATCTGGTTCCCTGGCCAATATGTAGGATGGTTGGGGGCTGACTATAGGCTGGGCATCAGACACCCCTGTGGTCTACGACAGATGGGGCTGAGCTTTAGCTGATTCACTGGATATTTTTTTTAATGTTTTTTGGTTTGTGTTTTTTCCAATTCCAGCTGAACATTTATTAAGGACCTACTGTGAGCCCAGATGAAATCAAAAGTTAAGCTAAGACAGAATTTGTGCCCTCATAAAGTTTTTGAAGACATGGTAGCTCCCTCAATTCAGGCACTAACAGAATCTTGATAGAATACACTGAAGATGATTCCTGAAGAGTCCAGTAGACTGTAAGCTCCTTGAAAGCAGACCCAGGATAATTTTTAAATTTCTGCATCCCCAGGGCCTTGGTTTCCCTTACATGCCTATCTCATGGTAGGCATGGGTACTGAATGTTTGTTGAATTGAGTTGAGTTGCTTGTGTTGTGGTGCTATTTCCAGAGGTACCATCTCAAACTGGTTTTCTAAGTGAAGGGACCCAGCTCCAATGGTAACAATTCTTCACCAAACACCCTTTCATTTCTTTCTTTTTTTTTTTTGATGAGGCAATTGGGGGTTAAGTGATTTCCCCCAGGGTCACACAGCTAGTAAGTGTTAAGTGTCTGAAGTCGGATTTGAACTCAGGTACTCCTGACTCCAGGGCCAGTGCTCTATCCACTGTGCATTTCAATTTAATTTAATCAAATACATATTTCTTTAGCACTGAATGCAGACTACTGTGTAAGAGACTGATAGATACATAAAAACTTTTTTTGGCACTCTCTCCTCTTATGTTGGTTATAGTTTAGAAAGAGAACTGGACAGAATTGATCAATTGATCAATTGACAAGCATTTGCTAAGTACTAGGCACTATGCTGGGCAATAAGGAGTACAAAAGCAAAAAGTAGAAGTAGTTCCTGCCCTCAGGGAGCTGTTATTTTAGAAGACATTATGGAAGACGACTTATGAACGTGTAAGTGTATGTAAGCATGTGTATATATGTAAGCATACACAGAATTACAAACTCTATACAAAACGAATACAAAGGAATGCTGACTTCCCCCTCATGAACTTTGTTCCTTCAAGAGGCAGACCCCACTTGGGCAGATTCATCCTAACTGACTGCTACACCTCCACAGGTTTACAAAGCACTTGTCAATGAAAGCAGTGAAATATTCCTCACCCAATTTGATTTGAGACTTGGATTGGGAAGTGGCCAATGGGGATTCTGAGGTATGAATGACTTAGAAAAGAGGAATGGATCGTTCAATGGCTCCCAAGGGCTGTAAGATTCTGGAATGGGCTTAAACCTTTGATAATTAAGCAAGAATACCTGTCCCCTTCCTCTCATTCCTACTTATCTTAGGCACGATGCTGACTTGATGTTTCATCTGAAATCTGATTTCCAGCACCCCAGGCTGCACTGACAGTTTATAAAGTCAAGGACCCAAGGGTCTGCAAAGAATCTGTGATGCAGTTGGGCAGTCTCATAGACTTAAAACTGTTCCATGAGTTAACGGCTAACCACTGTTTGGAACTACTTCTTATTTTTATTCTTCTTCCCATCCTGCACCCTCAAGTCAGTGACATCATTTCAGGGCTGAATGCCAAATATTTAAGGGAAGATATTGTCTGAAATCACTTCATTTTTTGGGTTGATCTTAAACTCCATCCTTCATAACCTGCCTCAGTGGTTTCACTGTAACTTCACATCATATTGGATATGGGTAATAAGCAAAAGATTTTTGAGGTGGCTCAATGATTAGAACCTTGTTGATTCCCTCTTTACTCCCTCCCATCACCCCAATTTACATTATATTGGGGACTGGAGACAATGGGTTGCTGTTTATAAAGATGGCAAAATGCAAAGCAGAAAGCTGACTTCCCCCTCAACCCCTCCTCCCCGGGAATTTCAGAATGCAGGAAATTATCAATGAAGCCATGGATCACTTCATAAACTTAAAATCCTTGAATGAATGCCTTGATAACAAGAAGGTGAAACAGATTTAGGAAGACCTAGGTTCAAGTCCTAGTTTTGACACCCTCAATAGCTGTGTGTCCTTCAACAAGTCAAGTAAAACCTCTCTGGACCCCAGCTTCATCATCTATGAAGTGAAGAAAACAATGCCTAAAAGATCATCTTGAGTAACCACGACACCCCTCTGTGACTCCTCAGTGCCTTGAGGATAAAATCCACATGATCAAATTGTTTAGCACTTAATGTCTTTGAAAGAATGGCCCCAAGATAATTTCCCAGCTTCATTTCATATTATTTTGTGTTCTAGTCCAGTTGGTCTTGAACTATTCCCTGAACTTCTAGTCCTACCTCCCATTCCCATGCATTTGTTCAGGGCTTGCACTTCCTCATCTCTATGTTCTCCTCCTTCAAAGTTCAGGCTGGGTACTACCCTCTTTGAGACCGCTTCCCTGCTCCCTCCTGCTCCCTCCAGCCAAAGGTGACGTCTTCCTTCTGATATTTCCCCAGGATGCTTTGTAACCTGAAAGTAAAAAAAGAAAGCTAATATGATCGCCACAGATTGTTCCAGAGGTGTTCCCTTTTTTTTTCATCATCTTGAGGATGCAGACCTAGCCCAGCCCGGCCTAGCCATCAATTGTGTCTTTTATCTAAAACTGATTTCTGGATCATTAAACTGGCCAATGAAGAGGCAGCCTGTCTAGAGCACAGAGACCTGGCCACAGGTCCAGGAGGATGTGGGATCAGGTCACCTCTGACATCTGTTGACCCTGGGGATGGGGAAACCTGAGACTTCACCTTGCAGTGTTCTGGACACCTTTTGGAGACCATGAGTCTTCTGCTTTGGCAGAGGGAGGCTCCTTGTCTGAGAGACTGTATACCATTGAAACCACAGTTCAGTCCCTACTCCTAGCCCAGAGCCATGCCCCCTAGCTAAAAGACATTTCTGTGGAGGACTGACTGAGTGAGACATTTCCTTTTTAAATTAATTAATTAATTAATTTTGGTGAGGCAATTGGAATTAAGTGACTTGCCTTGGGTCATACAGCTAATAAGTGTTAAGTGTCTGAGGCCAGATTTGAACTCAGGTCCTCCTGACTCCAGGGCTGGTACTCTATCCACTGTGCCACCTAGCTGCCCTGACATTTTCTTTTCAAAGTGTGTTAAAAACATTTGTTTAAAATTCCCTATAT
The DNA here is from genome assembly GCF_019393635.1 of Dromiciops gliroides. Taxonomy (NCBI): domain Eukaryota; kingdom Metazoa; phylum Chordata; class Mammalia; order Microbiotheria; family Microbiotheriidae; genus Dromiciops; species Dromiciops gliroides. The sequence continues at coordinate 17,613,598 of NC_057865.1, forward strand.
CCAGACTGAAGCATGCTATTTTCTGTGTGTGTGTGTGTGTGTGGTTTTTTTTTTGTGAGGCAATTGGGGTTAAGTGACTTGCCCAGGGTCACACAGCTAGTAAGGGTCAAGGGTCTGAGGCCAGATTTGAACTCAGGTCCTCCTAAATTCAGAGCTGGTGCTCTATCCACTATGCCACCTAGCTGCCCCAAAGCATGTTATTTTTACTTTATTTCTTTCATTTTTTTCTTTTTTAAAAATACAAAATGACTAGTATGGTAATGTTTTAAATAGTTGCACATGTATAACCAATATATAAATGCTTGCCACCTCAGGGAGAGAGTGGAGGCGAGGGAGGGAAGAAGGATAGAATTTGGAACTCAAAACTTTAAATAACAATATTTATTAACATTTAAAAAAAATTCCTATATCTCGAGTCTGGGTCAGGGAAGGTTGACTGCACTTTTCACAAAGAAGGATCTCTGAGATGTTGTATGTAAAGGGAATGGCATCTGCATATCCATCCATCATCTATCTATCTTATCTTGTCTTTCTGTCTGTCTATCTATCCATCTATCTTACCTTATTCTATCTACCCATCCATCCATTTACCTATCTACCTCCACAGAATTTTGTAAGGATCAAGTGAAGTAGTAGTTATAAAGCACTTAGCACAGTGTCTGGCACATATATAGTAGGCGCTATATAAATGTTATTGTTATGATTATTATTGTTCATCTATCATCTATCTACATAGATGCACATACATGTATAAAAAGATATATTTCCCTACTGTTATCAGTGAACATTTTAAAGCTATAGAACCACAGAATTATACATGTTAGAGCTGATCTTTCATCCACTTTCTTCAATTTATACATGAGTAAAATAAAGCCTAGAGGGCTTGAAGGCAGACAGCTGGTGGTGTAGTAGGTAGAGCCCTGAGCCTGGAATTAGGAAGACCTGAGTTTGAATCCTGTTTTAGACACTTAGCTGTGTGATCTTGTGCAAGTAATTTAACCCCTATTTGCCTCAGTTTCCTTATCTGTAAAATGGGGGTAATAATAGCACCTACTCCTTAGTGTTGTTGTAAGGATCACAATAAAGTGATTTGCAAACCTTAAAGTGCATTTAAGTGCCAGGTCTTATTATTTATTTGGTTGGTTGGTTACTTATTTATTCATTCGTTTGTTTGTTTATTATTGTAAGTGGTACAACCAAGCCAATCAATACCCCAGGTTTTCTGCTTTCTACTTCTGCATCCATTCTACATAGTCCTGTGGCTCATAGCTGGTCCCAGCAGATATTGAAAATTCCTAAGAATTCTTTCCTTCCAGATCCTGTGGAGGAAATTGGATTCCCCAAGCCTCAATTTCCTTCAAGGTTCAACTTTTGTGCTGTTGGCTACAGGAAGCTCTCCTTTCTCCTCCTGGACGCTAGTGTTCTCTCCATCCTCAAATGATCGTGTACTCATTTCCCTGTTGTAGCTTTTAATAGAATATAAGCTTCTTGAGGGTAGGAACTACTCCTGTCTACATATTCCCAGCACCTGGCCCAGTCAGGGATACAGTAGATACTTAATAAATGCTTGTTTTGTTTCATTGGATTCCAAGGATGTCTCCTCTGCCCATACCTGTTAACAGTTGAGTTCTTGTGCATTTAAATGATATTAATATACATGTACCCCCAGAGGTTACAAGGTTAGGCTCATGGCTGGATGGGACAGGTTATGCAGGGGAGTGTTATATATGTAAAGCACTTTGCAAAGCCCTGCCCCCCTTTTTTCTTTTTTGGACCTTACTAGTGATTTCGTTGTTTTAAGAAATTACCTAGTAAGGAAATTCTATCTACCCATGTAGGTCAGCACCTCCACTGCAACACAGAATTTTGGAGAGCTGTCTAGTGCACTGAGGAGTAAGGACTTGGCCAAGATCACGCCACCATTATATATCAGAGGCATGATTTGAACCTAGATCTTCTTGACTTCAGCGTGAGCTCTCTACCCATCATTCCTATACATGTGAGCAACCATTACTACGATTATTCCATTTGTCTATTAGCCCTTTCATAAAGTGAGCCAAAAGACCCAAGGATAGTTCCTATCCCATGGGGGATTTTTTCCTGTGTCCATGGACCTTGGATGTCTAAGCACCCACTCTATTTCTGATAGTGCTCTAGGTATTTAACTAAAATCCAGCAGGAAGAGCCAGCCCTATAGAAGTGCTTCCCCCACCCTCCTACCCAAAGCAGCTCAGAAATCTAAGATCTTGGTTTATACTTAACAGTAAAGTTGTTGTAATCCCGACAGGTGGAATTGTTTGACCCCAGTGACTGACTAATTGATAACAAACACCCTTGAAGGGACCTCTTACCTGTGAGAAGGTGGGAGGTCTGTTGACTAACTCAGCAGGGGTCTCCTATGACAGCTGTAGGCCAGGGGTTACCCAAAGCTTAATCAAAGTGAGCTGTGAAAATTGTCTCAGTAATTGAGTCCAGTAGACTCCAATGTGTCTCTCCCATACTATTTTTACAGATCTCTCCATATGAAGCATGAAGAGAAAGGGACAGTTATTTGTCCAAGGCTGCACAGCAGTGTTTCATGGATTGCTTAGAGGATGTGGTCTGTTTCTACCATGTTCTAAGAATCTCCTTGGAAGCAGGGATTATTCCTTCTTCTTTTCATTTTTCTACCCCCAACACCTGGCAAAATGCCTAGAATATAGTAGGTGCTTAATAAATGCTTTTTGACTGTTTAACATGCCCCAGGCTAGATCTAACCTAGGGCAACTTGGACTTTGCCCCAGGTGCCAAAATAGGATCATAAACTTGGAATTAGCAAGGGTCTTAGACGCCATCTTGACCATCTTCATTTTTCAGATGAAGAAACTGAGGCCCAGGTTGAGGAATGATGCTTGACTCCAAAGCCAGAGCTTCTTCTGTTATACCATATCACTCATCTCATACAACTCATAAATGGCAGAGATAGACCTTGAACCCTGATTTCCTGGGGGTCAGGTCCAGCTCTCTTTCCATTATACCATATTGGGTCCTATAAACAGATAGTCTTTGTTCGGTCCCTAATGTCTTTATCAAACCCTTGGAACTCCTAATGAACCCCAAGAAATAATCTTGGGATTGCTCTTAGTCACGTCTCCATTTAGGGTTTCATGAGCCCAAAGCTTAGCCAGAAGCTGGGGAAGTTGCCCTTCCCCTTCCCAAGTCTTGATTCATAGTCCTGGGGCCCCTGGAGTTCCAGACTAGCTTGATGTCCCCCAGGGCACACTGACATGCTTTCACTACACAGGGGGCATCTTGATGCACTTAGATCAGGCTTCCTCGAGAGTCCCATGGTCTGCCACATGTGACGTTGGCCTCTGCTAGGGGACCGGGCAATTCAGCTCCTCCTGGAGGGGGGCAGTTGCATTGAATAGACCTGTTTCCATATGCTGGAGGGGGAATATATTCATCACTTCATTACAAGACATCTCCTTTCCTTAAAAAAATATTAACGTCCATGCTTTTTATATCACAGTCATTTCCCTAAACACCCTTTCCTGCTACCCCTGCAAATCCTCCCTTGTAACAAAGAAAAGCAGTGAAGCAAAACAGACTGGTTTAGCAACTGTATTCCAGGCTGCTTGTGTCTTCCCCATTTGGCATCTGTGGTCATCTGATCTCTGTGTTAAGTATTGGTCAGTACATTTATTATGAGCTCAGCTGACTAAAAAAAGTTTTTATTGATATCTTTTGTTTTCATATTACCTAAATTTCTCAATGTCTTGTTCTCCTTTCCCTCCCAAAGAGTCATCCTTTATAACAAAGATAAAAAAGGACCCCCCCAACTCCAAACAGCAGTTCAGCAAAATTAATCAATAAATCAAAACAAAAACCAAAACCCTCTGGCATTATCTGGAAAGTTCCACACTTATAACCCCCTACCTCTATAAAGATGGGAGGGAGGTGCTTCTCATATCTCTCCTTTGGGGTCAAGCTGGATAACTCTAATTTCTCATCTTGGGTTTCAATCCTTTTGTTGCTGTAATTTTTCCATTTCCATGGTTGTAGTTAGTGTGCTGATTCTTCTCCTTCTGCTTCCTTCCCCTGCATCTGTTCATACAAGTCTTCCCTCCTTCCTCAGAGTTTCATGGTTGAATCCTGACTCGGCAAGTTTCTACCTGTGGAAATCTCAGGCAAATAAGTTCACTGCTCTAGGTCTCACTTTCTTCATGAGAGGATTGGGTTAGATCACAGTTCTTAAGCTCTTTCATGTCATGAACCCCACTGGCAGCAGTCTGGCAGACTCTACATGCCCTCTACTATAGTAACATTTTTACAGGAAAAAATAAACAATATGGAATTACAAAGGAAACCAATTCTATTGAAATATCATTGGCAAAATACACATATTTTTTAAAAGTTCACAGATCCTGGGTTAAGAACTGCTGGATTATCTATAATTCCTTTCCTGGGATGGATTTCAGCTACCACATTTTACAGTTGGAAGAAAATGAGGCTCAGTAAAAGGACTTAACCAAGGTCTTACTAAACCCAGCTCAAACCCTGAAAAGAATAAAATGCGACTTCTATAAGGAACACTAAGGTTGACAAGTCAATGCCAACCACACCAGAAGGATAGCATATAGATAGCAAACTCTTAAACCCACACTGTAATTCATGAGAGAAAAGTGATACACAGACATACCCAGGTGTTTTCTCCTTTGAGCTTCTCAAGAACCCTGTGAGGTAGATAAGGCAGGTATGATTCTCACCTAGCCAATCATAAGAACCACAGCCAGGTTGGAATTAGAAAGGGTCTTAGATGCCATCTTGACCATCTTCATTTTTCAGATGAAGAAACTGAGGCCCAGGTTGAGGAATGATGCTTGACTCCAAAGCCAGAGCTTCTTCTGTTATACCATATCACTCATCTCATACAACTCATAAATGGCAGAGATAGACCTTGAACCCTGATTTCCTGGGGGTCAGGTCCAGCTCTCTTTCCATTATACCATATTGGGTCCTATAAACAGATAGTGTTTGTTCGCTTAACAAAGCACTTTACACATGTTAGCTCATCCACTCTGATCCTAGCACAGATCAGGCCTCTCTTGACTCCAGTTCCAACACTCTTTCCAGTGTCCCAAACTGCCTCAATGCTTCCAAAGCTTCATCTCCATCCTGACACGTTGCCATGGATATTCTGTTGTATATCCTTTGCTTCTGCTGGGTTTAAAATGAAAACATTTCCTTCAGTTTTGTCTCTCATCTTTGACGATAAGCATCTCTTAGGAGAGACATGTGAGGGAGATTTGTGGGCTCTTGCAGACACAGATTTCATAGTACAAAGATCCTGAGAAAGATAATTCTCGAGCATGCTGCATGAGCAGATGTTCACCTTCTAAACGGAAAACAAGCACCTAAGTGCTCCTGTGAGAGGTTCTAATTGTCCTTCTTATTAAAAGAGATCACGATTTCTATTAATCCAATGGACAGAGAAGTTTCAAGCTAGCTCCTTAAGCGGCTGCTCCTTTCACTGGCTCAATTGCCATCGGTGATCTTGTTTAAATGTCCCTCACATACCTCTTAAGACCCTGAGAAAGCTGAAAGCTGTGCATTCCATCCGGTCTGGCATGTACATCACTCTGCAACCCAGCCTCCCAACAGGACAATAAATTCCTGGGGCAAACAATTAGTATGGAGTAATTAGTTACAGAGGGTGCCAAAAAAGTATCTAGAAATGCCAAGGCAAAATGGGCTTTGTGTAAGGCAATTAAGTGTGTGTGTTAACATGCTGTTTCTACTATTGATGCTCAGATGTTGCATAGTACATTGAATTTTAAACGTCAATTTATGTTATGGCTTTGAAATAAATGTCATCTTCCCTAGATAGATAGAGGAGCAGATAAAGCAATCACGAAGTGTTTTACTGTGTGCCAGGTACTGTGCTGAGGCTCGGGGATACAAATACAGGGAACACAGGTAGTCCCTGACCTCATGGAGCTTCCATTCCAATGGGAGAAGACAATACCTAGGGAGGAGCTTAGGTTTGGAATTGGTGACCAGGAAGGGATATGGAAGCTTGATAAGGGGAAAGCTGAAAAAGCAGCATCTGGTGTTCCCATGGGGAGGGCTGAGAGTTTCCGTGGGAAGATAGGAGAATCATGGTGGGGACGGATGTAGCATGGTTTAGTGTCTCAGGCAGCTCAGTCTCCATACTTTGATGGACTTGCTATCTCATCCAAGGTGGATGAGTGAATCCAGGCCTGGAAAGGCCTTCAGTGGCCATCTGGTCTAACATTTTCATTTTAAAGACAAGAAAACTGAGGCCCAGGGAGGCAGAGACTTGCCTGAGGTCATACAGGTAGTATGCCAACTTGAATCCAAGTCCTTGGACTTCAGTCAGTGCCCTTTCCATTGTACCACACTGCCCCTCCCAACAGTAACTATTCTGCACCCGCTCATCTGGTGTGATTCTTGACCTTTTATAAATTCCCCAGAGAAGATTGAATCAATGCAGAGCTCTAACTAAAAGAAACTAGACCAGACCAAGAACTGTATCAGGGCAAACAACATGAATTGAGCCCCAGAGTCAACTTTGTAATTCATGATGTAACAATGCTACGAGAGTAATTGAGAACAATTTAGCTGAGCAGGAGCTGGAATGAATTACTTATCCTCTATGCTGCCGAATGAGACATTTCTGCATCCTTTAAATGTTGGTGATCTGGGGCAAAAGGCCAGCTGTATCCTCCATAGTTATAGCTCTGTCTCAACACACTAGAGAGTTTTCTCTAGGTCTCTCAGCAATTTATGAAGACCCAGGTAAAGAACAGAATCATTACTGAGGCACGAGCAAGACATAATGGAAGTCCATGCAGGTAGAAAGGCCAACTTTGTACCCTCCTGGTCCTTCTGGAATCATCAAACCTTGAAGCTGGAAGGAATGTTAGAGATTTTCTAGCCCAACCCCTTCATTTTATAGCAGAGCACCCATATGGCCAGAGATGAAGTGAGGTGCCCATCACACTGAGATCTCCTTCCTTCAAGCTAATTTTTTTTTTGCAGGGCAATGGGGGTTAAGTGACTTGCCCAGGGTCACACAGCTAGTAAATGTCAAGTGTCTGAGGCCGGATTTGAACTCAGGTACTCCTGAATCCAGAGCGGGTGCTTTATCCACTGCGCCACCTAGCCGCCCCCCCAAGCTCATTTTTTTATTGCACCATATGACATTTATCACACCTTAGACAACCTTGCCTTCAAAGGACACATTCTGATGCCCTCTAAATAGCCACCAGTTGAAGTCCTGGGAGCCAGAGGGGAAATATTTCCATGTTTGACATGTTTCCAGTGGTCAATCAATAAACATTTATCAAGTGCCTATTCTGTGTGCTGTCTGACCATGCAAAGGCAAAAAATAGTCCTTGCCCTCAAGGACCTCACAGTCCAAGGGGGGAGACAATAAGTCAATTATGTCCAAACAAGCTCTAAGCAGGATAAATCAGCAGTGGTCTCAGAGGGAAGGCACTAAGGTGAAGGGGAATTGGAAAGGCTTCTTGTGGAAGGTGAGATTTTAACTGGGACTTGAAGGACATTAAGAAATCTAGGGGGCAGCTAGGTGGCACCGTGGATAAAGCACCAGTCCTGGATTCAGGAGGACCTGAGTTTAAATCTGGCCTCAGACACTTGACACTCACTATCTGTGTGACCCTGGGCAAGTCACTTGACCCTCATTGCCCTGACCCACCCCAAAAGAAATCTAGGAGATAGAGATGAGGAAGGAGAGAATCCTGGGAATGGGAGACAGCCAGTGGAAATACCCAGAGGTCAGAGATACAGTCAGTGCCACTGGATCACAGAGTGCATGGAGGAGAGTGGACTAAGTGGTAAGAAGACTGGAAAGGTAGGAAGGGGTCAGAAGCATTGGGAGACTTTAAAATCCACTCATTGATTAAGTTTGCACCTGTTCACTTACTGATTTGTTTGCATTTTTCTGTCCTATCACAAATCTCCAAATTTAGCATTTCATCTTCCTTCATGCCTCTGTACACTGTCCCCCCTGCCTGGAATATACCTCCTTCTCACCTTCATCTCTTAAGAACCTTAGTTTCCTTAAGGTTCAACTTGGATGCCACCTCCTACAGGAAGCCTTCCTGTTGTTAATACTCTAGGTTCCTCAAATTACCTTGTATTCCTCTCCTCCACCTCCACCCCCAACCCCAGAGAACAAATTCCTTGAGGTCAAGTACTGTGGTTTTTGTTTTGTCTTTTCTTTGTGTCTTCATGACCGAGCAGAATACTGGTACATGGTAAGGGCTTAAGATGAGTTTGTGGAACTGGATTGACATCCAGTGGAGAAGACACCCTGAATATGAGATGTGCAGGTAAAAGAGCTACCCTTGGCAATGGCCCACCACCTTTCAGACAATTTGTCAGAAATTGTGGGTTGTTACATTTCTATATGGCCCATAGACGATGATGCAGAGTTGTCTCGACTCAGAGATGTTGGGCAAACCTTTGGAAATGTGTTTCAGTGTATCCTTGGATAAAGAGAGCAATAGCATCTTATTGGGCAATTACCCGTAAGGTCCCTTTCAAATTTGCTTTTTGTGGCTTTTCTTTTGTTATAGACCAAGCTTGACTCAGACTAGTCTGGTGGTTAATTTCAGTATTGGAGGGAAAATGAGACATTTTTAGACCACATAACCTTTAACAAAAGTAAGCTTTCTCAACAATAGCATGGAAAGGATAGTCGTCAAAGATCCAGTGTTGACTGAGATAGGCACAGCACCCCTTACCCCATATTTAGCATGATGGTATGCTTGGTCAGATGGATGTGATGACTTGCACAGAAGTGGGAGACACAAATTTGAGGATGGATGACTAGGAATTCATTGGGCTTCAATGCTTTAGGCAACCAGAAAGCTACATTGTTGGTTTGAGTTTTAGTTCCTTGGACCAATTATGTCTTAAGGTCAGTTTCACTGGAAAAACTAGCTTATGTGGCAGCAATGTTCCAACCTTCTGTCAGTAGTAGATGTTGTTCCCACCACACCTCCTGATTCACTAATAAATTGTTCATGGAAACAATTACTTTAGGCAGAGTTGACTTGAAAGTCTCAGATGCTATAGGGAATATTGTACGTTTATTTGTGCAGGAAGAATCATAGCAGCTCTTGGGGTCCTTCTTAGTGACCCCTCCACTGGCAAAGAGTTTAGGCATTCATAATAAAACTAGACCTTATCTGTAAAACTGTGGGTGCTTGGGAAATGTACTGCTATTATTTGATCATAAATACTTTTTTAATCTTTTTTTGAGGGGGCAGGGCAATGAGGGTTAAGTGACATGCCCAGGGTCACACAGATTTGAACTCAGGTACTCCTGACTCCAGAGCTGGTGCTTTATCCACTGTGCCACCTAGCTGCCCCCTACTTATTTTATCATTAATTATTAATGAAACAATATTATATTTGAGCAAGCCTCTTCCCTTCTTTGGTCCTCAGTTGTGGTACCAGGGAAATGAGACTGGATTTGGACTTAAGGGACCTGGGTTCAAATCTGGCTTTACCACTTTCAATCTGTGTGCACTGAGTGAGACTTTTAGCTTACTCAGGCCTCAGTTTCCCAATCTGTCAAATGAAGGGGTTGAACTAGATGACATCTTCCAATTCTAAGTCTATGTTTCTATAATAACTGCCACTTTAAAAGTGAGGGGCACAGAGTTTAACCTTGCCCTACACACCAAATCAGGAAGGGGGCCAGGTCACATGATTCTCGGTCCAACATGGTCCCCAGCTGATTTTTCAAATGTTGACCATACAACAGTCACAAGAATAACATTTTGGCACAAACATTTTCTAACAGGTTTCTTTTGGGTGTATAAGCTCCCTGTAGCCTGGTTTCCATCCTCACCACCATCATAGATCTAGAATTGGTAAGACGTCAGCAGTCAAGTCAAATTAAGAAGCACTAATTAAATGCCTACTGTATACCAGCCACTGTGCTAAGCACTTAAGAATACAAAGAAAGACAAAAACAGTATCTGTCCTAAAAGAGCTCACGTTTGATCAAGGAAGACAATATGCAAAATAACTGGGTACATGCAAAATATATATAGTGTAAATGGAAGGTAACCTTAGAGAGACATCCACTAACATCTAGGACAACCCTGAACCCTGGGGGAAACTAAATGACTTACCTATGGCCACATAGTTAGGGTTTGAACCCAAGTCCTCCAAAAGCAGGGCTCTTTCCACAGTTCAACTTCCATTGTCCCATGTTATCTCCCTGCCACTGCAATAGGAAATTGGTTAGAAATTCTGTGACTAGACAAATTCATGTTCTCATCTCTCTCATTTGTATTGAAAGCATTGCTCCGGGTCCCAATAAAGACTCCTGCTTTTCCACAACAAAAATGCCATCAAGTTTCCTATTATGATAAGCATCTGTATTGGATAACATTCCCAATGAACTCTACATTTTAAATAGCTTTTTTCTTTTTAAATACCCTGTTCCTTATTCTTCTAGAAATCCATGATATCTTAGATATGTAATTGCTATTATGGATTACTTCACAGCTATCATTCAATAATTAGGGAGGGTTTTAAATGGGCAATGCTAATTAGGAAAGTTATCAACTATGGGTAGTTAACTTAATTGGGATCATGATGGTGCTTTAGTTTTGGAATGCCCACAGCATGGTGCTTATGGGGATTTGTATGGCTTTTTGGTGTCTGTTCCCAGAGTGATTAAAAAGTTATGGACTGACAATGGAGAAACAGCAAAAAGAGATCTCATGCACGACCACATTCTTCCTTTCATCCTCTATTAATGACCAATGGCGCCTTCCCGAGATCCATCCAGGAGGAGAAAAAACAGTCAGTCAATCAACAAGCATTTATTAAAAGCATTTACTCTGGGCTCAGGCCCTGGGCTAAGTGTTAGAGATAGAAAGAAAGGTGCAAACATTCCCTGCCTTGGACACGCAGAGAGAGCCCCCAAATCCCAGAGGGGCATGGAAAAACAGTCCTCCCCTTAACTTTTCTACCCTAACTAGCCCAGATAAAAGCATCACTTTTGCAACCCTCCTGCTTATTAGGAGGCCTCTTGTGAACAAAGGCTATTAAGCAATATCTTATTTTTTTTTTCTTCCATGAAAAATAATGACTGTCTGGCTCACAAGCAAATCAGCATCCAAGACTCCCTGAAGATCTGATGAGCACCATCTGACTGTAGCCTTTGTTTCAAGTTCAGGGTTTCAGTTCTCACAAGACTGGAGAATTTTTGGTGGTAGGAACAAGATTGCTCTTTGGAGGGACAGCACATAGGTTTGGAATGTTCTTGAGTTTTATAAGGAAAAGGGCCCTTGCAAACATTGCTATAAGCCTCCCTTTGTGGAAGCCTTGCTTTGTTGCCTGTTATGGCATGGGGCTGACCTGAGGACCTAGGGGGCAATGCCAGAGAGGCACAATCTCTGGGAGGTCCCATTAAGCCTTGAGGATGGTGCCTCATGATGAATTTCAAGTCTGCCATTTGGCAGACTCACCCAACTATTTTTAGAGACTCTCACCACCATGTTGGTTTCAAGAGGATGATTTTTATTTTTATTTTTTGGCCACAGCAATTCTTGAAGAGCATCTGCCTAGGCATAGAGGGATGGAGAGCTCTGGTGTTGGGAGGCAGAGCTATAACTAAGACAACTGGGCCTTCTCTCCAGGCCACTGGATTTAGTGAGGCACCAAACTCTGAGGGCACATTTATCACTTGCAGTCCTGGAGCAGAGAAGAGATGTAGGTGAATGCCTAATTAGCAAGCATAACTATTTAGAAGGGGAATGGTAGGATGGTATATTTAGAGTAGGGCTACTTGACTTGGAATCCAGAGACCTCCACAGTTTTCAGGGGTTCTGTGAACTTGAGTAGGGAAAAAACACATTATATCTTTGTTTTTACTGACCTGTAACCGAAATTTAGCATTTCCTTCGATTATACATTTTTTTAAATCACAGATATTATTCTAAAAAGGAGTCAGTAGAACTCACCACCTTGCCAAAGGGGTCTGTGATATAAGAAATTAAGAATATGTGATCTTGACCTAGGAGGGACCTTAGAGACCTCCTGGGCAGTACCAACCTCCTCAAGGGTGACTCAGTCACACAGATCATCAATGTCAGAGATCTGACTTGAACACAGATCCTCACACTGTTGTAAGTTACCCTGTTTCTTTTTCCCTCAACGTGAACCTTCCCCAGTAGTAGCCTTCCACTGGTGTCCCAGGGTCTTCCTCCCATCTGGGTAAAATCCCTGCAACCTCCCCTTTCCCTTTCCTGTTCATGATTCCATGCCACCCTCAAGATTTATTTGCTCTGGATATAGTTTGAGGTACTTGGCACAAGCACAAATATTCCTCCTTACCTAACCTGTGCTTGTACCCGTGTTGGGAGCACCAACACAGTGATGTGGGCACTCCCTCTCATCAGAGGCATAATGGGCATTTTTGCCCCTGGGCTAGTACCACCAAACAACAGAACTTTGAAGTATTACAAACCACAAAGTGAGAGTCCTTGTTTTGTGGAGCCAGGAGGAAGAGAAACAGTGCTTTTTATTGTCAATCTCAGGAAGCTTAGAGTCTTTGAGTAAACTATTAAATTGGTAGCCTGGGGTGGGGGGTAGCCCTAGGGCTTGCAGACTGCCATAAGAGTACAGTGAACTTTGTCTCAAGTATTGATTAATTCAGTTTAAAAGCTTTTATTAAATGCCTCCCATGTGTCAAGGATACAAAGGGTGAAAGACAAAAGAGAAATGGGTATTGCCTCATAGAGGTTGTATTCCACACCGAAACAAGCACAGACACATTCCCCCAGATGCATGATTTGATGGAAACAGTTAGCATGGACTTTATCCTCTACTCAAAATCATCATTTGCACAAGGTAGCTTAAAGTACCCTGGGTCTGGTGAAATTCGACTTGGGGACAGGAAGGAAGAATTGCGAGGGTACACATGTAACCTAGGTGGATGGTCTTCCCTTTCTTGAATTGCTACAAGCTCATTTTCCTTCTTCTTCTTTTTTTTTTTTTTTAGTGAGACAATTGGGGTTAAGTGACTTGCCCAGGGTCACACAGCTACTAAGTGTTAAGTGTCTGAGGCTGGATTTGAACTCAGGTACTCCTGACTCCAGGGCCTGTGCTCTATCCACTGTGCCACCTAGCTGCCCCTCTCATTTTCCTTCTTAATTCTCATCCCAGATCCTAAGTCAATCATATACTTGTTCTGATATTTCTATATAAATGAACATAAATGCACAGACTCTCTCATTAATTAGTCCATTAGTTCTGATATTCTCACCCAGTTTATTAAATAAACCAGAGAAACATTTCCCCCCCACAAGCTTTTCCTCATTTCTCTCTCCATCAAAGCCTCTAGACTCATCAGTTTAAATAAGCATCTTGTTATGCATTTTATTAAATGTAACAAACAATACAAAATGTGTTAAAATATCTCTGTGCTATAACCAAGAGAAAAAGATCCCAACCAAGGTTACCTCTAACCAACAACTTCAACTGTTGATTTCTAAACAACCCCATCATTCAGCACTCTCAGGATGGCAGTCAAAATTTTTCAAGAATTTTCTTTGAGATACCTTTTCCAGAGGACAAGAGTTCAACTCATTTTCTCAGGAAAGAAGTCCTCTTAGTTCTTTCTTCGGTCTTCAGTTAGTCTCTCTCCAGCTATCACAATTAATAATTTCCATAGAATTACTTCTTCCCACACACACCATTTTTTTTTTATCTCTTAAAGATATGAGCAGCGTCTATAGTCTTGGTACATTAAAGCTGTGGCTATTTGCACATATGTATTATTTCCCTCTCAATAGAGAGTAATGTCCATTGAAAAGAATGGCTGCTTTTGTTTTTTTACTTTGTCTCTCCAGTGCCTAGCACACTGCCTGGCACATTGGAAGCATTTAATAAGTTCTCATTTAGGGGACAAATGAATGAAATACAGTAACAGAGATCTTGTTAACTTCAGTCCATCCGGCACACCGCTGCCAGACTAATGTCTCTAAACCAGTGCTTTCCTCACATCATCTGCTCAAAAAACCTTTAATAACTCCCCTTTGCAAGTTCTAAAATGCAACTGACTTGAACAACAGTGATGTTTTGCTTTCCCTTTCTCTATACCTTATCCTCAGGATCTGTGACACAGCCCTTGCCCAAGCCTGAGCCTGGTCATCAGGCCTTTGCATTCATCCACATGCTCCCCTCAGTATTGCCCACATGCCACTGTGCAATCAGACATTGAAGCTGCTCACTTCCGTTTCTAACTAGAGCTCATTCCCCTTAAGGCTGACTTGCCTAATAAGGCAGTCTAGAGTAAGTCTGGCCCCATCAGATAATCTGTTCCTTGCCCTTATTCATTCTCACAACAAAAATGTTTGCTGAATGTTGAGCATCATTGGCTATTTTGGAGTTTACCCTTTACTGCCATGCAGCCCAGATCACCATTTAATTATTTAGAAGCTTTAGGACCACGTGTGTGTGGGGGTGGGGAATTAACCCAATGGAGTTAATGTGAGTTTATCTCTGACTGTTGGGATCTTTGAGGTAACACATTGTTGGCAATAGTTTTCCAAATGGAGCCCCATTAACCAAAAGCTGTCAGGCCTCATCAAAAAGAACAGTCCCTAATAATAGGCATTGGCATATAAAGTGTGGGTGGAAGGAGAGACTCTCTTGTCCCAGGGGCTTCCCTCCCTCAGAAGACCCTGCCCACATAATAGAAGTCAGTATTTTATGTTTCCAACGTACCATATGGCATGATGCAAGAGTGGTCTAATTACACATTAGCATATTCTTCCACCGAGGCCTTCTGAGTTAAATCAGCTTGAGAAAGAGAGGAATTTTAAAATATTTGCATACTACCTCTCTGAGTCAATATGGCTGGCTTATTTGTTTACTTCTACAAGGGTCAATCACAAAGGATATTTGTGGGGAAATGACAGGTCAGGCATTATGTGTGTGTGTGTGTGTATGTGTGTGTGTGTGTGTTTTAAGCTGAGAATTGTTAAAAGGGCCAAATCATGACTCTGAAAGTTGTGCTTCACCATGAGAAAAAGATTCTCTCTTCTTCCTTTCCTCAAGTACTAATTCTGCGTCTTAACAGATTTGATGGTATCCTCTCTTTGACTTGGATTTTCCCACTCAGCTCCTGTCCCCACCATGTCAGGAAGATGTTTTGGTGTAATATAGGGAGAAAATATGTCTCAGTGGGATGGGGTTCCCAGATCAAGCACTTGAAGCTTAGGGGTTCTTATAATTGTTACTAAAGTTGGTCCAGTGTGGCTCCAGTCCTGGCCTTTTCCCTCAAGAGCTGCCCAAGTTGTTCCTGAGAAAGAGGACGATTCATTTTACTTCGTCAAGAAGAATTTATTAAGTGTCTGCTTGGTGTTGGGTGCTGGGGATTCAAAGACAAAAAAACCTCCCCCCTCAAGGGGCTTATGTTCATCTGGGGGGAGAGAAGGAGGACAGTTGAAAATAGACCCCAGAATGACCACTGGGACTATATCATCATCAACTCAACAGAGAGAAATTGTAAACTCGAGAGCATAAGATAATGGGACCCAAAATAGAAGAAACCTTAGAGGGGGTGGTGGTTTAGTTGTCAGGTGTGTCCAGCTCTGTGTGACCCCATGGGGCACAGCATGCCAGGTCTTTCTGTCCTCCACCACCTCCTACAGTCTGTCCAAGTTCATGCTGCTTTCATGACATTATCTATCATCTCATCTTCCGTCATCTCCTTTTCCTTTTGCCTTCAATCTTTCCCAACATCAGGGTATTTTCCAATGAGGCAATTGAAGCCATGTTATTTATTTTCCATATAATTCTTTCTTCCAGAGCTTTCATTTCATTTTTTCTTCTTCATTCATTTCTTCTAAATATGAATGAAGTCTTGGTAGAAAATCTATTTTTTCCTTTAAGTATCTGCTTGCAGTTGTCACAGAGCTACTTTTCCCTTCTAGGGTGGATTTTGGGAGATTTCTAGATGTAAATATACATACATATATTTCTATACATGTACACACACATAGACACATACTATATTTATAGAAATATAACACATCACATTAAACATATATTAATATAACATAGCAAACATATATAATTACATTTATACAATATAGAAATACCTAATACATATTAGATATTAAATATGTCTAATATATCATATACATACATACATAAGACTCCTATGCATATTTTAGGTTTAGAGTGTTGGGTCTTAAGGGCCGTCTATGTTATTTCATGTAAGGGTTCAAGGGACTTCAGAGACCCTGTGTCTAAATGCTGTTGCACCCCATTGGTCATTGGTTTCTGACTCTTCTCGGGGTTTCCAATTTTTTCCCTCTGGGTTTCCAATTACCCTAGGGCTTTCTGACTATTCTAGGACTTTTTTTCTTAATTCTTGTCCCAATTTTTAGGCTATCAGGTATACATTCTAATAAGTGTCTGAGGCTAGATTTGAGCTCAGGAAGATGAGCCCACATTCTATTCACTGTGCCACCTAGCTGTCCACTTATTCCATTAGATGCAAGAAAAAAATTGCTACTGCAGACAGTCCCTATTCTGTTGGTGCAACAGGTTCCTGGAGACCATGTCTTCCTTAGGACAAAATTTTGACTGTGCAACACTGTTGCCTTTACTTATTTAGATTTTATCAGAAACTGTAAAATGTATTTGTAAAGACAAGAAGAAGTGATGGATAGATCTTTCTTTGGCAGTATCCAATAAGAGGAAGATTGGAATCTGGAGAAAAGTAGATACTACCTATATTGGAAACCACTAACAAAAATGGGTGAATAGAGAAAAAAAAGAATTGATACAATTGATTAAGAAGGTTCAAAGCCCACTCTGTTTGCTCTTCTGTTAAGGTAAAGATCTGACTTCAAGGTGACCCATGAGACTATTTTTTTAAACTGTTGTCGAAATTCATTTTTTATGGTTTATTTATTTATTTGTTTATTCATTCATTCATTTCTTTGTTTGCTTGTCCATTTATTTATTTGCTTGTTTGTTTGTTTTTTTGGAATTTTTCCAAAGTTACATGTATAAACAAATTTTCACATCAATTTTTTTTTAGTTTTTAAAGCTGTATGCTTTATTGAATTCTAATTCCCTGAACTTTGAGGTTGAAGTCATACTATTATTGATATTACAAGTATGCATTATTATTGTTGAGAATACATTTTGTTAACTAGAATACTGATTAACAGATGAGGCAGCCTGATATAGTGAATAAAGAGCTGGTCTCAAAGCCTAGGATTAAGTCCTGCCTTTGATAAATACCAGCTGTGTGAATCTAAGCAAGTTACTTAACCTCTTAGTGTTTTTTTTTAATTAATAAAGTATTTTATTTTTTTTCCATTACATGTAAAGATAGTTCTCAACCTTTGTTTATACAAGCTTTACAATTTCAGATTTTTCTCCCTCCCTCCCCTCCCTCCCCCCCTCCCCTAGACAGCAGGTAATCTGATAGAGGAACAAAAAATTATACTTCAATCTCTATTCAGATACATCAGTTCTTTCTCTGTAGATGGGTTGCATTTTTCATGAGTCCTTCTGCTAGCATCCTGCTCATCATTTCTTACAGCACAATAGTGTTCCATCTTAATCTCATCCCACAATTTGTTCAGCCATTCTCCAATGGATGGGCATCACCCCAATTTTGAACTCAACTTTTTTTTTAAACCATGAGACTATTCTTGAGGGAAATGGAAAGCTGATGTAGGATTGCCATTTCTGTTGTCTAAAGAGGAAATGAATAGGGAGAGTGCTTCCCAACCTTTTCCAGCCTGAAAAACATAAAAATCTCCGGAGGGGTCCCACAGTATAGCTATTGCCTTCATGCTAGAACTTGTTGGAGCCAAACTGAGATAAAATTGGCCATGTATGGTATGCATGTAGCTCCTCTTCAATAACTTTGCTTTAGCCAGCAAGTTGGGTACAGCTGGAATAGGGAGATTGTCAATGAACATTTATTAAGTACCTATGTGATACAAACACAATGGCTAGAGAGTTGGACCCTGAGCCAGGAACACTTGGATCCAAATCCAATCTAGCACATATAGGTTGTGTGACCCTGGCTGAGTCATCTGACCACTCAATGACCCTGTCAAGTCACCTAACTCTCAAGTATAAGTTTCAGAGAAGGTGCTAACTAGCAGTGTTAGGAGTTCCCTATGAGGATAGATCCAGTCCTCATCCCTATCCTTATTATTTGTTAGTACTATGACTGCTAAGGAGTGCAATAGATAGAGTGCTAGGCCTGGAATCAAGAAGACCTGAGTTCAAACCCAGAAACTTACCAGCTGTGTGACTCTGACCAAGCCACTTAACCTCTTTTTGCCTCAGTTTCTTCTTCTGTAAAATTGGGGTAATAAAAGCACACCTACCTCCCAGGGCTGTTGTGAGGGTCAAAGGAGATAATAATATTTGTAAAAAAAATACTTAGCCAAGTTCCTGGCGCAGAATAAGCACTATATAACTGATAGTTATTTATTGTCATTATTATTGTTGTTGGTAGACACTGAACTTGGTGATAAAAATACAAAGGCAAAATCGTAAACTGACCCTACCTTCAAGGAACTTCCTTGCTACTGGGGAGAAACAATAAACACTCAGATAAGTAAATAGACAATACATTTTAAAAGTTATTTTTTGAAAGGGAGTGTCAATAACTGGGAAAGATCTCATGGAGGAGGTGGTACTTGGGCTCAGCCCAAATAAAGGGAGGGATTCCATGAGACAGAGTGGGGTGGAGAGCACTCCATGCATGAAGACACCCTGTGTGTGCAAAAGCATGGAAATAGGAGCTGGATATCTCAGATGGGGGACAGCCAGCAGACTAGTTTGTCTGGAACATGGGAGTCATATGAATTAAGCCTCTAAGCTCCAGAGAATTTTGCTTGGACTTCGGGGAAGGCTTTTCTCTCTGAACTTGACCCTGTCTTCATGATGCTTCAGGGGAAGCTGTCCACTGCATGTCATCATCCTTTTAGGCTTGTTTTCGATGCTCACCAAGTGGCAAATCTCTCAAGATCAACGTGCCTCATTAATTGTGCATGGAAATAGCAATGGGTGGGAGCCTCCTCTAGTAAAGTGAGAGGCAGACTTGTGTTCAGGGTATCGGGTCGCTAACTCAGCTAAGCTCAAGTCTGGTTGTGAAACACGAAGCCTGTGAGGGCTCTGCTGGGTTTAAGTGTACACGAAACATTCAATCCAGACATGTCTTCCTGTGACTATTTTGGGGCCCATAAACCTTTCATCAGAACTAGAGGTGAAATGCTTGCTCTTATTTGCAAGGGCCCACATTTTCAAAGGCCTTGGGGAATCATTTGGTATTCACTGCAAAAGGTCAGAGAGGAGGTTCACAGAATCTGGGGATCTTGGGGTTGGAAGGGACCTTAGTGATTATCTGGCCCAACCTGGACCTGATTAAGAATCCCCTCTATAGTGTCCCTAACAAGCAGGCCTCCAGTCTCTGCTCAAAGACCCCACTCCCTCACAGGCCAGCCTATCCTGATTTGGAACAGCTCTCAATTCCAGAACATTCTTCCTTATAGAGAATTGAAATCTCCCTTTACAACATCCACCTATGGGTCTTTGTTCTGCCTTTTGGGGCTGTCATCAGATACTTCCACTTGACGATCCTTCAAGTAGGTCCCCATAGATGAATGCTACATTTCCTTGTTCTTGGGGGAACTGGAACCAAAACATATCAAAATATATTTTTTAAATATTGAAATTATAGTATCTATTGTTTCTCTGGCTCTGCTCACTTCACTCTGCATCAGTTCATACAAGTCTTTCCATGATTCTTTTCCCTAATTTCTTTCAGCACAATTATATTCTATCATATTTTTTTTTAGTGAGGCAATTGGGGTTAAGTGACTTGCCCAGGGTCACACAGCTAGTAAGTGTTAAGTGTCTGAGGCCGGATTTGAACTCAGGTCCTCCTGGCTCCAGGGTTGGTGCTCTATCCACTGTGCCACCTAGCTGCCCCTTATCATAATTTGTTACAGTCACTCCTGATTCCAATAGTAATAGCTAATATCTGTGTAGCATTTACTATGTGTGAGGCACTGTGCTAAGCACTTTGCAATTAGTATTTCATTTGATTCTCATAACAACTCTATCCCCATTTCACGGATACAGAAACTGAGGCAGACAGAAGTTAAGTGTCTTGCCCAGGGTCACAAAGCTAGTGAATGTTTGAAGTAGGATTTGAATACAGGTTTTTCTGATTCCAGGCCCAGCGCTCTATTCACGGAATCATTTAGTATATACTAAATAGATACAAGTTGATCTTGAGGGGAAGTGACTGACAACTGGGGTGATTAGGCAAGGCCTTTGGAAATGAACCTTGAAGGGAACCAGGGCTTCTTGGAGATGGAGCTGGGAAGAGAATGTAGCCAAGGCGTGCTACATGTACAAAGGCATAAAGATGGGGAGGTGGAGAGTTATGGGTGAGAAATAGGAAGAAAGACAGTTTGTTTCAAGCAGCATGGTGGAGAGAATGGAGGACTTGGAATCAAGAAGAGCTGAGTTCAAATTCTGCCTCAAATTATTACTAGGTAAGTGACCCAGAGCAAATCACCTATCCTCCCTGGAGTCAGTGGACTTGGGTTCAAATCCCCTTACTCCCTAATGTGACTTTGGGCAAGTCATTTTTACTAAGTTTCAATTTCCTCCTTTGTTACATGATGGGGTTGACTTAGATTACCTCTAATGTCTGTTCTAGCTCTAAAAAATATAATTCTTCTTAAAAAACCCAAAACACCGCCAAAATCCCAGAACCTGTGATTTCAATAAGTGGGGGGGGGGGGGACTTGCTGGTATGGAACTGCCTTCCACAAAATGCAGATCCACTACTTGTCTGCAACTTATTGCTTCAGAGCTTCCTGGGACACCTAGAAGTGAGTGACCTGCCCAGCATTAGAGGCAGGCCTTCTTGCCTCCAATCCCAGCCAGAGCAATGAGCTTTTAAAGGTGTCCATAGCTGATCAGTTTGAGGGGGTGGGAAAGGACTTAATTTCATTAACATAAGACTTCAGGACAAGAGGAGACCTCAGAAATCATCTAGCCCTACTCCATCACTTTGCAGTTGATCAGAACTGAGGCTTTATGTCAGAGTCCAGCGTTAACAAACAAACCAACAAAAGCAGCCATCAAAAACCCAGAGGGTGCAACATCTTGGCCTTCCTAGATGGGTGGGAGGAGAAATGGTCATTTGAATGATAGAGTGGTCAGTTTGCCTGCTCTCTAGGACTTGTATATTCTCTCACTTAACTTGAAAAATTGTTGGAAAGGTATGGACAACATCCAAGGTTATTAGTTACCAGAGTTTCCTTTTTTTGTTGCTGTTGGTGAGGCAACTGGGGTTAAGTGACTTGCCCAGGGTCACACAGCTACTAAGTGTCAAGTGTCTGAGGCCGAATTTGAACTCAGGTCCTCCTGACTCCAGGGCTGGTGCTCTATCCACTGTGCCACCTAGCTGCCCCTAGAGTTTCCTTTTCAATCGCTAATTCAATCGGCTGAAACATTCGCATTGAAGGCATTTCCTTGAAGTTTTTTCTCTAAGGGAGTTCATTCTTCTCCTTCTGGAAGGACACTTCCCAGAGCTCTGGGACCCTAGATCTGCTGCTCCTTGGGAGGAGATCTGTGTTAATGACAATCACCTTCAACACAGGATGATGGCAGGAAAAGGCCCCCTTGGTCCCAGGCAAGATGAACAGTAACACATTTGCTCCAGTACAATCATAGATTTAGAGCTAGGAAAGCCTTTGTTACAACTTGTCCTATCCAACCCATCCATTCTAATAAAACTATAACATTACAGGTGGAGAAACTGAGGCCCAGAGAGTGAGAGCCCTGCTTAAATTCACAAAAGTAGAAATTAGTAGAGCCCTGATTCAAATGTAGGTTTTCTGACTAAAGATCTTTCTTAGCAAATCATGTTGTCTCTTCTGTCATATTGTTTTTAGAAGTCCATTTATTAAAAGGTAAAAATCAGTCTTTCCTTTCCATTACAATTCATGGCAAAGGGATTTTACATATCTCTCCACCACCAAAACTTATCCCTCCTCCAAACTTCCCTATTTCTGGTAATGGTACCACCATCTTTTTTCTTCTTTTTTAGTTTATTATTTTTTATTTTTCAAGTAACAGGTTGTTGTTTTTTAACCTGTCCCTCCCACAAAATTCCTTCCTGTGTCATTTGAAATATTGGGGAGACTAGTCTGTTTCTGTTCTAAATTATTGGGGAACTTGGCTGGGGGGTTTCTAATATATTGCTACTTACAAATTAAAGGCTATTGCACCAGTTTTGGCCGCAAGCATTCATTATTAATATTAAATAATAGGAGAGCATTGACCATATTTAACACAAGCCCAAACCCCCAACACTATATTGTCACTGAGAGAAAGAGGAAGAACACATGACTCCAAGCAGAGTTCACCTAGAGAGGAAGAGAGCTACCAACCGTGTCACCCAGAATGGTGTTCCCTCTTTTCCTTTTCTAATAAAGGTGGCTCTTATACACTCATCAAAGCTAATTGGCTAGAATCATTCAGTTCCATTGGTTGACCTGACCTGAAGGCGGCCCATATTATAATGAGTTTTACCTATGACCTAATGATGTAATGACTTAATGGTGAAATATGCAAAAAGTCCATCTCTGAAGGGCTAGGCAGGTGATGTCCAGGTATGGCTAATCTCATCTAGTCAATCTCCATTTCTATTGATCCATCCAGGGGCTCCTGGGCTGGTCCTTAAAGGGATTAACTAAGGTTTCTAAGAACTATGCTTTCCAAAGTAGGGTCCCTGGATCCCTCCAAAAACCCATGATTAATAAATATTTTCTCACATTCCCAAATGAAGAGATAAAAAAGACACCTTCAATAAATTTCTATATAGTGCAGTGAAATAAATTCCCACATAAGCCATGTCCAAAAATGTTTCTCTTTCCGTTTTGGGGGGGGAGGTGTCTTTTTCTTTTTTTTTATTAGCAACAAACATTTATTTTATTTTCCATTTACATGTAAAGGTAGTTTTCAACATTCATTTTCATAAGATTTAGAGTTCCAAATTTTTCTCTCTCCCTGCTTCCCTTTCCTCCCCCCTCCACAAGATCACAATCAGGTTATATATGTACAATCCACAAGTGTTCTTTTTATCATTTCTTTCTATAGGGGTGCATAGTAAGCTTCCTTATTAGTTCCTTGGGATTGTCTTGGATCATTGCACTGCTGAGAGTAGTTAAGTTATTCACAATTGCTCATTGAACAATACTGCTGTCACTACGCACAGTGTCCTTCCAGCTCTGCTCATTTCACTATACATCAATGTTCATTAGTCTTTCAAGGTTTTTCGGGGATCATCCTGTTTGTCATTTCCTGTAGCACAAGACTATTCCACTACAATCATATAACACAGCTTTTTCCATCATTCCTCAATTGATGGACATTCCCTTGATACTCAATTCTTAGCCTCCACCAAGAGCTGCTATAAATATTTTTTGTACAATTTTCTCCCCTTTTCTCTTTTTCATGATTACTATTGTTAACTGTTTCCCTTCCATCCTATTCCCTTCCCCATGATATTTATTCTATTATCCATCTTCTTTCATCCTATCACTCTTCAAAAGGGATTTGCTTCTATCTGTCCCCTCCCCCACTCTGCCCTGCCTTCTTTTGCCCCTCTCTCTTTATCCCCTTCCCCTCCTATTTTCCTGCAGGGTTTGAGAGATTAATCCACCCAATTGAGTGTGTACATTATTCTCTCCTTGAGCCAATTCTAATGAGACTGAGGTCTTCGAGCCAATTTTGATGAGTGTTAGGCTCATTTACTGCCCAGATTAAATAGATTACTCCACCCAGTTGGGTGTGTCTGTTAGTCCCTCCTTGAGGCAGCACTGATGAGTTTAAGATCTTTGAGCCTTTTCTGATGAGTGTAAAATTAATTTACTGCCCTGCTCCTCTCCCATCTCTTCCCCAACTCCATAAGCCTTTTCCTGTCACTTTCATGTAGGATTTCACTTCTGCCCTTCCCCCTCCCCCAGTGAATTCCCTTCACCCCTCATTTTAACCCTAAAGATGTTATCATCTAGCTAAGTGACACAGTGGACAAATCATCACCCCTGGACCCAGGGGGATCCCAGCCAAAACCTGGCCTCAGACACAAGACAGTCGCCCACTGTACGACCCCAGGTATGTCCCCCAGCTCCAATTTTTTTATGGTTCTCTAGGGTCTTGTATTTGAAAGTCAAATTTGCCATTCAGTTCAGGTCTTTTCATCACAAATATCTGAAAGTCTTTTTTATTAAAGTCCCATTTTTTCTGCTGAAAGATAATGCTGAGTTTTGCTGGGTAGGTGATTCTTGGTTGTAATCCTGTTTCCTTTGCCCTTTGGAATATCATATTCCATGCCCTCCGGTCCTTTAATGTAGAAGCTGCTAGATCTTGTGCTGTCCTGACTGGGGCTCCATAGTACTTGAATTCTTTCTTTTTGGCAGCTTGCAATATTTTCTACTTGACCTGAGAGCTCTGGAATTTGGCTATAATATTCCTAGGAGTTTTCTTTTGGGGATCTCTTTCTGGAGGTGATCGGTGGATTCTTTCAATTTCTATTTTAGCTTCTTCTTCTAGAATTTCAGGGCAATTTTCCCTGAGAATATCTTGGAAGATGGTGTCTAAGCTCTTTCCTTGATCATGGTTTTCAGGTAGACCAATAATTTTCAAATGATCTCTCCTGAACCTATTTTCCAGGTCAGCAGTTTTTCCCAGAAGATATTTCACATTGCCCTCTATTTTTTTATTCATTTGGATTTGCTTTATTGTGTCTTGGTTTCTCATAAAGTCACTGGCTTCCATTTGTTCAATCCTAATTCTTAGGCAATTGTTTTCATCAGAGAGCTTTTGTCCCTCCTTTTCCATTTGGCCAATTTGACTTTTCAAGCTGTTGACTTTTTTCTCATGTCTTTCCTGCATCATCCTAATTTCTCTTTCCATTTTTGCCTCTACCTCTCTAACTTTATCTTGAAAGTCCTTTTTGAGCACCTCTATGGCCTGAGACCAATTCATATTTTTCTTGGAAGCTTTAGATAGAGGGGCCCTGATGTTGACATCTTCCTCTGAGGGTACACCTCAATCTTCCTTGTCACTAAAGAAACTTTCTATGGTCCTCACGTTTCTCTGCCTGCTCATCTTGCCTTTCTTTTACTAGACTTTTAGCTCCTTAAAGTGGGGCACTGTTTCCAGGCTGCAGTATCTTAAGCTTAAGAGGTCCCAGGTGGTATGATTTAAGGAGAATCAGGTTCTTCTCTCGCCCGGCCTGTTTCCTGGTCCTAGATGACCCCAGACCAACTTGCTGATCAACCAGCTTTGTGTGTTGTGGTTGTTAGCTCTGACGAGCCTGTGCCCCTCCCCCACCTGGGCCACTTCTACTAGAGCCTACCTCCTGGTTCTCAGCAGGGGTGTAAAATCCAAGTTCTGCCTTAGCACCAGCATAGACCCCTGTAGTCTCTCCCCTGCCCAGGGCTCAGCCCATTCACCAGACTGTGAGCTTAGTTCCAGACAACACTGGTGCTTCAGCTGATTCAGAGGCTCTGGGGGTCTCCTTCTCTGGTGAGGCCTTCCTGGGACTGGATCTGTGTCAGGGTGGCTGTGGGGTTGGGCTCAACTCCTGTATCAGCACAGCAGCTCCCTCCTTCTGACCTTCCAAGCTGTTCTTGGTTAGAAGATGATTTTAGCACATTCTTCTGTGAGTTTTGCTGCTCCGGGCATTTTCCTATGGCGTTATTTGGACATTTTTGGAGCGATCGTGTCATGAGTTTGGTAGCTCACTGCCTTTCCTCTGCCATCTTTATCTCTTTCCATTTTAAGGTCATTATTATCTCTTTTATTTTTCAGGATGGTATATTTCATCTTTATTCTTTTGGACTCAAAGTTTGTCGCTGCATTGGTCAGAATTGTAAAGTCTTGACAAAGCTGTTTTCTCCATAATGTTGGTATTATTACATAATCTGCTCACCTTAATAATAATTCAAGTCATAATAGTATCAGTTTCCTCTGCAAATTTTCATTTCATAGTTTCTTTTGGAACAATAATATTTATTACAGTTATATACCACAATTTGTTTAGCCATTCCCCAATAGGAGAACCCTTTATTTTCTAATTCTAGCTACCATGAAACAAACTGCTACAGATATTTGGATCCCCAGTGCCCAGAACAAAGTGGGTACTTAATTTGAGCAATTGATTTTGGCAGAAACTAACCACCAAGGAGTGGGTGAGTCAAGAGCCCTGGATAGGCTGTGCAATACAATAGATCTTTCTTTAGTATGGGCATCTCTCAGGTCATTGCTATTCCAGGCCCATCAGGGGCTCCACAGGAGCAGACCCCACACAGAAGGAGCATTGCTCCTGGGCTTTACTAAGATGAGAATCATCCAGAAAACACTCCCTTGGAACTGATTCCTCTGGGCTATGTTAGAAATTCTGTGGATAAAGATAAAGTGCTAAATAAATCTTTTAACAATAGACTATCGTAATTATGAGGACAGCTAGGTGGCACACAGAGCCCTGGCCCTAGAGTTCAAATCCAGACTCAGGCACTTACTAGCTCTGTGACCCTGGACAAGTCACTTAACCCTGTTTGCCTCGGTTTCCTCATCTGTAAAATGAGCTGGAGAAGGAAAGGGCAAACCACTCCAGTATCTCTGCCAAGAAAACCCCAAATGGGGTCATGAGGAATCAGACATGACTGAAATGACTCAACAACAACAAAGTAGTAATTAAAATAACTTGTCGAAGCCCCAAACAAAAATCAGTGTCTTCCATTGCCAACTGGTCTGGTGAATGATATAATAGATTTGGAGACAGAGAATTTAGATTCAAATTCCAATTCTTCTACTTCCTGCTTATGTCATCCTAGGAAGTCTTTTTTTCTGTTTCTTTAAAAACAAACAAACAAAAAAAACACAACAAAACCCACTAGATACTAGCTCTAAATTCTCCTTTCTCAGAGCCAAGAAAGAACCTTGCCTCCGGCCCCATTTTACCCATCTCAGGCTGCCTTCAGCACAGAGAGGAAGAGGCTTGAAGGACCAGTGACAGCCAGTCACTTAGGAGTCTAATTGTGAAAGCGGAAGAAGAACCATCTGGCTGAGGACCCATGGCCTGCCTCCAGGCTCCTGCTTGAGTGGGGAAACAGGAATTGGGAATTGTGTGTGTGTTTTCAAATTAAGCACTTAGTGATTATTACTTTACAAGTCATAAAGCATTTAGTGGCTCTAAACTTTTCAGCCTTCAATGTATGACATTTCACGTTGGCCAAGAAGAGTATAAGACAGAAGAGATAACATCCATACCAACTTCAGAAATGATAAACAAAGACATGGAACGGAAGATAACTCTGGGTTAAAAGAAGCCATTATCTCGGATGAACAGATAAAGACCCTCTTCTGGCTCAGTTCATGAGACTTAAACCATTCCCTGTTCCCTCCCCCTAACTCTCCTTTACTTCCAAAAAGGTCAGGAAGAAGTTGCAATGGGCAGTAGGAACAGCTGGGTCATGCAACTTTTGAGTGAGAAAATCCCTTGTGTTTCATCATAAATGAATGCTTTAAGGAAACCATTTTAGAAAACTTTGTGCAGAATGTACAATCTAATCAACACTCAGAGAAAAGTGTGTCTGTGTGGAGGGGAATGGATTAGAAATAATAGTCTGTATTTACTTTAGTCTGAGAACTATGGAAATGTAGGTTTATGACCTCACTTGAGAGCTCACAGTTGGAATATACTACAAAGAGGAGAGTGCTTGCAACTAGACCAAGGCCCGATGAGCTCAGATTTCATGAGGCCAGTGGTACAGGTTGGCTTTGAGCCATCCATGTACACGCTCAAGTGGGTAGTGGTCATGTGTTCCATGCAAAAACTTTGGATCAGGTGCACAATGCCCACCTTGTGACTATCAGTTCTGCCCACTATGGTGGGAGAGTCACCAGCAGGTTTCTAAGCAGACAAGTGGCCCACTAAGGAGGCACAACATGCCTGCTTTCCAATGGAAGGAGAATAACAGCAAGTGGAATGCTGCAAAGTGTGTTCCATACCTGATTTCATTGGAGTCTCACCACAGCAAGTGCTTGGGGGTAGGCATCACAGGTATTATTTTTCTGCATTTGACAGATGGAGCTCCAATACAGACAGCCTAAGTGCTGGAGACAGGATTCAGTTCCTAGTCTTCCTGACTCTAGAGCCAACACAATGCCCATTACATCAGCTGCTCTCAAAGTGTTCTTTGGGTCCCTAGGGGTCCCCAAGATCCCTCCAGGGGCTCCTCAAAGGTTTTTCATAATAATACTAAGATATTATTTGTATATCAAATACTCCTCTTGTTTTCAACCATGTATCTGTATGAGGCTGGATTTTCTTCATAAACTTCAACCAAAACAGCAAATTGCAGTAGATTGAACGAAGAGAAAATTGGAGAACCCACCTGTTTTCTTTTAAACTAGACATTAAAAAGATTTACAAAAATATGTAAAACAATGAAACTTCTCACTACATTATTTTGTTTTGGAACATACAGTTGTTTTCATAAGTATTTATGTTTTAACATAGAACTGGTTTGTTATTACTTTTAAATGAATGAATAAATATCTTTCAATTTCCTCAGTTTCAATTTCTTTTTTTTTTCACTTGATAGCATCCTTTTCCAATTACATGTAAAGATAGTTTTCAGCATTCATTTTTGTAAGATTTTGAGTCACAAATTTTTCTCCTATCCCTTCCCTTCCCCCTCCCCAAGACAGCAAGTAATCTGATATAGTTTATATGTGTACAATCATGTTAAACATATTTCCAAGTTAGTCATTTTGTGAGAGAAGAAACAGAACAAAAGGGAAAAACCACAGGAAAGAAAAAACCCTAAAAGTATGCTTCCATCTGCATTCAGACTTCATAGGGGCAGCTAGATGGCACAGTGGTAAAGCGCAGGCCCTGGATTCAGGAGTACCTGGGTTCAAATCCGGCCTCAGACACTTGACATTTACTAGCCATGTGACCCTGGTCAAGTCACTTAACCCTCATTGCCCTGCAAAACCAAAACAAACCAAAACAAAAAAACCTTCCCTAACTCCATTCCCAGTCCCTTTAAAGGGGCAGCTAGGTGGCACAGTGGATAGAGCACCCGCCCTGGAGTCAGGAATACCTGAGTTCAAATCCGGCCTCAGACACTTAACACTTACTAGCTGTGTGACCCTGGGCAAGTCACTTAACCCCAATTGCCTCACTAAAAAAAAAACCAAAAAACAGACTTCATAGCTCCTTCTCTGGATGTGGAGAACGTTTTCCAGCATGAGTCTTTTTGGAATTATCTTGGATCATTGTATTGCCAAGAAGAGCTAAGTAGATGATCATTGTTTAAATTTCTAATATGATAAATCTGATAGAACTAACCCATATTAAGCAAAAGTTCTTTGGGTTCCTCAATTTTTTTTTTTTGTGGGGTAATGAGGGTTAAGTGACTTGCCCAGGGTCACACAGCTAGTAAGTGTCAAGTGTCTGAGGCCGGATTTGAACTCATGTCCTCCTGAATCCAAGGCCCATGCTCTATCCACTGTGCCACCTAGCTGCCCCCTCTTCAATTATTTTTAAGAAAATAAAGAGGTCCTGAGACTAAATATTTTGAGGACCCCTGTATAACACCAGGCTGACACTATTATAACTGCCACTGCTCTGGGGCTTTAAAGTTTCTGATCTGCATT
Organism: Dromiciops gliroides; assembly: GCF_019393635.1. Classification (NCBI taxonomy): domain Eukaryota; kingdom Metazoa; phylum Chordata; class Mammalia; order Microbiotheria; family Microbiotheriidae; genus Dromiciops; species Dromiciops gliroides. The sequence continues at coordinate 17,643,397 of NC_057865.1, forward strand.
AGTAGAGAGAATTTCCTAATGGGAGGTTTCTCCTTCCCAGTGGAATCCCATATCAGCTCCCAATACCATATTCCGAAAGTTTCCAAAGTGTTTTTAATTTTATTCTGAATTTAAGAAATAAAACAAGCATTTCCATAACAAACTGCTTTATATACTTGATCTATGCCAGTCTTGGGTACAATGAGCTTCCTTTGACTGCTGAGGAAGAGCACAAGAAGAGGGTTGGGGTACAAAAAGCCCACAGAAATCTGTCCAGCCACTCTCAGCTGCATGTACCCAGGGGGAATCAAAGGGAAGATTCCTTTGTGATCGTTAGCCCAGCCAAGAAGTCAGCAGAGTCCAGTGGGAATGCCGCTCAGGGGACAGGTGGTCTTAACTCATTTCACCCTTACAACAACCCTGGGGGAACTAGGTGGCCAAGTGGATAGAGCACTGGCTCTGAAATTGGGAGGACCTGAGTTTGAATTTCACCTCAGATATTTACTAGCTGTGTGACTCTGGGCAAGTCACTTAACCCCAATTGCCTTAAACATGTGGGGCCCTCTCCAATCATTCTGATATATTTCTTGCCACAAAACCCAGAAGGCTCTGAAGGAGAGACTTAGGCTGGTGGCTTTGCACAGCCCTGACTCACTTAAATCCAATTCATTACAAGTCATGACATCACCTCAAAGTCATAGTCCTCTTCCAGGATGAAGGACAAACAACAATCACAGGTGCTGTTATTACACAGTTGAGAAAACTGAGGCAAATAGGGTTAAGTGACTTGCCCAGGTTCATACATCTAGTAAGTGTTTAAGGCTGGATTTGAACTCAGGTCTTCCTGACTCCAGGCCCATTCTTTTGCTTAACATTCTAACACTCCTTTAGCATTATTTGGAGGTTTTGTTTTGTTTTTTTTTTTTAGTGAGGCAATTGGGGTTAAGTGACTTGCCCAGGGTCACACAGCTAGTAAGTGTTAAGTGTCTGAGGCCGGATTTGAACTCAGGTACTCCTGAATCCAGGGCCGGGGCTCTATCCACTGCGCCACCTAGCCGCCCCATTGGAGGTTTTTTTGAGTAATCCGGACATGAGTTCTGAGAGCTTACTGCCTTTCCTCCCATTCAAAAACTCCTTAACAGACCCTGCAACAGGACCTTAGGCAGGATCCTGTGGAGGGTCTTAAAAGTCAGTTTAAGGAATCTGGATTTATCCCACAGGCTACAGGGCCAGGGCTTCATTGAAGTTTCTTGGGTGGGACAGTGACTGGAACTGCATCTTAAGGAGATCATGTGTGGGAGGGACAGTGGTCCAGAAGAGTCCATCTAGTTATTTGCCCTAGGAAAAGATAAAGAGCAAAATCTGAGAATGCAGTGGGATATGGGGAAAAACCAGTACCCTTCCCCACAGCCCTGACCCTTGTCCTCAAAGCCCCCTCCCCAATATCTGGCCAATGGCAGGAGCACCAGTATATGTCAGCTAAATCCATTTGAATAAACCTGGCAGATAAGATTTGCCCCAGAGCAGAGAAAATGTTGTTTTAGTAAAACTTAAAAAACCAATGGAAAAAAAATGAAATGCCTCCATTGAATTAAACTGACAAATAAAATAAAAATGATGAAATTTGTTCTATTTTCACTTTTGTTTTAAATTTTTTTTAATTTTCTATATAGAAAATGAAATGTTTGACATACACTGTTTTAAGCCAATAACGAATTGTGTGATGTAAAGTAATGGGATGTTTTGCCTGTTCTAAAGCAATAACATCTGAGGACGAAGCCTTTATTTAACTTGTCTGTCATAACTGCATTTGAATGTGATATACGATGTTTTTAATAAAATTACATGGTTTTTAAAAATTTGTTTTAACTTCACAAAAGTTTTCTTTCTTACTAAGTAAATGTCATTATTTTTTAAATTGTATTTTAAATTAAATTTGATTTTTGAAAGTCCCAAATCAAGCTTTGCTCTTGTACTGGAATAGACACTATGTGTCAATTTGCAGTTTGGTTAGCCAAATTGCAAAAGAGTCAGTGTTAATGTATGGACCATAACATAAAATGCCAATTCTCATAACACTGTGGCCCTCCTATGGCCCAGATGAGCATTTCTTTAGTTATCCATTCTAAAATGTTATCCTGTGATCCTCCATCTGGGCTACATTGTTGATACAGGTGATCATCAAGAATTAGCCTTCTCCATGCAGTTGGGGGCTGCTATGGACTTTTTGGCCACCACACTGCTTTCAGATTTTGCATCCCACTAAAACCTCCAGATTCTTCTCAGAACAACAGCTATCTGTGTCTTTCCCACCCTATTTTTGTGGGGCAGAATTTTTTTTTGTATCCAAATGCAAGACAACCTTTATCTCTATTGAATTTCATTTTATTAGATTCAGCCCAACGCTCTCTCCTGTCAAGAATCTTTGGGTTTCCACTGTCAAACTCTGTGTTAACTATCCCCCTCAGCTTTGTGCCATCCAAAAATTTGATGAACATACACATCATCTCTAACTTTATCCAAATCACTGATTTAAAAAAAATAGTCTAAAGCCTGGTTAGACCCTGGGGGTATTCCACTAGAGACAACTTGCCATAGTCACACTGAACCTCTTTGAGTCTGGCAATCCAACCAATTCTGAATCTATCTGATTGCATTATTGCCTAACCCACATTTCTCCATCTTCTCCATTAGAATTCTATAGGGGGCAGCTAGATGGCACAGTGGATAGAGCACCGGCCCTGGAGTCAGGAGTACCTGAGTTCAAATCCGGCCTCAGACACTTAACACTTACTAGCTGTGTGACCCTGGGCAAGTCACTTAACCCCAATTGCCTCACTAAAAAAAAAAAAAAAAGAATTCTATGAGAATTCTTTATCAGAAGTTTTACTAAAATCTAGGTATCTACAGTATTCTTCTTCACCTACAAATTTAGTATTCTTTTATTTTGTTTTGTTTGTTTTTGGTTTTTTATTCTTTTTTTTCTTTTTAATTTTTCTCAATTACATGTAAAGATATTTTTTAGTTCCAAAATTTTCTCCCACCCTCCCTTCTCTTCCCACTCCTGAGGCCAGCAAGCAATTTGATATAGGTTATACATTACTATCATGTTAAACATATTTCCACATTAAACAGAACAAAAGGGAAAAAATGCAAGAAAGAATAAATAAGAACAATAACAAGTAAGCAACAACAAAGTGAAAATAGTATGCTTAGGTCTGCATTCTGACTCCATTGTTCTTTTTCTTGATGTGGAGAGCATTTTCCACCATAGGTCTTTTGCCATTGTCTTGGATCATTGTATTGCTGAGAAGAGCTAAGTCTATCACACTTGATCAACACAAAATGTTGAAACCGTGTTCAATGTTCTCTTAGTTCTGTTTATTTCACTCCACATCAATTCATGTAAGTCTTTCCAGATTTTTCTGAAATCCATCTGCTTATCATTTCTTACAGCACAATAGCATTCCATTACATTCATACACCACAACTTGTTTAGCCATTCCCCAATTGATGGACATCCCCTCAATTTCCAATTCTTTGCTACCACAAAAAGAGCAGCTATGAATATTTTTGTACATGTGGGTCCTTTTCCCTTTTTAATAATCTCTTTGGGATATAGACCTAGTAGTGGTATTGCTGGGTCAAAGGGTATGCACAGTTTTATAGCCTTTTAGGCATGGTTCCAGATTGCTCTCCAGAATGGTTGGATCAGTTCACTGCTCCATCAAAAATACATTAGTGGAGGGGCAGCTAGGTGGCGAAGTAGATAGAGCACTGGCCCTGGATTCAGGAGGACCCGAGTTCAAATCTGACCTCAGACACTTAACATTAGCTGTGTGACCCTGGGCAAGTCACTTAACTCCAATGGCCTCACCAAAAAAAAATACATTAGTGTTCCAATTTTTCCACATCTTCTCTAACATTTATCATTTCCCTTTTTTTTGTCATATTAGCCAATTGGATAGGTAAAGTTTAGTATCCTTGATGAAAGGAAATTATCCTAGTCTGGTACAACTTGTTCTTGACAAAGTTATGCTGACTCTTTGTTTGTTTGTTTGTTTTGTGGTTTTTTTGTGGGGCAATGGGGGTTAAGTGACTTGCCCAGGGTCACACAGCTAGTAAGTGTCAAGTGTCTGAGGCTGGATTTGAACTCAGGTCCTCCTGAATCCAGGGCCAGTGCTTTATCCACTGTGCCACCTAGCTGCCCCCTATGCTGACTCTTGATGATCACTTGGTAATCTCTTTATAGATTTCATAATCTATAAAGTGGGGATAATAATAACAGCACCTATTTCCCAAGGTTAATGTAAGGATCAAATGGGATAATTATAAAGTGCTTAGCCCAGTTTGTGGTGCATTGCAAGTGCTAAAGAACTGTTGTTGTTATTGTTGTTGTCATTGTTGTCATTGTTGTTCTCCTCCTCCTCCTCCTCCTCCTCCTCCTCCTTTTTTCTAGAATCCCCCCCTCCCCACCACCACCACCAAAATGACAGTCAAGCTGCCTGGCCTGTATAGTATGCAGATTCTTTTCTCTTCCCTCTTCTACTTTTTCAAAATTGTGATGTTTCCCCTTCTCTAATCTTGGAGAACTTCTCCCATTTCCCACAATCTTTCAGACATCTCTGACAGTTGCTCAGTCATCACAATTGCTAGTTCTTTCAGGACTTGTGAATGAACTGTGTCCACCTGGACCAAGTGATTCAAAATCATCAAAGGCGTGGAAGTGTTCTCTTACTATCTCCTTATTTATCTTGGGCATCAACATACTCACCTTCATTTTTGTCTGCCATTTCTAGTGGAAAGGTCATTCTTCTTTGAAGCAAAAATTAAATGAGAACTAAAAGATCCTCTTCCTTTTTTTTTTTTAAGTGAGTCAATTGGGGTTAAGTGACTTGCCCAGGGTCACACAGCTAGTAAGTGTTAAGTGTCTGAGGTCGGATTTGAACTCAGGTCCTCCTGACTCCAGGGCCGGTGCTCTATCCTAGCTGCCCCTTCTTCCGTTTTTTGATCCTTGTTTTCTCTCAATATAACTTTAAAAAGTCCTTTTTAAAAAAACCATCCTCAACTCCCCACCCAGTCTCACACATCCTGTACATATTCTGTACATTTCTTTTCTTTTTTTTTTTTTGAGGGGCAATGAGGATTAAGTGACTTGCCCAGGGTAAGACAGCTAGTAAGTATCAAGTGTCTGAGGCCAGATTTAAACTCAGGTTCTCCTGAATTCAGGGCCAGTGCTCTATCCACTGTACCACCTAGCTGCCCTTGTACATTTCTTTTTTAAAAAACATTAAGTTGGTTAGTGAGTTACCTGTACATTATCATCAGTCTTTTCAAATTCCATTCTCCCCCTTACTGGAATTATTTCTATCTTCAGAATTTTATTATTGACCAGCTTTCATTCCTCCTAGGATGAAGTGTTCAGTCCATGGGATTCAATCTACTTTTCTGCTAAACTCATTATTGGAAGCTAATTCCCCTAGATTTAGGGCACATGTCAAACTATTCCTAGTTTTTCTCTTCCTCTTTATTATAAACTCTAGGATAGAATGGTTGCTTCACCCTGCTACCCCCACCCCATGGTTCCTATCATTTTTACATTCAGCAACTAATTCTTCTCTCTTAGTAAGAATCAGATCCATAATAGAATTTCTTTTTGTTCCTCCATATTTCGATAAATGAAATCACACTTGAGGCAAGTCCAGTGCTCAAGCAGATGTCTGGATAATCGAACCCCACCATCACTACAATTTCATACTGGCTTGTGATCTCTTTTACAAATTCCTCATCTATTTCCTTTTTCTTTCCAAGTAGTCAAGAATATACTCCAATGACGAAATAACTTCTGTTCTCCTTCCATTGATTTTCACCCAAATATTCTATAAAATGACTACCAGTTCTGGTTCCTAGATTTCCTGACATGAGTATACCGTCTCAATACCCAATGTTACCCCATACCACATCTCTTTTTTAATCTGTTCTGCTTATTTTGAAGAAGTTATACCCATCCAGAGACTTGGTTCCATTAGGGTATCATACTACCAAGTCTTAAGGAGACTTATAAGATCAAATTTTTCCTTTGCATCAGACCCTTGTTTGTAACATAAAGTATGTGTGTGTGTGTGTGTGTGTGTGTGTGTGTAGACCCTTGAGGCCAAGTGTCTCATTACTGACTTTTTTCTTGAATTTCTGGTCTGACATGTCACCCCTGCTCTTTAGTATCAAACTTGGGGGAGCTCCATCATCAGTCTTCTTTCTCCACCATCCCTTTTCATTTGATTGTAAGATTTGGCAGATGCATTTGGGAGAGGCACTCCCTCTCTGGCCAGGAATTTGTTAATCTTATATTGTAAGCCATGTTCCAAAAATCCAAATTCTGTTCTCAAATACTACCTTCTTACCCAACTGTTCACTCTCCAAACTCATTTTTCCCTTCTAGATCCCTTGTCTTTAACATACTACAGTGAGGAAAATACAATCTATGCTTCTTTGGCTGTCAGTTTCTTGTTCAACACTTCAAAATCATTGTCAATAGTTTGATGTTGTTTCTTGTAGTTTCATTTGTACCTAAACAAATCACCATCATCATCATGCTCCATTGCTGGGGGTCCTTCCCACCTCACCCCCAAATCTTTTCAGCTTCCTTTTGTATGTTGTCTTCCCTCATTAGATTACAAACTCATTGAAGGCAGGGGAAGTCTTTATTTTCCTTATTTGCATCCCCAGAGCTTAGCACTGTACCCGACACACAGTAGGCTCTTTATAAATATTGATTGTATGGAATGTCATTGTGTCTGCAAACAAACTGAGCAGGCCTGCTTCCTAAGGACCACTGTATCCTTAGGATCATTAGATCATAGATTAGAGTAGACTTCCATTGGGAAGAGAAGGAGAAGTCTCCGAGATTCTGAGGGACAAATGGAATGAAATCAAGTATTTCGAAATAAAGTTGACATGAGTAACTGATTCCTTGGACTATGCCCTGCTGGGTTCTGATACTCAGCTCTCTGGCCATTGGCATGAAGTAAACACACTCTTGACAATTTGAGCTCCAACTCTCCAGGCTTTGAAAACGCTTGAGAAAACCATTTCCTTTCCTATTTGTAATGCTCCATAACACTGACTATAATCATAAACAATGCTTACTTCATGCCTAACATCATGTATGATGGCATTTCATCTGAGGAAACATAAAATAGTCTAAGAAATCATTACTGAAAATGCAAAACAAATTTGAAAAATCAGCAAAGTTTACAATGAAAGGCTCCTTGTTGATTTTTGTTAGAACTAGATGTGGAGTGGGGACTCTGGCCAGAGGAAAGGAAATAGCCCTCTCTTTATTTTTTTTCTTTTAAAAAAATTTACATCTTATTTATGGGTTTTGTTTTGTTGTGGGGTGTTTTTTTGTTGTTTCTGTATCACAAACATTTCTGGATATTCTGACTCCCTTTGACAAAAGGAAAAGTTAAGCAAAATCAGCTGCTACAGTGACCCATCTAATAGAGTAGGCAACATATGCATCTGGGGAAAATTTGCATATGTAGTAGCCCATTCCTCTAAGTAAAGGAGAGAAACACATTTCCCTATTTCTTCTCTCAGGCCAAATGATCATTAAAATTATATAATACTCATCTTATTTTTGAGTTCCATTCATTTACATGATTGTTATCATTGCCAGTTTCTTTTGTTAGTAATCTCATCTACCCCTAGGAATTTAATGATCAACTCCATGCAGATTACTCCAACAGCTATATATCCAGCCCTAATCTGTCTTCTGAGCTGCAGTCCCATACCCATAGAGCATTAAAATTGTATTACCATAGGTATATCAAACTCAACAAGGTCAAACCCTTACTCATTTATCATCAGCCTTAACCTGAATTCTTTTTTTTTTTGCAGGGCAGTGAGGATTAAGTGACTTGTCCAAGGTCACACAGCTAGTAAGTGTCAAGTGTCTGAGGCTAGATTTGGGGTTTTTTTTTTGGGTTTTTGGGTTTTTTTTTTAGTGAGGCAATTGGGGTTAAGTGACTTGCCCAGGGTCACACAGCTAGTAAGTGTTAAGTGTCTGAGGCCGGATTTGAACTCAGGTACTCCCGAATCCAGGGCCGGTGCTCTATCTACTGCACCACCTAGCTGCCCCCTGAGGCTAGATTTGAACTCAGGTCCCCCTGAATGCAGGGCCTGTGCTCTATCCACTGTGCCACCTAGTTGCTCCTTTAACCTATATTCTTATTTCAAACTTCTCCATTTCATTCAAGGGAACCACCATCTTTCCAATTATGGTGGTTTGCCACCTCAGAGTCAGCCTCTGCTCTTCCCCGCCTTCCCCCCAGGACACATATCTAAATGGTCGCCAAGTCTTGTCAATTTTACTTTCATAATCTAGGTTGCATCTGTCTCTTTTCTGGGCACAGGGCCACAGCCCTAGATCAGGCCCTTATTTTCTCTTGCCTAGATTAGGACAGTGGCCTCCTAACTGGCACCCCTGCTTCCAGTCTCTCCCCCTTCCACCCTATCCTCCACTCAGCTGCCAAAGTGCAGGTCTGACTATGCCTCCCCACCCCCAATTCTCCACTGGTTTCCTGTTACCTCTAGGATCAAATATAAATTCCTCCGTACAGCATTTAAAATCCCTTCACCACCTGGCCCCAGACAACCCTTACAGGTTTAAAACACATTACTCTTCAACCTGCAGCTCTCTGGGCTTTTTGCTGTTCCTCACCCTGGCCACTCCCATCTCTGTGTTTATTTGAAGGCTGTCTCTCATGCCTGTAATATTTTTCCTCCTCATCTTCACTTCTGAAGATAAACTCATCTGCAGGAAATATAAATGACTGATAGAGCATAACACTCTTTCTCACAAGGGTATTTGCATTTTAAACAAGCAGTCAGAATGCTGTTAAGATCAATCCATCGTTTTTCAGACTGGTGTTTCCCATGAGGGGCAGGAGACCTCATAAGTCTGCATGGGAGGTGAAGAGCATTGGTCAGCACTATTAAATATTTCCTAGAACAACTCCCACCTAAATGCACCCATTAAAAAGAAATGAAAAGTTCAAATCAAAGTCAACCCAAGCAAGATTATCACAGTGAATTCATTCCAACAGACAGTGAATTCAGTGAAGTGGTTATTTAATACAGTATGGACAGACAAGGTCAAATTTGAGTCGGCTGGTCTTGGATTTTGAATGCTGATGGAGTACAATCTGCTATCAGCATTATTCAGCACAGCCTTCACATACTGTTAAATTGGGTTCTCCTGATGCAGGTTGCATCTGAACATGTGTAAACTTAAAGTTAAATTGCTCTTTGTGTAAAAATACCAGAAGATTTCTTGCATTTCTCAACAACAATCATTTTGGTAAGTAAAATGTAATAAGATTGTTTTTTAAAGCATCTTTTTTTAAAAAATGAAAAATAATTCAAGAACAGTTATAGATAAATAATATGAAGTTTTCAACAATTTAATTTTAATGTCAATTTGTTTATTATCTCAAAAATTTCCAGTGAGGGGGCAGCTAGGTGGCGCAGTGGATAGAGCACCGGCCCTGGAGTCAGGAGGACCTGAGTTCAAATTTGACCTCAGACACTTGACACTTACTAGCTGTGTGACCATGGGCAAATCACTTAACCTCCATTGCCCTAAAAAAAAAAAATTCCAGTGAAATAGTATCCCTTCATGATGGATAGTTAAAGCATCAGACTGAAGATAAAATCCACTGGAACACCTGACAGTAGTAGAGTTTAAGTAGTGGGGAAAAAATACTAAGTAAAAAGCCCAAGTCCAGAGAACATGATCAACTATATTAATTATTTGGATTCATAAATAGTAACTGATTGAGAGGAAAGATCACAGTGTTTGCTTCAGGGGCAGATAGCATGAAACTTGATAAAACTCAATGACAATCTTGAAATTGTATATGAAAGGCATGTTGGCAAAACTAGGGAATTTTTCAAAAGAAAAGTAGATGTTTTTAATAGTGAATAACAAACTTTTTTAAAAGCAGGTATATAACAGCAAAAGGGTTGGTTGCATTATATAAATGTGATTATAGAATTACAAAGTGTAAAAGGATATTGGAGAGAAGGAATGTTGTTGCTATGTGGCCCAATCAATGCTTGGCAAATCTTATGCCAAATTGCTCTGATTGGTTCCTCTTGCAGATAACATAGTGGGGAGGAGAATTACTCATCTTCCCAAAGACCTTTTCCATCAATTAACTGAGAAACTAAAATCTTGATGTAGTTAAAAATGTCCATTTGGTTACATACATACAACTTGTTGAAATCAATATTAAGAAAAATTTGGTGCTCTGCAAGCCAATTTATGACAATACCACATCAAGGGAAAATTTTAACATAATTACAGATTTTTTATATGAAAATGATCTAATTGGGAGAATTGTATTGGACTACATGTGAATGGAGCTCAGTGCATGTCAGTATGAAATACAAGTCTACATGTAATAGTTTAACATGTGGCACTCATACAAGTTGGACACATTGCCAGCTTCACAAACTTTTATCCCAAAATATGAGTGAGGAGTTACATGTGGCTTTTCACATTGTTTTGAGAATTATCCATTTTATAAAGCATAGCTCATTAAAAGAAAGACTTTTTGCAAACTTGGGGCATGATTTAGGACAGAGAATGAGATACTTATATATTACTACAAACTATGCTGGGTTTTTTCATGCCAAAGCACTTTGAAGAATGTTTGAGTCAAAAGAAATTTCTTTCATAGTGATAATAATAATGAAACGCATTCATCTATAACAAATGATTTCCTGCTGAAACTCAAAATTTGGTAGATATTTTTGAAAAATAATACTTTAAATAAATCAGTGTCATATTCCAATCCAAATTAAGTGATTGTGTGTTTTTTAAAAAAGCTATGCATAGTATATTTACTAAATAGTGTATTTGATATCACAAAATTATAAGGTTGCAAGGGGCCCCCTGGCCATGTATCAAAAGGAATTCTCACTCTAATATACCCAACAAGTGGTGTTCAGTAACGGTTTGAAGACTTCTTAGTAAGGAGAAGCTATCCTCTCTCAAAGTAGCCCTTTCTACTTTTGGACAGCTCCTATTGTGAGGAAGTCTTCATGTCCTGACATTGAGATCTATCTTTTTTCTAACTTCCACCCAATGCTCCTGCCTCTGCTCTCTGTGATCAAGCTGAACAAGTCCCTCCCAAATGATAATCCTTCAAGTACTTGCCTACCAAATGAAATAGAAGGAAGTGTAGACCTATTTAGTATTTAATTAACTAGTCTATATAACAATTATTTTGTTTCAAAGATCCAGATATTTCTATACATGAGTGAATAAAGAATCGATTTAGTTTGCATAAATATGATATATTTGGTATTACTGCACCATTTTAACAGAGACAGTAAATAGATTTGTTTTGTGATAATGAGTTGAAACAAAAGTTTGACATGAACATCTAATTATTTTGGCTATGGGTGAATAAAGAGTTTTCTGGCTTATCAAACAAAGACATGCAAATTATACTATTTGCAATAGTTTATTTCTGTGAAACATGGTTTTTTGTTGTAGCCATCATAAATAAAAATGATTAGTTTTGGTTCGTTGTTCAAAAGAATTATGAGCAGAAATATCACTGATACCACATTGTGAGAAATTTTGTACCCAAAAGAAGCCCACCCATCACATTAATAATATTGTCATTATAGTTATTATTTCTTTATGTTATAAATAGGAACATTGCAAAGGATTTTATCAATGGAAATAGTGTTGTATTATTTGATTATATATTTGATATTATAAATTATATATTTGATACTATATATGATGTTATATATGATATATTTGATTATATATTTAAGAATTTGTGTATTATAAAAATGATAATATAGTTTTAATTTTATTTTACTAAACCTCAAACTAATCAAGGTGTTCATATAGGTTTTTTTGTTGTTGTTGTTTTGTTGTTGAGGCAATTGGGGTTAAGTGACTTGCCCAGGGTCACACAGCTAGTAAGTGTCAAGTGTCTGAGGCTGGATTTGAACTCAGGTCCTCCTGACTCCAGGGCCGGTGCTCTATCCACTGCGCCACCTAGCTGCCCCTGTATAGGTTTTTTAAAAATAAAAGTATTTGTATGTGTGTTGGTTAGGGACTGACTACTTTTTAAAATAGGGAGGTATCACTATATCACTACAGTTTGGAAACCACTAGCAAGCTAAAGGGATGAACTGCTTACTTGTGAAATTTCAGGCACGAGCCAGCTCTGTGTGTGTGTGTGTGTGTGTGTGTGTGTGTGTGTGTGTGTGTGTGTGTGTGTGTGATTGTCCATGAAGGTAATGCTCCTTTTCTTGTGAACATCCATGTATCTCCTTGGAGTCATCTTCATCATTCCCAGTCAGTCAACAAACATTTTAAAGCACTTACTATGTGTGAGGCATTGTGCTAAGTGCTGGGGGAACAGAAAATGACAAAAAGGTGGCCTCTGCTTTCAAGAAGCTCCCATTCTAACAAGAGAGATGACATGCAGAGAATCCTGTCCATACACAATATCTGCAGGGTAAGAGTCAAGTGATCTCCGAGGGAAGGTGCTCAAAGTGTGGATGTGTTGGGAAGTGATTCCTGCAGGAAGCCAGGAGGCTGAGGTGTGGAAGCAGAACATACCAGGCAGGGGGGACAGGTCATGCAGAGTCACAGACCCTGGAGATGGAGCATCTCCTGAGACAGGCATTCCCACCTATTAGAGAAGGTCATGAGAATGAGAGGGTCATGGCCATCCTCCAGCCTCCCTCGCCACCCCAAACAGGTAACAAGAAGTGATGACGGCACTTTGATATTCCGAGAACACTGTATTCTTTTTTCAGGTGAGCTTCACAGTGTTCCCACAAGGTAGCAGAGACCACACGTATGACTATTCCCCTTTTGACAAATGAGGAAACCGAGGCACCGAGAGAGGTGACTTGTTGGCAGGACTCAGGCGAGTTCTTCCTGCCTCAATGCTTGGCCTACTAGCCACATGCCAGCAGGCCCTTCCTGTTTTTAATGCCCTCCTAATGCCATGGTGCTTCCTTCTTCTACAAGGAACCCATGGGAAGCAGAGCATTGAAGTGGAAAAGGGAAATGTGGCTGGAATATGAGGATGTGCATTTGAGTTCTCTCACAGACACTGAAACAGTCAGAAATCTTGGAACTTTTGGGGGCAGCTAGGTGGTGCAGTGGATAAAGCACCAGCCCTGAATTCAGGAGGATCTGAGTTCAAATCAGGCCTCAGACACTTGACACTTACTAGCTGTGTGACCCTGGGCAAGTCACTTAACCTACATTGCCCCACCAAAAAAAAAAAAAAAGGAAAGAAAAAGAAATCTTGGAACTTTGAACAGGCAGTGACAGAGCAGCAGCTGGCACTTCTTATCTGAACCTCACAACAACCTTGAGTAGGTCTTACAATTGGCTTCATTTCACAGTCAAGGAAGCTGAGGCAAACAGAAGTTAAGTGACTTGCCTAAGGTCACACAGTGAGGAAGTGTCTAAGGCAAGATTTGAACCCATCTCTTCCTTATTCCAGCTCCAGCAATATGCCTTATTCCCATTAGAAAGTCGGTCAATCTCTGAATCTGTTTGCTCATATGTAAAATGGGGGAGAGTTTGGACCAAATGACATTTAATAATAACATTCATATAAGTACCTATTATGTGCTAGGTATTGCGCTTAGTGCTTTAGAAATATCACCTCATTTGATCCCTGCAACAACTCTTTGGGGCAGATGCTATTATTATCCTAATTTTACAGTTGAGGAAATTGAGGCAAACAGAGGTTAGGTGACTTGCCCAGGGTCACATAGCCAATAAATGCCTGGGGCCAGATTTGAACTAGGGTCTTCTTGGCTTCAAAACTAGCACTCCATCCATTGTACTGCCTGTGACCTGATGCTTAAGGACTTCAAAGTTAGAAAATCATCCCTTGGGAAAGAATTTTTGAAAAAATATCTCTGATGAAGACCTCTTTTCTCAAATATATACAGAACCGAGTCCAATTTATAAAAATGCAAGTCATTTCCCAATTGATAAATAGTCAAAGGATATGAACAGGCAGTTTTCATTCAAAGAAATCAAAGCTATCTATAATAATATGAAAAAATGCTCTAGATCACTAATGATTAGAGACATACAAATTAAAACAACTCTGAGGTATCACTTCACACCTATCAGAGTGAAAATATAACAGAAATGGAAAATATTGGATGTTGGAGGAGATCTGGGAAAGCTGGGATGCTAACCCACTATTGGTGGAGTTGTGAAAAGATCCTACTATTCTGAAGAGCAATTCAGAGCTATGCCCAAAGGGCTATAGAATTGTGCATACCCTTTGATCCAGCAATACCACTGCTAGGCTTATATCCCAAAGACATCCCCCAAAAGAGAAAAAGACCTATTTGTACAAAATTATTTATAGCAGCTCTTTTTGTGATGGCTAAGAATTGGAAATCAAAGGAATGCCTATCAGCTGGGGAATGGTTAAACAGGCTGTGGTATGTGATGGTGATGGAATATTATTGTGCTATAAGAAATGACAAGTATGATGATTTCAGAAAGACCTGGAAAGACTTGTATGAACTGATGTATAGTAAAGTGAGCAGAACCAAGAGAACATTGTGCACAGAGACAGCAATATTGTTTGATGAAGAATTGTGAATGACTTAACTGTTCTCAACAATACAATGATCTGAAAGGACTATTGATGAAGCGTACTATCCACCCCAAAGAAAGAACTGATATTGATTGAACACAGACAGAAGCATGCTATTTTTTACTTTCTTTCATTTTTTCTTTTATTCAAGTTTTCTTAAACAAAATGATTAATATGGTAATGTTTTACATAATCATACATGTATAACCTTTATCTGATTGCTTACTGCCTCAGGGAGTGGGGAGGAGAGGGAGGGAAAGAGGGATAAAAATTAGAACCCCAAACTATAAATAAAAATTATTACTTAAAAAAAAAAGAGGCTAATCAAAGTCCCTTAGGCTAATCAAAGTCCTTTCCCATTCCAGGTTAAACCTATTTCCTCTCATCAGTGGGATGGAAAACAGCCTCCATTCTTTATGCTGAAGCCTCTTCTATGTATGGAACCAAATATAGAAGATGCTAATGTGTATACAGATTATTTTCATGTATTGTTCCAGCAGCAGGATCATTTCCAAATGCCTTCCCAATATTATTTACAATCCTTACTTATGACCATAACTAATTAGAGCAATTACTCTAATACACTGTATCACTCGATTATTATTTCAATTACCACTCGAACTTGCCTTAATGGGCCTCTTCCCATCAGGTTTGAAACAGAGAGACCTTTCTGATGTTAGGGGTCACTGCTCTATTCCAGGTGATGGATGGTGCTCAACATCTCTGCTGTTATTGGCAGACTCCTGGGCAGCATCTGCCATGGTGGCTCATGAGGTGATTTTAACCCATTCATGATCCTCCCTGTGTGGAAATCCAGCTGTTTTAGTCATTCTCCTGGTCTCTAGCAGAGGACCCTTTGTGAAGGTTCTGTGGGAATATCAGGAATAGGACATCAGAGCTGAAAGGGACCTTAGAAACCACCTAATCTAGCCTTCTAGTTCAAAAATTACTTTTAATTTTTTAAAAATGGATTAACAAGCATTTATTTTCTCTGCCTTCCACTGAGAAAAGGAAAAGAAAAAGAAAACCCTCCAGGAAATAGGAATACAAAACAAATTCCTTCATTGGTCATATTCAAAAGTGTGTACTTGTTCTGCATCCTGAGACATAACCTGCTTCATCAATGGTTCTCTGGATTGTGATTGGTCCTTGGTCGATCAGAGTTCCTAATACTTTCACACACAGAGGGCACAGGGAGGGTTAACGACTTGCACCAGGTCACAGAGTCCGTCAGAGGTGTGTCGGGATGGCTACTCCTACAAGAGAACATTTGGTGATTTTATTTGCACACCTCCCCCCATGATGACCTGGTCATGTAGTGAGGTTGAAGGATAAGTGAGGCACAGTTATGATGCTACATTTGTATTTACACCTTGTTTATTGGAAAAGAGAAAGGGGGGTTGCGGCTAGGTGGCGCAATGGATAAAGCACCGGCCCTGGATTCAGGAGTACCTGAGTTCAAATCCGGCCTCAGACACTTAACACTTACTAGCTGTGTGACCCTGGGCAAGTCACTTAACCCCAATTGCCTCACTAAAAAAAAAAAAAAAGAGAGAAAGGGGGGACCTTCTGTTCCTGATCTATGAGAGTATTTTGACAGACAGACCACAGGATGGGCAGATGGGTGGGCAAGGATGGATCAGAATCTGCATCACTAGTGGGGTCTTCCCACTAGTCTGCTGGTGTATTGAAGTTTCTTTCCAAAGCGAATGAATGAGGCCATTAAGAGAGGGGAAGGAACACAGGGAATTAGAGTCATGTTCATATGGTGTCCTACCCTGATCTACATTTCCCTGGTTAGCCAGAGACCCAGATAAAAGTGAATAGATGAGATAGAAACTACCCAACAAAAAGCCTCTCACCAACAAAATCATTTTTAAGCAGCTAGAAAATTGGGAGATATGGAGATAAGAAAGGATGCAAGAAGATAATGAAAGGGGGGCAGCTAGGTGGCACATTGGATAGAGCACCAGCCCTGGATTCAAGAGGACCTGAGTTCAAATCCAGCCTCAGACGCTTAACACTTACTAGCTGTGTGACCCTGCGCAAGTCACTTAACTCCAATTGCCTCACCGAAAAAAGAGAAGATAATGAAAGGGAGCTTGCAAGCTCCTTGAAAGCAGGAGTAGTTTAACTATGGTCTTCTCAGTGCCCAGCACTGTGCTAGGCACATAGAAGACACTTAAAACTGCTTGTCCAATGAATGACTTGGGTTGGCCCAGTAGGGCTCACTAGAAATGGATCACTGTATTTAGGGTTAATCTTGACAATAGACAGTTGGTTAAATTGAACAGAATTGCCTACAAGGTGTAATTTCAGGGAGCAGGGAAGAATAAATCCTCCCTGACTGTCCTAATTTTCCTTCTATGTCAGAGAAATAAACCCAGCAGACAAACCCAGTAAATCTTCCCTTGATTCCATCCTGCCAGGCATGCTCATGAAGCAACTGGCCAGATATGGATTAAATCAAATCACCATCAGGTGGGTGCACAACTAGCTAGGGGTTTCTTCAGAAAGTGATTATTAATGATTCCAGATTAGCTGGGCTAGGATTAGGGGCAGGGGGAGAGGAGTAATGGTACAAGGAAGAAGTTTAGCAAATGGAATTGCCCAAGGGAATTTATCTGCAACATTTTGGTTAATTCCTTATTTTGCAGTACTTTGGTGCCTCAATTAAACTGCAATTCCCTGATGTGTTTGTTCCATCAGCAGAGATGACAATTCCTAGAGAACCTTCAGCCTGCATAGCTCTTGTCCACATCCTTCACTAAAGCCCCTGAAGGGGATCTATTCAGTGTAGTGACAGCCTTCCTTTGGCTTCTTGTATTTCATGGTCAGGGGATTTTCCTTTTTCCTATTATGAACCTGACAAACATCAACAGATATGACCATTTCCTTATATAAAGAAATACAGGAAAAGAAGACTGCAAAGGAAACTGTCCATGAATGTCCCCTTGGTATAGCTTGTGTATTTCAGATTCAATATGGGAGTTCCATCACTGCCCATTCTCTTCCCTTCTCTTCTCTTCTCTTCCCTTCTCTTCCCTTCTCTTCCCTTCTCTTCTCTTCTCTTCTCTTCTCTTCTCTTCTCTTCTCTTCTCTTCTCTTCTCTTCTCTTCTCTTCTCTTCTCTTCTCTTCTCTTCTCTTCTCTTCTCTTCTCTTCTCTTCTCTTCTCTTCTCTTCAAAATGATTCATCGACAATCCTTTTTTTTCTTTTTTTCATATTATTATAACAAATTCCCATTATCCTTGACTCTCTCCCCTCCACCAAGAAAGTCCTCTCTTGTAACAAACTACATCCATTCATGCAAATAACGTAATACAAATAATATATATTCATGCAAAACAAATACACCCATTGGCTACGTCTGAGAATATATGTTTTGTTCTGTATCTCTAATCCATCACCTTTTTCCCAAGAGAGAGAGCAAAAAGCTTTATCAACAGTTTCCTGGAGTCATGATTGGTCTTTGCTTTGATCACAAGTTTACAGAGCCCAACTAGTCAAATGTCCTCTTTTTATAGATGAGGAAAAGGAGGTCCATGGATGTTAACTGACTAGTTCTTGAGTTTCCACAGTTAGTTTATTTCACAGTGTTGTGATCACAGTATAAATTATTCTCCTGGTTTTGCTCACTTCACTCTATATCAGTTCATATAAGTCCTCCCAGGTCTCTCTGAATCTGTCCCTTTAGTCATTTATTATGATATAATCATATTCCGTTACATTTATACACATTAACTGGTTGAGCCATTCTCCCATTGGTGAGAACCCACTTTGTTTACAATTCTTTGTTACACTACTATAAATATTTTTCTCAAGATTATTGTGTGCATGGGGGCAGCTAGATGGTGCAGTGGATAAAGCACTGGCCCTGGATTCAGGAGGACCTGAGTTCAAATCTGGCCTCAGACACTTGACACTTACATGCTGTGTGACCTTGGGCAAGTCACTTAACCCTCACTGCCCCACTAAAATAAAATAAAATAGATTATTGTGTGCATGAATCAGTCAGTATTCACGCCAACAGCCATTTATTAAGTACTTACTATGTACCAGGAACTGTCCCAAGCCTCAGGGATACAAAGAATAGCAAAAACGTGCAGAAGGTAGACAGGGGTAAGGAGATAGATCATTCCAGGCATGGGGCATAGCTAGTACCAGAGTCTGGAAGATGGGAAATGGAGAGTTGCTGGAATGACAAGTTTGTGGAGGAGAGTAAAGTATAAGAAAGTGGGAAAGCAAAGGGCTATAGAACTGTGCATACCCTTGATCCAGCAGTACCACTGCTGGGTTTATATAACACAGACATCCCTAAAAAGAGAAAAAGACCTATTTAGACAAAAATATTGATAGCGGCTCTTTTTGTGGTGGCTAAGAATAGGAAATCAAGGAAATGCTCATCAATTGGGGAATAGCTGAACAAGCTGTGGTATATGATAGTGATGGAATATTATTGTGCTATAAGAAATGAGAAGCAGGATGATTTCAGAAAGGCCTGGAAAGACTTGTATGAACTAATGTAGAGTGAAGTGAGCAGAACCAAGCAATATTGTTTGATGAAGAACTGTGAATGACTTAACTATTCTCAACAATACAATGATCCAAGACAATCCCAAAAGACTATTGATGAAACATATGATCCACCTCCAGAGAAAGAACTGATTTTGGTGGAACACAGACTGAAGCAAACTATTTTTCACTTTCATTTTTTTTTATTCAAAATGACTCACATGGTAATGTTTTTACATAATCGTACATGTATAACCTATATGTGATTGCTTACTACCTCAGGGAAGGGTGAGGGGAGAGAGGGAAAGAGGAATAGAATTTGGAACTCAAAACTTTAAATAAAAATGCTTGTTTTTTAAAGAGAGAGAGAAAAAAAATTTTTTAGTGAGGCAATTGGCGTTAAGTGACTTGCCCAGGGTCACACAGCTAGTAAGTGTTAAGGGTCTGAGGTCCGATTTGAACTCAGGTCCTCCTGACTCCAGGGCCGGTGCTCTATCCACTGCGCCACCTAGCTGCCCCTGAGAGAGAAAATTTAAAAAGAAAAGAAAAGAAAATGGGAAAGGTAGGAAAGGGCCAGGCTATGAAGAGCATTGAATGACAAACAAAATAGCTTCTGCTTGATTCTGAAGATAATAGGGAGGTATCAGAGATCTTTAAGCAGGGGAGTGACCTGTACAGACCTACCTTTTAGAAGAATCACCTTGGCAGCTGAGTGGAGGATGGATGGAGTGGTGGGAGACTTGAAGGGCAATAGATGATAAGAGCCTGAGCAATGGTTCTGGCTTATGAATGGAGGGAAGGGACATTTAAGAGAGACATGAATGGAGAAATGACATGACTTGGCACATTGTATGCATTGTTATTATTGGCCACAATGATTCATCACGACTGTCAGAGAGGGCCTGGGATCTGGATTGGATGAGGGGAAGGGGCCTGATACATCAAATGCTACATCTTTGAAGTTTTGCAAATATGTTTCAATGCATGGATTTCAGGTCTGAACATCAGTGGTGTAGGTACACTAACATCTTTTTTTTTTTCTCTCTACATGAAAGAAATCTTATCAAATACCCAGATATGGTACAGGGAGTTGGAATGATGTCAATGTCAGTGATCTGGGAAATCTTGGGAAGGAAACATCCACATTTCTAGGATAGATTTAAGTCAGCCCAAGACAAAATGAGCATTTCTAAAAAGTCTGGTGCCTTCTCTGTGTTTGCGTAGAACTGGAGAAGGGGTACTCAGCAAGTAGTGAAAAGAAGGCTAGCTTTGGAGTCAAAAGGCCAGGGTTCAAGTCCTGACTCTTCCATTTCCTGCCTTTGTTACTTTTGACTCATAAGAGCTTCTATTTATGCCTGAATATGTTACTCTCCAGAGCCTTCAATGGCTCTCTATTGCATCTAGCATAATTGCAAGCTTCTTAGCTTAGTCAGGCATTCAAGGCTTATTATCTGGCTCAGTCACCCTTTGCAGTCTTATTTAAAATTAATCCCCTCCACCCACTCTCTGTTAATCAGTCTTTCTAGCTCTTCCACATATTTGTACAAGCTTTCCCTTCTCCCCACCAACCCATTCAAAATGTACTCCTTGCTTATCTCTATCAAAATCATTCATTTTTTTCAAGGTTTAAATGGAAAGCTGTGAAGCCTTCTCTGATCCACCCTTGTCCCTATTTTATTCCTCTTTGTCAGTGTTCTCCTCTCCTCCCATTACTTGGTATTTCTCTAATAGAATGCTCAGGCAATGGGGGCAGGTAGGTGGTGCAGTGGATAAAGCACCAGCCCTGGATTCAGGAGGACCTGAGTTCAAATCCACCTTCAGACACTTGACACTTACTAGCTGTGTGACCCTGGGCAAGTCACTTAACCCTCATTACCCTGAAAAAAAAATTCTCAGGCAAGGTCTTTGTTGTTGTAGCACCCATCCCAGGACCTCCAAGGTAGAAAGTTTTTAATGGTTACTCATTGAATTAAAATGATTATTACATTATAATTTGCCTAGTTCCATCCTCAGGACAACCTTGTGAAATCTAGTAGAGGTATTATTATCCTCATTTTTTGGATGAGAAAAACAGACACAGAGGACTTACTCAAGGTCACAAAACTAGTGTCCAGGGTAGAATCCGAGCCCAGGTTACTTCTTACTCCAGGTCCAGAATACCTGTCGTTAAGCCATGTGACTTATTTTCATTTCTCCTTGCCTCAGATTCCTCAGCTAGGAAATGAAGATGAATTGATTTAGACAGAACATGCTCTCCCAGGCCTAGAACTTCGATCAGAATGGAGAGCCTGACTCTTGCACCCATTCAGTAGGGATTCACCTGGAAAATGTCCACAAGCAGCCATTTATTTGTGAAAATTTGGGTGCAGCCACCCACTTGCAGGGTCACCCCTGCCAAAATGTTGACACTTACTAGCTGTGTGACCCTGGGGAAGTCACTTAACCCCTCATTACCCTAAAAAAAAAAAGAATTCTCAGGCAAGGTCTTTGTTGTTGTAGCACCCAAAATGTTACAAGCTGAAATGTTGTTCAAGGACTCCATCAAGGAATAAAACAACGTTTATAGCCTGTGGTGCAAAGGTAGCAAGATGGGAATGTCATTCAATAGATCATTATTCCCTCATGGGTCTGAGACTAAGCAAGCCATTCCTCCTGCCATTGTCTTTTTAGTATGAATGAAGCAAGGAAGATGACTCCATCCCATCTTTGATCCATAGCGAGAACTTCCGGGGAAAACCCAAGAGGTAGCGCATTTATTATGTTGAGATTCCAATGAAAGTCTCCACTTAGGAGGAGTGAAAAATGATGGGCCCCTTCCAGGGAGACAGAAGAATCCCCCAGGGCACGCCTCAGGAACACAACTGTCTCTTTGCACCAAATCTATATTCCTTTTCATTCCTAGGTATTGTCTTTCAAGAAACCACGAGCACAATGCAAATTTTTATGCACCTAAGGGCTGTGTGCTCAGAATAGTGATAGGCCCCCTGTGGCATCAAGGGAAAAAATGAAAATCTTTGCTAATTAGGTACCTTTGTAATGAGCAAATGTAATGATTTCTATTATGCAACCAAGTATGCGAATTTCTCTCGTTTTCAGCTGTAATTCTTCATTGCTATGTAAGTCCTAATTTTATTTTTCAGATCAATAGTTGGTACGCAGAGCTAATGAATGTGAAATGTTAATATGGTATCAAATAGCAAATTAGGCTTCTTGGAGCTCGGAACATCGTTCTAATCAGGAGACATGCTGGTGGCACAACCGGCGGAGGGGAATGAATCCCTTGCGCAGTGGACTGTTCTGAAGCCCTTCCTGGTTCAGGCAGGCCTGAAAAATCACAAAGGGGCTTTGAGTCAATGCTTTCATCTCCTAGGCCTGTCTCATAAACTCCATGTGGTTCTGAAATGTGTTTTCTCAGGGGGTGTCATGCGTATCTGCTTTCTGTTGCCCTGGCTCAGCCAACGATGATTGCAATCAATGGGAAAGACTTTCATGGGGGAGTTTTACGATAGTGGGTCTAGGGGCCTCCAGATGAGATGAACTCAGTTGCATTTTATTGCTAATTGACCAGATATCCTTCCTGGAATCTCCTTAAAGTAGTTTGGAATTCAGTTTTCATCTGTAACCACTGGAAGCTTTGGAGAATTACAGGAGGCCTTGGATAGTTTTACCGGCCCTGAGTTTGAGAGCGCTCTCTCGCCAGGATTTTTAACAGGCTGGTCAAAACATTGGTGGGCGGGGCCGTAGACCCCGGTGGCCACGCCCCCATCACCCATGGGCCTCATCTCTGCGGTGGAACTGTCTGAGGCTGTTAATCCCACGCCAGTGTCCACCTTTGAGTAAATAGCTGCTTCCCTACACTGTCCAGCTAACGTCAGGGAAAGCAACTGCATTTGGATAGAGTTTGAGAACCCTTGTAGTCTGACACCCAAGAGAGTGGGCTGGGCTTTGAGTCCGGAGGCCTGGGCTTAATACTTGACTCCGACATTGAGTGACTGGCATGAACACAGGGTAGTCATTTCACCGCTATGAGCTAGCCTTAGTTTCCTCATCTGTAAAATGGAGATAAGAATATCATACTACATTTCTCCTATTGATATTTAAATGTGTTCAATATGGGGAGCCCTCTGGTGTGGTAACTTTCACATGCAGATTGGCAATTGATCTATAAAGAGTCAATGTCTCGGATATTGAGAAATTAAGTGACATGTCCAAGGTCATTCAGTCAGTCACTAAGCATTTATTAAGCACCTACTATGTTCCAGTCTCTTTGCTAAAGGCTGGGGATACAAAGAAAGGCAAAAAACCCTCCAACAAAACGCAAGCCTTACTCTTGAGGAGCTCACAGTCCAATGTGAGAGAAAACACAAAAACAACTATTTACAAATGTAATGATTGGAATGACGCCACCTACTGGAGACTTGCTGTGGAAAGCTCCGCCATGAGGAAAATGCCTCAGAGGCATTGTGGCTTTTCCTTGGCGTCAGGAAATGACGTTTGCTCATGGGTGCTGTCTATCAAGGCTACCAGCCAATCAACTGGAGGAGCCTCCTATGGTCTGGGAGGAGACAGGAAGGAGGAAAGGGAGCCTGCGAAAAGAGCGCTGGCCTTTTTGGTTTCCGGACTGGATGGTGGTGGCGGCAGAGGACTTCACAGGAGATTTGAGGAAAGATAGGAATGCCAGGCTGTTAGAATTCTGTTCTCAATCTTTTTCTTTCTATTTTCCAATAAACCCTTAAAAACCTAAACTCGTTTTATCAGTGATTTTTAGTCAGTTTCCCCCAAACTGGGGGAACACATTAGAATCCACATTTAGAATCTTAAATTACACACAAATAAGCTGCATGCAGAATAAATTGGAGATAATCGATGGCATACAATCACAGGTAATAAGAAACAGGGCAGAGCAGGATTTGAATCCAGGTCTGACTCTAAATGTAGTATGAAAGAAATCTTGGTGCAGTGGAAAACTGGAATCAGAAGAGATCAGGGTTTGAATCCTGTCTCTGATACTTATTATTAATAGAATTAGCCAGCCAATTAACATTTATTAAGCATTTACTGTGTGCCAGGGACTAAAGGCTAATCATAGACAAATTACTTTAACTCTCTGTGGCTCAGTTTTCTCACCTGTTAAATAGGGACAATAACTATACCTGTAGTAGTTACCTAACCTGGGTGAAGCAGTGGGGCACAGAGGTTAGAGAGCCAGCCTTGTAGGCAAGAAGAACAGTATTTGAGTCCTGACTATGACAGATATTGGCTGATGACCCTGGGCAAGTCATTTAACCTCAGTTCTCCTACTCTGTAGTTCTCTAAGACTGTTAATTACAGGTGAGTTGCCCATCTGATGATGAAATAACAGATCCAGACTTTTTTTTAAAGCTATCTATCTCACAGAGAAGCAGTGAAGCTCCCCCACTTCCAAGTCCCAGGTAAAATCTTTCCTTCTCCAGGAAGCCTTTCCCAATCCCCCTTCTAGTGCTTTCCCTTTCCTGATTCTCTCCAATTTCTCCTGTCTCTAACTTGTCTGCACATATTTGTTTGCATGTTGTCTCCCCCACAAGACTGTGAGTTCCTCCAGGGCAGGGAGTGTCTTTTGCCTCTCTTTGTATCCTTGGTGCTTAGCACAGTGCACGGCACACAGTAGGTATTTAATAAATGTTTATTGATTTATTGGCAATGTGTACAAAGTCTTTGCTGATGTTAAAGAGCTATATTCATACCAGTTATCATTATGATGATTAAAAGCAGAATTCCCAGGAGTAAGGGATGCTACGGCCATTTCCTGAGGTGAATAAGATTGCCGCTCTGGTTATTAGGGTCTATGATCCAATAATTCTGTGAACTCCATTTCTCTTTGTCACTGGTGACACTTTGAACCTGAGGTACAAAATAATAATTCAAACAACAGTTGGATCGCTAGAGTGCTATATCGAAGTGCAGGGAGATTAAAATAACTTGTCCAGAATTAGTCTGAGATTGTCAGTGAATCAGCAGAAAATCTCCAGGACCTGGGACAGCCATATGGAAAGACATAGTTAAGAGTTGGACTGGATGAGAAGGTGTCAAAAGGTGTTACTAACCATACCATACATTTTATAGAGTAGTTCACCAACATCTTCACAGTGAACATGGAAAGTGGTTACTATGAGTATTATTATCCTCAAGAGGAAACTGTGACCTGGGCTAAGAAACAATACCCTGGGCTTCAGTTTCCTCCAGATCTGGGATCCCATATCTTAACAAGGCCACAGATTCTTTGAACACCCAGGAATGATAGCATGCACTTTCCAATACCACTGGGCTAGATGCCCTCTGAGATGCCTTCTAGCTCCAGACAAATGGCCCAATGATGCTCAGGTAGAGTGACTTGCCTAGGTCACAAGGCTAATGAGCATCAAAGGTTAGATTCAAACCAGATTTGATGTGTCCTGGCTCCAAGGTCAACACCTTCCACTTTATCATCCTGCCTTCAGGGTATTGACAGTATAAAAGATCTTGGCATGCTCGTAATTTTTTTTTTAAAGCTAGAAATTGAAGGATAGAAACTAATAGAGAATCAAATGTGTTTCCTAACTGCGCTAGAGCCTGAAATTTTATGTTTACCCATAACATTTTCTCTTTGCAATAAAAAAAAAATCTAAATGTGATAGGAAAGCAGCAGGGAACCCCCAAAGAGTGCAGTTATCACTCACCTGAGAGAGCAGCCATTTAAAAGCACGCTTTTCCTTGTGGCACCCTTGCTTATAAACATTTCATGATAAATCCGTCCCCAGCTAACGTCTGAGATCGTTTAAACAGAGGGCAGAGTAGTCTCCGGTGTTCCATGGAGGGATAATGAGTTGTAGTCCCCACCCCCCACCCCAAGGAACAGGAAATCTTCTCCATTTGAACATTTGCTCTCCCTTTTTGAATGGATGAGAACATCAATCTCAAAAGAGAGAAAGAGAGCTAGGGGAAAGGGAGGGTGAAAGGCCAAGGGAATAGACTGAGTTATAGGGTTATTTCTCTACATCATCCAAACATGTGCCATCTATCAGGCCTGGCGCATGTAAATCGCACCAATGGAATGTGACAAACATGACTTCACTGTGATTTGTAAAGGAGGGCAGGGATCTTACAATCTCTGGGAAATCCAAGTCCCATGGGGACCAGAAGGTAATAGAAAGGCTCAGCATGGACGCAAATGGGCTAAAGCCCATTACCAGCCAGGACTTGTGCACAGGAAGGCGTAGAAGAGATAGCCTCATGGGATTGTGCAACAAGTCAAGCCGGTGGGCTGGTCTTTTAGTGAGAACTGGAGGCAACAGCTGGATGGGCTGGACTCTACGTTGGCAATCCCTGAGATTGTCAGCAAATCAGGAGAAAGTCTCCAGGGCCTGGGGCCAATTTATGGAAAGACCCAGACAAGAATTGGACAGAGTGAGAAGGTGTGGAGGAGCATCATTACCTACTCATTGGAACCATATAGATCCATCAAGGTATGAGTATGTCCGTCAATAAGCATTTACTGGGGCAGCTAGGTGGTGCAGTGGATAGAGCACTGGCCCTGGAGTCAGGAGGACCTGAATTCAAATCCAGCCTCAGACACTTAACACTTACTAGCTGTGTGACCCTGGGCAAGTCACTTAACCCCAATTGCCTCACTAAAAAAACAAAACCAAAAACAAATAAGCATTTATTAATTTCCAACTTTGTGCCAAGGATGGAGTATCTAACCCAGACAATCACAGTTTTACATTACGTTGGTCTCTTTAGTGAGTTTGCCACTGAGATGCGATGAGTGTGATGTGGTCAAAAGAGAGTTGACCTTGGAGTGAGAAGGGTCTGGGTTCCAATCTCTGATGCTTCCTAGCAGTTTTTGTTTCCTGCTCTGTAAAATGGACTGACCTCTGATGTGGTTATAAGGGTCAAGGAGATTTCTAGGTGAAATCCTTTGCAAACCTCAAAGCACCACATAAAGATGAGCCTGTTAAAGGCTAAAATTCTAGTTAGTCTGTCTAAAATATCTAATGAATGGTCGCCAATAAATTATAAGCTTTAGCAAGAGTTAGTCTTTTAAGCATTTATTAAGGAGAATAAGAATTTGGTAAAGAGAGAAGAAAAGGCCTACATTCATCTATCTATTAAAGGGAGAGCACATTTCTAGCTCTGCTCTCCAACAGAGTCCAAAGGAAAAAGCGAGACAGTGCGCCAGTCTCTTCCTTCTTCCTCCCACTAGCCAACATCACTCCCTGATGCCAAAGAAAAGACTCCTGGTCTTGCCCTCAAAGACCTTCACTTCATGGGCGGAACTCTTCTACAGTAAATCTCCAGCAGGTGGCGTCATTCCAATCGTTACAAGCCCATTTTTTGGCCTTGATGCTAGTTTGGTTTAACTCAATTAAGTCCAATTACAAAGAAACATTGGATGA
The DNA here is from genome assembly GCF_019393635.1 of Dromiciops gliroides. Taxonomy (NCBI): domain Eukaryota; kingdom Metazoa; phylum Chordata; class Mammalia; order Microbiotheria; family Microbiotheriidae; genus Dromiciops; species Dromiciops gliroides. The sequence goes on from NC_057865.1 coordinate 17,670,982, forward strand.
ACTCGGGTGGCCCCAGTCCAGTCACATTTGTGGTTCTTTTTTGGAGCCATGTTGGGGTGATAGGGAAAATCTCAGCTCTAGAATCCCCCTTCCCTCCTCCTCCACCCCAATAAGGCAAAGAAATGGTATACCTTGACCATAACTTGCCCTCCACCATTGCTTTGTAAAGAGCTCATTCACAGAGGGATGTAGGGACAGGATGATTCCTGACCATCCCACAAAGGCCACATCCCTCCCTCTCCAACTGCCCCGTTGAACTGGGCACAGCATCAGAATTCAAGGAAAGTTCTCCTCATGTTGGTGGATCCCCTTGAATGGGTCTCTAGGAGGGCTGGGGCAAGAGACTCAGAGAGCGAACTGTCCTAGTTCAGTTGAGGGCTATGTGGTGGGAAAGAATGCTCACATCAATGAGATGACAAGTCACAGACGAACTGGGTTATTGGGCCGCCCTGAGCGGGGCATGGTGCAGTCAGAATCCTTCTGTCTTTGTGTGACATTTGAGACAATGGTAAAATAGAATGCAGTCCGCAAAACTTCTTTGCTGACAGTTTTTGGGAAGCTGATTCCCTGCATCCACATATCTCAAGGTGTTTACGTTGTTACAGTGCCTTTGTACATGCTACATAACTAGGGGTCAGTTTGAGCCTGTGAATGCCCGGAGTCAAAGTTTTGGATGTCTGGACACTTATGCTTTGCTGTACTCCTGGTTTTAATGGAATCCATCTCTCCACAGTTCTCTCCCTACAATGCTAAGTAGTCAGAGTATCCTTGGTTGAAAGACTCTCATAGAAGTGATTAAGATTGTTGATGAAAAAATGTGATGTTCCCTTAAAAGCTAGTGTCCTGAGGAAGCACTGGCTGTGGGATTTCTGGAAACAAAGTCATACTTTTTTGTTTCTTATACAGTGAATTTACAGGTAGGGGACTAATTGATCCTTTTTGCATTTAACTCTTAAGAATGATTTAATGGGGGGCAGCTAGGTGGCACAGTGGATAAAGCACTGGCCCTGGATTCAGGAAGACCTGAGTTCAAATATAGCCTCAGGGGGCAGTTCGGTGGCTCAGTGGATGAAGCATCCACCTTGGATTTGAGAAGACCTGAGTTAAAATACAGCCTCAGACCCTTGATACTTACTAGCTGTGTGACCCTGGGCAAGTCACTTAACCCTCACTGCCCCAAAACTGAGGAAACTGAGGGTCTTTAGGGAGAAAGTGACTTGCTCAAGGCCATATCATCATAGATTTAAAACTGGAAGGGACCAGAGGCCACCTAGTGTAACCCCTTCATTTTATAGATGAGGACACTGAGGTTCAGAGAGGTACATCACCTGCCAAAACAATGGAGTAAGCAGTAGAGTGGGAATTTGAACCCAGGTCCTCTGACTCTCAATCCTCTGATACTCCTTCAAGTCACATGGTATTCTACTGATAATCTATTAACATCCCATCCTAGACAAAAGAAAGTGAACCAACTGATGTAAAGTGAGCAGAACCAGGAGAACAAAACAGACAATAGACAAACAACTTGGAGAGACTTAGGAACTCTGATCAAAACAATAGAACTCAGGGTGATTTTGGCCAAATCATGATGGAGCTGGTCATGCCCCTCCAGATAGAGGCAGATGGAAACACTTTACTCTTTGGGGGCGCGGCTAAGGGGGGATTTGTTTTGCTTGATGACATATGTTTTAATGGGTTTTGTGTTTCTTGCTTTTAATGAGTGAGGAACGGATGAGGTGGGAGGAAGAGAATTTGGAACGGACTATAAAATAAAATTCGGTAAAAAAAAAAGAACAGAAAGAAAAGTGAACTCATTTCAGAATCTTAGAAGAAAGAAAGCCCACAGAAAGAGACAAATCATTACATTGGGTACTTTGGTCACCAATCAATCAATAAGCAATAAGCAAACATTTATTAAACTCTAGGATTTCTATCAGGCTCCTTGATCCTCAACAGTGCCCAGCACTATACTAAGCTCTGGAGCAGACACTGGATAAGACTATCCCACAGGAAATCAGTACCAGAAATTGCTTGAGAAGCTTCAGAGCTGTTTCCTCTAGGACACAGTAGGACCTCTAGGACAAAGTAGAAACTCCTCTATTTAGTACGTAAATCCATTCACACACAGGCTCTAAGTGACCTTTCCCAGTTTCTTGCACATCCCTCTTTTCCTCCACACTGTGTATTAGTCAAATACTCATGTGTGGCGTTTATCTCCCACCTCCATGCCTTTGCCTAGGCTGTATCCCCTGCTTGGAATTCTCTTCCTTCTCACCTCCTTCTTTTAGACTCTCTCAGTGGCTTCAAAGTTGCACTCAAAAGCTCCTTCCTACAGGAGACTGTTCTTGATCTCTGTTACTAGTGCCTCTCTCTTTCCCTGGAAATCACTTTGCAATTAGGATCATTGGATCATAGATCTGGAGCAACAAGACATTTTAGGGGTCATGATGTCCAATCTCTCCTCATTTTACATTTGAAAAAACAGAGGCTGGAAGAGATAAAGTACTTATCCAAGGTCACACAGGTAATAAACTTCAGAGGAAGGATTTGAACCCGGGTTCTCTGTCTCCAGTTAGTGCCCTCTCCTCTGTGTTGCTTCTCTTTTGTTTTGTATCTGTTTTGTCTCTGTTCATTTGTAAACATCTTCTCTAGAATCAAACAGAAGTTGTTGGAAAGCCTGGAATCAGGAAGATTCATCTTCCCGAGTTAAAATCTGAACTCAGACATTTACTAGCTGTGTGACCCTAGGTGAGTCACATAACTGTTTGCCTTGGTTTCCTTGTCTGTAAAATGAGCTGCAGAAGTAAATGGCAGAAAAAAAGAAGTAAATGGCAGTATCTTTGCTGCAGTACCTTTGCCAAGAAAAGCCCAAATGGGGTTACAAAAAATTGGACATGAATAAACAAGAACGACTTCTAGTGTCTAGCACGAGGAAGGTATTTAGCAAATGCTTGTGGAGTGAATGTGGGAACAGGTGGGAAATTGGAGTCTAGACAGGAAAAGAAGGAATGGTGTCTTGGGATCTGGTCTGAGCATTTGGATTTGCACTATAGCCAGATAAATATAATATAAGCCAAGGGATGGGGGTCAAAGGTTGGGGAGAGAGAGACAGAGAGGGGGGAAAAGGGAGAGGGAAAGGGAAGGAGGGAGGGAGGGGGAAAGAAAGAGAGAGGGGGGTAGGCAATATTCTCTTTGGAAAATCTGAGGAGATAGAACTGGGGGTGTGGGAGATCTTGGGAGGGCTCAGTGGAGCTGAGTTTCAAATGATGAGAAGAATAATGAAAGGTGGAGATTGTGTGCCTGGCATTGGCACAGCAAGCCCAAATGCAAGGAGGTGGGAGATGGCAGAGTTCTTTCAAATAGAACCTTCTTTTATTTCGTAAAGAGCTTTTAAGATGTTAGGTCTAGACCTGAAGGCTTTGGACAAATCATTTTTCAGGCTGAAGATATTCTCTGCTTTTTTCATCTCTTGCTGTGGAGAGTTGGGGGTGGGGAGATTTCCTTCTTCTCATACATGGTGGTTAAAGATTATGAGACAAGGAATCACTTGTTCCCATCAGTTCTCAAGCAGCTCTGTGACATCAGCACAAGATGGGAGTCATTTCGATGTTTTGGCCAAACCTTGGGAAAGGAGTTTGCATTAACTGCTCTTTCACTTCACTCAGACCAAGCCAGATTTCCCCAGTTTACCTCCTAGAAAAACTAAAATACCCACATGAGGCCAACGATCATTTCCGATGACCCAATTCTGAGCCCTCACATCCAGCTCACTCGATGGCATCCCTTCTGTTCACCAGATCTTCACTGACTATTCATTTACTCAGTTTCTCAGTCCTGACTTGGAGACACAGGAATCTCATTATATGATCTCTCTTGCAATATTCCACAGGCAGCCTTTCACTCATTAGCTGCCTCATGGTTCAATAGGTACCAGGAAAAAAATCTTACTTCTCAAGTCATTTGCTATCCTAACTTTTACCCATGAAGTGGGTAAGTTAAAAGACATTTTCCCCTTCTCCTCTGAATTCTTACTAGACTCTGTATCCAATTTGGGGGAAAGAATACTTTAAAGAACAGCAACAGCAAACAACAACAGAGGGAATTCTGAAGCCAACTTGAGTTTCTTGGCTTCTACCCAATTATTTATGTTTCTAATAGAGGCATTGAGTGGAAAAGGACCTTCCCAGATTGTTTTCTGATCTCCCTACTTCCAGTTAAGATTAAACCCACGCCAGAAGGACAATTGCCTGCCCATTTCTTTAAACTCACCCAGAGGAGTGTATACACATTTCAGAGAGTTATGCTTTTACATAATTATTTATTTCAAGGCTTCAATGTATCTCACTAGTACAGTTACGCCCCCCCAGCTCACATTTATATAATGCTTTGAAGTTTGCAAATTGAGAGGCAGCAACATACAGTGAATTGAGGGCTGTCTCCGGATTTTGAGCAAACTCTAATGCAGGTAAGTGAGTGTTAAATCAGCTATGAGTGTGGTGTGCAGTGCGTGTGTGTGTGTGTGTGTGTGTGTGTGTGTGTGATGTGACTTCAGGAACAATAGCTCTGTACAGGTAATCTTAATCAAAGACAGAAATTTTACATGTGCACACACATACTTGTAGGACAATAACTTTCTCCTGCAGGTCCTATTCCTAAAGTTTTAAGATTTCCTTATAGCCCTCCCTGTATCATCTTAGGTATAGATAGGTATTAAGGTATATATCCTATTAGGTATCAAAGCTACTTAAGAGTGCCCTGCTCAGTCACATGTGTTCCATAAAGACCTGAAAGGACTAGGTCTCAATTAAGGCAATGAAAATAGTACCTCAGAAGCAGGTGCTCTCAGGTGTAAACCACAGAATCCAACCAACCTTTGTCAACAGAAGCTCTGTTTGACTGAAGAACATGAGATGCCTCCCCCAGGGTCTTGAAGGAACACCAATCAAGAGACCAAGATCAGCCATTTCTCACGTTTGAGAGCCCAGGTCACCTATGGACACACATCCTTGTGGATCTCACTAAATAAATACATAAATGTATACATTGTGTTTTCACTATTTTGTCTTTCTGTGTATACCTAGCACTCAGCACAGTGCCTGGCACATAGTAGGTGCTTAGTTAATGCCCATTGATTGCTGACTGACTGAAGGGGGCAAAGTGTTTTTTGCTGCCTATAGATTGTAGGTACAAGGGATTGGTTACCTCGCCCCATTTGGCCAAAGCTCAGGATGTCACTTTCTCTCCTTGTAGTCTCTTGCCATCTCCAAATACTCTATGCAGTCAAGTTGAGGTTTAACACTAGCTTCTTCTTCTTCTTCTTCTTCTTCTTCTTCTTCTTCTTCTTCTTCTTCTTCTTCTTCTTCTCCTTCTTCTTCTCCTTCTTCTTCTTCTTCTTCTTCTTCTTCTTCTTCTTCTTCTTCTTCTTCTTCTTCTTCTTCTTCTTCTTCTTCTTCTTCTTCTTCTTCTTCTTCTTCTTCTTCTTCTGGACAATGAGAGTTAAGTGACTTGCCCAGGGTCATACAGCTAGTAAGTGTCAAGTGTCTGAGGCTGGATTTGAACTCAGGTCCTCCTGAATCCAAGGCCAGTGCTTTATCCACGGCACCAACTAGCAGCCCCTTAACACTAGCTTCTTAACCCAAGCTGGCCCTAGCAATAGATGTTCTGCCTGGTCTTCTTGACCTGGAGCAGGGAGTTGATGGTAGTAAAATAACACAGAATAAATATTATCTTCCCCTTTCCTCTGTTCCTCCTATACTAGATGAAAATTTTAGCCAGGATCAGATTCCATCTTTGCATTAAAAACTACCCTCAGACCACCTGGAGGACCCTCATGGCCAATGGAGCTATACTTTGAGAAGCATAACTTGAGAGGGTTCAGGAATTGGGAAAGCCAATTTTTCTTTTTGACTGAATCTCTAGAGCCTCTGGGATACCCAGAAGGGTAAGTAAAAAAGTGTGGGAGTCCCCAAACCCCCAGTTTTTCTTCGCCCTGGCTTCTCTTGCAGCAGGCTGCCTCTGTTCTAGACTCTTTAGCCTGTCTGTCCCATACTCCTGTTTGTCTAGAATCTTCCATGATGGAGGCTTCTATGTGTAATGGGATGATTGGTCACTGAGGGCCCAGTCCTTGGTTCATGAGTGGATCTGCTCTTTCTGGTAGACTATATGTAATAATATAATATTATAATATGTAATATTCATATTCGATATATCAAATTTCCTGCCTATTTTTTGTCAAACACATGGATGCTTGAAGAGCCTTCTTCAGCTGTGAGTGACTGAACAGCTAGTGCTATGTTGACAAAGAGCCTTCTGTTTGACTGCAGAGCTGAATTCAGGGTGTAGACAAAAGGCTCAGCCAGATGATCTCTCACTCTCTCTCCAGGTGGCTTTTGAAGGAGGTTTCTTGGGAGTCATTGGGTTGGGGAGAGTCACAACACCGTATCTTCTACCCAGATGCTGTGTGTCCAGGAGCACATGGTGCTCTTTCTTTTGCATTCATTTTTTGTGATCTTGGGTGAATGAATATCTGGAGATGGGATTGACCAGATTAAAACCTTATAAGCTTTGAAAGTTCAGAAGAACCACCACAGCTTTTCTCAGCAACCAAAGCTAACAGCAGCAGTAGCTGAGTCTGGTGAGGAATCAGGCCTAAGAAATGACCAAGTTGACAAAGCCTAGAAGATTACTTGTCAGCAGAGACACTTGATTCTGCAAACAGAGAACCCAGTTGAGCCAGAGAGTGATTCATCTATCATCAACACCACATCTAGAAGTGTGGTTAGTGAGTACTCCAAGAAAGGAGAAAAGGACTCCCAGAGCCGGGAATTTTAAGGTACGCTAGACCCCATGTGTTTTCACTGGCGTGCTTTAATAACTTTGTGCCTTCAATTTGAGCTCCCCATCCCCAGGAACTTGTGTATAGAGAGAAGAGTGTTTCCCCCCGCCCCCAACCCCAGTTAGAGAGATAGTTTTGTCTCCAATTTCATTGTTATACCTTTTCCGTAACGTCCCTTTTGTAAATGCTTATTTATATATCATCTGGCTGATTCATGTTGGAGGGATCATACTAGATGGGGACTCATGAGTACTAGAAACTCTAGACCCTTGAGGTTACCCAATGATAGAACCCTGAGGGGAAAAGCAGTTGATTGTGCTCTGGGTACCCAGCTTGCTAGTTAGAATGGGGGTAGGGGAAGCAGAATGAAGGGGAATGTTCTGTTTGTAGAAGGGTGTGGGAGGAATTCTCTGGACAGTGACAAACATCTCCCTGTCAGTGACATAGAAATAGGAAAGCCAAAAGCCAATCAGACATGCCTGAGCAAGAACACGACCTTCCCTTTAGAGTCCATGGTCCTCATCTCCATCACAGAGCTGCCTAGCCATGGAAGGTATTCAGGATCCATGTGTCCCATGTATTGACTAAAGAATGACAAGAGCTTCTGAAGAGCAAGAAAGCTTCTTCAGGAAAAGAACTTTCATTTTGTGTCTTTGTATTCCCAGCACAGCGGCTGGCAAATGAGTAGGTGATTAATAGATGCTTGGGGTTTTGGGGAGGGCAATTAGGGTTAAGTGACTTGCCCAGGGTCACACAGCTAGTGTCAAGTGTCTGAGGCTAGATTTGAACTCAGGTCCTCCTGAATCCAGTTCTGGTGTTTTATCCACTGTGCCACCTAGCTGTCCCCAATAAATGCTTGTTGACTGATTGGATTGATCCCCTTCTTCCCACTGACAGAGCCTGAAGAGCCCTGTACTCAAGAACCTGATTCCCTCACTGATCATATCCTTGCTTGCCATTACCACTGCTCCTCTCCTCCCCCATCAACCAATCAGCAACCAACAGGCATCTATTAATGGCTTAATATGTGCCAGACCTTGTGCTAAGCCTCAGACTGCTCATGTCCCATATCAGGCCATAAATCATCCCTTGGGTGAGTTAAATGCCCTATTAGAAAGTCCCCTTGCATTAAGCATTACTAGCTTCTCTGACCCTTTTATGGCAATCTCCCAAGACCCAAGATGCCTGGCCTGACCTGGCTGAGCACAGACAAAAGGCACCAAGAGAATTGAGTCACGGTGCTGTTTGCTTGATGCTAACATGCTACATATAAGCAGACCAAAGCTTTGGCTCTGACACCCTTTTCCTGGTACCCTTCATTATCCTCCCAGAGACACAGTTCACTATAGTTTGGCTTCTACTGCATTTGGGGGTATGCTTGCAAACCATCCAGTAGCCACACAAATGAGAGGGACGTGGGCTAGGTTTGTCCCACTGGCTCCCTTCCATCCTCCTATGGGAGGCTGCCATGATTTCCTTGTCAACTATGAATCGGATGTGTGGGCTTCCATAACAACTTTGTGATGCTAACAGCTAATGCCCATGGGCATCTGATGGAAGATTTTGCTTCCTGATGATCGTCTTTTAAGAACCGATGTTCTTTCTCACTAATAGGTCCCTAACCATCCCATTAGACTTCTCTCCAATCATCCGCACACCCGCTGTACCTCAGCACCAGGATGAGTATCCTATCGGGGTTGCTTGGAAGGTATTTCCTGAAGCCCTGGGGTAGGAGGAGATGCTCATTTGGGGAACAGTGGGAGGTTTTAAGTCAGCAAAGGGCCCAATTGCTACGTGATCTTTTTCCAGGTTGTCTCATTCTACGATAATGTAATAATCACCCAAATTTCTTTGGTGAATTTAAGATCTACAAAGCCATTTCCTCACAACTGCTCTCTGGTGTAGGGAGAACATGCATCATTGTTTCCAGTTCACAGCTCCTCCTGAGGTCCAGATTCAGCCCCTCATCAGCTGGTCAGCCTATATAATCTACATTAGCAAAACAAAACGGTAGCCCACAACATGTCACCCGTAAATGTTTCCCTTAGAGGATTATGGGAAGGCTGTAATGAGAGCATTTTTGTAGTGTTTCCCAGGTACGAAAATGCACTTGAGAAGTGTGACAAAATGGAGAGAGAGTACTGGCCTTGGAACCCACAAGTCCAGAAGCCTCTGACCTATCTATCCAGCTTTGAGATGGCCAACAAATCATTTTACCGCTCAAGGCTTGGGCAGCTCCCCAAGACTGTAAGGTGCACAGAAGGTGCCAATCTGCTTTGGTAGAGGGTTGTCTTCACATGGGAGTTCTCTCTCCAAAAGAAAGCATAGCTCTAGTCCTCCATATATAAATATGCATTAATGTTATTAGTCAATTCTCTAGCATGGCAGGTCCCAATTAACAATGAGAAGAGGGAGTTTCCTTAGCAGGGATTCCCTAGATGGTGAAATCATAGGCAAAGTATATGTGCATATAAATACATAATTACACATGCGCATACATATGTATACACACATGTGGTTATTTATATATACGGAACCGCAGCCAAAAGTGTGTGTCTAGATGTATAAATAACTTCGTGTATGCACATACACATATAGGTAATTGTGTATGTGTGTATTATTATTTAATTGATTCAAAGCTTGGATACTGGGTTAGGGTCAGTGTTCCAACTTAAGTTGGCAATAACAAAATACCAACTTCAAGGATTTGTTCTTTCTCTTATTTGAAGATTCTCTTCACTGATGCAGCTAGATAAATATGGCTTCTTCTCCTCCTCCCATTCTTCTCCTCGGAGACTTTGGTTCCTGCCAGGAAGAGAAGCAGGAGGTTCGGGGCAGAGGCCATTCTGCTCTTCTCAGAGAGAGGGAGTATAAGGCCAGAGTATCTGTTCACTTAAATAGTGTTAGTCTAGGGGATGCAATCTCTAGGTTCAAGCTAAACTCCTGGTTGCTTTTTCTTAATGAGGAAAGGGGATGGAACAAGCTTTATATCCAAGGGTTGACTTCCTTCCCACAAGGTACCATGATGAACACACAGAGCCAATGGCAAGTCAATAGCAAAGCAGAAATCAGAGAAATAATAACAAAGAATTTATATAAGATAATACAAGGTGAAGGAACTCTCCCACTGGAAGTGAGATAACTCACTTCAACCAAGAGAGAGAAAATCATAAATCTTATGCAAGGAGAAGTTCCCAAAGTCTCTCAATGTAGGGGCAGCCTTCTTAAGTCAAGTTCTTCCTAGAGTCTTTCTTTTCTTCCAGGGACATGAAGAGAGGTTGGCATTGTGCATCTTTTCTCTCAAAGCTGGGAGGATCCAAGACTTTTCTCTTCTTGAACTCTTACCAACTCCATTCCAACCCTCATGCAGATCTGAGGAATTCATCTCCACCAATCAGGAGATAGTCTCATGGGCTTTGACACTTTGGTGACTAGTATAACAGTGTAACAGGGACCAAGATCTAGAGCTGGCAGGGCCCTCAGAGCCTCTTTAGTCCAAACTCACCTTATGACAGATGAGGAAACTAGAGCCAGACACATTGTAACTTGTTCCAGGCAGGAGGTGAGTAGCAGAGTTGTGATGTGAACCCGGGTACCCAACTCCAAGAACAAGCCATTTCCCACTGAACCATCCAGCTTCAGTGCTCCAGGGATGGATGTTCCCATTTTACAAAGGAGGAAACAGAGGCTCAGAAAGTGAGGGGTGAGTGACTTCCTGAGAGTCACACTAAGTATCTGAGGTGGGCTTCTAACCCTCGTCTTCATTACTCCAGGTCTATCCTTCTATTTGCTTCACCAGGCAGTTGGTGGTGCAGTGGATAGAGAGTCCTGGGCTTGGAGTCAGGAAGAGCTGAGTTCAAATATGGCCTCAGAAACTTATTAGCTGTGTGACCCTGGGCAAGTTACTTAACCTCTCTGTTTGCCTCAGTTTCCTCAACTGTAAAATGGGGATAATAATAGCACCTCCCTTCCAGGATTGTTTTGAGGATCAAATGAAATCATACATGTAAGAAGTGCGTAGCACAGCTCCTGGCAAATAGTAGGTGCCTTATAAATGCTTATTTCCTTCCCTTCCCTTCTCTTCAGCAGCAAGTTGCAAGTTACAATCCATACTATGACAAGTGCCCTTGCCAATCATTTTGATTGTATTGATGCTCCACAGGGGGTGGAGGGTGGCAAGTGGGGAGGAGGGGGAGAAGGAGGCAGGGGTTAGAAATAAAGACTGTTGATGAATGGATTTCTGGGGAAAGGAGCTTTTTCTATTAGCTATCCGTAGCAAGGTTAGTCTCTGAAAAATAAAAAAAAGAAAGAAAGAAAAGCTTTAACAAGGTCAGGTGTTTGAAAGCAGAAATATGCCATGGGATCTCCCAAGCACTCTGTTTATAAGACATCAAAGCCGACAGGGTTGTAACTTGTCCTTGACTCCTATTTCCTTAGCAGAGATTGTCTGGGCTGGAAAGTAAAATTCTTTTTTTCTGGGAAACGAGTTCTGTCCTTCACTGCCTTGGCAAAGGCCCTCTCTGGTCTTGAGAATTCATCAGAAAGTTTGATGATTTGGGCAACCTCCCCCCCCCCCAATCCTTCCCTGATCCCTTCCCTCTCCCCACCCCATAGAATGTAAGCTACTTGAGGTCAGGAATTGTTTCACTTACTGTCTTTATAACCCCAGCAGGAATCAAAGTGACTGGAGCATTGTAGGAGTTTACCAAATGCTCATTAAATTGCAATAAGACTCAAGCAAGTATATGTTTTGAAGAAATAAAAACAGCCAGTCCCCCAAAATGATTTTTAAATGATTAAGTGTCCTGATCTGCCTTAGTTTTCCCCTTCAACCTTCCCTTCTTCTCCCCCAGCCTCCCTTCCCTTCCAAGCTCAATAAGGTCACTTCCTTAATTCATGGACAGACTTCCTCCTGGGCTCCGGCTGCTTCTTTTGTCAGGGGGCCCGCTGACCTTCAGCACAAGAATCTGTATATGTTGTAATATGGATGTCATTAAAATATAACATTTACCTGCTGAGAACAACATTATACTATTTATGAAACCATATAATTTCAATAACTGAACTCAGCAAGATTTTATTGCTCCCTCCACCTGTAATTGCAGGAGTGCTGACTCATCAGTCCATAACCCCAGCTTGCCAAGGCAGGGCTCCACGAAAAATCTGCAAAGTGACTTGTTTTCTCATCATCTCCTTGCGTAACCTTTTTTTTGGGGGGGCAGTTAAACCTCCCTCTTCTAAAAGGTTATAATTAATTAAAAGCTCAAATTAACACCAGGAACTCTCAGGTGACAAAATACTTGGTTCCTTGCTATTAGGAAATAGCTCGATTTCTAATAGCATGATGATAAATTAAAATTCATGAACATTTTTTTTAAATATAGGCATCTTTGTAATTAATTCCTCTTTTACCTAAGATGTATTTAAGGCAGCCTGTCTTCTTGAGGGATTTCCACTCTATTTTCTTGTCTGTTCAAGGGTTTATTTGTTTTCTAGAAAACTTTCTACTAAAATGTCAGTCCCTTTCCATATGAAATGTGATTATGTGATTATTAATTTCTACCAAGGGAATGGCTCTTAGAAAAAGTGAAATGTTAAATTATTAGAACATTATGTCAGCATATTCTTCTTTATTGCTTTGCTTGTAGTTGTCTTCTGAGTTTGAGTCTTGAGCTTCCCTGTCACCAGTGGCACAGTGGACAGAGCACCGGCCCTGAAGTTGGGAGGACCTGAGTTCAAATCTCACCTCAGACACTTACCAGTGACCATGGGAAAGTCACTTAAATCCAATTGCCTTAAACACTGGGGGCCATCTCCAGTCATCCTGATGTGTATCTTGCCACTGGAGCCAGATGGCTCTGGAGGAGAGAGTGAGGTTGGTGACCTTGCACTGCCCTCCCTCACTTAAATCAATTCACTGCAAGTCATGACATGATCCTGATGTCATGGTCCTCTTCAGGAATGAAGGACAAACAACAACACCACCACCATGGAAGCTTTTTATGGTCAGATTCTTTTTTAGGTTGTTTGCTCATTTTTCTAAACTATTTCTTGATTTTTGCACTTTATGTTAGAGTCAGGCTCTGCTCACCTTGGTGGGGTGGATGAGGGATGGCTAGCCTGAGCTTCTGTGACTAGATCTAGGGAGTGCTTCCAAACAGGTGTAATCCAGGGAGAGTGATGATTACCATCCTCCTGATCTGTGCTTCAGTCCTCACCTCTTATCCCTTAAGATTGCAGTCTTCAAGTGCTCCTCTCACCCTGGAATTGTGACCTGGAATTGGATAATAGGCAAAGTTGATGCCAAATAGCATCTGGTCTGGTACCCAGTACCCAATGCTAGTACAGGGGTCTCCTGTAATCTTTCTTTCCAGGTATTTAGTCCCCTTACCATCCTTGGGGGCTGAGTACTCCTATTACCTCCACTGCCATTGCAGCTGCCCCTACCACCAAAGCTGCCTTCAACCCCCACAGCCAGCCCCAACCCCAGTGACCTCCTACCTCTCTTTCTGTCCTTCTAAGGTGTCCTGAGTTGGAATTTTTGTTGTTGCCCTACTCAGGTTTTTATTTAATGCTATTTAAAAAATTATTTAGAGGATTGGGAGAACTCAACAGAAGTGTTCATCTCACTCCACCATCTTGGTTCTACCTCCCCAGTATTTTCTTCCTCTTACTCTTCTTCCCCATCCTCATCCTTGTCCTCATCTTCCTCTTCCTCCTCCTTCTTCTCTTTATCCTCTTCCTTTTCTCCTCCTTCTCTGGAAAATTTTTATATATGGAATAGATTCACTAGACATGACTTAGATGATTCTATTTTGTTGTCACCATCCATAGCTTCATAACTGTGACTAAGTCCTCCTGTTTATGGGAATGGGTCAGTGAGTTTCCCTTGATGGGGTCAACATCATGAACTTCTTTCCAGCCTTATGAACCTATAGACCTTAATGGCCATCAGAAATACCTGGGTATTATCCTCAATCTTTGCAGTTTGCTATTGAATGGACTTGAATATGGTGATCAAGAGTGTTTCCTCTCAAAACACTTTTCCTAGGGTACTTGACCTCTGCTTTTGAGCCAGAGTATCTTGGGGGTGCTCAGATTTTTTTCTTCTTTTTGTGGCTGTGGATACTCTTCAACATTGTTTTCTTACCCTTTGGGGCATTTAACATGGCTTTTGTCTCCAAGGGAATTGGGGACAATTATCTTCATGACTTTCTTTTTCCTCTTGTGGGGGAAAGCATGTCATGTCTTCTTAGGGACAGTGGAAGAACAAAGAATTTGTTACGTAGAAATTGACCAAGAATCCCATCATTTTTTTTAGCCATGTGCTACACTAGAATGGCTGGGATATGGTGAAGGGTGGGGTAGGATAGTGGAAGGAAAAGTAAATTTTCAGGGTTCAGATATAACAATGGTGATTGAACACCAGTAAAATGGAAACTCCGTGAGGGTAGGAACTGTGTTTTTCTCCATCTTTAATGCTTTGCACATAGTAAGCCCTCAATAAATTCTTATCAGATAAGTGAACACAAAATTTCTTCCCAGTTCTAAACACAAGTGGCCCAAATTTGTGCACAGAAATGTGATAATGAATAGATTTTATAATTAGTAATGGCATTTTTATTTATAGAAATATTACATAATTTAAATTTTTTCACTAAGCTATTAACCTACATTATGCCCTGTAGCTATTATTTCCCCAGGTTAATGATGGATTATATGAAGACCAATTTCCTTCTTATTCTCAGGGAATTTGCTTCTTCATTTTACTGAGTATCCATTTTGTTTTCCATGATGGGATGGCAGATGATTAGATTAACTGCTCAAAGATTGATAAAAATCTCTGTTAGTCATGCTCTGAACTAAACTTCAACCCTGTAAATGGAGTTTGATCTCGTGTGTGTGTGTGTGTGTGTGTGTGTGTGTGTGTGTGTGTGTGTGTTTAAGGGAAGAATTATTGAGGATATTAGATTGCTTTGGCAAAGCTAAACTCCCATACCTAGGGAAGGGTATGTTATTGGACAACTTGACTAACAATGTTTTGGGGATAAAGTGAGGGTAATAGTGAAAGCTAAAGAAGGAAATCAAACAAGGGAAATAAAGAAACTCAGTAAATCATAGTCTGACAATTTTTTCATGCAATACATACTTTGTCTCTAACTGACCAAGAGCCATTAGGAGGCTGGTAACTTAAAGCCCATCTTGGGTGGCTGTTAAACAGATTTTTTCATCATTGCAGGTAAAAAAAGTATGTACTCAGAGACCACACCCTCTCTTGTGTTTCCACCATCTCTTTAGCTTTGACTGTTAATATTATTAAATAGGAGATGAGCCATAAAGATATTGGAGCCAGAGTTTATTATAAGAAGAAGTACACATTGGGAATGGGACTCTCTTACCACTCAGCTCAGCCCTTTGTGTACACATTTGGCTGTTCAGGTTTTCTTTTTTATTTTTATGGGTGTTTGCCTTTAAAAAAAGAAGAAAGGAAGGAAGGAAGGAAGAAGAGAAGACCAAAAGAAAAGAGCCAGCACTGAAAGAATGTGGGCAGGCATGTCCTCCCTGGACTTCCCAGGGTTCTTTGCTGTACTAGTCTGCATTGTTCTCATAACTTGGTTGCTTTCAGGCCAGTCATAGCTGTAGGCCTTGGCTGAATGAAACTCAATCCTTTCCCTTGCAAATAAACAGAATCATTTGACAAAACTGTATTCCCTGGGCCTCTGGTGAGCCAATTGGTGACTTCACTTTGCCAAGGGAATAAGGCGAAGTTTATAATAGGATCAGTTTTGTTTGCAATTTGTTTCTAATAGATGCCAATAAGCCAGTTAACTAGGCCCCAGTTAATGGACCTTTTATTGTTTTTCCCCCTGTAGTGCACATGACCTTTTCTTACAAGCATTCCCCCGTTCCTGAAAACATGGATCTGTCGGCTTCTAGCCGGAGGGGCTCTCTCTGGGAGCTGAGATATCCCCACGAGCTCCAGTGAACTTGTCCACTGGCTCTTTGCTTCAGACCAGGCCCAAATCCTTTGATCATCCCGTCAGGGGAAATTTACAGCCCCGTTCCGGCCAGGGTTCCATGTGTATTTCTCCAAATAGAATATCTCCCTCCAGAAATCAATGGTAAGCTGTTAAACTAAAGAGCTTGGTTACATCCACAGAGCTGTAAATTAATGGGCTTTTGTGGATAGATGGTTACAGATTCTATCATAAAAAATGGATAAAAGATTACATATCACGCAGAGCGAAACTTTTAATAACTCAACATGACTTTTCTTAATGGGTTTTATTCATTTTAATCATTACCGTGTCAATGATGATTATAGCCTTATTAGATTCTAGTGATTGAGGGGCCTGTTTATGAGATATTGAAAATCTTCGGCTGCTCCAAGGAGCGGGGCGGCCTGAGCAGCTCGGGTGTGCAACTTTATCTGACCGAGTAGGCCCTTGTCAGGAGAGTTTCAATTAATACTTTTACGAAATGGCTCCTGTCCTTACTGACCTAGGTCACCAATGACTTAAAGATTCCACAGCATCAGCTTCTCAAAACCACCCAGCAGCCACGGTGTAAATCAAAGGAGGCAGCGGAGCTGGTTTTGTTGGTGTACATGTGTGTGTTTTAAAGGTGGGTGGAGAAGGACTCAGGCCACAGCAGCCTGGATCTGCCTTCTCACCCAGTAACCAACCACAGGAGCTCTGAGCCTGCTGTCCCTTGACCATTGACTTTACTCCTTAGGAAAAAATGATTTTATTTTATCTAAAATAAATTGCAGAGAAGGTGCCAACCCATCTAAGTAAAAAGATTGTCCTCTGGGGCAGCTAGGTGGCACAGTGGATGGAGCACCGGCCCTGGAGTCAGGAGTGCCTGGGTTCAGATCCGGCCTCAGACACTTAACACTTACTAGCTGTGTGACCCTGGGCAAGTCACTTAACCCCAAATTGCCTCACTAAAAAAAAAAAAAAAAAAAAAAAGATTGTCCTCATCTGGGAGTTCCTAATACCAATAAAGTTATAAGCTGAGTCCTTTTTAAGAATCAGTTTTATTATTATCTTTGTTTATACAGCACAATTATTTTCCCCACTTCACCCTCTGCCAGCTCTCTGGGTTTGAACTCACCCCTGGAAATAAAAACAGTGAAGCAAAAATAAATTTCATTTTCTGTTCTCTGTGACCAAGACAGAATTTGCCTTCCTCCTGGTATTCTTTCTGTTTACACTGTTGTACTCATTTAGACTGTGAGTTTCCGGGGTGGTCTTTTGACTTTCTTGGTATCCCCTGTGCTTGTCTTTGCCTCCCTTCATACCTAACCTTAATCACTGAATGGCCAGTGCCTCAGGCAAAGTGAGACCTGGGAAAGACCCTAGCTCACTGCATCCAGGTCATCTCCAGTCGTTCTAATAATATATCTTGCCACTGGAGCCACATGGCTCTGGAGGAGAGAGTGAGGCTAGTGACTCTGCACAGCCCTGCCTCACTTCAATCCAATTCAGTGCAAGTTATGACATCACCCCAGTGTCATGGTCCTCTTCGAGAAAGAAGGACAAACAGCAACAACCACCTCCCTGATGCTTAGCACAGTGTCTGGAACATAGTAGGTGCTTACTAAATGCTTGTTGATTGAATATGAACATTTTGGCATCTTTACAAATTTTCCTCCATCCCCTTCAGACTGAATCTTCCTTTGTGGTAATGAAAAACAACTCAGCAAAAACATCTGATCCAGCGTCAGTGTAATCCAATGTATACAAAAGTCTGTCCTGGCACTTTACTGCTCTGTCAGGAAGAAATGTTCCCTTCTCAGGGACTCCTTCTTTCTTTCTTTCCTTCTTTCCTTCTTTCCTTCTTTCCTTCTTTCTTTCTTTCTTTCTTTCTTTCTTTCTTTCTTTCTTTCTTTCTTTCTTTCTTTCCTTCTTTCCTTCCTTCCTTCCTTCCTTCTTTCCTTCCTTCCTTCCTTCCTTCCTTCCTTCCTTCCTTCCTTCCTTCCTTCCTTCCTTCCTTCCTTCCTTCCTTCCTTCCTTCCTTCTTTCTTTCTTTCTTTCTTTCTTTCTTTCTTTCTTTCTTTCTTTCTTTCTTTCTTTCTTTCTTTCTTTCTTTCTTTCTTTCTTTCCTTCTTTCTTTTTCTTCTTTCCTTCCTTCCTTTCTTGATTAATTTGCATCATCATAGTCATGGCATGTACTGTTGGTACTGCTTGTTGGCATATAGTAGGTATTTAATAAATGTTGACTGGCTTCCTACAGCTTAGAAACAGATATTTTAATAGTATCTATCCAGAAAAACCTAGAAGCTAAAAGCTCCATGTTGATTCTACCCATGATTGGGCAAGTCACTTAACCCCATTTACCTCAGTTTCCTCATCTGCAAAATAAGTTGAAGAAGGAAATGTCAAACCACTCTAGTATTTTTGCTAAGAAAACCCCAAAATGGGGTCACAAAGGGTCAGACATGACCAGAAATTGACTGTACAACAAAGAATCGGGAGGTGGGGAGGAAGAAGGGTAACCAAGAAGTTGATGCCCCAGAGAATTGCCCCAAGATGTATTCCTCCTAAGAATGTTCAGTTAGCAGAGGAGCCTGTCCAGTTTCTAAACTAAAAAACCCACAAAGACATTCCTTTAGCCTAGCCAGAATCATAGCCTTACAACCTAACTGCGTTAGTATTGATCCTCCGGGATGTCTATTTTCCATTTTAAAGACTATTACAAAGAGCCTTGCCACCTGAAAATGATTCCAAAGAGTTAGGTATAATGAAAACTGTCTATAAGAGACATGAGGTTTTCAAGTACATCTTAAAAGCTCAAGTAAGGAAAAACCTGTGGCTTTTAAAAATCGGGGTCTATAGTTTCTTAAATAATCAGATGATTCAATAAAGATTTGAATTATTCAAATCCTGTCTCATTAGGAGGCAGCAAAATACAGTAGGGGAGTATTGGGTCAGAAGACCTAGGGTCAAATTCTATCTTTGTTTCTTTCTAGCTATAGGATCTGTTTCCTTGTCTGCAAAAATAATTAGTTCTAGATATCTCTAGACTCCTTTCCTGTTCTAAAATTATGTGAATTCATATCCCTGTAAATGAGTCCCCTTCATTTAAGAATGCAACAGAGGGTCATGAGGTATCCCCTCCTCCCTTTCCCCAAGAAGAAGAATGTCTTCATTTTAAAGGTAACTTAGAAACCAATAGGGGTGATTTTTGGAATGTAAATGTAGAATGATATATAACAGAAAGCTTAAACAAAAGGATGGATTGTGTTGGGAAGTGGTCGTCAACTTTGACTTCGACAAAAGGTGGGTGTTGAAGTGCCTCAAGAAAATAGAGGTAAAAATGATGAAAATGGCAAATGTTGGTAGGACTTTGGGAAGACAGGAACTCAAATACAGTTGTTGGAGCTCTGAATTGGTCTAACTTCTGGAAAACCATTTGGAATTATACACATTATAATTATAATACAAATTGCCAACCAGTACATTTCCTTAGACCTACAGATGAAGCATTACTATCGCCATTCTAAGTCTTTGGATTCTCCATGAACTCACTGATTCAGATGTTGCCTCCAACAATGCTGATCTCAACCCAACCTGGGAGACACAGAGGAAGCCTTAAATTTGGATTCTGCCTTAGCCACTCACCTGTGTGACTCTGGGCAAGTCACTTAACCTCTCTCTAACTCAATTTCCTCATCTGTAAAGTGAAGGTAATAAGAATAGCACCCACCTCACAGGGTTGTAAGAATCACATCAGATAATAGATGTGACCTTAAGTACTGTGTAAATGCTAGCTATCTCCATTACTGGGAATATATCCCAAGAAAGTCAATGACAGAGGGAAAGGTCCTTTATGTACAAATATTTATATATTTATATATTAGAATATTTATAGCAGGGCTTTTTGTAGTAGCAAAGGGCTGGAAGGAAAGTTGGGTCCTATATACAGATTAGAGAATGGCTAAAAAATTTGTCATATGAATATAATAGAATATTGTTGTACCTGTCTGGGGGAAGTCAAAAGAGAGATGACAGGTGGGCACCCCAATGTCTCTTTTGGTATCTTTGTGATGTCAAGAGAGAGTGAGGGAGGTTCCTAGCATGTTGGGTGGATCACCCCTGGGCTGACCTTATGGGAGGACCAAGGCAAGAGTCTCCCATGTTGGGTTGAGATCAGCATTGTTGGAAGCAACATCTGAATCAATGAGTTCATGGATAACACAAAGACTTAGAATATTATTGCTCCATAAGAAATGATTTTGGAGAAAGTTGGGAACAGCTGCAGAAGCTGATGCAAAGTCAAATAGCCCCCATGAGGAAAACAATTGACTCAGTCATGACAATATGGCAAGCCTTGGCTTCAGAGGACTGATCCTGCATCACGCCTCCTGTTTCTTGGCATGGAGGTGGTAGAGGACCAGTGGGGAAGGAGGCGTGTGTTTTTAGGTGGGCTTGTTTTGCTTGACTATACTTATTTATTACAAGGGGGTATGTTTTGGTTGGGAGGAGGGGAATAAAGGAGAAGTAGAGACATTGAAATGCTAGTTATGTACAAGAGAAAAGAGGTGGAAAGGACAGAGCTTATATAATAACAAATGGAAGGAAATGGACTTGAGAAGAGCATGGTGGTCAAAAGATGAGAGATCTGGAATTCTAGCCCAGAGGAAAGGACTTTGCCATATGCTTAGGGGGAAAACCCCTAAGGGATTAGATGAATGATAAGGGGCACTAAACTTTAAAGGTAATGTCACTTTAAAAATTCCATCATCAGGAGTTGGAGTGTTTGACTTGGGACCAGTTAGTCACCTGATTGTGAAACTACTACAATTCTTGGACATTGGCTCATAGTACTTAACTATAAAAATTCTGTCATCTCAGGTCTCATCACCATTCCAGTTTAGTTGGAGATAAAACTCTGTGTGTGTGTGTGTGTGTGTGTGTGTGTGTGTGTGTGTGTGTGTGTGTTCCTGTTGTAGTCTACTGCTGTGGACAGGATAGGAGATGAGGGTACAGCCAGAGAAGAGGGAACTGGGGAGTCCCTGAACCCTGGACCACAGTCAGTCTCCCTTTTAATTATTGGATGGTTGTGTGACTATTAGGGAATTTGATATACCATGGACAAAGATCACCAGGGAGCTGAGCCCCATTGTTTTACAAGTAGAAAATTATCCCTAAATCCAAGATCTCCCATGTCAGGGCATATTCTACCCACCTCTAATTAATTCACTTAGACAAAAAGAAATCAGTCAGACTGGTCACAAAGCCAAGTGTGGCCAATGTTGACAGTTATTTGACTGAATTTTTCACTCTTCATTTGTACTAGGCATGTCCTTACAAAAATAATGAGGGTTAGTGAAAAGAATAGTGAGCTGGAACTCAGAAAGCCTGGGTTTGGGTCCAGTTTTTACAATTAACCAGCTATGTGACTTTGAGGCAAGTCCTGGTGCCTCAGTTTCCAATGAATTCATAGACTATACTCCTTAATCTAGTACCTTCAGTAGAATGGAATTTCCTTGAGTGCAGGGAGCATCTCACTTTTGTATTTGGATTTCCAGTGTCTGGTGCTTAATAAATGCTTGTCAATTGAGTGATTGGTTCTTTTTTAATGGAAGGGAGGTGAATGCTATTATCAGAAGCCCTGGACTTGGAGTCTGAGAATCTGGATGTGAGCCTGGTACTTCCAATGGTCTTGTGTCCATAGGGACAAGTCATATTGAATCATTTCCTCAGACTCTTATACATAATATGAAGATGATAATTCTTGTACCACTAACCAAACAATGTAGCTGCAAAGCACTAGTTGAATGCAAGTACTTGTTCTCATGGCAATTAATCCTGTCACCTTTCTTGTACTCTTTTTGCATCTCCTGTAGAATGTGAGCTCCTTGAGGTCAGGGCAGGAACTGTCATTCCTGTATTATTTTGTTGTTGTTGAGCTGTTTCAGTCATGTCCAACTCTTGGTGACCCCATTTGGGCTTTCTTGGCAAAGATACTAGAGTGGTTTGCCATTTCCTTCTCCAGTTCATATAGTTATAATTTGTATATTATATATGATTTTGTAATTCCATTACTTACCATAGTGGCACATTGTAATCCTTAATATTGGCATGCTGAACAAGTTTCTCTGATAAAGGCCTCATTTCTCAAATATATAGAGAACTGAGCCAAATTTATAAGAATACAAGCCATTCCCCAATTGATAAATGATCAAAGGACATAAAAAGGCAGTTTTCAGATAAAGAAATCAAAGCTATCTATAGTCATGTGAAAAAATGCTCTAATACTATCCACCTCCAAAGAAAGAACTGATATTTATTGAATACTGACTGAAGCATGTTATTTTTCACTTTCTTTCTTTCATTTCTTCTTTTATTCGAGTGTTCTTATACACAAAATAACTAATATGGTAATGTTTTACATAATTGCACATGTATAACCTATATCTGATTACTGCCTCAGGGAAGGAAGGAGGGAAGAGGGGATGGAGAGAAGGTGGGATAGAATTTGGAAGTGGATAGTATGTTTCATCAGTAGTCCTTTGGGATTGTCTTGAATCATTGTATTGTTGAGAATAGTTAAGTCATTCACAGTTCTTCATCAAACAATATTTCTGTCTCTGTGCACAACGTTCTCTTGGTTCTGCTCCC
Source organism: Dromiciops gliroides (assembly GCF_019393635.1). NCBI lineage: Eukaryota > Metazoa > Chordata > Mammalia > Microbiotheria > Microbiotheriidae > Dromiciops > Dromiciops gliroides. The sequence goes on from NC_057865.1 coordinate 17,693,446, forward strand.
TTTACTATACATCAGTTCATACAAGTCTTTCCAGGGCTTTCTGAAGTCATCCTGCTTGACATTTCTTATAGCACAATAATATTCCATCACAACCATATACCACAGCTTGTTTAGCCATTCCCCAATTGATGTGCATTCCTTTGATTTCCAATCACACCACAAAAAGAGCTGCTATAAATATTTTTATACAAATAGGTGTTTTTTTCTTTTGGGTGATGTCTTTGGGATATAAACCCAGTGGTGGTATTGCTGGATCAAAGAGTATGCAGAGTTTTATAGCCCTTTGGTCATAGTTCCAAATTGCTCTCCAGAATGGTTGGATCTTTTCTCAACTCCACCAACAGTGGATTCTTGTTCCAGCCTTCCCACATCCCCTCCAATACCCACTATTTTCCATTTTTGTTGTATTTTCCACTCTGATAGGTGTGATACCTTGAAGTTGTTTTAATTTGCATTTCTCTGATCAATAGTGATCTAGAGCATTTTTGCATATGATAGCTTTGATTTCTTTGTCTGGAAACCTGCCTGTTCATATCCTTTGACCATTTATCAATTGGGGAATGACTTGCATTTTTATAAATTTGACTCAACTCTCTATCTAATTGAGAAATGAGGCATTTATGAGAGATATTTGTTAAATGTTTATTATTTTAAAAAATAAACAAAATAAATAGTATGTGTTGATTGTAAAAAAAAATCCTGGCTTACTGAACTGAATTGAATTGGCAAAATCAGAAAATAATGGCTGCCCAAACAGTGTTGGAAGAACAAAGTAAAATCTTAAGTGTGGTAGGAATGACTGTCTGTGGCATCTCTGTGTTTGGAGCCCCATTCTAGGCACTATTGAGAAGAGAGACACAGCAAAAACCAGAGAAGACCCTGCTCTTCATGAGCTTCCATTTGGCCTAGAATGCAGATCATTTTAGGGATCTAGCTGGGAAATCAGATGTCCTTGGAGCTTAGATGTGGCCATGGACAAAGATGAGAAGAGTCAAGAGAAGACAAAGGAAGCAATAATTTGGTCTCTGTTTCATCAAAGTAACATGGCTGAAGTTTGGTCTAAAGGTTCAGGTCAATTAATCCTTACCTCTCTGTCCCACCTCCACCCCACCCCAATTAATTTATTCATCCTATCCCCAAGTTGAGACTAATCTCGGAACAACAGAAAACAAAAGCGGGGGGGGGGGGGTCATCTCGTGTCTTTCTTTTAGCACCTCTGTTCAATTCAATGAAACAAAGCTTAAATAGGTACCTACTATGTGCAGAGTACTGTCAGAAGAACTTAGCTTTTGATTTTTGCTGATCTCCAGAGAACATTAAAAGGATTCAGAGTTTCTGACTTAAGCATTTGGTAAGAAACGCTTTCAATCCTCATAGCATTTTAGAGGCTCTATCTTTCAATTTTATCACTTGGAAATTTAAAATTTCAGCCTTTTTATGAATTATGTATTAATATTTAATTTCTTCTATCATTGTACTATTACCGAATAACCACAAGTACCACACGGAACAATAACAGAAGGTACATTAACCATTCAGCAATAGGGATACAAATAGATAGTGGAGGTAATATACATGAAAAATAGGCTTGTCAGACAATGTCAGATTCAATGAGCGGGAATTTACAGTCCCATACAGTGGCCAACAATGGCCTTCATTGTTGATTTCTCCCCTGATTCCTCTGTTTGTTCTGCAGACAAAATAGTCCAAATGGAGCCTGAGATAATAAGTGAACAATCTATCATCTCTTTTATTTTTATTCAGAGGTAGGGCAATTGGCAAAAAGTAGAGAATGAAGAATCCCCCTGGTTCTGGGGCATAAGACTGCTTTTCAACACTAAAAATCTGTGCATTCTTTGGGGAGCAGGATGGGAATGAATGAGTTGGGCCCATTGCTATGACATTCGAAGTCTCACTCCCGATTCTAACCCACAACCATAATCAGGACAAGATGAGGGCTTTTTTCTCCAGTAATTCTCATTATGAACAGTTGCTTCCCTTTGGTTAGAGGAGAAAGGTGGGGAATTGTGAAGCTGTAAAGGGTCAGGAGGGCAGCTAAGGGGCACAGTGGATAGAACACCAAACCCTACAATTACAAAGACCAGAGTTCAAAACTGAACTCAGACACTGACTAGCCATGTGATTTTCAGCAAGTCACTTAACCCTGTTTGCCTCAGTTTTCTTATCTGTAAAATGAGATAGAGAAAAAATGGCAACATAGTTGAATATCTTTGTGAAGAAAACCTCAGATGGGGTCACCAAAAGTCAGCCATGGCTGAAAAGGAACAACAAAAGAATAAAAACAAGATTGAAGGTGTATTTTTTTTAAATTATAGGAATATTTTCAGTCATTTAAGTAAATGCATGAGTGCTATGCACCTAATTGAGATTCCTAGTTTGTCTTTTTCTAATTTGCCATATTTCATAACACTATTTTCCCCCATCCCTTCCCCTCTTTTGCTGACAACATGAAAACAAGGGGAGCCAATGATGATGAGGAGAGCATTTTGAATCCTGACTCATCACTGACCTTAGAACTTCCAAGATCCTTGAGATTCTCAACCCCCCAAACCCTCCAGTTACAGAGCAGTGACTCAGATACTAGGTTTGCTGAGTACTGTCCATATGACCTTGGGAAAAGATCATCTCCCCTCTCCAGGCCTTATTTTCCTCATCTTTAAATGGTGAGGTTGGATTAGATGATCTCTAAAGTCCCTCCCAGCTCTAAAGTTGGTAATGACCTAGAATTATACATCAATGGAAGCTAGGTAAGTTGTATTCTTCAGTACTGCTCCTTGCTTAGATGAGATTGTTTTGAGCAAGATTCTCGTTTTGAGAAAGAGACACAGATGTGGAGGGAGAGGGTCACAAATTGCAGGAGAATGGAAGGTAACGTTTGTATTTGGGGTCTCTTTGCTTTAGGGGGAGAAGGATCAGGCAGCTGGGGCAGCACTGGAATACTGCTGATGGATCTCCACAGGGGTAGGGGTATGGTGAAGAGTGGACAGCACTGTGCCCTTAGCCTAAATGAGGTAAGAAGTAGACAAAAGCCAGAAGATGAGTCTCAGAGTTAAGTCTATGAAAGCATAGTAAGGAGTGTTGACTGGACCACATGTCCTCCTCCCTCTCCTAATCCATGGCATACTCCTTTAACTTAACCCTTTGGATGACCCAGCAGAGATAAGATACCCTACCTGGAGATACCTGGGCTGGTTGCTATCTAAAAGGAGATGTAAGGGTCTACTTCATCTTTTTAGCATGTGTCATGGAATTGGGTAAGACCAAGGGATTCCCTGCCAAAACAATGCTTTTAAATGCCTAAAATACAATTCATAGGATTGTAAAGAAAACCAGTTATATTAAAACACGGTAATCAAAGGTTTTTTTCTCTTTTTTCTCTTTTCTTCTTCTTCTTCCTTTTTTTTTTTTTTTTTTGGTGAGGCAATGGTGGTTAAGTAACTTGCCCAGGGTCACACAGCTAGTAAGTGTCAAGTATCTGAGGCTGGATTTGAACTCAGGTCCTCCTGAATCTAGGGCCGGTGCTTTATCTACTGTGCCACCTAGCTGCCTCCAGGTAGAAATCCATCCAGAGGCAGCCCCTTCTACTGGGGGACATCTCTAAGTAGTAGGGAACTTTTCTTTATATTCATCCCAAATCTGCTTCTCTGAAACTTCCACCCATCACCTTCCCCCTCCCCACCCTCTTCTGCCATTTGGACCAGGCAAAATAAGTCTACCTGAAAACCCTCCAAACACTAGAAGTGAAAGACCATGTCCCATTTCCTTCCTTTCCCCTTTACTCTTCTCTGGCCAAAACATCCTTGTACATACAATAAATAGATCCTTAGATGGTGTGGTCTCAAGTTCCCTCACCACTCGTCTCTCTCCTCTAAACAAATAACTATGTGTTAACAATAAGTTGGGGGTAGGTATGTTCAGAAAATATCTTTTCTTTCTTTTTTTTTCTTAAACCAGGTGGTGGAAGGACTAATAAGGGGAGAACGTGTGTAAATAAATATGGTCACTCCAGGGGGACCCTTGAAGAGTGTCAATGTCTACACAAAACGTCTAGGCTTTCCCAGCCGTATCCTAAGTGTCCTTTGTTGGCTGATGGGTGGAAGACATATGGACATTGTGGGATCTGAATATTCCTGTTATGTAAAGTTATGTAAAGCAGGGCAGCTCCTGACAATTGAATAAGTCTTAAAATAAAGTGGCCCCAGGAGACAATGGATCCCTTAAATTAGTAACTGGACTAGTCAAGAATACAGTACCTGTTGAACTCCCTTTCAATTATGCCCTAATAGTAATTAGTGGGGACTTTGGCACAAGGCCTATGAAATATTTCCCCTTGCAGATGAAGTATTAAGGGACCAGTAATTTAGGCAAATAAATGATGATTGTCTGATCAAACCCATTAAATTAATAAGGAATGTAATGGTAGTAAATTCTTTGATAAAAGAAAATGGCCTAATGTCTCTGTAGGGAGGCAGCCAAAATATCTTGTGCAAATATTTGGATACTTTCTCTTAAGGTCAAGCGGCTCATTCCATTTTGCAAGCTGTTCATGATAGGTTCATAGGCCCATCTTTTTTCTTTACTATGCTCATAAGTAATGGTGTCGATTCCATACTTTTGTCATACCTAATTGCCACTTTATTGTTCCTGATGGAGCAAGACTTTTAAAAAGCTGGATGTGGAATGACTAATAAGGACAAAAAAGGAGGAATTCAGCAGTAGCAGAGCCCATCACAGCCTGATGCTATTTCCTGGGGTTGTATTTTAGAGTAATTAACAACAGGCCTCACCAGGGCCCTGCTCGGGCAAGAAGGCTGCTACCCAATCCAGGTACACCAGAGAGTTAGGCTTGCTCTAAACCCAAATGCCCTTCCATGCCCAACTCAAAAAACCAGTCAGATGAACATCTGACATTCCCACGTCGGGCCACCCTTAAGATTAACCTGGAATAAACGAAACTTTTGACCTGTATATACCACAGAAGATGGCATGTCCACAGAACAGTAAGTAGTGTTTTCACATGTTCAATTGGTTTAGAGATCCCATCTGCAAAAATGGATAGTTTCATTCATTGATTCATCCACTCATTCATTTACTCATTCATTGATATTCATTCAGTCATTCATTTACTTATTTGTTTATGGACTCATTTACTCATTGATTCCCTCATTCATTCATTTTCATTCTTTTATTCATTTATTGATTCATTTGCTCACTCTAGTCATTCAATAGTTACTGATTATGCACCTACAATGTGCAAGCACCATGTTGGATGATTTGGGGGATACATTTTTATGAATATGATTGAAAGGATCAATCTTGGTCCAAGACCCCATTGTGTAGATAGAACATTTGGCTCCATTTTACTGAGTATTATTATGATCAAAATGGCAATTTAGGACCCCTCTGACCAGGCCTGTGGGATAAAAGTCACAACCAAACTCTCCTCTATCTCAAAACAGAAATAAAAAGGAATTGATTCAATGCTGACGAATATGTATATATGTATATATGTGTGTGTGCATGTATATGTATGTGCAAATGCATATGCATACACACATACATACACATATATACACGCGTGTATATAGACATACATACATATATGCATACACACACTTTTTTTGCTTTTTGTTTTTTGCTCCAAGATTGTGGGTAAAGTAGGGGGGATGAAGATTAGATTGTGCTTCTTTTGTCATACTTAAAGTCCAACAGAATGGAGCCTTCTAAGTTAGAAATTAGAGCTTAAATATTTTAAGTTCTTTTTTGGAGAATAAGACAAAATCTCTCATTTTTAAGGCATGAGGGTTTAAAAGGATTTATGAAATAAATATCCCAGAGCTCAATGAGGCTTCTGGGTTAAATTTCTTCTAAACAACACCAAAATAAATTGCATTTCAAAGTGTTTTGGGAAGTTCCATCTAGGCTTTGCCTACAGCACAAAATTTCAGCTGGTTATTTTAGGGATTTAATAAGACCCAGACAATGCTCATTTCATTTATTCATTCAAAAATATTTATTATGTACTATGTTCAAGGCACTTGCTCCTCTAAGCAAGAAAACATTTGCGATAAGATAGGGGCAAATTCAGGTCTGATCAGGAGTTAAAGTTATTCCAGAGGTGAGTGGGTTGCATTGGGAGGCACTGGCTTCCCCATCACTATGGGTCTTCAGGCAAAGGCTTGGTCAAGGTCAAAGGGAATCTTTGGTTAGGCTGAAAGCTTGATTACAGGTTATACCCAATGGCCACTGATGGTTTTTCCAGCTCAGATGCTGTGACCCTATATTTCCATATCTCTGAAGGAACTTCTTTACTTGGTTTGGTTATTTTCGTTGGGAACATTTGGGGGAGATTTTTGTGTGCGTGGGGGTTGGCCTGGGTGGCCTCCAAGGTTCTGTGACACTGTTTTTAGTTTTGTAGTGATTTTTTTGTTTGCTTTTTTTGATACGGTATATAATGTTTGTTGTTGTTGTTGGTTTGTTTTTTTAATAAGGCAGATAAGTAATTCTACCCTTGAACTACTGGGCAGCACAGTGACTTCTAAGGCAGCACTAGCCTTAGAAGCAAGAAAGACATGAATTCAAATCCTGCCTCTAACACCAGTTTGGCTGTCACTTAACTTCTCTAGGCCTCAATTTCCTTATCTGCAAAATGGGAAGAATAATGCTCCCAATTCACAGGGGTTGTTGTGAGGCTCAAATGAAATGAACCATGTAAAGTGTCTGGCAAACTTTAATATGCTGGATGAATGTTAATTATTATTAATTTAAGAACTTTTTGTTTCATAGGCAGCTTTTTCTAGAGATCGTAATGAGACGATGATGTAGCCTTTATCTAAGGGAAAATCAAGGTCTTTGTTTAGTTACTTCTTCCCTGTTTGTCCTGAATAACCATGGTCACGTTTCTCCCTGTTTGTCCTTGTTAGTGATGGTCACAGTTACAGAATACTTTGGGGACTATGAAGGACTTTTTAAAGAGCCCTGTGAATTAAGTAATACAAGTATGAATAGTCCCACTCAATGAATGAGGAAACTGAGGCAGAAGGAGTGCTCAGGATCCCATGTCAAATAAGTAAATTTGAACGTGGGCAATCCTGACTCAAGCACTTTGAGGGATTTTCATTTTCTTCTTTGCATCAAAAGAAGAGCCTCCACCTTGCTTAGCACACAGTAAGTGCTCAATTTGTGATTGCTGAATTGAATGGAATTGAACCAGATAAGGGGTCTGGGAGGGACCTTTGAAGTCAATCAATCAACAAGCATTTATTAAGTGCCTGCTGTATGCCAGGTTCTCAGATACAAATATAAAAAGAGGCCCTCCTTCTCTTACCTCTGACCCACAAAGGAACTGATCTTTTCCCGGAGAGGCTTACATCATATGGATTCAGGCAAGATCCCGTCCCTCTGGAGGGTCTTTCTACTTAAGGAAAGGGAGACTCTTCAAGTTAAGTGACTGGCCCAAAGTGAAATCATTTTGTAAGTGTCAAAGGCAGGATTTGAACACAGGTCTTCCTCATTCTTAGAGTGGGGCATCTAGGTGGCACCATGGTGTACTGGGCACCAGGCCTGGAGTCAGGAAGGCTGACTCTGGCCTCAGATACTTCCTAAATGGGTGACCCTGGGCAAGTCACTTAACCCCATTTGCTTCAGGTTCATCATCTGTAAAATGAGCTGGAGAAGGAAGTGGCAAACCCCTCCAGTATGTTTACTAAGAAAGTGAGACACACCTGAAAAATGAACAACAGACTTTCTAATTCTGAGCACAATGGCTAAGGTCACCTGGTCTAACCCTTTCATTTTAGGGATGAGTGAATTTAGGCCTAGAAAGAGCATGAGGTGGGATCAGAGACTGGGTTTGAACCCAGGGGGGTCTTTCTCCTCTAACGATGACCCTATATTGCCTCATTCTCTGGATTCTCATTCACTTTGATTGGGGAGACCTAGACTACGGCACACGTTGGCTCCTTCTGAATTTCTTCACATTCCCAGGACTCAGCACAATGTCCCACACAGTAAGCACTTAATAAATGTGTGTTTATTGATTGAGTCTCAAAAGGTAATCTTTCTTCCCCTCCCCCACTTAGAAGAGGGTAGGCCCCAAAATAATGACAGCCATGGCTGATATGGATCTAGTACTTTCGAAGCACATTCCATCAATTATCTCCTTTGGCCCTTGCACCAACTCTGTAATACAGACCCATTTTACAGATGAGGCAAGGTCACTTATCTCAGAGTCTTTGAGAGGCCAGAATGCTGCAAAGACAAGAATCATCCTTTCTGCATATGGAGGCCTATCTAGTCCAAGCAGCCTGACTCCCCAAGGCCAGGGTGATGTGGATGAGTCACTGAAGAGATGCGGTTCCTGTAATTAAATATTGATGTATGACAGCTTTCTCTGACTCACCGAATCACCCCTTGAGAGCATGCCAGGCTACCTGGCCCAGCCAGGAAGCTTTCCCAGCAGTCGAGGCCAGGGAGTAAAGAATGATCACTATTTAAAGTTCCTGGAGATGGGGAAGGAGGCCTGAGCAAAATTATTTGAGTTGGAATTTGGCCACGCTGGAGGTAAAATTCATGAGAATTATGAAGTAGATGAGAAATGTGCTAGCGAATATGGAGCGTAAGGAGTTATCAAGGTGAAATATGAACTGCTCGCAGCCCAACCTCGCCTGCTGAAGAGCGACCGAGGCCACATATTGAATCCGTTAAGTGCCAAGGGGGAGAACAGGACTCTGGGAAAGGCCCTTTACTCACTGGCGAAGAGGCTGGTGCTTAAATCGTTTGGCCTTCCTAATGTGACTCTTTTGATCTTAAATCTAGAAGGGAAGTAGTTGGGTTAGCAGACCATAGCAGAAAATGCTGTTCAGTAGACTCATTTACGAAGGAAAAAAATAATCAGCCCAGGGCTTGGGGAGGAGGCTGTTCTATGACTTTGAAGGACAAAAGACAAGAGTCATCTTCTGCCTCTTTCTACAATCCTACCCCACTCCAGCAGCTGTCAGCTCAATCATCAGAAACAAACCAAAAATATATTCCTGCATAGGTGTAAAAATCAGAAATCTTCAGGAAAAACCAGCCAGAAGAGTCCAGATATGTCCTAATCATTATTCAGAATCCACTATCTCTTAAGTACCCTACAGACCTTGGGAAATGATCAGCAGGAATTTAGTGTGTGCCAGGCACTGTGTTAGGCATGGAGGACACACACACACACACACACACACAACACAAAAATCTCTCTCAAATATAGATTGAGAGCCAGAGAGAATAAAGGGGAGTGGGGGAAAGAGCAAGGGAGGGAGAAAAGAATTAATATTTATATAACATTTTAAGGTTTGTAAAGTTTTTATATATGCTAGTTTATTTGATCCTTTGATTTGGTGCACATCCACCCCAAACCATAGCTCATGAGCCCCCACTGATGCGTTTACATTTTTTATAGTCAGCCAATAGACACAAATAGTTCAAAATAAAGGCATTTAAATAAAAGAACATAGTAAGAAAGTAGCAAAAGAATATCCTCTTTCCCTGCCCCCTACCCCATAAATTTGGGATACACTTCCACAAAAACACATTATCATTGTAAATAGCATAGGGATCACACATGATGGGCTTACCCATAGAGAATATGTGTGACCAAAGTGCATCTATGACAAGGCAGTCATACTTCTGATACTGTTGAATATAAGCTTCTTAGACAGGATTCATCTTCAAGATCCTCTCTGGCTTAGTATGCAAGTGAACTTGAATAAACAAAAGTTATGCAGAGAAATGATCATGATTCTTCTCCAATTGTGTGTGTGGGGGGGCTTTCTGCATTCTTGCCTTAATTATGCATATCTATCAACAACAATCCTGATGTTTTCATGCTGCATCTTGACTGGAAAAACCTCGAGTCATAATAATTTTCTTGTTGTTTTTCTCAGAATACCTATGACAGAGGTTGATAGGGAAACTGTTTTTAACCTGAGTCCTAAGTAAGGACCTATAATAATGTCTATAACCTTTCACAATTGGAATCAGGGCTAGCAATAATAGGAACACAGAGCTAGAAGGAGCTTCAGATGCCTTCTAACCCCCTCATTTTATAGATGAAGGAACTGAAGATTAGGGATGTTAAATGACTTAAGTAAGATCACACAGCTAATAAATGGTAGAATTTGAACCCAGGTTCTGTGACTCTTAAATCTCTGGGTTTTTGCCACTGCACCAGACTCTCCCAATCACAAGACCATTGCTCTCCTCCACGGCTCTTTCATTTAATTATTGCAGAGAGCTTCCATTTTTCATAATACCAATTTTGGTAATCCACACTATGAATGTATGAAGGGGTTTTCTATCCAAAGCAGAAAAAGAAAAGTGTTCACGTCATTGTTATTTTATCTGGGACTGCCTTCCAACGGAGTTAACAGCTGACCTATAAATTAATAAATGAGGCTTAGCCAGTTGCCTGAGTCTCAAAGATGCTGAAAGAGGAGTTCGTGACTTATCCGGGGTCACACAGCTAATAAGTGTCCCAGGTGAGATTTGATCTCAGGTCTTCCTGACTTCAATTCCGGGACGCTTTTATACCATACTGTTTATAATTATTCATATTACAAACATGTTGACCAAATTAACATGTTTGTGGCTGCCTGGGATTTACCAACCTCAGTCCTCTATGTACACAAGTATAGATAGAAACTGGTCTCTGTGTCTGTGTTGGCATCCAGGGGCTGCCTCTTCTCTGCTGGTAATTTATCGTTTGGTTCTGTATATTTTTGCAAAATCCACAAGCAGTTTGAACTTTGAAAAACAAGCCGGGACAATTTAACTTTTGCGTGTATGTTTTAAAACTTAAGGAATGGGGAGATGTCTTTCATTTGTATTCTTTATTATCCATTTTACTTACAAAATGTGGAGGCATGTAAATTACCTGTCAGTTTTATTACCGAGAGCTCCAGCTACTCTTACTTAAGATAAAAGTCATTCCCAGTGTAATCTCTCACTTTCTTCCAGGAGAATTCAACGTGTGGGGGCACATCTCAAGCCCAGACGGATTCGACGTGGACTTCCAACCCTTTAACCTAGATTATAGCTGGACTTGAAGGCAGGAAATGACATATCTCAGTGGCGATCAGTTCTGCTCCCTGGAAAGTCTATTTTAAAGCACTTTCCATTTTAAATATGGCAATAAAATATCAGGCCAGCACAGCCTGATAAGGATAAAAGCAATAGATTCAAATCCAATCTAAATCTGACATTGCCTAGAACAAGAATTCACATTGGGAAGTCAGGACTCATTTATGGGGCCATAAATGGGTGGGCCAGCTATAATTTGGGTATTAAACTTGTAAAATATATTGATGGCATGTAAGAACTAAATAAATAATTTACTACAAGAAAATTGGAAATCTTTACACGGTCCTTAATTGACCAGTCGGTCTCCCAGATTCTTGATGGCTCCCTATTTTGCATTCTTATTTTCATGAGCTGGATTTCACCCCCCCACACACACACTCCCCACACTTGAATTTAATTTCCCCCTACAGTGAATGATCACAGGTTAGCACATTGCTAAAAACACACGCGGTTTCCATTGAAAGTTCTGCCCATCTGTTATATGCCTGTTGACAATTTTTTTTTACATTATAAGAACAATTATTGCATCTTTGGGCTACTCGGGAATCTAGTGCTTTTCTTCTTTCCCTTTGAGGCTATCTTGGGAGATGCTACTTTATTTTTCTTAGAAGCTTTAGATATAGGGGCCCTGACATTGACATCTTCCTCTGAGGGTGCACCTCAATCTTCCTTGTCACTAAAGACACTTTCTATGGTCCTCACTTTTCTCTGTCTGCTCATATTGCCTTTCTTTCACTTGACTTTTAGTTCCTTAAAGTGGGGCACTGTTTCTAGGCTGCAGTATACCAAGCTTCAGAAGTCCCAGGTGGTATGATTTAAGGAGGATCAGGTTCTTCACTCGCCTGGTCTGTTCCCGGGTCCGTAGATGACCCCAGACCAACTTGCTAATCAACCAGCTTTGTGTGTTGTGGTTGTCAGCTCCAATGAGCCTGTGTCCCTCCCCAACCTGGGCTACTGCTACTCAAGCCTACCTCCTGGTTCTCAGCTGGGGTGAAAAACCCAAGTTCTGCCTCAGCACCAGCATAGACCCCTGTAGTCTCTCCCCCTGCCCAGGGCTCAGCCCTCTCACCAGACTGTGAACTTAGTTCCAGATGACACTGGCACTGCAGCTGATTCAAAGGCTCTGGAGGTCTCATTCTCTGGTGAGGCCTTCCTGGGACTGGATCTGTGTCAGGGTGACTGTGGGGTTGGGCTCCACTCCTGTATTAGCACAGCAGCTCCCTCCTTCTGACCTTCCAAGCTGTTCTTGGTTAGATGATTTCAGCACATTCTTCTGTGGGTTTTGCGGCTCCAGGCATTGTCCTATGGCATTATTTGGATGTTTTTTGGAGTGATCATGTCATGAGTTCGAGAGCTCACTGCCTTTCCTCCGCCATCTTGGCTTTGCCCCAGAAGTCTATTGGGAGATGCCACTTTAATGACTGCTTCTCTGAAAAAGAGACTGGGAGGTCATGGGTAAAAGACAGACTATAGTGAAATAAATAATTAAAAAGGACAGACCAAACTTTTCATGTTTTTAGAGCTAAGCATTTATTGAGCACCTACTGTGTACAAGGGAGGGTGCCAGATGCTAGCAACATAGAGCAAGAAATGAAATAAGTCCTGCCTTCATGAACCTTACCTTGGACTAGTGGACAAGGAGAAGAGTCATTAGAATGATCTAGTAGAACCTAACACACACTTGGGAGAAGCTAAATACGGCTTCATAAGAAGAAAGAAATTGGTGTGCGTGCGTGTGTGCGCGCGCGCGCGTGTGTGTGTGTGTGTGTGTGTGATGCTAAGATTTTTTTTTTGCAGGGCAATGAGGTTTAAGTGACTTGCCCAGGGTCACACAGCTGGTATGTGTGTCAAGTGTCTGAGACTGAATTTGAACTCAGGTCCTCCTGAATCCAGGGCTAGTGCTTTATCTACTGCGCCACCCCTAGTTACCCCTATATAATGCTAAGATTAAAGAAAATGAGGAAAATCTATCAATAGAATTACTATTTATGGGCATTGATCTAGAAATTCTGTGGATTAGCTGGGTAGGTTTTAAATACCTGAGCAGAGAATTTGTTTGTAAGCAATAATAATTGCTTGTGATAGTATGGTAGTACAAATCTCAAAAGGCATATTCAAAAAAGATGTCGCTTGATATTGATAAATGTAAAACTTCACAGTTAGGTTCAAAAAACAAACATCACAAAAACAAGATGGAAAAGCAGTTGGTTTGGGACAGATTTCATGGTTTCCATGGACTACAAACTTAATACAAATTAACAGTATTTATGATAAGGCAGTCAAAAAATAGAACACAAAAAAGCAGAATATGCAGAAAAGCAGAGTGTCCAGGACCTGGAGTGAGTCTCCTGTTGTCCCCTGTCCTGGTATGGCATTGAGGACAGCCTGTGCCTTGCCTCCAAAGCATTGGGTTCAGTTCTGAGAAGCTCATTTTAGGGAGGACATTGATACACAGGGGAGTGCTCAGAAGGGGTATTTCCTTGTCTCTGATCTCTTTTTGTTTCCCATCTTCCTTCATGTGTCCTTCCATTCTCACCATGTGTCTCTTTTTTTTGCCCAAATATTATCCTAGGATATAATTTATGTGAAATGCTTTGTAAATGCCAGCAATTATTACTGCTGTACATTGTTAGCCTGATTCAGCTTCCTTCACTCGGCAGCATCCAACCAGCATTTCTAAATGAACACCATTCTGGAGAAGGCTGGCACAGTGCAGTGTCACCTTCTGGATCACCAAGACAGAAAGTAAATGGAAGAGGCAATCCATGGCCCTGTTCCTCGATGCCTTATGGTGGGCAGGGCACTGGTTCATACCCTGATTCAGACACTAACTGGATGATCCTGAACAAGTCACTTATGCTCTATGTGCCTCAGTTTCCTCATTTATAAAATGAAGGTGTTGGACTCCATGGCCTCTAAGGTCCCTTCCAGCTCTGTATCTATGATCCTATGAAGCAAATTTCTTCTCTTTGGGCCTCAGTTTCTTCATCTGTGCAAAGGGAGGGGGATGGATTTGTTGGCATCTAAGGTCCTTTCCAGTTCTAGACCCATGATTCTAATTCTGGTGCCCTAAGATTGAGGCCAGATGTCTGAAAAGGGCTGGGACAGTTAAGGGGATGGGAAGTAGGGAAGGAAATAAGCATTTATGTAGTACCTACTATGTGCCAAGCACTTCACTGTTATCATCTCATTTGATCCTCACAACGACCCTGGGAGACAAGTGCTATTATTATCACGATTTTACAGATGAAGAAGCTGAGGGAGACAGGGATTAAGTAACTTACCCAGAGTCTAGTGAGTGTCTGAAGTTGGATTTGAACTCAGGTCTTTCTGACTGTAGGTCTGGTACTCTACCCACTGAACCATGACGTTCCTTCCTCCAAACTACTCCTTGTCACTGCCCTATTAAAAGAATTCAGTTATTCTATTAATATAATTTTTCATCTGTCCTTCCCCAAAGACCTTATTTAACCAAAAGAATAATAACAGTGGGTTTCTCTTTTTCCCTAATGAATTCCTGGTGTTCCTTAGAATATAAACCACTCCTGCCAGTTGAGTGAATGCCACTGTCTGTGAAGAACGCCAGAGTTTGGGTTGGCTATGAAACAAGGTTTGCTCACTTTGTGGTCCAGCAGACTAGCTTCTCCTAATCCAGATGCTGCAGAACAGGAAACGCTCTTTCCAAAGGATGCTCAGAAATTGTGCTCTTTGGCAACTGGTTAGGGTGAGACGCTGGCCAGGGGATCTCTGCAGGTAAAACAAAAATAATTTGGCCTATTTCCCAAGGTAGGGAGGGAGGGAGATGCCTATGTAAGCAAGGAAAAATGTTTTTTCTGTCAGCGTTTTGCTTGGAAAGAAGATTCCATTCCTTGGTTTGTGGTGGCCTAAAGAAGAAATAACTGAAATAGTAAAAAGCAAAGAGCTCAGCTTGAAACCCCAAACAGGGTGTATACTTTTTGCTTTGGTGTTTTCTATCTCTGAAGCTCAGAAGATCCAAACTTCAGATCCTTGTTTATATTCAATTTAGCTATTTGAAGTGGTAAAAACCAATTTTCTCCTTGTATTTACTGTATGCCTGCATAAGATTTATACTACACCTTTTTCTCCAAGAGCTCAAGGCATAGAGAACTATTATACTATTTGGGGACAGAAGCCTTTTTTGTATGAGATGGGAATTCTGGGAAAGGAGATCATCTCCCACCTCCAAGGCTTTGCACAGGCTAACCCCTCTGCCTGAAACATCCTCTCTCCTCACTTCCAGTTCTTAGAGCTCCTTGTTCCCTTCATGGCTGAGGTCAAGAGCCACCACCTCCAAAAGACTGCTCCTGATTTCAGTAATTGCTAGAACCCTCTTCCCTGAAATTAGTTAACAAATGTTTGGTAAGCATTAAAGCACCATATAAATGGTAGCTGTTATCATATAGTTTATATTTCTTTATCTGGTCTGATACTATCTTCCTGTAATAGAGTTTAATCCAGGGATTCTTGACCTTTTCTTCTTCCTTTTTTTGGTAGTATAACCCTTCTCAGAAGAATGCTTTTAAAGGCATAAAATAAAATACATATGATTACCAAGGAAACCAATTATACTGAAATATACTTAGCAAAATAATTTTGGGAAAAACAAGCTCATGGACTACAGGTTAAGATCCTTCAAGCCTGGTTTAAGTTCCTCCTTGAACAAAGAGACTGGCTTTGGTCATTGTGTCCCCTACATGTAGCATGGTGCCTTGGCACTCTTTAAGGGGATGGGTATTGGGGGATAGACCCATGATTTCCTTGATGTAGGGAACTCCCAGGGGAGGAAACTCCTACCAGTACAGATCTACAATCGTTCTGCTACCTTAAAGAGTCTTCAAGAAAAGCCTGGAGCAATGAGACATTGTGACTTGTCCCCACCCACACAACCAGCATGTATATGAACATAAGACTCCAGGGTCAGCAGCTCTATCTACCACCCTATGCTGTTTCTCAGCACACAGGCTCTTATTAAATGTTCACTGAATGAGCGAATGAGTGAGTGAGTAAGTGAGTGAATGAGTGAATGAAAGAACCTTTAGGAGAATCAAGCCTTGGTCATTTTAAATAAATGAACCTAAGAAACTAAGGAAAAAGTCACTGGATTTGCTGATAATCTTGCAGAGGGGGAGGAGAAGAGGTGAGTTAGATTCAATGAGTGTCCTCTCCAGGTCTCCGATTCAGCAAACCTTTGCTGAACATCATAAAGTACATCATAAAGTTTAATCTGCCCCTCACTTACCATTTTTTCCCCATCCCTTTCTTAAGTCTAGACAACAACAAAACAATAAATCAAGCCCTGGTGTGAAGTCAACAATCAGCCAGTTCAGCTGGCTCCAGCATACCCTCGGGTCCTAGAACTAGAGTCAGAAAGGACATCTGAGGAAACTGAGGCAAAGAGAAGTTAAATGACTTGCCCAAGATCATACTGCTAGTAAAGGGTATCGCTAGAGTCGAACCTAGGTTTCCTGACTCCTCATCCAGGGCTTTTTTTCTACTGACCCACAATGACTGATTACAACCCTGGTTTTTCTCCAACATTTCCAGAGACCAAGGCTAGAGGCTTTGTCCTGCTCTGTTGAGTAGAGGAGGGTGTTCATTGTTCCCTTGTCATCCTTCAGAGTTACAGGAGGATTTTCAGCTGCACGAGCCCTGGAGAGATGGGGAAGCCAATAGTCGCCAAGAAGTTCAAGTTTATCGGGGCTTGGCTTCTTCTCAAAGGATACCTCGGTGGCCGCGGGCTGACAATAACTCAGGGGTGGATTTGATTTCCTTTGAGTTATGTGGCCCATAAAAAGGCACCAGGGCTTCCCCTCTCCTCTCTCCAGCTGGGCAGATGTGCATGCTCAGGCTACACCACTTGACTCTCCCTCCCAGCTGGCCCTTGTTAGGTTACCTGCAACAGGATAGCTTCCATCTCCAATTCCATTTTACCATCATGTGGCTCTCTCTCGGGAGCCTTCCCTCCCCAGCATTTGGAGCCAATGCACTAGGCTTCTAGCCCTTTCTCTGCCACATCATCTATGATGTGGATAATTCACTCAACCTCGATGGCTCTCAGGCAAAATGGAGGATTGAGTCAGATGCCTCTGAACTCCTTCCCAGTTCTAAATCTAGGGTCCTTTGGTTCTCTCTGTTAACTGTCTCCAGTGTATTCTGAATAGAGCTTATTTGCCCATCGTCTCCCAGTTTAGACTGGAATCTCCTTGAGAGCAGGGTTTGTCTTTTGCTTAGCACATTGCCTGGCAAATAGTAGACAATTAATAAATAAATGCTTCCTGACTTGACTATGACTGCCCTGGGCTTCAGTTTCTTCCTCTTTAAAGTGGAGTTAGACTTTATAGCTCCTGAAATCCGCCCCCCCCCCCGCTTTGGTGCCCCCTCCCCCAGTTCTGTGTCTATGGGCCTCCCTCAGCACGAACAGATGGGCTCCGCCCTGTAGATTCACAGCTCAGGTTAGTGCCCAGGAGCACTGTCCACACAATGCTTCATCTCACTAGCCTTCTGTGCTCCTCCCTGGAATAACCGCAGTCCCATTTTTGCCATCTCTATTTCTTTTCTGCCTCGGAAGTGATTTTGGAGAATGTGTGTAAATCTAAACATCCTCCCAGCCAGAGATGCAGGCAAAAGGTCTCAGAGGCGCCACCGCTTGTGGATGGCATGGCTGCTTCTTTTTCATTCTGATTAAGCCCCTGGGGACCCATAGTCCAAACATGAAGGGAAAGTGCTTTTTAAATGAGCTCATAGAACCCCCAAACCCTGACTGCAAGTACAAAGAGGCTAATGGGGCTTCAGCCATTTCTACATCTGTCGTCACAGCCCTGTGCATCCTCAAGTTCTCCAGGAAGGCTTTCATTCTTCCAGAGACCATCGAAAGCAGAAATAAAAGAGCCTCAGGTGCTTTCTCTCAAGTTCAAGGTCAGCGTCGCGACTTGTAGCAGGTCCATCAAAAATATGGCCCATTGAGTCAACATGATCCCTTTGACTAGGGTTTGAGAGGGCTGGCTTTCTGGGACAGAAGGACATCCTAGATTTGGGGTTGACTCACTTAACTCAGTTTTCTCATCTGTAAAATGGGAGAGTTAAACTAAATGACCTCTGAAGTTCCTTCCAGCTGTAGACATATTATCTTATGATCCTTGAGTTTGCCTAGAGATCAACATGAGAAAGAAGAGAGATAGACAAAAGACATGCCTTTCCCTCTTGTCATAGAATCTCTTCTCAATCGAGTCTCCAAGGGTCTTATCAGTCACCTCCACAAACACAACCAATAAATCAATAAAGTATTTATAAAGCACCTACTATGTGCCAGGCACTCTGTTAGGCATTGGGAATGCAAGTACAATAAAGAAAAAGACTGGGGCAGCTAGGTGGTGAAGTGGGTAAAGTGCTGGCCCTGGATTCAGGAGGACCTGAGTTCAAATCCAGCCTCAGACATTTGACACTTACTAGCTGTGTGACCCTGGGCAAGTCAATTAACCCTCATTGCCCCGCAAAAAAACAAAACAAAATGTAAAGTAAAAGACTGTCCCCATACTCAAGAACCTTATATTTTAGTGGGAAAAGAGTGTACACAAAAGGAGCTGTAATGTGAAGGGGGGGGCGGGGAGGGGATGGTACTCACAAGGAGACAAAATGGAGAAGTTTGGAGAGTCCAGAGCTGAGCTGGGAGAAAAGTGAGCGCTGATGATGGCCTGGGCACTTCCTTAAAGGGCTGTTGGGCAGGAACTCCCTAACTAGAGGAGGGGCCATAGGGGGAGAGTAGGCTGCCCCCTAAGCAGGAGATGGGAAGTCCAGAGATGCAGGCTCCGAGCCTGGAGAGAGGTGATGTTGACAAGTTGGAGGACGTCCAGAAGAGAGAGCCCAGCACAGTAAGGATTGAAGACTGCCCTGTGGGGACTATTTAAAGGATATGAAAATGTTTGGACTGGGATATAGGACACATGGGGGGGGGGAGATAAGGAATGGTAATTGCCTTCAAGTATTTGAAGGAGTGAAATGTTGAAGAGAGAATAGACTTCTTTTGCTTGGCCAGGGAGGGCAGAGACAGCAGCAATGGGTGGGAGTTACAGAAAGACAGATTTAAATTTGATTATATCCTGACCATTAGCTCTATCCCAAAGTAGAACTGGTCTCCTTCAGAGGGAATGGAGAGCTTCAAATAGAAGATGAATAACCAATTCTTGGGAAAGAGGGATTCTTGTTCAGTTAAGAAGAGTCAGACCAAGTGGCTCCTCAGGTTGTTTACAACTGGGAGATTGCAGGATTCTGTTATGAGTCCTTGGTACACAGTAGGTGCTTAAAAAGGCTTCTCACATGAATGTATTTCTCACTGACTTTCTTTCCAAAGTGCAACATGACTTACTAGCTGTGTGACCCTGGGCAAGTCACTTAACCCCAATTGCCTCACACACACACAAAAAATATACAAAATGCAACATGGTACGCAACTGGGAAACTTGGTTTGCTACTCACCATAAAGAGCTGCCTTTGTTCCTTGAATGGGATAGAGCCTGTAGACCACACACTCCCCCCCCCCCCATTTGCTTCCCAGATACTTGAGCTTGTGAAGAAAGATAACAGGCATTCACTTTGGGGTATTATTGCTCTGAGGGGCTCAGCTGGGCAAGTAGAATAGCCTTTGAGTAGCAGGGGGAGGTCCATTGCAGTCTCTCCAATGGATCAGGATGCAGAGATCATCCTTGGCCCCAGGCCTATGGAGCTGACCAGGAGAGAGAGTGCATGCATGCACAGCAAGGACTTTAGGTACTGCTGAGCTCTTTGGTTGAGAAGTATGGGCAAGAATGCAATTTAGTCTTGCTCCAATAGGGACATTTGGGAAGAGGGGTGGGGGAAACACAGGCACATTTGCTCCATATAAATAAATCCAATCCCAATGCAGAGCCTTTGGGAAGCCAAGAAGAAGAGTTCTTAACTTTTAAAAAGAGATGGATTTTCCCCCTAGTTAAAAAAATAACCACCATTATACCATTCAATTTCTCTAACGACTCTTTCTCCCTTCTCCACTTCTTTTGGGAAGTAAATCCCACTAAGGAGTGAACTGCTAAGCTGTTAAGGTGCTACCCACCTCTCCTAGAGACACCACCCTATTTTCATCAGGGATCTTCCAAGTTGACAAAATCTTGACAATCCAAAGGAACGAATCTCTAATGGTGGAATTCAGACATATAAGCTGGTGAAGTGGAGGCAGCAAGGACCTCTGTGACCTTGCTTTAATTACTTTTCAATATAGAGATCCACATGGATATATCCATAATATTACCTTTTAGGTATTTAATTAGAACCATTAGTCTACAGTTGGTTTGCAGACAAGGAAATTGAGGCCCAGGGAGGCTAAGTGACTTAGCCAAGGTGAGTCAAATGTGTCCAAAGTAGGATTTGAACCTTGGTCTTCAAAATGGGGTACATGCCCCCATAAGACTGATTTATCAGGTAGGTGACTACCATACACACCTATTTTACCATGGCTTGAAAAATGTCATAATAGGTGAGACTTAGAAAACCACAAACCAATAGTATTTATGTTGTATTGTATTTGTACTTATTTTATTAACCGTTTCCCAATTACATTTTTATCTAGTTCCTGCTGTACTTGGGAGTTTTTCAGTGACACCTGTGGATTTTCCATGGACACCCTTGGAGACTGAGTGGTTTCTAGGTTCACATCAGAAGTCACTGCATCCAATCTCCTCATTTACTGAGGAGGAAACGGACTCGAAATAAAATCAACCAGAAGCATTTTAAAAGCACCTACTATGTGCCAGACTCTGTGCTAAGTACACAAAGCCAAAGGGAAAACAGCCTCTGCCCTCAAAGGGGTTACATTTTACACAATTAAGTAAATATAAATTACAAGGGTTTTTTTAATGCTTTAATGTCTTAAAATTCACTGAGACTTTTGTAACACTATGTATATATATATATATATATATATATATATATATATCAGGCAAACAAATACAAAGTAATTCAGGTACATGGAGGGGACTCACCAACAACTAGGGGGATTGGAGAAGGCCTTGTGCAGGAAGTATCACTTGAGATGAGCCTAAAAGGAGGCAGGTTGGACTTGGCCATAGATCAAGAGTTGAAAGGAACCTCAGAGGCCATTCCCCTCATTCTATTTTTAAATTTACTATTTTTTCCAGTTGTTAAGCATTTTTTTCCTCTCCATCATGAACAATAACTAAAGGAAATAGAAACCCCTCATTACAAATAGTCAAATGAAGCAAGTTCCCTCATCGGTCACATCTAAAAATGTCCATCTCATCCTGGATCCTGAGTCTATCATGAATGAAGGAATGAGGGCCCACATAAGTCACTTGGGTACAGTGAAATGCCCAATGTGACCCATAGGAGCAAAGAGTGAGAGTTGGAAGGGACCGCAGAGGCCAACACTAATGGACTCATTTTATGGATGAGGAAATCAAGGCCCAGAGAGAATACTCCACAAGGTCCCATAGGCAGTGAGCATCAGAATGCAGGAATTCTGACTCCAGAACTAGGGTCCTCCCCATTGTCCCCTCTGGGTAGGAGGGTCAGAGCATTGCCCAGTGTTCACAGCTAGCAAGTCTAGAACCCTAGCTTCCTAGAACCCACTACTGCCATGGCTACTCTAGATTATATTTGCTCATTTGGTGCAGGAACCCTGTTTGCCCCCATGCCCTTTCTGCCCAAGGCAGCTGGCATCATCAGGCCCAGAACTTGCTTGAGTCCCTCAAGCAAAAAGCAGGATGGTGACTTTTGCAGCTGAGAACTCGGCATTGCTCAAAACTGCACAAGAGGCTTTGACTGCCAGGTGTGCTGGCCTCTTCCCCCTGCCCCTCAAAGACCAGCAGGACAGAGGTGATGGGAGCAGTCCCTGCCCCCGGGGCGCAGCAGCCAGAGCAGCTGACTGGAGACCTGGTTTTTAAACAGATAGACCCTTCTAAATCTCCCAGGATTTCTTACTGGTGTGAAGGCCCAAGGGTGAAATGCAGGATTTCTCATTAAACTGCTAGGAGTGTCATTCATGAGGATCAATTGATAGAATCATATCATGTTAGTTCTGAGAGATGCTTGAAAGGTCACCCTCCACTGCCTGCCTCCACTAAGGCTCCTCCAAATGTTCAAGGAGTCGGGGCATTTTCCTAATGTTTAAAATTCTTTAGAGGCTGTTTCATTCATCCTCGTGTCCAGCAATGGCCAGGAAATTCTTCCTTAAAGTAGCTTTTAATGGATATCTTTTGTTTTTATATCACTCAGATTCTCTCCTACATCCCCTCTCTTTTTCCCCTCTCAGACAGTCAGCCCTGATCACAAATTATTTTTTTTAAATGAGAAGAGAAAATTCAGCAGAATCAACAAATAAATTGAAAAAAAAAATCTGTCAAAAATTCCAGATGACCTGGCTCTGCTTAGGTTCTTGAATAGTTAGAATGTCAGAGCTGGAAGGGATTGTACAGATCATTTGGACTTAGCCTTGCACTTTTACAAAGAAGGAAAGTGACATAATATCATTTTACAGATAGGGAAACTGAGGCACAGAGAGTTCATAGAACCAGCTAATGCAGAGTGAGGACTTGAACCCAGGTCCTGATTGCCTCCCACTGCCTTTTCCACTGCACCATACTGCCTCAGTGAATACAATTCTATTTATACTTCCATTCCCCCCTGCACATTCTTATACAAATAGAAACATTTCCACCACAAATAAGGGAAATCTTTTTTGAGCAATATTTGTTATTGCTATATGGGGGCTTGTGAATGTCCTTACATTAAAAAATGTTTCCATTGTACCATGGATTAAAAAAACACTTGATTTTTCCATAGGACCTCTCTTCTAACTATTTGCATATATATTTTTTTTCATGCAGCCTGATGTTAGGAAGCATGTCCCCTGGCCAGCTGTTGGCAGATAGGTAGTGGACTGTAAGTATTGAATGAGACAGGCATTTTTAGACATTGCCAAAGTGTGAATTTCTTTTTCTTAAATCTACCTATTTGTTGCCAGGAAAGGTTTGGAGGAGGGGGAGAAGGAAGTCGTTGGGAAGCAACAGTTTTGTTTTTGTTGTTTTTTTTTTAAGAGCATCAACAAAACTTTAAAAAAAGAATATGTACAAAAATTATTCCCATTATACAGATAGGGAAATTGAGGTGTAGGGAGTGATTCATCCAAGTTTCTGATAATGGTAGCAATGAAGTGAAGAATGAAACTGTGGTTTCCTGATATGTTAGCCACATGGAGGTGCTGTATTGGGGAACATTTCTCCCTTTGTAAATGCTTTCTCCTCTTTCCTCCCTTCCTCCCCAGATTTCTGCCTGAGATAGTGAGGGAAATCAGCAACAGCTGATGGTAAACAGTTCTCTCCTCAGTTTCTTCATCTGCAAAATATGGGACTTGAACTAGGTGGTAAAGGGGGAAAGAGCTCTGGGTTTTGAGTCAGAGGACCTAGGTTCAAATTACATCCCTGTCACTTAGTACTTGAGTCACCTCAGTCAAGTTACTTCTTTCTGGGCCTCAGTTTCCTCAACTGTAAATTGAGGGGGTTGGATTAGATCACCTCTGATGTCTCTGCTAGCTTCAAATCCTATGAACTTTTCTGGGTCTCAGTTTCCTCATTTGTAACATGAGGGCTTGGACTCCATGGCCTCCGAGGTTCCTTCCAGAGCTAACGTTCTATGAAAAGCTGCTCTGGGCAAGAAAACCAATGGAAGGGCTATGACAGGAAACATCAACACTCTCCCCAATTTGACAGCTTCTCAGTGAACATTGGGTTTTTTTCTTCTTCATTTTATTTATTTTTTTCTTTCTTTTTTCTTTTTTTTTTTTCAGGGCAATGGGGGTTAAGTGACTTGCCCAGAGTCACACAGCTAATAAGTGTCAAGTGTCTGAGGCTGGATTTGAACTCAGGTAGTCCTGAATCCAGGGCCGGTGCTTTATCCACTGCGCCACCTAGCCACCCCTCTTCTTCATTTTAGCTCAACATTTAGAGGCAGTTGCTCATAAGGACTTGCTTTCCACCAATTCTTTCCTCTCTTGGTCCAAAAGGTCTTCGGGGGCTCAAAGTTTCTCAATGTGGCTCTGCTCCTCCCCCAGTGCTTTCGACCTTCCCTCATGTTATTTGTTGCTTGTGTTGGTGATTCACTTTAATGTGACCTGTAGGATCCTCCATCAGATTCCCAAGTTCCATTAGCATATTCCTGATTTTTCAGGAATTTTCTGGCTTCCATCTACCTCTAGACCACCATCCCTCCTGATTCTGCTGACTGCTCACCCGGTTTTATCTCTTTCAGATCATGGTGGAGATGCTTGTTCCCAACCTTTCTTTTGTACTTTGGGCTTCAAAACTGTCCAATAACAGTGTAGTAATGGAGGCAGTCCATTTGGCGATGGCATCCTCCAAACCCCTTTGAGGACCAAGAGAGGTTAGAAGAACCAACTCATTAAGGTTACCAGTTTCAGGCTATCTCACTCATCAATGATAAATTTTATTTCCCTATTATCCCTAAGATTCTGGCTAAGGATAATGTCTGTCATCAAGGATGTTTGATTTCAGTAGAATGGGGACTTCCTGCACCAAGACAGATCTTGACCCATCTATGGCTGAGTAGAGATAGAAGTCTCTGACTTGTTCATGGTCAGAGGTAGAATTGGAGACCAGCCCCTCCTTAGTCAACATTCAGCACACTATCTACTATAGTGCTCTACCTCAAAGTTATTTATTTATTAGACACAGTCCTTCCTCCAATGCTTCATCATGTTATATTAGTGACCTTGGCTTCCCCAAAGTCAAGCCAGGAGTGGACGATATCTGACAGGTTCTCCAGTGCTGGGAAGAGATCTGTCTCTATGGAATGAGAGGTGGTGGGTTCCCTGTCCTTGAAGGTCATTCAGCAAATTCTGGGTAGCCATTTTACAGATACGTTTTAGAGAAGGTTCTAGTTCAGGTCTGTTTGACTAGATGGCATAAGGTCCTTTCCAACTCTGACATTCTGGGAGGTCTTGCTGTGGGCACACTCCTATGGACAGCTCACCCCCACATTCACCCGAGTCCCTTTCTCTGACCAACAACCTTATTTTTCAACTGAATCCTGCCTTTCAGTCAGCTTCACAGAAGATGAATTCAACTTACTGTCCAGTTGGTTCTTTGGAAGGCCAAGACATTCATTTGATTTTTTCCCACACATCTCCTTTTTGGGGGTCAAATGATGATAATTCTTTACATTGGGTTAGCAATTTCTAGTATGCAAAGTACTTTCACTGTTCATAAGCTCTGTGTATTGCCACCATAGTCCAAACAACAAGGAGAACTGGGATGATCAGCTACATTTTGCAGGTGATAAGACAGAGACCAAAAGTGATTAAATAACCTTAGGGTCAGAGCCAGGATTAGAAGCCAGGGCTTTTGGGGCTTTTGGGGATCTTTCCATCATGTCCTGCTGCCTCAATTCCATTCAACATATTTAGTTCAGCAAGCATTCACACTGGACACAAAATGGCATAGCAGACACAGAGCCAGTTGGAGTTAGGAAGAAGCAATGGTCTGTGGTGAAAAGGATTTGGGATCTGGAGTCAGGAGACCTGGGTTCAAATCCCAGTTCAGACACTTATTAACTATGTAATTAATAGCAAGTCAGATGACCTCTCTGAATGTCACCTTCTCATCTGTAAAATGGGGATAGTTAATACCTTACCTTCCTTCCCATGTTTTTGTGGGCAAAATGGTTTATAAACCTTTTAGCATGGTGGAAATGACCTCAACCTTGAATATGCCTCTACCCAGTGAGAAGAGTTTTGGAGAGGAATGAGTTACTGGGCATCTAACAAAAAATTATAAAACATGCTAAGGGGAAAGGAATGACAAAAAGAATACCCCAAAAAGTGAATTATAACATCTCTATGTTCTTCTTGCTACTTTTCCTCAAAGACAATTCAAAGCCTGAACCCAAAAGAATGAGACAAAGTTTCTTTGTTGTCTTCGTATGAGCCATGCCTACCACAGTGCCTGGCACAGAGAGGGTACTTGAAGAGTGCTTATTGAATGAGCTACTGGCTGGACGGGATGGTGACACAGAGAAGGAAAAGTAATAAAAGGAAGAAACAAAGAGGCATCATGGATTGGTACCTCTCAGCATAGGTGCAAGCCAGAACATGCTTTTGGGAGAACCATCAACAGTGTAGAAGAGAGCAGAATCCCCGGAAGATGCACACCCACTCAGAATCCCAGCATCCTGGAATCCCAGTATCTGAGAATAGGAAGAGATCTCAGAAGCCATCCTGTCTACCTATTTATGTTGAAAGGGAAGGATCTTGAGAACAGCTTCTCACAGAACATGCAGTTTCTGGAGCCCGGGTCATATTTCTGAGGAGATATTCAATGATGTCATGCACAGCTGTAAGGAGGATGGAACAACCATAATTCTCCTCTAAGATACCAAACTTTGAGGGACATTTTGCTGGTCCATCAGCAAAGCGACAAAAGCATAGCCCCTAGCTTCTTGGTCCACACCAGTGGTTTCATTGGTTTAGGATCTCTCAGTGAGGAAACTCTCTGACAATGCAGATGAGGAATTTTTTTTTTACAACTTATAGGTTAAGTGACGTGCCCAAGGCTACATAGCCAGAGGTGAGGATGGCAGGACCTGACTTTGGAGCTAGTTCTCTATCCACTATACCAGGCTGCTTCCCTGAACCTAGTTAGCAACAATAATTAGTTCAAATAGGAAGTGACCAGATGGTGGGCTAGGCTAGAGTGAGCTCCATGCCTACCTTTCTCCTACCTCTCTCCCCACTGTGCCTTCTCTCCTGCCCAGGGGATCTGTCTTCCCTCCCCAAAGCAGTGTTCCAGGCTCCTTCCTGTCAACAGAGAGCACACTTTGTGCCACTTGTCCCAGGCACGGTTTGTGGCACTTGCCCTGGTCATAGAAATGTCTTGTTGTGGCTCTGGTTCTATGTCCTTTACATGAACATTAAGGAAGGCGTGGGATGGACCTGCAGTTGGTTCCCAGTCACAATGGTGCCCTGTAGCTTCTGATTAACTGAACCCATTACTCCTCCTCCTGTTCATAGAATGAGCTCATTTCCATAATGCTGATGCTGCAGGCAGAAAAAAAAGTCCTGAACACGAAAGAAATATCTTGGTCTTAATAAATGTCTAGCTTAGGGTGAGTTAATATGTTTAAATGTGAAAGTATAAATGGTCTGTTTTAATAGCATTCTGGGCATATTGTTGTATTGAGATAAATGCAAACTTAAAACAAAATTCCAGTGTCTTCCAGCACCATTCCCTCATCACAGCAAATGATGAATTGCGAGCGGAAAACGTCATGGTACAATGTTTTGAAAATTAAGTAAAGGATGAGCGCAATTAACGCTGTGTCTGACTTAAGCTGTGACTTTATCATGTCAGCACTGTCGTAAAACTGCAAAGAGAGGAGAATTCCTGCTTCATGCCCCTGAAATAGAAGCCGTTTTCATTTTAATTGTGTTTCCATTAGATGGATTGTTTTTGTAAGTGGTCTATAGTCCTTCGCATCGAGAGGCAGAAGAGTCATAAACTCTCGTAATGAGTTGTTTTGATTCCAAAATAACTTTTTGAAAAAAAAAGTTTAAAACAAGATGTAAAGAATTTGGAATTTTTCAGAATGCAATAAAAATATTTTTCCTACCAATTTAAGCTATTTGCTATCATAGATACAGAGAGACAAATATCATAAAGTTTGGGGTTTTTTCCCATGTATTACATGCAGGGACATTAAGCCAGAGAAGTATTTTACATTTAGCAATCAATCCACAAGCATTTATTAAGTGCCTCATGTGTGCTTGCCATTGTGCAAAGTACTATGGTTATCTAAGTTCCTACTATGTGCCAGCCATTGTGCAAAGTACTATGATTATGTTTGCTCTTCCTTTGGGACTTTCCTGGAGCACTTGATCATAGACCTAGACCTAGAAGGAAGGTTACCCTCTGACACTAGCTGTGTAGTGCTAAGCAAGGCACTCACACTTGTCTAAGCCTCAGTTTCCTCAGATATAAAATGGGGGTAATTATAGCATAGACCTCACAGGGTTGAGGTAATCGTGTTCAAACCTTAAAGCACTATAGCAATGCTAGCTATTATTATTTTACCTGTTTTTGCTGTTTAAGGTCACATTGGTAGTAAATGTCAGAGACTTTTTTCTTTTGACCATCAGCCCAAGATTTATTCGTCTTTTTCAATGATCCAAAACATTTATTAAGCACCTTTTATGATCACAGAGAAACAGTGTGATTAGAGGAGAATTGAGCTCAAATTCCATCTCTGACACATACTGATTGTGTGGTCCTGAGCAAGCCATTTAACCTCTTGGTGCCTTAGGCAACTTAGAGACTCTAAGTTAGTTAGGCAGTAAACATTTATTAAGCACCTACTGTGTGCCAGGCACTGTGCTAAGTGCTGGGGATAGGGAAGAAAAGGGGTAAAAGACAGTTTCTGCCTTCAGGGAGCTCACATCTCTCTCTATCCCTATACTCAAAACATTGGTTTCGTCATTGGGGATCACAAGAAAAAAAAGACACTGTCCCTGTCATCAAGTAGCTTACAGTCTACATTTTTAGTCAGACTTCATCTCAACTACCTTGGACAGTGTATCCATCCAAGACTGATCCAAGTTTCTTCTTGTCCATAGACTACATACACATCCTTTCACTTCCCAGTCACGGGTAGTCAAGTCAAGTGTCATCTACTTCAAAAGACCAAAGTGCTCCCTCCTCCTCCTCTTCCTCTGCCTCCTCCTCAACAACAACATTTATCATAGAACCACAGAATCTGAGATAGAAGAACCTCAGGAGCTTTCTGGTGAACTAATTTCAACAAGCATTTATTAAATACCCACTATTAGCCGGGCACTATGCTAAGCAGTGGGAATACAAATCCTGCCCTCAAGAAGTTTACATTCTAATGTGTCCCTGCCTAAGAATCACTTCTATTGTACAAATGATCAGCCTGCCTTTATTTGCAGAGCTTCAGAGTGGTAAAGCCTATGACTTCATAAGGAAGCTCATTTCCGTTGGGGATAGTTCTAATTGTCAGGAAGTGATTTTCCTGACATCAAGTCTCCAGCTGCCACCCACTGGTCCTAGTTCTGCTCTCTGAGACCAAGCAGAACATGCCTAACTCCCTCTCTTCTCATGTGACAGCCTTTCAGATGTTTGAATGAAGCTTTATAGAATTTAAGGTTCACAAGATGCTTTTTTTCAAAACTATTCCCTTGAGAAAGGCAAAGTGAGTATCATGATTCCCAGCTGTCCAAGAAGAGTCTTGAGGAATCAAACTGAACTCATGTTGGGAAAGAAGAGGACCCTTTTAAACCAAAAAAACAAAAACAAAAACAAACTTGGCTGACTAGGGCGGGGAAAAAGAACTCAGAGGAATGGAAGAGAAAGGGAAAAGTGATGGAAAGACAATGTCTTGTAGGAAGAAACACATGCCATGGTTTCCATTTCAAACCCCTTAAAGATGTTATGTTTGCATTGGCTTTGATATTGCAGATGCTGAGCCAGAGGGTTAAGATGACCCACTATAAAAACATGTACTCTCTATAAAGCAATACCATTTGGGGAGACTTTATCTTGATTACTTGGAAAAATAAGTCATGTTACTCCCTCTTTCCTTTATATATTATCCAAACCTCAATGAACAGTACTTTCTAACCTCTTCCAGAATGTAGTGTTTGGTCAGTCTGGCTAGAGGTTGTTTCTAATTGGATTCATCCATTCAACAAATACTTACCAGCACCCACTAAATGCCAGGCACTGTGCTAAGCACTAGGGGTATAGATAAAGGCAGAAATAAACTAATATCTGCTATCAAGGAGCTTATATTTTGCTAGGGGTGGAGTACGAGTCAACACAAAGTTTATGCAAAATAATGCAAATAATTTCATGGAGTCAGCACCAAGATCTATCATGTGGCAGGCACTTTTCTAGAGATACAAAGACAAAGTCAAAACAGTCCCTCAAGGAGCATGGCTTCAACTGGGTAGATACAGTATGTCCTTTGTTAATTAAATACAAATATTATGAAAAATAATTTCAGAAGGGAAAGAGCACTTACCCCTGAGAGGATCAAGAAAGGGCTGATGTAGGAAGCAGTCCCTGATCTGTGCTTGGGAAGAAGTTTGGGATGCTACCAGGTAGAGCTAAGGAGGGACATCATTTTAGATATGGGGGGCCATCTGGGCAAATACATGGATGGAGGAGGAGATGGAAGGCCTTTCACCAAGAACAGCCATCAGGCCAGTTTTCTTGGAATAGAGATTGCACGAGGAAGAATAATATGAAATAAGACAGGAAAAGTAGCTTTTTAATTCCAGGCTGAGGATATTGTCTTTTATTTTAAATGCAAAAGGAAACCAATTAAAATTCTTGAGAGAGAGAAAGAGAGAGAGAGTGTGTATGTGTGTGTGTGTGTGTGTGTGTGTGTGTGAGAGAGAGAGAGAGAGAGAGAGAGAGAGAGAGAGAGAGAGAAGGCTTTGTGTTTTAAGAACATCAGTTGTGTAGCCATGTGGAGGATGGATTGGAGAAGGAAGTGCCTGGAAATGGGAAGACTAATTAGGAGGCTACTACACTAGTCCAGGCAAGAGGTGAGGGCTTGAACTAGGTAGGGGCTATGTGAGAGGACAGAAGGTGGATGAGAGAGATGTGGACATAGGATCAAGGGTGTGCTGGAGCCAGCTCATACCAGCTCATGAAAGTGACATTTTGTCAGATTTTTAGTGTGAGCACCAATACCTGAGAAATCAGCAAATTCTGCAAATCAGGGCTTGGTTTATTGGTTGTGTGTGTGTGTGTGTGTGTGTGTGTGTGTGTTTTGTGTTTTGTGTTTTGTGTTTTTTGGTCTGGACTTAAGAAAGTGAGGGAGAAAAATTTAACAGTGTAGATTAAATATAAAAGTGTTTCATGTGTACTTTTTTTTTTGGAGAATCGGTTGTTAAACATTTACCAGCCCCACTCCACCCCTGGGGCAGCAGCTACAAGAAGCAGCAATTGACAAGATACTGTCCTCAAGGGTCTTACATTTGAATGGGAGAAACAACATCATGACCATAAATCACCACATACAAGTTCCATATAAAAGATGTAGAAGATAGATGTGAGAGGGCTCTAATAATGGGAAATAGACAAGGAATGATCTCCTGTAGAGAGGTGTCCCTTCCTTCCTTCCTTTTTGCCTGCCTGCCCGCCTGTCTTCCTTCTTTCTCTTTCTTTCCTTTCCTTTTCCTTTCTTTACTCTCCTCTCCTTTCCTTTCTTTCCTTTCTTCTCTTCCCCTTCCTTCTTTCTCTTTCCTTTTCCTTCCTTCTTTCCTTTCCTTATTTTCTTGCTCCCTCTTCCCTTCTCTTTCTCTCCATGCCTTTGTTTCTTGCTTTCCTATTGATGCTATTGCCTTCTTTCAACTTAATCATTTCCCAATACACCTTCCATCCATTGTAACAAAGAAAAACAGTTCAGCAAAACTAATGGGGAAAATGATCTCCTCTGACACTGCATGCAATATTCTGCATCCACAGTTCCCCACCTCTTGCCTGGATAGGGGAAAGTGTGACATGATCTTTGACACTGGCTTAAATCCCTTTGGGAATAGGAAGCAGCCCCTGGAGCAGTTCCTGTAAATGCCAAGCGACTCTAAAACTTAAGCCAGTGCCTGCAAAAGTTGTTGGCTCTCTGAACAAAATTAGAAACTTTGTAGACCCCACAAGAGGTCTTATTTATTACATTTCCCAGAGAAAGCAGACTGGGGCAATAATCGTCAAAGTAATATTTACCCCTTAATAACTGCCTATTTTTATACTGGTGTGAGAGGTTAATAGCCCTGTTATTTACTCCTCTGCCAAAAAGAACTGAAGGATGTGAAATGTTGCAGTCAATAAAGCCTAGCAGTCAGATAAATAACATTCATATTATTCCCTGACAAATCCTTTTGCAACCCAGGGATATAAATAACCCTAAGAAAGCAGCTCCTGCATTACAAGTTTACTGATGTGTAAAATGTAATTTTAAAAAGAGCCCAAAGCTCTAGAAGCATCAAATTCTCTAACTATACACATGACTGTATAGATGGGATGTATAGTGCTATAGGGGCTTGCCATTGAGTGTGGCATTTATCACTTCTATAGGTGTCAGTAGGTACTCATATGTTTATGAAATGTACACAGCTACATACACACATGAAGAAGATCTCATATATGTAAAGGGAATAAGGGTTACCTTAGGCAGGAGAAGGTAAGGAAGGCTCCAAGACGACTGGGTGAGTCCCTGGGTCCAAACTATGGGAGATTATTGACAAAATTCACATGACATGAGCAGACATGGATAGCCTGAATCTGCATCATTAGAGGAAACTTCCAGATGGGTGAAATCATAGTTTTGTTGGAGTATAGAACCATCATAGAGATAGTGATAGCATCTACAAGTTCATGGAGATAGAGTTCCCAGGTGAGGAAATTCCCTCCCCCACTGCAGATCACTCCCTTTCCTAAAATTTATCATCTTAGATTATTGCCTAGAGCACCACAAGGTGAAGTGACTTGCCCAGTGTCACAGCCAATCTGTCTGTCAGAAGTGGGACTTGAATCCGGGTCTCTCTGTCTCTAAGGTCAGTTCTGCATCCCCTACTCCATGATATTTCAACTCAAGAGACTTCCTATCGCCTGTAGGGTAAAATATAAATTCTGCTCAGCTTCCAAAGCCCTATACAATCTGGATCCAACTGATAATTATATACTCGTTGGCCATTACATTTTCTCCCAGAGTGTGATCTAGCCAAACTGACCTTCCCTCCATTCCTCACACACTACATTCCATCTCCCATCCCTACAGCTTTGCACTGGCTATAAGCCTGGAACACACTCCCTCCTTATTGTCTGCCTCATCTTTTAAGACAGTTCAAGTACCATCTTCTTCATGAAGCCTTCCATGGTCCCCCAACTGCTCATGACCATCACCACCCCTCACATTTAACTGCATTATATGTTTATTCACTTTATATTTATGCTGTGTGTATACATGTAGCTATAACTATAGAGATAGAGATAAGATAGACATAAATATAGATATAGATACACATATAGGTAGAGATAGAAATAGATGGTAATAGAGATGTAGCTATAGATATGTCTCCCCCATTAGAATATAAGCTCCTAAATAAATCAGGGGCAGCTAGGTGGCACAGTGGATAAGGCACCAGCCCTGGATTCAGGAGGACCTGAGTTCAAATCCGGCCTCAGCCACTTGACACTTACTAGCTGTGTGACCCTGGGCAAATCATTTAACCCTCATTGCCCTGCCCCCCCCAAAGAATATAAGCTCCTTATTAGTAGGGGTTGTTTCATTTGTGCTTTTGTATCTCTAGGACCTGGTATATAGTAGGTACATAATTAATATTTGATTGATTAATAATAATGGTTAGCATTTATATATAGGGGCAGCTAGGTGGCATAGTGGATAGAGCACCGGGCCTGGAATCAGGAAGATCTGAGTTCAAATCCAACTTCAGACACTTAAATAGCTGTGTGACCCTGGGCAAGTCACTTAACCCTTTTTGATTCGGTTTTCTTATCTTTAAAAGGAGCAGGAGAAGGAAATGACAAATCGCTCCAGGACTTTGCCAAGCAAACCCCAAAAGGGGACATGAAGTGTCAGACACAACTAGACAACAACAATATTTATATAGTGCTTTAAGGTTTTCTAAGCACTTGATGTATGTTGTCTCATTTGATTGCCTCTTGTAGGGCATTTGCATAAATGCTAAATGTTTTATTAAATTATATACAGTCAGTTGCTCCAAAAGTTCAAGCATCAGTGATTTTACTGGTGACCAATCTCTCCAGCAACCATGAATCACAATTCTTCTTTAATTGCTAGGTTGTCTTTGAGAAAGCTTGTGGCTAAAAAGAGGCTCACCTTGGGGTCACAGTGATAGGGTACATCTCCAAACTTAGCCAGGTGAGGCCTCGGATGAGAGACACACTACAATCTCTCACTAGGTCCAGTATTCAAAGCCCTAGTGGCCAATGTGTCAAGAACTCAGAGTCTCTTCAGTCACAATAAGAGCAGAGCAGACCTTTGATGCACAAAGATAGAAGAGATTCTACACATACACACAGATGAATGAGACACACCATAGGTAAGGTTAAGAAGGCTTTATTTTCCTTCTCTTTCTCCACCAAAGTCCTGCTCTGACACCTCTTTGAGGTATGCAGGTAACAATGGACACAGTAAAAGCTCTGGCCCAGCTGACCAATGTGGGAAGAAGGCTTTGAGTCCCTTGGATAGTTTGTGGCTCGTTTGTCAGGGGACCAGCTTGGCTCAATTAGAAGTTTCTTGTCACCCAAGGCCAGTCAATATGGGGTATATTTGGACAGAGGAACTACAGAGGCTATTTCCTAAGATGTAGAGGTCCTGCAATGTGCATCAATGGAGGGAGTTCCCATGCCAACTAAACCACAGGTCTTTGGAATATTGAAAGTGTGTGCATGTTATGTGTGTATCCCCAGGTGCATTTAAATACATGTGAGTGCATATGTGCATGCCCACATGTATGTACAACACATTTGGCTGGAGACCCCATACATAGGATCATGGATGTTGTCATGATGACCAGCCCAATCTGCCTTTGACTTAGCTCATGGAACTAGAGCTAAGAGAAAACCATACAGTCCACCCTGTTCACTTTAAAGATGAAGGAACTACCTCAGAGAAAGGAAATGACTTGTCTAAGGTCTCATGAGGAGCAAAGGGTAGAACTGGGTCCCTTGACTCTGAATTTAATGTTTTTCCACTGCGTCTTTCTGCCTCCTTTGACACCAATGCAGCAGTGTCTCCACTTAACTGAGCTACGTACTAGTAAGGCCAAGGGAGTTGTCTGAGGCAGATGGACTCCAAGTGACTTGCCCAGGGTCACACAGCTAGTATTAGAAAATTTAAACCTGGGTCTTCCTGACTGTAAGCCCCACACTATTTCTATATTGGAGATGTAGACCCAGGGGGTGTGTGTATGCATGCATGCATGTACACAAATATGTATACACAAAATACATTCATGTACATCATCATTTCTAGGACTACAGAGAGTCCTCAGATTTATGCAAATATTTTTTAAATGAACAGAACTAAAAGCCATCACAGAGAAGGTGATGGGGAAGTACAAGAAAGGTAGTAGCTGGCTACAACACATAACCAATGAGCAACTACAAAGGACAGGGACAAAGGATATCATCAAAGCCTCATATGATAAGAGGAGACAATGGGCCAGTCCTAGGGCAAGGATGAAGAATGACAGTCAGGCAGACAGTCCAAGTGCTTCCCTGGTAACCTTGAGATGTCAAGAGAGAGCAAAGGTTTCTGTCCTGTTGGGTCTCTATGTCCGGCCATAGATCACATGACACAGAGTGGGTAGAAAAGGATGGGCTGTGATCTGCACCTTTGGAGGGTAGAGACTGAGGACATCACAGACCATTGGTGTGTGTTTGAACATATTTATCAGTTTCCAAGTAATTATATTCATGTGTAGAAGAAGCACAGCTGAACGCACCTCATTTTATAAACACAAGGAAGCCCACCTGTCAAATGGGTAATGTATTTGACACAGGTGAGTATAGTCCATTCCATTAGTCTTAGCAACAAAGAAGGTAAAATTCATCGAATACTCAATAATGAAGAATGGTATTTTTAGCCATCAAACTAAAGAAACTAAGACTTCAAACAATTTTTTTAAATGAACAACTAGGGGGCAGCTAGGTGGCACAGTGGATAAAGCACCGGCCCTGGATTCAGGAGGACCTGAGTTCAAATCCGGCCTCAGCCACTTGACACTTACTAGCTGTGTGACCCTGGGCAAGTCACTTACCCCTCATTGCCCCACCAAAGAAAGAAAGAAAGAAAGGAAGGAAGGAAGGAAGAAAGAAAGAAAAGAAAAGAAAAAATGAGTTACAATAAAAATGAACAACTAAACTTTACTTAAAATACAAACACAAAATGAGACACAATGTATACATTTTTTGAGATACCTGAGCACCCCTCCACTCTCTCCTGCACCTCTTAGCTAATGCACACTTGGTAAAATATTGACAAAAATATGCTGAGTTTCTTTGGAAAGCTCTCATAAAACATGACTCATTCTCACTCTGCTAATGCATCCTGTGAGCCCCAGCATTCCTCCTGAGGATCTTCCCAGTCAAGACTTCACACCTCAGCATGATGGAACAGCTAAACCATTGGTCCAGGTCTCCAGTAGCTACTTAAGCCCATTTCTCTGCCAAAATACTCAAGAGAGACACTCATTCAAACACTGAGTGTGGGCCATAAGGAATTAAACAACACATGTCAGAATGAGAACAAGAGACTTGGTGATGGAACAGACTCATTTATCTCTCATTAGGGCTTTTAGCTGTCTTTTAAGAAACAGATTCCCCAAAAATCAATCAGACAAAGTATCCCAAGATGAGTGAGAAACATGACTTTTAAAGAAATTTTTATCATGAGCAGACAAAGGATGGACCCCAGGCAGTATGGTGAGGCAAGATCTATCCACTTCAGACCCTTTCTTCCCTCTTGAGAATTCCTGAGGGGCCCAGTGCCCTCTTCCAACCCTCTGAGGTCCAGAGCTCTTTCCCCATTTCCCAAATAGCAACATCCCCTATGCACCGTGCCCCTAATCCAGACTTCTCTCTACTTCCTACTGGGAAGAACATTCTTTTGGGGAGTGTCAGGTAATAGGGGCTCTATGGGAGATGGTCAGTCTTATTGGAAAGAGCCTGGAAAATGACATTTCCCCCCTTTTTGATCCAGCCTTGCAACTTCACTGTATGAAGAATCTCAGTATGGAAACTCCCTCCAAAGACGCCAATCGGGAACTCCTTTGTGGACCATTGAGAGCTGCCTGGAGTGCTGTGGTTTCTGGTTATTCCACCCCCTTCCCAAATCACCTGCCACCATTGACGTGGAACAAAGGAAAACAGTCAAGCCAAATTGCCTGATATGGTGATGATTTCTGATGATGTTGCCCTTCACTTTTAAGCCAGCAAGAAGACAGATTGCTGTGATTGTAGGCTAGTAAACCTTTGTCTTGAGGGGCAGGGCAGGGCGGGGCATAGAGAGAGCTAGACTTGGAGTCAGGAAGGTCTGCCTCTGCT
The DNA here is from genome assembly GCF_019393635.1 of Dromiciops gliroides. Taxonomy (NCBI): domain Eukaryota; kingdom Metazoa; phylum Chordata; class Mammalia; order Microbiotheria; family Microbiotheriidae; genus Dromiciops; species Dromiciops gliroides. The sequence goes on from NC_057865.1 coordinate 17,730,777, forward strand.
CTGCCCCTTGCTTCCAGTCTCTCTCTTCTCCAGTACACCCTGCCAACACAATCTTCTCCAGACTCAGGTGTGGCCATGGCTCCCTATTGACTTGAGGATAAAACTCAACCTCTCCACCAACATTTAAAACCCTCTGCTGTCTGGTTCCCACCTATCTTCCAATTCCATACTTTCCATCAGATACTCTACATTCTAGACAATCTCTGTTGCTATCTGTGACCCAAAGCTGACACTCCATCCCCTATGCCTGGACCCATCTGGCCGGCCATTCCCTGTGTCCAGAATATGCCCCCCTATTACTCTCTGCTTACTGGACTCCTCAGATCCCCTGAAAAGAAGGTTACAGACTTTAAGGTGCTATATAAATTGTGGTTATTGTCTAATATAAGGCACAGGTTGGATGTTACCTCCTCCTTTCCTAATGCATCCAGTTTACAGAATCACAAGGTCATAGGTCTACAGCTGGAAGGGAACTTAGATGAGTTCAACTCCCCATTTTACAAATGAGGTCACTGAGGCACAGGGCCTCTAAGTGACTCACCCAAAGAGTTTGGAGAGAAGGGCAATGCAGATCCATCAAACACCAAGACTGATGACAGGCTCACCGGTCCAAACAAACTGGAACCAGACCATGGATTCTTCCTGCCAAGTTTTCAGCCTCTCAACTGGTTATTTATGGTCTTTTGGCTTGCAGTGTTTACTGGGCTGTCCACCATCTTTACTATGTTACCTACCTATTGGTGCTCTGTGGGAACAGCTGGCTTCCATCCATCTGCTATAACCCAGAGGGTCCTAGGATTTAAAGACAGACAATGCCTGAGAGACCAGTCTTCCCATTTTATAGATGAGCAGACTGAGACCTAGAGAAAGTCACTTATCTGAGACCATACAGAAGAGTCAGGATCCAAATGCAAGTCTTTTGGCCCCCAATCCTTTTCCCACTCTATCACATACAATTGCCTATGACTATCACAGTTGGCCAGACTTCACTAACTTGAAAGCATACACTTGATTCAGTCATGGGATCAAATATTCAGGGCTGGAAGGAGTCTTCAGAGGTTACCAAGTCCAGTCTCCTCATTTGAAAGAGGAAGAAACAGAGGTCAAGGGAGCTTAGTGATTTGCCTAAGATCACTCAGATGCTAAGCAGAAGAGGTAACAGACAGCATGGTAAGTGCTGACTGTGAGTCATAATGACCTGGGTTTGAATCCTGCATTAGATATTTACCAGCTATGTGACCTTGGGCAAGTCACTTAAATTTGTCATACTCTATTTCCCCCTGAAATGAGAGGACTGGACTAAAGTCCCTTAGAGTTCTGAGTCTATGATCCTAAAATTTGAACCCAGGTCCCCTGACTCCAAAATGAGGCACATTCAGAACAGAAATCAGAAGCTCTGTGCTGTGTCTTCCAGGAGGCCACCCATCCTGTGAACTGAACTGCAAACCACAGGTCCCGTTGGCCCCAGGGGCTTATCTCCCATCACCCAGTCTCCTCAGCAAGATTCTGGGAGGAGAAAGAGAGCAACTGTGCCAAAGCTTCCCGTCCCATCAGCCAGCGCAACCTGGGCAGGAGTCTGATGGCTGTTAATAGAAGTGCATTATTTTATACATCTTATGGGAGAGGTTGGGGGAATTTTGTAAAAAAGCCTGCCCTAATAAATGATTTACCAGGGCAGCAGGAGATCAAAGAAACAGCACAGAAATGGCATCTCAGGGCACCTAAAACCCAGAGTTTATGGAAGTCCCCAGAACCTCAGTCCTTTTATGGTGCTTATATTAGCTAACCACTAAACTTTCAAAGCCGTGGGACAGCCGTGGCTTTTAATAGGGGCTGCACAGCCCAGTCCTCTGCCCCTCCTTTCAGAAATGGGAGGCAGCAGCTGCTGTCACAGGAGGCTTTGGAAAGATGGGGAGCGGGGCCCAGAAAGCAGCGTTCGTAACCCAAGAGGGAGATTCATGCTTGAGGATGGGGAGGGGGTGGCAGAGAGGGGGAGTACATTACAGGTCTGCAGATCACCTGTACAGCAGGGAGCACTTAGAGCTCCTTGAGCAGGCAGATGACGTGGTCTGAAATAAGCTGTGAGAAGGTCATTGTGGCAGCTTTATGGAGGACATATTGGAGAGAGAAAAGTCTAGGATCAGGGTGATCATCTACTACTACTACTACTACTACTACTACTACTACTACTACTACCACTACTACTACTACTACCACCACCACCACCACCACCACCACTACTACCACCATTACCACCACTACTACCACCATTACCACCACTACTACCACTACCACCACTACTACCACTACCACTACTACTACCACCACCACTACTACCACCACTACCACTACTACCACCACCACCACTACTACCACCACCACTACCACTACTACTACTACTACCATCACCACCACTACTACCACCACTACCACTACCACTACTACTACCACCACTACCACCACTACTACTACTACTACCATCACCACCACTACTACCACCACTACCACTACCACTACTACTACCACCACTACCACCACTACCACCACTACTACCACTACTACCACTACCACTACTACTACCACCACTACTACTACCACCACCACCACTGCTACTACCACCACTACTACTACCACCACCACCTCTGCTACTACTACCATTACTACTACTATTACTACTACTACTTAGTATTGCCTAGTACTACTAGTACCTAGTACTACCACTACCTACACATTTATATAGCTTTTTAAGGTTTGCAAAGTACTTTTCAAAAATGATCTCATTTTATCACCAGAACAGCTTTGGGAAGTAGTTATTATTATTATTATTATTCCCATTTTACAGATGAGGAAACTAAGTTACAGAGTAGATTAGATCACACAGCCAGAAGCAGTTAGGAGATGCCATGGATAAAGTGAGTTCAAATCCGGTGTCAGACACTTACTAGCCATGTGAGACCAGGCAAGTCACTTATCTGCTATTTGCCTCAGTTTCATCAACTATAAAATAAGGCAAACAAAAAATGTAACAACACTTAACTTGCTGAATCATTATGAAGATTAAAGGAGATCATATTTGTAAAGCATGCCACATAAATGATTATTCCCTTCCCTTATTCCCCTTTCATCCACTTGTACACTCTATGTCTAAGGTCAAATTCGAACTAAGGTCTTTCTGACTCCAATGCCAGTATTCTTTCCACTGCACCACCTAGCTACCATAATGAGGACACCTTTACAGTAGCGCAGACAAGGGAGGGTCAGATCCCAAACTTGGGGTTATTTTGGCCTATTTTAGATTGTTCTCAGGAAAAGCCATCCTGGGGCACATCCTGGGGATTCTCTCCAAAGGGATAGGCAAGGTTTTGTGAGTCATGAAACTCACTGAGCTTGTCAGCACCCGCCAAATGAGCCGTTAGCAAACAACCCTGGTTTGCGGGGCATAGACCATGAACCCAGCCCCAGGATGGCATGTGCCCGAGTGGTCTTTCCATGTTCACCATCCATCAGTAAAGCTTCAGCTGGGAGCTCTTTTCAAAGGCAGAGTCTGGTTCAATAATAAACTGCATCTGCACAGAATTGGTTTCCCTTGTAATTGTGTGTATTATATAAATTTACAAACATTATTTTGATAAGAGGCTTTCCTAGACGACTGCCCAGGGAAGGTAGAACACAAACAAGGTTAGGAGCCCCTGGGCTCGTGTGCTTTGGGTTTGGGTTCTTTCCATAATGGTCAGCTCAGTTCTCAGCTTCCTTTCTTCTCACAGCAATGCCAGCCTTGACTAGTTCTAGTCTTTGTCATCTTTTGATGAAATTTCTTTGGTGGTGATACCTTATGGAGTTGCCAGTCACTCTGACTGCCTCTACCTCCCACTATGGGAGGAAATGGAGGGGGGTGGGGAAGAACATTTGACCAGCCTACCCACACTGCTCCTCTCTCTCATCATTTCTTCCTTTCTTCTTCTTCATCTTCACCATCATCATCACCACCATCACCATTATCATAGTCTTCATTGTGTCTCTGTCTGTGTTTCTGTCACTGTTTCTCTCTGTCTCTGTATCTCTCTGTGTCTCTGTCTCTGTCTCTCTCTCTCTAGTAATTCATTGTGCCCTCCCCCTGCCAAGTCCTTAGCCTCTTGACCCTTTTTTCTACATTGATCCTGACTTTCCTTCTACCTCCACTTCCTATACTGCTTCTCTCCAAGTCCCTCCCACCCTCGTTATTGGCTCTAGAACCACCCTTTTAGAGTCAAGGTCCCTGCTTTTCCTCTCCTTTCCATGAAGTCCTAACCATGGACAAATCATTCCACCAATCTGGGCACCCCCCTGTAAAATGAGGACTTTCTGGGCTTCCAGAGAAGATCAGTAAGGTCAGGGCTAGAAAGATCATGGCTATTTGGATGAGCCTGGGGAATAAGAGGGCTCCTGTCAGGGTCCGGGTCTGAAATGGGGGAAGTGGCCAGAGCTCCTCTCACCCAGATCTGGCTCAGACATTTTCTGTTGTCAATAGGAATAGGATCTCCCCCACCCCCACTCCCCAAAGAGTCCATCTTTGTCTAGCAGGAGGGAGGATGTTGGCAGAGAGGGGTTCCTGTAGCAGACCTGAATCACGAGTACCCGAGCACACTAGAACTAATGAGCTCCTCTCTCCCACCTAGAGCTCCTTTTCCACTGTCAGACATTCATTAGACAGCAGCCCATGCCTGGTCAGGAAACATTAACTATACATGTATCCAGGGGACTCTGGATGCCTCACTTTTCCCCCTTTATTTATTACTCTAATAAGAATAGCTAGTGTTAATATAGCAGAAGGTTTGCAAAGCCCTTTACAAATGTTAACTCATTCAATCCTCACATCAACCTTGATTGCCACAATTATCCTCATTATCGAAAGAGGAAACTGAGGCTGAGAAAGGGCAAGTCATTTACCCAAGGTCACCCACCCCCTCGGGTTCCCCAGCAGTGACCAGAGCTTCAGCAGGGGAGGGTGTTGTGGAGCATCCCAGGTGAACTGTGCCTCTAATTCCCATCTCTCACCCTTACTTCCTCTCCTGGCTCCATCTCTGACTCTTGGCACTTTCTCTACCAGGCCACAGAAGCCTCCTCACTCTGGAGGTTCACTCTATCCCTGGAGAACCTTCTCACACTAACCCTATGGCCCCTTCTTCTGATTGGCTGCTTCTTCCCAGAACCCCAATTTTAAGGAGAGTGTCCAGGGCAGCCCTGTCTTCATTCATCTCTGGGCTCTTCCCCTAACTCGCCAGGCTTTCTCTACTATTTCCCATTGGGTACCTTCTCTTGCTCCTCACCACCTAATTAGAACGTAAGCTCCTTGAGGGCAGGGTCTGGCCTTCTTCCTCCACATTTAACACAGTGTCTGGCACATAGAAAACACTTCATAAATGCCCAGTTTTGCCCTGATCTCTATTTCCCAAGATAGAAAAAAAGCCTCTGCTTCCCTCCAAGGGATGTTATGAAGATCAAATGAGATATCTCATGTAAAGTATTTAAAGTAGCAGTTATTATTATAATTGTTACTTTATCATTGATCATAGTTGATTGTTACAATTTAGCCTCTTTGGGTCCCAGTAGCCATAAAATGGGATAAGCAACAATAGTAGCAACAGAAGTAATAATTATATTAACAACAACAACAGACATTTATTTCTTGCTTTAAGGTTTGCAACCTTGTTTTGCCTTGTTTTTTATAAAGAACAAAGAGAGAATGGATATGAGAGTTCTGGACAAATGAAGGGAATTGGTAAATTGGTGAAGACATCAATATAATGCTACATCAATATAATGAAAGGAAGGTTAGCACCAATGGTATATTGTTCAAGGACTATGAAGCACATGATGGCCTTTCTGAGTCTTAGAATTGGAAAGAACTTTGGTTGCCAACATGGTCCAGCCTTCTACCCAATGTAGTAATTCCCTCTACTCCATCCTTGACTTGTGTTCATCTGGTGTGTTTCTGAAGGTTTCTGGCAAGACCAGAGCCTTGCTGCAGCTGCAGCTGATACAAGAAAAGCCATGGAAGGCCTAGATTAGGACCATGCCAATATGTCAGCGATTTGGGTGGATTGCACAGTGCTTAGAATTCTAGAATTGGCTTTGAGAAGCCCTGAGTTGAAATCCTTTCTATGACTTGTACTAGTTATGTGACCCTGGGCAAACAAGTTAATCCCCTCAGCATCAGTTGTTGTTGTTGTTGTTGTTGTTGTTTTAGTGAGGCAATTGGGGTTAAATGATTTGCCCAGGGTCACACAGCTACTAAGTGTTAAATGTCTGAGGCTGGATTTGAACTCAGGTACTCCTGACTCCAGGACCGGTGCTCTATCCACTGTGCCACCTAGCTGCCGCAGCATCGATTTTCTTATCTGTAAAATGGGGGAATGAAAGCACCTACTTTTACAGGGTTATTTTGAGGATCAAATTTACATAAAAGGAGCTTAGCAAAGCACATAGTGAGCACTATATAAATGCTTATTCACTTCTCCTGTTTTCAGACAAGATATAGCAGTAGGAAACATCTTGCCAAAATGACGGTAAACTCATAGTAAAGAATAAAAAAATCCTCGTGTGCTTCTGAGCCTTCGGTTTTTAGAATCTATTGTGGGTGGAGCTGAAATTTATCCTTCCACAACTTAAACCCTTTGGATAGAAAAGACATTAGACACCATCTAATCCAATGTCCTCTTTCTCCCCTCCCCCTGCAGGAATCCCCTCTGCTCCATCTCAGACATTTGATCATCCCCAGAGAGGACCATCGGGGACATGCCACAAGTTTCCCTTCCCAACCTTTAAAGCATGCACTCCAGGCAAGCTGGCTTCTGATACATGACGACCCATGGATTCTGGGTATTTCGTAGCTGGTGCTATTTTTACAGATGGATCAAATTGGCTTTGCAACAGCAAAAACTAAATTAGGAGTGAAAGCAATTTGGTTCAATGAAAATTTTTTTTTTAAATTTTCAATCCCTCAAGTGGACCCCCGCCCCAAAAAGGGCAAATTCCATAGAGGTCAGATTGTTTAGACCGTGCCTTCCAAAAGTCTTATAAATAGGAGGTAATTTCTAAAATGTCAAGGGCTTCTTGGCTCAATTAAAATTATTTGTAGCACAAATTGTTGGGAACTGGAAGTACTTGGGCCATGGAAATGCAGCAGCGAGAATAATGAGCTACTGGGTTATTGTTGGGGGTGGGGTAGAAGATCTTATTTAAATTTTGAGGAATTTCAATCATCTCAGAAAGAAGCCCAGGAGAGAGGCTCAGTTAATCAGAACAGGAAATGGAAGCCCATTCCCACAGGTTCCTTTCATCCTGCTTCTACTTAGAATGAGGAAATAGCCAAGAGCCATTTTGCAATCAAAACAACTTTATTTTCCCTTGCTATTTAGGAGTAAGAACCATAAGTCAGCTAATACATATTTAGGACAGAGAAGGGGGAATCTTTCTGATTCTGCCACCCTGGGCTAAGAGCTATATCACTTCTTCCCAAATAGGTTCTGGACTTGGCTGCTGTAACCCTCAAAAGGATGAATTTTGTAAATATTATGAACAGATCCATTTGGGAAGCCAAAACAAATATTCCAGAAGTCCCGGCTCCTTGTCATAGATAAATTAGTTCTTTGCATGGTGAGCCCAGGAGTATTTGGAGCAACCCAGAGAAGTCCAATGGAGTGTCAATTCTAGCCCTCCATCTTATCATTTATTGTCAGCTTAGACCCTCATCACTTATGACCATCATTGGGAAGAATTACTGATGATGGATACTAATGGCAACAATGATTACTCTTGCAATAAGCTTAATTAAAATAATGAAGTGCTGTTGTCCACATCGTGGTGGCTGCACCAGTGGGATGAAATATAAAGAGCCCAGGGAAGTTGCCAGGATGCACAGCACTCATATTTTGATGGTGACAGGACTGGGGAGCTGGGGAGATACTGCCTGAGACGCCATGGGCTCCTTTGATGACCTCTGTCTCCACCAGGTCTTGGACCCACATGCCTCTGGTGCCCATGCCAGCAGTTAGGGATCCTCTGGTGCCCCTAACCACTGGCAGGGGCACAGGGATCAGAGGTCCAGTGGAACCTCATTGTTGTCCTGAATCAGGAGCAGCATCTGGTGGCATGGTGACTATCCACTTGGCCAGACTTCTCATGGAGGCCAGGGGATGATGTAAACTCTGTCTGACCACAGGCCCATCCAGAAGAGAATCACTCTGGAGTTCTCTTAGTACGCTGTCCCTGGAGTGGAGCCCACAGTTGGGCTACAGCATCACCTCATCTTTCTGGTCCTTGTGTTTTTTGCTGCTCTCCTCTTCCTACTTCACTGCCTCTGGTGGTAACTGGTTGTTAGAGGTTGGGTTGGAATAAAAAGTGTGTGTGTGTGTGGGGGGAGAAATAAAAGTCTCAGAGAGCATTTCTGAGCCACCCAGAAGGCCAGCCTCCATTCCAGCCCGGTGACCATTTAATACAATGCACCTTCAAAACAGGCCTTCTTCCCTCCCCCTGCCAATCCATGGTGGGAAGATCAAAGGGACATTTGCCTACTCCCTTAACTCAGAAAAAATAAAACACCCAGTGCAGATGGTGGCCTTTTAACTATCTTGTTGGGACAAAAATCCCAATCAGATTGTAGGGGACTATAAATGTGGAGGAAGAGAAGCAGACGGCCATTAAAGTCTGATTATGAGACTAGCAGCTCTGATCTGGCATTATTGGGCTGCTCGGAGGAGAGTGCTCAGGGGAGGAGAGAGCTCTGGGGAGGAGAGAGCTCCAGAGAGGAGAGAGCTCAGGGGAGGAGAGAGCTCCAGAGAGGAGAGAGCTCTGGGGAGGAGAGAGCTCCAGAGAGGAGAGAGCTCAGGGGAGGAGAGAGCTCCAGAGAGGAGAGAGCTCTGGGGAGGAGAGAGCTCCAGAGAGGAGAGAGCTCAGGGGAGGAGAGAGCTCCAGAGAGGAGAGAGCTCAGGGGAGGAGAGAGCTCCAGAGAGGAGAGAGCTCAGGGGAGGAGAGAGCTCAGGGGAGGAGAGAGCTCAGGGGAGGAGAGAGCTCCAGAGAAGAGAGAGCTCAGGGGAGGAGAGAGCTCAGGGGAGGAGAGAGCTCAGGGGAGGAGAGAGCTCAGGGGAGGAGAGAGCTCCAGAGAAGAGAGAGCTCAGGGGAGGAGAGAGCTCCAGAGAGGAGAGAGCTCGGGGCTGACACAGCTCACCTTTCCCCTGGAGTGGGAATTGGGCAAGAGAGCTCAGTGAGAAGAACGGGCCCTGGCCCCATCCTTCCTCTCCAGGGGAAGGTGCCGGGAGTTACCTGTTTAAGACACAGAGCTTTGCTCCAGACCTTCCTGGGCTTTTCCCCTGGATCCAAAGCTTCATTAAATAACCAAGGGCAGGCCAACTGTAGAGTTACATAGGATCCTTAACAAGCAGACCTGGTGACTCCCATTCACCTCCAGCAGAGTGGCGTCTGTGCCAGGAATGGAGGGCGGGAATTCAAGAGATGCTTGGTTCATGTGCTGAAGGGAAGCAGTAGAAACTGGTCTGGTTTCTTGGGGAATTGTGACCAAATCTGTAATTTCTTTGGGTATAGGGCACTTCTAAATGAAGAAATTTCTTTCACTAATGCAGTTAGGCACCTTTTTGGGAACTTAGTCTTAAAGAGGTGCCTCTAGGATTGAAAAGGGACTCACCCAGGGTCTCATAGTTTCTCTCAGAGGCAGGATGAGCCCAGATCATTCCAGCTCTCTCTCCACTATGCCATACTGCCTCTCAATCAATGATCAAGGCCCTCCTGACACAGAGAGAAGACTGGTGTTCTCCTCCCAACAGCAATTTGGGAAGAGGACCCAGATCAGACGGCCTTCCTTCTTGTGATTTGGAGTAAAAGCTGTCCAAAAGAACACACCCCTTCCTGGTTCCTTCAGCCCCATTCACTTCAGTGCTCTGATGCCTGGATCCCTATCGAACTCTGCCCAGTCCTCCACTGTGTTTCCCATTCTGTCGTTAACAAAATACCTTTCACACCAAAATATTGAAGATATTAGCAACTAATAGACCCACTACAAATTTATGTTGTCTACTGGGCCCTCACTGCTGCAAGGCAATCCTTTTTCTCTTAATTCACTCCCTGTCCCATTCTCCACAGCATCTATACTCATCTTTTCTTCTCCTCTCAAGCCACCCATAGGATACTTTCTTACCTCCGTCCTTTGAGAGTACCTTGCCTCATACTTTACTGAAAACATTGAGGACACACACTACGAGTCCCTTCTTCTCCCTAACTTCATATCTCAACATCAACTCTCATTTTCTCTTTCTGGGCTACATGTTCAGAGGATGGAGTAGTTCTCCCTGCAAGGGTAACCCCACCACTTGTGAGCTTGATCCCATCTTCTCCTACCTCCTCGGAGACCTTTCTCTTTCGATAGTTTTCCTTCTTTTTTTTCACTGACTCCTTCCTTGGGGCCTACAAGCATGCCCAGATATCCCTCATTGTTAAGAAACTTAGGGGCAGCTAGATGGTGTTGGGGCAGCTAGGTGGCACAGTGGATAAAGCAGTGGCCCTCGATTCAGGTAGACCTGAGTTCAAATTTGGCTTCAGACACTTGATACTAGGTGTGCGACCCTGGGCAAATCACTTAACCCTCACTGTCCTGCAAAAAAAAGAAAGAAAGAAAGAGAAAAAGGAAGAAAGAGAGAGAGAGAGAGAGAGAAAAAGAAAAAAGAAACTTAATATAAGCCTGCCATCCCCTCAAGTATCATCCAAAGCTCTCCTCCCTTTTACAAGCAGACTCCTATAATAAAAAGCCTCCTTTTTATACTCCTTGCCTCCATTTCTTCTTTTCTCACCCCCTTCTCAGCTCCTTACCAGCTGGATTCCAATCACACCACTCAAATGAACCTTCTCTCTCCAAGGTAGCAGTGATCTCTCAAGGAGCAAATCTAGTGGTTGTTTCTTGTTCCTCTTCCCTTCTGACCTCTTTAAAGCATCTGGTACATTGACTACCCTCTCCTGAATATTCTCTCCACCCTGGATTTTCATGACATTGCTCTCTCCTGGTTATCCTAACTCCTTCTCAGTTTCCTTTGCAAAATCTTCATCGATTGTAAATGGGTGTATACCAGGGCTCAATATCCCAGTTTCTCTTCTCACTCTAAACTTTCTCAGTCATTTTATTAGATTCCATAGGTTGATTCTCAAATCTCTATATCTCTACTTCATCTCTCTCACCTGAACTCCAATCCCACATCAACTATCTTGTGTAACATGTACATCTATATATACCATGGATATCTCAAACTCAGCATATCAATAATAGGACTCAAGATCTTTCCCCAGACCCATCCCTTATTCAAATCCTAACCCTCTTTCTGACAAGAGCACCCCCAGGCTTCCAGTCACCCAGCTTGACAACCCTGGAGTTGCCTCGAATTCTTCCTTCTCCTTTACCCACCATTACAAGTCTCATCGATTCTTCCTCTACAGAATCTCCTTTAAGTACTATATGAATGCCCGCTACTCTTCTCATTATTGTTATTGTCTGCTGCATTTTCTCTTTCTCTCTACTCACAAAATCACCCTCCTATTTCAAGCTCAGATGTTGTCTCTGGAAGAAAATGAGATCTTAATGAAAACAAAAAAGCTTTATTTTTACATAAATATTACTTCCCAGTCATTCTTCTCCAACTGGACCTCCAAATAGAATCCTCCCTTACAATGAAATACAGTTGAGTAAAATAAATCAATCTATTTGTTTCATGGCTGACAATGTCTGCCTTGTTCCATACCTATAGTCCACCACCTCTCTGCTGGGGGGAAGGGAGATATTTTCACCATGCTTACCATATTTGCTAACCAGAACTCTAACCAGAGTTCTGTTGATATCAATCTTAACAATATTCACTCACCCTGACTCTAAGGTCACAAATGAGTCACTACATGAGACATTGAAATCTGACCCAGGGCCTCTAGCCCTTCTTAATGAACAAATGGCTTGAGAATCATATCCAATCTCTGTTAACATATCTCAGCACAGCTTGGCCCTCCAAGACTTCTCCCTACTCCTCTGTAGAAGTGCGGGCCCACAGGTGTGCCATATTGCATACAATGTCAGATTTTTTCAATGTGTTGCTCAATTTTACTGAATTTTTTTTTCTCTTCTTCACAAAATTTGTTTTAAGAAATGGCTATCTGGGAAGGGGCAAGGGTAAGGACAGGGGGGAAATCTAGGTGGCACAGAGGCAAATATACCCACAAAATCTCTTTTAAAAACATTGAGATAGAAGCAGCTAGGTGGCACAGTGGATGGAGCACTGACCCTGGATTCAGGAGGATCTGAGTTCAAATCTGACCTCAGACACTTGACACTTACTAGCTGTGTGACCCTGGGCAAGTCACTTTATCCCAATTGCCTCACCAAAAAAAACAAGGAAAAAAACATTGAGGTATAGATGGTCACTTCTGTACAGCTTTAAGGTTCACAAACCAACATGCACACATTTTCTCATCCAATCTTTTATAGAGGAGGACTCTGAGGGTCAGTCTATGTGACTGGCCCAGATGACCACTAAGCATCAGAGTCAGGTTTGAACCAGGTCTCCCTGATTTGGGGCCCATTTCCTTCCCAAGGGCCTCTCTCCATAAATTTATTTGATTTCAATTATATTGATGAGAGGGTGTTTGCAAAGTACTTCCAAAAACTTTAGCAACCCCCTGGCCTAGACCCTAGCTCATTGGTAGAAGCCAACCTGACCAGGCTGGAATCTGCCAGAGGAGGAAGGATTCTCACTGATAAAATCAGAGATCCTCAGAAGATTGAAATAAAGTGAGTATCCATGTCAATTAGTGACCAGTGTGTCTGGACCATGGATGTGTGGGTATCTTCAGGCCATGATGCCTCATGAAGGAATTTCCTTCTAGGAAAGGGGCTGGTCATATTCCCTAGCTCCACTGCAGAACTCATTTAGGTGACTTTTCTATTCTCAAGGGAAGAACTTTGATAACCCAACCTTTCTTATGTCATTCTCTCTGCCCAAGGCAAAGACATTCCTGACATAAACCCCAAGATAGACTCTTCAGCAGCCTCCAGACAAAGGTAAAACAACTGCTAGAGGGGCCTCCCTAAAATGCAGGTCTAGCTCTATCACTCCCCTACTCAATAAACTTCACAATGGCTCCCTATGCCTCCAGGATCAAAATTGAGCTCCTCTCTTCAGCATTTGAAGTCCTTCACAAGCTGATTGTAACCTCCCTTTCCAATCTTCTCACATATTATTCACCTTCCTTCCTTCCTTCCTTCCTTCCTTCCTTCCTTCCTTCCTTCCTTCCTTCCTTCCTTCCTTCCTTCCTTCCTTCCGTGGTCCAGCCAAACCGGCTTTCTTCTGTTCTTCATTTCCAACAGTCCATCTCTAACCTCTGAACCTGTGTCCTGGCTGACCACCATGTCTGGAGTGCATTCCCACTTCACCAATGGCTCTTAGCATCTTTTGTTTCTTTCCAAACTCTGCTCAGATGCTCCCTTCTATAGGAAGTTTTTCCCTTTTCACTCTGACTCCTCATGCCCTCTTCCCTTCAAAAAAATTTACCTTGAATTTAAAATCATAGAATGGTAGACTGAGAGCTAGAAGGAACCTTAGAGAACATTGAGTTCAACTCCCTCATTTCACAAATGAGGAAACAGGTACATCATTGTTGCTGTTTACTAGTTTTCAGTTGTGTCTGACTCTCTGTGACCCCATTTGGGGTTTTCTTAGCAGAGATACTGCTGAGGTTTGCCATTTCCTTCTCCAGCTCATTTTACAGATGAGAAAACTGAAGCAAACACGGTGAAGTGACTTGTCCTGGGTCACACAGCTAGTAAGTATCTGAGGCCAGATTTGAACTCACAAAGATGAGTCCTGATTTCAAGTGTGGCACTCTATCCACTGCACCAATTAGAGGCACAGAATAGTCTGTGTTTATATATACTTTTTATGAGCCCATTGTCCCTCCTAATAAAATGTAAGCTCCATGAAGACAGACAGGGTCTTTACCTTTGTATCCCTAGGATCTTACCCAATGCCTGGCATATGTTAATGTTAAGTGCTTGTTCACATGTTAATTGAATGAAGGAAGGAAATAAAGGAAGTAAAAAAGCATATATTAAACACTTATTATATACAAAAACACTGAGCTAAACATTGGAGATACACAGAGAAAAGCAAGACAGTCTCTGCTTTCTGTTGTGCAATCTATCGATTATCCAGCTTAGAGTCAGAAAGACTTAAATTTAAATCCAGCCTCAGGCAGTTACTAGCTCTGTGACCTTGGGCAAATCACTTGACCTTCAGCCTTAGTTTCTTCCTCTGTATAAGGAAGGTAATAGACCTTCATGCCAGCATCATCCCAGGACAGACAAAGCAGCAGTGGGGGCTGGCAGCACCAGAAACCGTATCTCCACCGTCTTTGTTCAATGCCCCTCCCTTGGACCTGGACTAATCTTTGATGAACTCCATTGCTCCTTATTTTGAGCTCTCCTAGGGCATAGCATGGAGCTGAAGAACCCTGTGTATGGGGGCGGGGGTGGGGTTCAGAGAATCACTCTTCCCTTCCCAAAGCTGGAGCAACCTCCACAAAAGAAGATGGGAAAGGTTCTGTAATTCCAGGGCACCAGGCAGTTTCCGAGGACAGCAGCAATGTGTTGCCTTTGGTCTTCCCTCACTCCTTCCTCCTCTTTCTTCTCCTCTCCCCCAGGTCCTACCCATAAACTGTAAAAAGGTTATCAGCAGAGCTGTCACTAACACATGTAACTAGCGGAAGGTGAATGGCCCTTTGCCCCAGGGTGCTCACATCTGAGCATCTTCCTCCCTACAGAGAGCAGACACTGGGAGATCTTGCTTCTTTTCATTTCTGTACCACATGGTCTTACACTAGCCTCCAGAGTGACTTTGTCTGAGCTGCCATCCCCATGATTCCATCCCTGTATTATTCCTCCACTGGGATGGGGGTGGGGGTGGGGGGAGAATAAGCATTTATTAAACACCTACTATGTGACACTCACTGTGTTAAGCACTTTGCAAATATTATCTCATTTGATCCTCACAACAGCCCTTTCGAGGTAGGTGCTGTTATTATCCCCATTTGAGAAGTGAGGAAACTAACTTGCCTAGTCATTTAACTCGGAGTCAGCTTCCCCACTGCAACGGACCCAAAGGCAAAAGCTGGATCAGCCCCACCTGACTTAGAATGACTCTATTCGCAACTGATTCCTGGCCACTGGTTCCTTGTCCCCCACCCACATACACATACACACACTTTTTTTTGCCTCATGTAGAGAAATTCCTCATTCCTAGCCATAGTTTATAATCAGTTACCTGTTGTCTGTCGCAAACTCTTCCTATAAACCCTAGAAAATAGGAAATGAAAGATGTCTGATTACTCTGCTCATATAGAGAAGGGGACGCTTGAAATGCATCACCACCTCCAACATCATCACCATCGTTTCTCCCAATAACTCCCCAAAGTCCCCTTTAGGGCTTTGTTGAGGAATGAATTCTGAGGTCACTCTTTCTCTTATTATTCTCAGGATCAGGCCTAAGGGGTCCAGAATGTGGCAGGCCTCCGTTTCCCTGAAATGGTTAAATCTTTCAAACTGATGCTTCGAGCTTAAGTTTTTAATGGGAGATCACATCAAATCTGGGGGTAGGTCATTTAGGAGCTCAATCTCATCTTTGAAATATAGATTAGCCAGGAGAGTATGAGTTCAGCACTTCTCTGTAATGTTGTTTCATTGATCTTCTAGGCCAACTGGACTTGGCTTTAGACAGATACCTAAAAATTAGTTTTAAAACTTTACCATCTTTTAATATTTTATAAGCTGTCAGAAAATCAATGACGGCCTCACGGCTGCCCCTTTGGACTCCAGTGCCACAGGAGCTGATGTTTAGCCAGAGGACGAGCCTGCCCCTTCCATTGCAAAAAGCAACGGGCAGTTACCATAAAAACACAGAGTGAATGATGACTTGGGGGAAATTCTTGGATTTGTTGAGATTTAGCAATGAATCGAGTGGCTTTTGACCTGATGAGGTTTGAGCTCAGGGTTTTCTCTTCTCCCTTCATAGCCACTGAGTGACATCACTAAGCCCTCGAAAAGAGCAAGGATAGGGGTGTCAGGACCGGAAGAAGTCTCCATTGTTGGCATTTGTCAAGGAGCTCAAAATATTTTTTTCAGGCTCAACAACACCCAGGCGTTTTTTCCTGAAAACGCCGTCTACTTCCTCTACATGAGTATACATAAGCAGTCACATAGGATTATTATTCATTATTTATGATTCTTTTTAAAGGAAAACATATTTAAATTTACCTTAAAATGACCCTGAGAACTACCGAAGAATGAAAGGAGATTTATTGCAGAACAAGGTTGACAATCAAACCCCAGACTTCCAAGAGACCTGGAGTGTTTATATTAAAACAGGCTTGTCCTGGTCTGTCCCCCAACCCAATCACCTTGTTCACCATGACATGCTTTAATGTCCCTGAATGAAAAACAGGTTTGTGAGGCTCAATTTAAGAAGAGAAGGGAAGAAAAGAGGAAAGGAAGGAGGAAGGGAGGGAGGAAGGGACAGAGGAAGAGAGGGAGGAAAGAAGGAAGAAAGGAAAAGAAAGAAAGAAAGAAGGGAGGGAGGGAAGGAGGGAAGGAAGGAAGAAAGGGAGGGAGGGAAGGAAGGAAGCCCAGTGGTTGGTTGTTCAGCAGATCAAGTGTCTGCTTCCCTTCTAGGGATCCCCAGGTCACTTCACACCATGTTTATTGCAAAGAGTAACAAGAAAACAAAATCTTAGATAGCCTGATCAGGTCCTGGACATGGCCCAAGTGCCTATGGGACTCTTTAAATGGATAGTAAAACCTCCTCAATTTTTACAACACTGGGGGGGGGGGCGTGAGTAGCCAACCAGTGGGGTCCCTGAGAAAGTCCCCTGGCAGCTCCAGTCCTTGGGATGGGGGCGGGAGTTCCCTGGAAAGGGAACCCAGCTACCTTGCAGCCCTTGAAAGATTTCTAACCGGCAGCAGCAGCAGCAGCAGCAGCAGCACCAGAGGCCTCCATCCTGGCTGCCCCAGGCCTGCAGGACTCAGTTTTGCTGCCCAGTCTCTCCTGTCTCCTTTCAGCTCCAGTTTAAAGAAGGTGATGGGTTTGGCCTAGGGGTTGAGGGTAGGGGGTAGCAGTCAGATCCCTTTCCCAGCTCCACCACAGGAGCAAGGAGGGAAGGAGAGGGGAGGAGGAAGAGGCTGACAGGCTGAAACCAGTGAACTTTCCCTTCCTTGAAACTAGCAGGAGATTAACAAAGAATATGCTTAATTAGTACTTCCTGGCCACCTGCCTAGCTGGTCCTGAAAAGTGGAGTTATTACTCACTTGCTGAGTCCCTGAAATGTGTCAGTTGGCAAATTAACTCAGTCTTGTGGGCTTCCCTCCACTAAATCAAAGGGATTTGGTTGTTTCCTTTCCCTTCTCAGTTTAATTTGACAATGACCTTTGACTTTGTAGGGAGCAAGGGGGCTAATCTCCTTGGCCTCCCCACTTGCCTTCTTCAATTATCTTACAGAGTCTGAAGAAGAGATACCCTTTGGCCAGCCCCCTCACCTGCTTTTGGAAAGAGTTCCAGGCCTTCTTTTAGGGTGTGACTCTTGCAAAAGCCCCTCCATGCTGCACAATAAGATTCAAGCCCTCCACTGCCCCTTGGCCACCGGTAAGCAAAATGGCTTGGTCTGGCTTTGTGTGTGAAAAGCTATTCAACACTGTTCAGTGTGGGCCTGCATGCTGAGAGACAAGCTTACATCTTGAGACCTACCCTGGGCCAATCGCTGGAGAATGGTTTAATTGGTTAATCATATAAATTACAGTCACTTAATCATTTTAATCACCATCAGCCAATTAGCTCAGAGTTATGGGCTCTGAGGTAACAGTTATGCAAATGTTTGTTCCGATGCACACTATTAGCAGCCATATTTTCTAGATCAAGCTGACAGTGACTGATGGGTGGGGGGCAATGAAGGAAGGTGAGCATTTGTTATTTTTAACTTCTTTCCTGTTGGGTTATAATGGCGAGTTCAGCTCCAAGACAGTCCAAGCATCTTCATCAAGGGCTCCCCTGAACACACTGTGAGGAGAGGGAGACAAGAGGGAGAGAGAGTTGGGGGTAGGGAGAAAGAGGAAGAGTAAAGCCTCCTATCTCACTGTAGACAATCCTGGAAGCTTCAAATTTTGGAGCTGGGAGAGACTTTAAGAACTCACCATCGTGAGATTGTAGATGTGCAGTTGGAAGACTTTAGAGGTCATTTAACCCAAGACCTCAATGACAGAAGAGAAAGCTGAGGTTCTCAGGGGGCCCACAGTCTAGTTGGGGAAGATGAAATACAGGACAATATGCAGTCAAATACCATTGTGTGGTCTCTGTAACTATGAATGTCTGTAAAAGAGGTGGTATAGTGGGGGCAGCTAGGTGGTGCAGTGGATAAAGCACCAGTCCTGGATTCAGGAGGACCTGAGTTCAAATCCAGCCTCAGACACTTGACACTAGCTGTGTGACCCTGGGCAAGTCACTTAACCCTCATTGCCCCCCCAAAACAAACAAATAAATAAATAAAAGAGGTGGTATGCTTTAGGGGCACAACTGGTGTTTTTACAGCGGCGACACCCCAAAGGTTTGCAAAGTGCTTTTCATACATTTATCTCATTTAAGCCTCACACCAACCCAGTGGAAGAGAAAAAACATCTATTATCATCCCCATTTTACAGATAGGGAAACTTCACTTAGACTGAGGCTGAGGTCTTCCATGACCATATAGATATCAAAGTGTCAAAGCCAAGATTTGAACCCAAGTCTTCCTAATTCCAAGTCAAATATTCCATGCCGTCTCAAGTAGGAGGGATTTTAGAAGAGAAGGGCAGTTTTAGAAAGTGAATATTGGGGCAGCTAGATGGCACAGTGGATAAAGCACCGGCCCTGGATTCAGGAGTACCTGAGTTCAAATCCGGCCTCAGACACTTAACACTTACTAGCTGTGTGACCCTGGGCAAGTCACTTAACCCCAATTGCCTCACCAAAAAAAAAAAAAAGAAAAGAAAAGAAAGTGAATATTAAGATGAAGAATATAGGATCTGAGAATGTGAACAGATTCTTAGACTTTATGGCAATGAGGGACTCTTGGCCAGGAGTGAAGTATACCCAAGAAGAGAAGAATGAAATATATTTACTTGGAGTCTTTTAGATTTGATCAAAATTGTATTTAATAAACAAATAAACAAAAAAGAGGTCAAGGAAGAAAATTACCAATGCAGGGGCTGTAGCAAATAGGAAGAAGGAAAGGTTAAAAAAAAAAAAGCCCAGGAGTATCCAGGAAAGGAACCAGTAATACAATCTTTTGTGGGTGGGGGCAGGGAAAGGAACAAACATTTATTAAGTGCCTATATGTACCAGGCATAGTACTTGGGCAGCAAGGTGGCTCAGTGGATAGAGTTCTCAGTCTGGAGTAAGAAGAACTAAGTTTAAATCTGACTTACTAGCTGGGTGACCCTGGGCAAGTCACTTAACCCTGTTTGCCTCAGTTTTCATATCTGTAAAGTGAGCTGGAGAAGAAAATGGCAAACCATACCAGTATCTTTGCAGAGAAAACCCTAACTGGAGCCACAAAAGTTGGACATAACTGAATAAGGACAAATGTGATTTTACCCAGCATGCCCAGAACCCCCAATAGGATCCAAAGTTTACTCTGTTTTCTGTTCAGTCTCTCTCTGGATCTTTGTTTGATCCCTTGACAGACCCATCTGCCCCTTTTGTAACCAAATCAAATGGTAGCCTGACAACCCCTGGGAATGTCAACACCTGTCAAGGAGGTATAATAATAATTAATATAGCACCTGAAGGAGTATTTGAATTCAGGTCTTCCTGACTCTAAGTGCAGCATTCTATTTGCTTCACCCAAAACAATGGCCTCATGCTTTAGTTCTGTCCAGGCTCTCCATGACCTACTCTTCATAAATAGATGGTAGGCTCCTCAGATTAACAGAGGCTAGAGAAGCTGGAGGAGAAGCTCAAAAGACAGGGTTACAGGATCCAACAGGATAAACATAAAAAGAAATGAAATTTAAAACTCCCTGATGATTACAATTTGTCAAAAGTGGAACAGGCTACCTCTAGTGACAGAGCATTCCTTTCTCTGGAGGTCTTTGTTGGGGATATTAGAGATGGAATTCTGGATGAGGGGCAGGTTAGACTAGATGGTTCCTAAAAGCGTCTTTCAACTCCTAAATTTTATGATTCAGGGACAAATGTAAAGTTCTGCAGTAGGATTAAAAAAAAAAAACAATCTCACAAAGAATGGGAGAGATGTAGCTAGACTGAAAAAGCTCAGGGAGTCATGGTGGACTGTGGATCCAATATGAGTCAACAGTGATGTGGCAACAGAAAATGTGGATGGAAGCTTGGGCTCTAGTAAGAGAAACCTAGTGTCTAGGATGAGGGAGGTGCTGGTCCATGGCATTGCACATTAGAAAGACCAACCCCATCTGGAGGATCTTGGTTAATTGTCTCCTGGGAGGTCTGCAACTGGAGAACTTCATGGAGGAGGTAGCCCTTGGGTCAGGCATTGAAGGAGGAGGTTTGGGACTTATAAAAAGAGAAAAAAGGAGAATGCCCCACGTGAAGAAACCAATACAATGAGTCCAGAGCAGGGCACCATTGCCAGTCAGGGTCATCCCTCTTTCCTCCATCTTCCCTGGGACAGCTCTTCAAATCCTTGAAGCTACTTTCATGTCTCTCCTGAGTCTTCTCCAGGCTAAACATTCCTCATTCCTCCAACTGATCCTCTTAGGGTAGGGACTGAAGACCCTTCACCATTCCTATATTCACTTCTGGTTGCTTTCAAGTTTCTCAATGGTCTTCTTAAATGACAGCAGCCAGAACTGAACACAGTTCTCCCAGCATGATGTGACCAAGTAGAATTCGAGGAGGGGGGGGTGGGGCTGTAAGCTTCCTCCAACTGATCCTTTCTATACCTCCTTTGTATATAGTCATTTGCATGTCATCTCCCCCATTGGACTGGGGGCTCCTTGAGGCAGGGACTGTGTCTTTTGCCTAAATGACCAGCACTTAATTCAGTGCTTGGCACATATTAGGCACTTAATAAATGTTTGTTGATGACTGATTGACTGAGACTTAAGATTACATTAGCTATCTGGCAGCTGGGTCACCCCACTCACTTATTGTTGAGTTTGCAGTCTATTTCTTGGGGAGAACTGAACTAGAGGCACCCTCCCTAGAAGAACTTTTTTTTGTTGTTTTTTTTTTTAGTGAGACAATTGGGATTATGTGACTTGCCCAGGGTCACACAGCTAGTAAGTGTTAAGTGTCTGAGGCTGGATTTGAACTCAGGTACTCCTGACTCCAGGGCCGGTGCTCTATCCACTTCGCCACCTAGCTGCCCCTAGAAGATCTTTACTGAGAAAGAACCCTCACCTCCCTGTCTTCCACAGGCCTCCTTTTTAACCTGTTGATGCCAATCATTGTCCATTGTAACAAAGAGCCCACAAAACCCTTAGCAAAGTACATGTGAACCAGAGAGATGTTTCTTTAAATGGCTGGTAATAAAAGGCTCAGCTTAACTAGACACA
The DNA here is from genome assembly GCF_019393635.1 of Dromiciops gliroides. Classification (NCBI taxonomy): domain Eukaryota; kingdom Metazoa; phylum Chordata; class Mammalia; order Microbiotheria; family Microbiotheriidae; genus Dromiciops; species Dromiciops gliroides. The sequence continues at coordinate 17,752,411 of NC_057865.1, forward strand.
GAGAAACCTGGGAAAAGGGCAAGTTTGACAATAATCATATAAAGGATTTTAAAGTGTTCTTCATTCAACATTTACACTGTTATCTTATTAATTGTAGGTCGCATTTCACTGAATTAGTCACTGTCGAGCTGAAGTACTATAAAAGTCTCTGCACAGACCTAAAGCTAGCAGTAGAAATGGAGCTTGACTTAACCAAACCCAACTGATCACTGAGGAAAAAATCCTGTGCTTGGAGGCAGATGAGACCTGGATTCAAATCCTACCTCTGTCCCATATTAGTTATGTGGCACTGGGAAAGACACCTAATCTTAAAATGTGAAGCTTAGAGTTTAACATGACCTTGGAACTGGGGTCTGACTAGAGCAAAGAACAGAGGGACTGACCCCTCCTTAGTCTAGTACCCAACATCTTGCTTGGTATAGCCTAAGACTGCATTAACTTTTTGGCTGCAGGACCCAACTGCTGACCCTCCTGGTTCTTGAAGTGCACTCAAACATTTATCAAGCCCAACTTCCCTTATCACAGACTCCTTGGAATCCTAGGACCCGTAAAGTAGAAGGGGTTACTGAGGCAATCTAGCCCAACACATGCCTGAAGCAAGAATCGCCAGTTCTTGGTCAGTAAGACTCAGGTTCAGGTCCTGTTAAGGACAAGTCATTTAGCCTCTCAGTCACCTGAGCAACTCTCTAAGACTGTAGGTTGAAAAACAGTTATTATCCTGCATCGGGAGAGGTAATTCCCCTACTGGGAGTTCTCTAGTAAAAATACTAGCTAACAAGCTTTTAAGGCTTGAAAAGTTCTTTATGGGTACAAGAGATTAATCTCATTGGATCCTTACAACAACAATCCTGTGACATAGGTACTATCATCATGTAGAAACTGAGGAAGACAAACAGCTTACGTGTATGAGGCAGCATTTGAATTTAAGACTCCAAATCCATAAGTACTATGTACTATTGCCCCCACCCCACCCCCACCCCCAGCTGAACTCCTAACCTAAGCCTATACCTATAAGCTCTCGGGGCCATCCGTCCCTGCCCACACACACACAGGTGGCATCCCCTCTGTAACCCAATAATGCTAGTCTCCACAATTCAGACTCAAGTATAGAAGACTAATCCAGTTGAAGGGCAGCTAAGTAGTACAGTGGATAGAGTACTTGGCTTGGAGTCAGGCTCATCTTCTCAAGTTCAAATCTAGCCTCAGACACTTAGTAGCTGTGTGACCATGGGAAAGTCACTTTAGTCCTGTTTGCCTCAGTTTCCTTAACTGTCAAGTGAGATGGAGAAGGAAATAGCAAACTACTCAGTATCTTTGCCAAGAAAACCCCAAATGAGATGACAAAGAGTCAAACACAACTGAAAACCAGCCGAACAACAATCCAGCTGAGAGTGTGTGACTCCATCTCCCCCTCTCATTTTCATCTTCCTAGTTATCAGAGTTTAGAAGTTAAAGGGAGAAAAAGGCTATCATATGATTTCAATTACAGTTCTGACTTGTAATAATACGTGTGAGTGGAACCACGTTAAGTAGGAGTTTTCTCATGACATGTTTTGAGGTGTATTATGCAAAAATAATAACAACCACTTTAAGGTTTTCCAAGTACTATTTATGTTACTCATTTACTCAAGAAGATACAGAAAGAAAATTTGTTTTAAATATGGCAAGAATAATGAGATTGTAGATATGTCCATGTGGGTTACTGAGTAATTTGGGGGTGAAGGGGTGAAACACATTTCAAATATTCCTCCCCTACCATATATGGTCCTACTCACCATGTCCCTAAAATTATTCTCCCCCGTACCACAATCCAACTCTTTTTTTAAAAAAAGTTCTTGGGGCAGCTAGGTGGCGCAGTGGATAAAGCACTGGCCCTGGATTCAGGAGGACCTGAGTTCAAATCCATCCTCAGACACTTACTCGCTGTGTGACCTTGGGCAAGTCACTTAACCCTCATCGCCCCACCAAATAAAAAAGTTCTTAATTACATGTAAACAAAAATTTTAATATTCATTTAAAAAAGCTAATTCCCTCCCTTCTTCCTCTTTCCCCTCATTGAGAAGGCAAGCAATTTGATCTATATGTGCAGTCATAGAAAAACATTTCTTTATTAGCCATGTTGCAGAAGAAAATGCAGACAAAAATATCCCAAGAATAATAAAGCTTTTAAAAAAAAAAGTGTGCTTCTATCTGCATTCAGATGCCATCAATTCTCTTTCTGGAGGTGTATAGCATTTTTCAACATGAGTCCTTTGTAATTGTCTTATATTACTGTATTACTGAGAATATCTAAATCATTCACAGTTGATCATTGTTACAATATTGCTGTTACTGGTACAATGTTTTCCTGGTTTTGCTCAGTTCACTTTACTTCAGTTCATGTAAATCTTCCCAGGTTTTTCTGAAAGTATTCTGCTTGTCATTTCTTATAGCATAATAATATTCCATCACAAGCATGTACCATAACTTGTTCAGCCACTCCCCAAATGGTGGGCATCCCCTTGATTTCAAATTCTTTGTCACCACAAAAAGAGCTGCTATAAATGTTTTTGTACAAACAGGTCCTTTTCCTTTTCCTTTGATCTCTTTGGTCACCCTCTTCATTTGAGGGGACTGAAGCCCAGGGAGGTCATCAAGTGACTTGCCAAGGTCACTCCGGTGGTAAATGACAGCACCTGCTTTTGAACCTAGGTCATCCCACTCTAAGTTCAACAATTTTCCCATTCCCAATGCTGCCTCATTCACTTTGAACAAGCACTTATTAAGCACCTACAAGGTACAGTGGAGAGACACAGAAACAAGTATGACCAGTCCTGCCCTCAGAGACCTTACAGAGCTGTAGGGTCATCTCCATTTTGGGTGAGAGTGTCAAGCTGTAGTACATGGAAGAGCATTCACAAAGAATGGGCAGTAGTTCTGAGTAGCTGAGACTGATAATTAACAACTCAACAACTGCAGTATATGGGGAGGAGTTTTTGACATTGGGTTTTGCTAAAAAAAAACCTGTAAGGAATTATTGGGTAAGACAAGATAATGTTCACTTCTGGAGATGGTTAGAAATGAGAAAATTTCTCGTTGACCTGGAATAGTTTCATTATGACCCTTCTGGCCCTGGAAGGTAGATCCTTTTGGGCTCTCAAAGTCTTCTTTAGCTCTGAGACTCTGATTATAACAAGCTCCACAGCAAGTGGTGAAAATGAAAAGGACCAAGGGTTTTATTTATCCTTGGAAACATCACATGACTTAATTACGGTAATTAAAGACAGTATTTACATGGCCCCATTACATGTGCAATCAGGAAATGAATGGTAAATATTTAAGGAAGGGGCAGATCTTTCCTTTTAGACACATAGATATATATGCATTTATGGCTAATTTGCTTTTAACAGGAGTAATTGCCAACCCATGGTGAGCTCTTCACTTAATTTTGTTTATAATGGCATAGTGGTCAGAATTTTTAAAAAAACACTTTAAAATGTGAAGAAGCTGCTGAGTCTGAGCATCTAAACATTTGCTTCTATTTTAAGGTCTTTTTCACTGAAGGAAGAAGGGGAGGAAGTAAGAAAGAAAAAAGAAAGAGAGAAAAGAGAAAGGGAGAAAGAAGGAGAATAAAAGGAGAGAGGGATGAAAGGAAGGAAGGAAAGAAAAGAGAATAAAAGGAGAGACGGATGGAAGGAAAGATGGAAAGAAAGGAGAATAAAAGGAGAGAGGGATAGAAGGAAGGAAGGAAAGAAGAAAGGAAGGGAGCAAGGAAAGATGGAAAGAAAGGAGAATAAAAGGAGAGAGGGATAGAAGGAAGGAAGGAAAGAAGAAAGGAAGGGAGCAAGGAAAGAAGGAAGAGAGGAAGGAAGGGAGGGAGGAAGGAAGGGAAGGAGGAAGAGAGGGAGGGAGGAGAAAAGATGCTGAAGGTTGGCAGATGCCATTTATAGTCTTAATGAAAGCTAAGAGTTACATCAGTCTTTCTGTGTTATCTGCTAAATGGAGAGATTTTTCTATAGAATAAAAGAAATTCTACCTATTATTAGCTTAATAAGAGCCCATTATCACCCTGTTGCTGCTTCCAACTGACTGCTGTGAAAGCAGACACGGTATAAATGCAGGTCCTCTGCTTTCTCTAATAAATTACAAGGTCCCCAGCTTCTCTACTGTCACTACAGCACAAGCCTGTTTGGGCTGCCAGACCCAGCCTCCATACTGGGCTTGGTTAGCTAGTGATTGAGCCTGGTTATGGCTCCATAATCCTAACCAGTCATTCTCGGTCTTGAGGATGAAGTTGAACATTCCCATTTTGGCTACAAAAACCCATGGCCTACAGTTCAATTATAACAGAATTGTATTGCTTCTCACCAAGGTAGACAACAGTAGAACCTTGATGTAATTCTGCATAGTAGTTGGAATTGAAGGTAGTTATTTTATGGTTGTCATTACCAAGTTACCAGTGGCTCTTTCTTTCCATTGTAGTCTTGATGAATCAACCCCCAACCGAAGTTTTTAAACAACTTGATTATATCCCAACCTTAAGATTTGCATAATTGATGATCAATATCAGTCCATCAATAAACATTTATTAAAAACCTACTATGTGGGGGCAGCTAGGTGGCACAGTGGATAAAGCACTGGCCTTGGATTTAGGAGCACCTGAGTTCAAATCTGACCTCAGACACTTGAAACTTATTAGCTGTGTGATCCTGGGCAAGTCACTTAACCCTCATTGCCCCACCAAAACAAAACAAAACAAAACAAAAACCTACTATGTCCCAGCCACTTCACTAAGCACTGAGGAGATAAAAAGAGGCAAAAGACCTCCAAAAGTCCCTGCCCTCAAGGATCTCCTGATATTATAATCAAAGAAGTATCCATCTAGGAATGGGGAGTGTAGCTAGTGCCATGAGATGTTTTCTTTATATAATTTTTATCATTATTTTTCCTTTAAATTTTTTTCATTTATTATTTGTTTGTTTTGAATTTTGTGTTCCAATTTCTCTGCCTCCTACACCCCCCTTACCCTCTGAGAAGGTAAGCAGAATGACATCAATTATACATGTGAAATCATGCAAAACCTATTTCCATGTCAGCCATATCACAAAAAAACAAAGAGAATTAATTGAGAAAATTATACTTCAATTTGCCCTCAAAGTCCATCAGTTCTCTCTCTTGTGGTGGAGAGCATTTTTCATCATGAGTCCTTTGGAAATGTCTTGGATCATTGCATTGATCAGAGTAGCCAAGTCTTTCACAGTTGATCATCATTACAACATTGCTGTTACTGTGCACAATGATCTCCAAGTTCTTCTCACTTCCCTTTGCATCAGTTCATATAGGTCTTGCCATGTTTTTCTGAAACCATTCCTTTCATTTCTATTTTTTAACATCATCAACAATCCTTTAGTTTTTTCTTTTTTAATAGTATTTTATTTTTTCCCAATTATATGTCAACAATGTTAGCATTCATTTTTAATTTTTTAATTTTTTTTTTTAGTGAGGCAATTGGGGTTAAGTGACTTGCCCAGGGTCACACAGCTAGTTAAGTGTTAAGTGTCTGAGGCCGGATTTGAACTCAGGTACTCCTGACTCCAGGGCCAGTGCTCTATCCACTGAGCCACCTAGCCGCCCCCAATTATTTCTACTAATACATTCTGTCATTCATTCCCAATGAGAAGGTAGTTGTCAAGGCAATCTAAGTAAGAAAAGGCAAGTAGAACAAATAGAAGGCTAAGAAAACTGATACAGTAGAATAGGGGATTGTAAGACTGACTTTTCAAAAATTAATAATTGACTAGGAAAAAAAGGCTTTCAGAGGCTTGGAGTTGAGGTATACATGCCTATGAGCGACTTTAAGAAAAAAAGCACAAATCTCAACATTTCTGGAGAAGAGGGAAATTGGGCAGTGACTTGCATCAAGCACCCAATGTATTTCTGCCACCACAGGGTAAGCTTATTACCTGTGTTCCAACTGTGGGCTGATCTCCTTCCTAAGGAGAAGGAGAAGGGGCTCGACTAGTTTCTTTCCAAGCACTCCTCCTCCAAGAGACCTTTCCTAACACCCCCTCACCCCTTCCATCCTTGTTAGTGCATTCCCTTTTGAGGTTTCTTCTGGATTCTACTGATTTATCTGTGAACATCCTGTATTCCCCTCCCCCTGCCCCAATTGTTGTCATTCAGCAGAGTTTGGAATAACCTAAACCATATATTCAGACCTCTCTGGGTCTCAGGTTCCCCGTCTATAAAATGAAGAGGATGGACGGCATTCCACTAGACTATAAGCTCCTAGAGGGCAGGGAGCATTTTCCACTTTTCCTTTGTATACTCCATGTTTCACACAGTGCCTGGTACAGTCGTCGTTGTTCAGTTGTGTCTGAGTCTTTGTGACCCCATTTGGCAAAGATACTGAAGTGGTTTTCCATTTCCTTCTCCAGCTACTTTTACAGATGAGGAAGCAAACAGGGTTAAGGGACTTGCCCAAGGTCACACAGCTAGTAAGTGTCTGAGGCCAGATTTGAACCACAAAGACTCTTCCTGACTCTAGGGCTGGTGTGCTATGCACTATGTAAGTATTTGCCTTAGTACCCCCACGAGCTATTGTTTACTTAATAAAGATGATTTGATGAATTTAATTGAATCATGAAGTTTGGAGTTTGGTCACCTTCATGCTTTTCCTGGTCTCCATTCATACAAGAACCAGCCATATATAGGATAGAGCAAAGTAGACCTTTATGGCCTCCCACATTGAAATTGTGCCTCACCAAACTTGCAAGCACTCACTGAGTCAGCTGCATCATCTAAATGTTCAGAAATCTATCTGTGAGAAGCAGGATTATAAAGTAACTGCTTTCATTTCAATCCTGTCCAATTCATCCTCCACTCAGCTGCCAAAGGGATCCTCCTAAATCACAGTTCTGACCACTACATTCGCCTGCTCTATAAACACCAATGGCTCCCTATTACTTCCGGTATCAAATCTAAAGTCCTTCACAGCCTGGCTCCTTCCTGCTGTTCCAGTCTTTTTGACATTGTATCCTCTTCATACCCTGTAGGACCCTATGATCCAGTGAGTTTGACTTTCTTCCTGCTCTGCTTACATAATATTGCTTTCTTCTCTCTTTTCTCAGCATAGCCAAGGGGAAGACAATATGCTCAGAAATTACTGTTATATAAAAATGGAAGCTATTGATAAAAAAAATAAGAGAATAGTTTTAAAAGAAATGGAAGCTTTTCACTATGTTATCACTTCACAGCCCCAAGTCCAAGGATAAAATGGTGGTGAACTGAGAGCTCTAGAACTTCTTATTAAGAGTAAAAGTAGCTCTTAACCCACTTTCAGAAGGAGAAATTAGACAAAGTATCAGTGAGCTACTTCTGGTCCAGACAGGTTTACAAGTGAATTTATTCACTGTTGCAAGATCAGTTGATCTCTAGGCAACAAGAAATATTTTCAGAAATAGAGAAAGTGAAATGAAGATAGGTAAAAGGTTTGCAAATATTTTAATGTCAAATTCTTTCCATGATCAAGGCCAGTGGAGCCTCAACACCTGAATTCTACCACAATAGTCTATACTATGCCTCTGCTTTAGTATTGGAGAATGACCAAGAACAGACTCTGTTAAACATCAATCGCAGTTTGCTGAAGATCGACACCAGCTCTTCATTCCTTCCCCTTCCTCATTATTGGGGAACTAGAATTAGAATATAGATTTAGAAACCAGCAATGGATGAGCAATTGTGCACAATTTCTTGTCCAATATAGCATTCTTACTCTGTTACATTTAATACAGGTAGACTTTTTTTTTAAATGGTATAAAACATATTCGCAGTTTCTTGTACAAGACTTTTTCTTGTTCTTCTTTCTTTCTTTCTTTCTTTCTTTCTTTCTTTCTTTCTTTCTTTCTTTCTTTCTTTCTTTCTTTCTTTCTTTCTTTCTTTCTTTCTTTTTATTTTGAAGCAATTGGGGTTAAGTGACTTGCCCAGGGTCACACAGCTAGTAAGTGTTAAATGTCTGAGGCCAGATTTGAACTTAGGTCCTCCTAAATCCAGGGCCAGTGCTCTATCCACTGCGCCACCTAGCTGCCCCTCTTGTTCTTTTTTGAATAATGAAATGTTTGTATTTATGGATGGCTAACTCACATTAATAAAGAGAATTTTTAATAAAATCAATGACTTCTGTTTAAATCCTTGATATAATTATAAGATCTAGTTCTCAGCTTCCTTCCTTCCTTCCTTCCTTCCTTCCTTCCTTCCTTCCTTCCTTCCTTCCTTCCTTCCTTCCTTCCTTCCTTTCTTCCTCCCTTCCTTGGAAACAGTTAGATGGCATAGTGGATAGAGCACTGGGCCTGAAATCAGGGAGACCTGAGTTCACAGTCCACACTTGGTTATTTACTAGCTGTGTGACCCAGAGGAGTTCACCTCCACCTGCCTCAGTTTCCTCACTTGTAAAGTGGGACAACAATAATAATAGCACCTCCCTCCCAGGGTGGTTGTGAGGATTCAATAAGGTAAGATTTGTAAAGGACTTGGCTAACTTTAAATGCTACCTGACATCATTATGACCTGGACCTGTCATTTCATCAGTATAAAGTTTTCCTAGCGAGGGGATTTCTTCAACCATTTTAGGTCAACTCATTACTGCTGCATGGGGCAGGAGAGGTTGGGACTGCTCCAGGGTCATGCAGCTAGCATGTGTCAGAGGCAGAATAGAGAGGCCAGTTCTCTATCTACCAGATCACATTGAACTTCAGAGTTTTTTTCTTCTCTTATTTTCATTGTCTACACCTTTAACACAACCACGTGGTCCATGTTGGCTTTAAAAGGCAGGGCCTGTGTCTGCCCACTTGCTTTGAGCACGGTCGTTCATACAGACAAGGACCTCCATATGATCTTGATGACCTTAAGGTTCCCCATTCATTTGGCCCCTAAGGATTCCTTGTAAACACAATGACAGCTGCTACTCTCCAGGGCATGACCACATCCCCTGCCTGCCCACTGGCCAGTATGCCTCAGGGGCCTCATCATAGCATATGAGTCATGGGGCTTGAGTGACAAGACTCTTGCAAGAGCCAGAGAACCAAGGTTTTAGAAACCCTACACCTTCACCAGCGTGAGTAAAGAACCATTTGCAGCAAGTTGGGTTGGGGTGCTAAGAGCTGACCTTCTGACCCCAGTCATAAACAAATAGTAAAGTTGTCTTGCACGCCTCAGTACAAAACTCCCTCTCACCGGTCTGAAAACCATTCTGGAATTGGTCCAAGGTGTGGGTCTATCTGGATGTTTAAGAAGCAGATAAAGCCATTAGTGGGGGAACGGGACATCTCTAGATCGTTGTCTCAAAGGACAGCCGGGAGAAGAAAGGTTTGTGTCTGGGAGACAGAGTACAGGCAGGCTTAGAGAGGAGCACAGGTTGATAGACTGAGAGCTGGATGGGACCCCCAGAGCCATTGTTCCAACTCCCTTGGCTGGTGGGCTTTTCAATGCCTCTTCTCATCACACTCTAGGATGGTGGGCAAGTCAATAATGTAAAGGTCACAGCATCGTAAGACATCAAAGCTGGAAGAAATGTTAGGGACCAACCAGTTGCAAATCAATGCAACAAGCATTTATTAAGTGCCTACTATGTGCCAGGCAGGCAGGTTGGTGACGCCATAGTGCACAAAGCACTGGGCCTAGAGTCAGGAAGACTTATCTTCCTAAGTTCAAATCTGACCTCAGACACTTAGTAGCTGGGTGACCCTGGGCAAGTCACCGAACTGTGTTTGTCTCGGTTTCCTCAAATGTTAAGTGAGATGGAGAAGGAAATGGCAAACCCACTTAGTATCTTTGCCAAGAAAACCTCAAATGGGGTCGTGAAGACTCAGACACAACTGAACAATGACAGCTGTACCAGGCTCTGTGCGAAACACAGATACAAAAGAAAAGTAGAAAATGTTCCCTGTCCTCTAGGAGCTTATAGTCTATTGGAATGCCATCCATGCTCTTCACTTTATAGATGGGGAACCTGAGACCCCAAGAGAGGAAGTCTCCTGGGTCTATTGCTTGTGTCATTTCAGATTCTACTGACTACTTCATCAACGTGACATCAGTTTCCTTCTAAATCCTTTGTGAACCAAACATTTCACCTTTGCATTCAGTGGCAGCAACCTTTGGAAGTGAAATGTTCCTATTTCTTGTTTTAAATGGCTATTTGGGATTAACTACCCTTATTTTCTTCCTACAACTTGAATGGATTTCCTTATTTTATAATAATCTCCTAAACATAAAGACTGAAAATATAATTTAATAAATCCATATTTCATTCTGCATCTCTAGTTCATTACTTCCCTGTTGAGGGGTGGGGGATGGTATATTTCATCATGAGTTTTTAAAGCCAATCTTTTTTGCTGCTCTGATCAGGGTTATGCTGTCATCCTGTAAACTGTTCTGGTTCTGCTTGTTTCATTCTGCATCAGTTTTTACAAGTCTTTTCACCTTTCTCTGAACCCAACATTCTTAGACATGGCCAATTTAATTTGTTTTTCTGGACTATACATATTTGTAACAAGGGAGAGATTTTACTGTGGGTGGAGGGATGGTAGGTTAATGTGTAATGATAAATATGTTTTTTAAAGTACATCAATAAAACGTTTCTAATGCACAGAAGAAAATTAAAAATAGGTGAAAGCACAAGTAAATAGAACAGTTTTGTTACTACTTGCTAAATTTATATATGAGTGTGTATGAGAAACTATTTATATATAATATTGTGTATAATTGAAATTATTTAACCTTGAATTATGTAAATACATTATTAAATATGTTGAAGTATACATAATTTAATATATTGAAAATAAAAAATAGGGAATGGACAGCAGACATGACACCGACACTGACTAGAATAATTTCATCCAGAAGCTTAACCATATAAATTAATCATCTCAACAAAGAGACCAAGGAGCTCGGAAAACACTTTAGTCAGCAAACATCTGACTTGCTTGCTAGTTGAAGAAAGTGGACTGCCCTAGGCAGCACCAGTTGAGAACATAAACTCATCTTTAAAATCTTACAAAGATGTATGGTTGTGAGTAGTACTATCTCATAAAGCAGAAAGAAGCAGTGGAGGGTAAAACTAGCTTAAAAGAAAGCTCAACATAGTAGCTAAAGTCATCCCAAGGACATTCAAGGGTAAAAAAAAAATGTAAGGAAACAGAAGAAAACTGGAAAAGAATTGCTCTAAACCAACAAACATTTTAACAACCTTTTCTTTACCAAGGACAGTGGAACTATCACATGTGGACTGTAACCTCACAGTTTTCTGTGAGGGCTTCTAAAGATGATAGAATTGGTACTAAAGACAACAAAAGACCACACAAGCAGCTGGACTGGAACAAGTAGAGACAGGTGATCTGTGCTGTAGGCGATGCAATTGTAATTGTAAGAGGGTTGAGAGATTGACATACAAAGAATCTGAAGGAGAGGGAAATCTCAAGGGCATGAAAAACTACTGAATTTTGTTAATACCCCCCCCCAAATGAACTGAAAGATCTCTGTACTTCCCCTACCATCTATACACGGCATCTTTATGAGGATCACCTGTAGGGAATCCTTCATTTCTAGGGCACTTAAAACTATATTCAACAACAGACCTCATTTTTGCCATCTCACAATTAGCTGAAAGATGCTGAGAATATAAGATATCATTGGATTTTATTGAAAGGTATTTGATTGAGTAAAACAACAACAAACCCCACCATTCGCAGGAAATACACCTTACAATATGTACGACACAATTCAAGGTATCACTTAATAGGCTGCTTCTGTTATGCCATGTCTAAGTTATTTGTAGCACATAACACATGCCCAGAGCTTGATGTTTTCAGGGAACACCTAGACACACAGAAGATCACTGCCTCCAAAGAATTAAAGATGAGTATCACCCAGAGGGCAGTGGAGAGGCATAACATATAACTGAAGAGGAACTCCAAAGAATAACAGGAATAGTGGGCATCATCGAGGAACTGTACAACAGAAAGAGAAGGTGGGTGAGAGTGCAATACCAGGAGAAAGCTTGGAAGGCCTCTAGTACATTGAGTAGACCCACCACAGGGAACTCTGGGGAGGACATGAATGAGAGTTACCTTGGTTTATAGGCATGAGTAGGCTGCAACCAGCACAACTGGGGAGAATTGCCAAACTGATAAAATCACAGATCTGTGAGTATTTAAGGAGATGCTTCTTTAAAAACTCACTGCACATAACAAAAGGGTTTCAGTCTCTCTTATGAGTTTCTTTCTTGTTCTTCTATTAAAAATGTATTATATATACATATGATGACAATTGTCAAGTTCACAATAAAAAAAAAAACTCCCCACAATTTTCTAAAAAGTTATCTGGCAGCTACCTCCTCCAGAGTCAAGGGTAGCAGGAAGCAGGACCCTGCTTCTTGGAAGATGATTTCTCCATTTCCTCCAGGCTGGAATAATAATTGCTGCTTACAGGCATATAATGTTCTCAGGTTTTCAAAGGACACACCTGTTAACCTCAATGGAGCCTCACCGTGCCCTTTTAAGGTAGGAGCTCAGGTGTCATTATCCTCATTTTGAAGATGAGAAAACTGAAATTCGAAGAGAATTGATGATCACCATCAGACATGACTAGCTGTATGACGCTGGACAAGTCATTTACGCTTTCTCTGCCTCGGTTTACTCATCTATAAATGATGAATTAAAGAGCACTTGCCTCCCAGTGTTGTTGTGCAGATCAAATGAGATAATACTTGTGAAGTGCTTTGAAAACCTTAAAGCACTATGAAAATGCTAACTATTGTTGTTGTTGTTGTTAATGTCGAGAATGGGATCCAAGGTCAAGTCTTCCTGATTCCATGTTGACCACTCTAGCCCTTGGACCAAGTTAAGATTCAAATAAATGAGGGAAAGTTCCCAAGATAAGGGAAGAGATTTGATAATTCACACACACACATCACCCTAACCTCTTCATCCCTACTTATTCCATCATAGTGAATTTAATTGTTATCCAGTGAAATTCCACTGATGAGAGTCTCCCCCTCCCCCACCCCTTAGGAATAAAAGGGTTTTACTGAACTCCGTAAAGCCATTTGGAACCTTTCCTGATGAAAGGCTCTCTATAAAGGAGGTAATATAAGAGACTTGGCTTGCCACTGCTTTCATTTAGTCTTTAACAGAAACATGAATCTAGTATATTCGCATCATAAACCAGGGAGTGTTATATAAATGCTGAAAAAGATTCAGGGAGAATCAAATGGCAGATATTAACATTCGTTAGCTAAATGCTCCATCAAGTGTTACGCAAATGTTGATCAATCATACAATTCTATTAAATGAGATAATAATAATAATGCTACATTCTTCCAGTTTTTCTAATACTCTTAGATTTCCAGTGCTTCTCTATTACAAAAGAGGATTCTTTTTTTTTTTTTTTGATGGTGGTGGAGGTGGGGGTGATATCACTATTAAAAATTCATAAATTAAACATTTGCAATAAAAATATTCATTGTCTTCTAGGGAATAAAACCTTAGTTTGGTGGTTCCTAATTTGCCTCTGAATTATGATAATCAGTCTACACAGTCCATGTGCATTCTTGATTTCCAGTTGCCCAAAGCTGTCTAATAGTATCGTTTCATTAACTGGGAACATTAATAATAATAATAATAATAAATTAAATGAACACACCTGTGTGTGTTTAGGGAGCAAGGTCAGAACCCACAATTCCATGGTCCCTCCTCAGACCCAAACTGAGAACTTTTCTACCATTTCTATTTCTTGTAGTTGTCTGATGGGCACTTGCTCCAGTTTGCACAGCCGGTCTGTGTCAGGAGTAGCAGAATCTGGGCCTTCTTGATTCCAAAGCCAACTCTCTAGTCACTGACAGGCTTCTTCTCTTACAAGCTGAAATACATTAGTGATCTGATATCTACCTAAAGAAATCCCAATTCTGCCCATTCCACTTTTTTGAGGTAAGTTTCTTTTTTTCTTTTCTTTTCTTTCTTTTTTTTTTTTGTGTGTGTGTGCGTGAGGCAATTGGGGTTAAGTGACTTGCCCAGGGTCACACAGCTAGTAAGTGTCAAGTGTCTGAGGCTGCATTTAAACTCAGGTCCTCCTGAATCCAGGGCCACTGCTCTATCTACTGTGCCACCTAGCTGCTTCCCCACCCTCCCCACCCTTCCACTTTTGAAAAAATTATTTGATGTCTGAAAAAAGGCATTAAAGCCCCAAGTCCTCAAAAGCTTGCCATCTAATTCAGATTAACCTGAATCTTTACTTTTTTTCTCCTTCAGTCAGTTTTCAGTTGTGTCTGAATCTTTGTGACACTATTTGGGGTTTTCTTGGCAGAGATACTGGAGTGGTTTGCCATTTCCTTCTCCAGCTCATTCGACAGATGAGAAAACTGAGGTAAACAGAATCAAGTGACTTTCCCAGGGTCACACAGCTAGTAAGTGTTTGAGGCAAGATTTGAACTCCAGATCTTCTGGACTCCAGGTCCTGTGCTCAATGCACTGTGATGACACCTTGCTACCCACTGAATCTATGCATGTTTATATGTATGCATGCATGCCTGTATGCACACACACATGCATATGTATATTTGTATATGTACATACATACATATACATGCATATATACATGTATTTGTTTCCATTTGAAGATTATTTACTTTCCAGCTCATTGTCCAGTTGAGCCCATGTTGTCACCTCTGCTACACTGGACCATGTAAAGCAGTCGGAGGAGAGGACCCAACTCTTCCATTTGTTACCCATGTGCCTCTATGTCTCTAGGTCTCAGTTTCCCTGCTCTGTAAAATGGGGGGTTTGCTCTGGGTGAACAAAACTTAACCTTTTGTTTAACTGAGATTCCAGTTGACCTTGAATGCCCCTTGCAGCCCTAAATCTGGGATTCCAGGCAGGCTGATGCTCCCCTGCTCTTGGGTCGCCCCGCCCCGCCCCGCCCCCACCCCCACCCCAGTCGATAAAGTCCATCAGGTTCTTTGTGGTGAAAGGGGCGCTGTTCGTGCTGGTGATTATTTTCTTACACCGCTGCCTCCAGAAGCTGGGAGGTAGTCCCCACTCGTACAAAAGCCACGGCCGTTTCGCGGGCAGCCCCGAGTAGAGATTCACGGGACTCCATCACGGAGAAATGTCTTAAGTCTCCAACCGGTTCGATTGCTTGGGTGTCAGATGAAGGACTTGTTTGATGGCTAAGTAGAAGCTCCGGCTCGTCCCTAGCTCGTTCCCAGGACCCTGCAGAAACAGGGCGTCCAAATCCGATGTTCCGGGCTAGGAAATGAAAGGACTGCCCCCCTCCCTTTTTAAAAGGGGTTTCGCATTTCATTTGGCGCAGCAGCAAAGTTGGAAGGGTTAGGGAGGGATGATTTAACAGGCGACGGATGGAGAAGACGATGGCCAGCTGTTCTCCTCCTCACAGAAGATGCTAGTGGCCTTACGTCGCAGCGGGAAGGATTATGGTTTTATATCTGAGGCAGGAGCCTCCCCAACATTTCCCAGGACCCACATGTCCAGGACGGTGCTCAGAGAGCCCCAGCGAACAGCGCCTCTTCCCTCCATCCCCGGCTCGATGTATCTTCGGAGGAAGTGGGTAACACTTCCTTCAAGACGCCAACTAAGCCTGAAGACACTTTAGCAGTCATCTAGATTCAAATGAAGTCAACGAGTGTCTACGCTATCGACATCACGCTGGGCTGCACTGGAGACACAAAGCCAGTTTTAAAAATAGCAGTCCCTATCCTCAGGGAAGGGCAGTGAGGTGGCTCAGTGGATAGAGCACCTGGCCTGGAGTCAGGAAGACCCAAGTTCAAATCTGTGGCACCTGGGCAAATCACTTAATCCTGGTTTTCTCATCTGTAAAGTGATCTGGAGAAGGAAATAGCAAACTACTCCAAGAAAACCCCAAATGGGGTCACCAAGAATCAATCACCGCTGAATCCCAACAACCCTCAGAGAGCTTACTTGCTATTAGGGATCAGGAGAGAGATACAACACAAACAAGGCATTCTGGGGAGGGGGAGAAAGCACTAACAACCAGAGGGATGAAGAAATCCTCCCTGTAGCTGCTGTCACCTGCTATGAGCTTTGAAGCAAGCAAAGATGGTTTAATAGTTCCTGCTTTTCTAAAGAGATGCCAAGAGGAAAGTTATAGGGCATCTAGTCCAACCCCTTTATTTTACAGATGAGGAAACTGAGGCCTGGTGAGATGGACGATCATAGCTCACCCCATAATAACCAGGTGAGGACTTGACACCCCAAATCCAGCTCTCTTTCTGCTGGTCTAGGATTTTTTCTAGGGGAGGATACCAAGCTATGGTCCTTGGTCTCTAGAACAGTCTGGTGGAGAGGAAGGCACAAAAACCTTAGGTTAGGTTAGTAGTGACAAGGTTGTTTCTCTAGGTAGGCAGTGCTAGAAGAGCTCAGAGGAGAGGGGGAGCTCTCAGTGAGAGTATGGTGCTTGAGCCGGGCTTACACAGAGGAGGAAGATTTCAACATGTCTCAGGAGGCCCAAGAGGCATTTCTAGGGGAAGGGATAGCCTCTAGAAAATGCATTGAGCAGATACCCCACTTGTGTCCGTCCCACTCCATAGTATGGTTTTCATGAAAATGTGACATTTGGCAGAGCATGATCTGGCACACTCTGCAGCAACAACAATTTGTGCCTTGAGTGATTGGCCAAGGACATCACATACAGCCAAGTCTCTGGACATTTACAAGCTGTGGCAGAGGGGCTAGTGATAATGCATTTATTGACATTATTTCAAATTGGCTTTGGATGAAGCCAAATAAAAGTGACGTGCATACAAAGAATTTTGGGTTTGAATGGCCAGCTTTGGTCTGGAAAACAATTGTCGAAACATCCTTCTCATTAGAGAGGTGGGGGACCACAGGAACAGGATATTGCATACAATGTCAATTATTTGCATGGTTAGTTTTCCTGGAGTATTTCTTCATTACAAGAGATGGTTCAGTGGAAGAGAATGAAAATGGTTGTTGCATGAAAAACTGAAGAGACAAGAGACAGCATGGTATAAGCAAAGGCGTCAGGAAGCCCCTCCATCTGACATACAATGGCTGGGTGACCCTGGGAAAAGTACTTTACCTCTTAGTGCTCTCAGGAACTCTCTGGAATTCTGTGTTAGAGAGAGGGTGAAAATCTGCATTAATAGAGAGAGCTCCTTTTCTGGAACTCCTTAAACCCACAGATGAAATCATATGTCTTGTATTTAACAGGAAAAACAAAAGGACATCAGTTTAAAAAGCAAAGCATTTGGGTAAAGATCATAGAGACACAAAATGGGTTCAAAGTCAGCAATTCACTCCGGTCCCCCAAACTCCAAGAGGAGTTTGGTGAATTTCAAACATCTTATAGCATCAAGACCCCTTTGAGCAGCTGCTTTAGTGATAGGAAGAATGGCAGGGAGAGGTCAGAGATCACTGGGGAGACACCACAACACTTTTTGTTCAGAGATCCAAATTTAGACCATGATAATTAAGGCATCTTGGTGGCATGGTGGATAGAATGTTGGACTCCTTCGAGTCAGGAGGTTCTGAATTCAAAACTGACAGCAGACACTATTTGTCAGCCTTGGCAAGTCACTTAATTTCGATGCCTGCCTCAATTTCCATATCTGTAAAATGGGGACAATAATGGTACCTACCTCCTAGGGTTGTTGTGAGGATAAAATGAAGTAACATTATAAAGCATCCTTCAAACCTCAGTGTTTGCCCTTTCCTTCTCCAGCTCATTTTACATATGAGGAAACTGAGGCAAAGAGGGTTAAGTGACTTGCCCATGGTCACACAGCTAGTAAGTATCTGAGGCCAAATTTGAATTCAGGTCCTCCTGACTCCAGGCCCAGTGCTCTAACCACTGTACGACCTATCAGCCCAGCTGATACTAATAGTTAGACTTTATACAGCCCTTAAAGGTTTACAAAGTACTTACATTTGAGGCAATTTTATGGGTGAGGAAACTAAGGTAGACAGAAGTTAAGTGACATTCATGACCACAAAGCATCTGAGGCAGGATTTGAACCCAGGCATTCCTAATTAAAGTCTAGTATTCTAGCCATCATTCCATGAGATAACTGCTTGAAAAATTCCTAAAGTCTTTCGGGACTCCTGCAATTGATGGGCTTTGGAGAAGACTAGGGAAGTCTGAGAAGCTGTTTTTATACATTGGAGAACAAACAAAGAGACTTGAAGAAATCTGTCTGATGTTTGTCTTGTCTAGATATCCCCATCTCGTTTTGGTTTGTTTCTTTTTAAGCAGCAGATATCTCTTGGGTCTCGTCGCTGCTGCAGTTCATTATCCAAGGAAGGTTGGGCTTGTAAATGGTGTTAAAAATCAAGTCCTCCCTGTTTTTCCCTGTTTAGATTTTCTCATTTTGATCCTTCCTCTCAAGATATTGATCAAATGTTACGCACTTCAAAGTATGTACTAGTCTCCATCAGTTAGCTTTTTCTGAGAGAAGCACTAACTCTCTTAATAGACCACAGGTTCCCCCTCCCCTTTATTATCCAAAAAATAAAATTTTAAACAATTAAAGCCCCAACAAGACTTCAATGAAAGACTCTTCCAACAGATTACATAGTAAGGTTGAAAAGTCCTTCAAATACCCCCCCCCATGGGATAATTGACTAACTAACCAACAAACATTTATTAAGCACCTAGTATATACTGGGTACCATAGGATGCAAAACATCTTTGACTAGTCCCTATTTACATATGCATATTAACGGACCTGGCCTCTCTTAAAATGGAAGCAAAACCTCAAACTGTTAGTACCGGATCATCCTGCCTAAAACAATCTTCTGTGGCTTCACTTGGGTAGGTTTCTATTCACTTGACTTGTAAATATTGAATGTATTTAAAACAAGTCTATTTACCTTGATAATGATTATACCCTCAGTCTCTGCCTTTTCTTGACTTATGTCATTTTTACCATCATGGAAATTATGTGATTTGTCCTTCATGCCCTGCCCTGGGTGGGCACTAAGGTCAGATGAGATATCTGTGAAGGTCCTCCCTAGCCCTAGCATTCTCCAAGACCCCATGGCTCCCTTAGCTGAATGTGAGCAGGAATGTTAGGGTACCTATTACTCCCAACTGGTTCTGCAGTCAGCAATAAATGTCAATTGATCTTTCTTTATGTTCTATGGATGATCTCCATGTAAGAAAACATGAATAATGGGATGTGCTAAAATATGTATTCGCTAGTGCCCAAGTCACGTGTGCTTAGAATTAAACAACCTCTTCTATCCATTTGTCATCTTTTTGATGACTTTCTAAGTTTTAGTCACATACAGGTTTTAAATGAAAAAAGTTGCATTTCCCTTGACACATCTCCTTTAGCCAAACTTCAAAACTGTGTTAAGCATGAGTCCTTTGGACTTGTTCATATAATATTTCCAGCTATGTTGGCTTTAACCTTATTGACATTATCCTCGCTGACCTTAACCATTTCTATAATTTCTTCTTATGTGTTAAGAAAGTATTCCTTTCTCCATCCAAGTTCCATCAAGGCCTTAACTTGGATGTCTATAAGGCAAACATTCAGAGATCAATAATTGCATTAAGTTCTTATGAAGTGGGCGGCTAGGTGGCTCAATGGATAAAACACTGAACCTGGAGTCAGTAAGAGTCATCTTCCTGAGTTCAAATCTGGTCACAGACACTTACTTACTAGCTGTATGACTCTGGGCAAGTCACTTAACTCTGTTGGCCTCAGTTCCCTCATCTGTCAAATGATCTGGACAAGGAAATGGCAAAGCGCTCCAGTATCTCTGCCATGAAAACCCCAAATGGGGCCATGAAGTCAAACATGACTAAAATGGATGGCCAACAACGTACTAAGTGCATGAAATGAATGGACTCGTCCTGTCGGTAGCTAGGACCATGAGGCAGCATTTCATTTTTATTGTTGCAGTTCTTTTGCCAATGAGTCCGTAGGTCCTGGTGGACTTGTCATTCATAGCTGGCCTCACCCTCCCACTTACCAGATATTCCTGTTCCTTATCCATATAGTACTGATTTAGCTACTCATTGCTCAATGGTCATAGTTAAATAATTCAATTAAACTTGATAAAAGAAAGCCTTGGACCCTTGGGCCATAAAATGTGACAGCCAAACCCTTCTCACCTCCACCTCTCCCAGGTAAATTTCTCTCTAAGTTTGGAGTCTGGTTTCTCCCTATTTATCCTCTAAGACCAGGAACAAGTGTAGTTGGTGGTGGTATCTTAGCTGAGTTCATTGAGCAGGTTTGTGTGTAGATGCAACCTTCAAGTGGAAGGCAGGGGAAGGAGTCAGAGGATGGGAGGATGTGGATTCAAATCTAGCTCTGACACTCACTCAAGTGACTTTGGGCAAGCCACTTTAATTCTCTGGGCCTCAATTTCCTCTTCTGTAAAAGATGGGGTTTGGGTCTTTGGAATAGCCTGAAAGTCTGTCTCTTCTAGCTCTAATTCTGAGCCTCTGTCTTGCCATGTCATCTGGGGATTCACAATAGTTATTCTAGAATTGTCCCCAGTTAATCTCTTTCTACCTCAATTGTTTCATTTTGGGTATTTGTATCCCCAGTGCCTAGAACAATTGTTGCTCAGTCACATTGGACTCTTCATGCCCCTATGTACCACAGCACACCACTACCCTCCATGGGGTTTCTTGGCAGAGAGATTGGAGTGGTTTGCCATTTCCTTCTTCAGCTCATTTTACAGATGAGAAACTGAGGCAAACAGGGTGAAGTAATTTACCCAGGGTCACACAGCTAGTAAGTTTCTGAGGTCATATTGGAACTCAGGTCTTTCGGACTCCAGACCAGGCACTCTATCCACTGCGCCCCTAGCTACATGTTGCCTAGTTCATAATAGGCACTCCAAAATGCTTTGGTGGTTGGTCTCTTTTTTCCGACTCTATTGCATGCTTTCTCTTTCTGTCTCTTTGTACCTCTCTTTCTCCCTTTCCTTTTTTCAGTTTTCCTCTTTTCTCTCTCTGCCTCCTTATTTTTCCATTTTTCTTTCTCTCAGGAATACTCCCATATACACAAAAGTGTCCATGGCAACACTGCTGCAGTAAGGAAGAAGTGGAAACAAAAGAAGTCTTGTCTCTTAGAGGATGAATGAACAAGTTGTGATACACGAATACAGTGGAACCGTTCCATAAGCCAGGATGAAAATAAACAGTGCGTAGACAATGCTGATGTGAACTGATGCAGAGTGCAGTAAACAAAACCAAGAAAACATTTTCTGTTTTTTTCTTTATTTTCCTCTTTTCCCGTTTTTCTTTTTTCATCTCTCTTTTTCTTTCCCTCTCCCTCCCTTTATTTCCTCTCTCTATACCTCTATCTCTTTCTATATAATAGAAAAAACCCACAGTTCCCACCCAAAACCCTTCCCCTCGAACCATCTCTCCCCTGCAAACATTTCCTCTACTTCACAATTAGCACCTCCAGTTTAAGAAGAAGAAAACCAACAGTGTCTCCCTTCCTCTCTAGGATGCACTACTGATTCGTGTCTCCAGGACTCCTAGACTCTGTACCCACATGTGTCCCTTTACACCTCCCTCCCCACCACCTCACTTTCAGCTCCCTTTTGGGTACTATCGTTGACAATTAGAATGTAAGCTCCTTGAGGACAGGGCCTGCTCATATTTGCATTCCCAGCACTTAGCAAGGGTTGAATAAATTCCCTGATTTGTCAACCTTCCACTCCTTTCCCCTCTGTGCTCCCACTTATAAGTTCAACAATTCCCTTCTCTAGATCTGTGAAATGTTTCTGAGCCAGAGGGAAAGCTCCCTTGGAATAGTGGCCACCACCATAAGGTGCACCTCTGCTGCTGCCTTGCCCTTCCCTGACTCTACTCTGAGAGCAGCTCACTAATTGCTGGTTATTTCTAAGATCTGTGGATATAAAACTCGACTGTTGCTAGGCTCTACCTGTTATTTGACAAGATAACTACATTTGGCCCCGGCCAGTAGAGCTCTTTGGATGGCAGGAAAATGCATTAATTTGCCATCTTTACTGCTCTGGATGAAGGCAATGCTATCTATTGTCCCCCTGGGAAAAGCTACTGAGGGGAGAGAGAGGAATAAGCACGTTTTGATTCTATCTGGACTCTGTTTACATCCAGAAAGGTACCATTTTTAAACTCTTGTCATCTCAGGTTTTAAATAGAAAGTGTAATGAAGAACAAAGACCCAGGAGCGGGGGTACTTCTCCATTTATTCAGGTCAGGGTGTTCTAAGAAGGTACATTTTATGTTTGTTAATCATCACATTGTGGGGCTCCTCCTTCACTTGAGAAGCTGAATTGCCAAACTGCTCCAAAGCCAACTTTCGCCTGAACAACACTCCACATGCTGAGGCCCTGGGCTTCATAGGTCAGTGCCAGACGGACCTGGAAGACTGCAAGCTGACACTTATCTCACCAAGTTCAGAGAATCAGAGATTTAGAGCAACGAGTAACGTCAGGGCTCAAAGCCATCGGGGTATGCTTGGTCTCAAGGTAGAAGACCAGAGTTTGGGTCCCAGCTTGGTCATTTACTCCCTGTGAGATCCAGCTTGGTCATTTACTCCCTGAAGGATGTTGCTTCACCTCCCTGGTTCTCAGTGTCCTCATCTATAAAATGAGAGAGCTGGACTCCACAGCCTCTGGGGTCTCTTCCAACTCTAAGATCCTCATCCAATCCCATCGGGTTTCAGAAGAGGAGGCTCAAAAAGGCCATGTGACTTTCCAAGGTCACAGAGGTCATAAGCAGCAGAGCTGTGTCTGCAGGTCTAGTCCTCATTCCGTTGTATCCTGCTGCCACTCAGTGAGCAGAGGACTTCCAAATCTGCAAAGCCAGACTTCCTCTCTTCCCTGATCCGTAGCCCCTCATCACCAACTGCCTGGTAAAATCTCCATTTGGACACCTGGAAGGTATCTCCAGGGCAAAATGTCCAAAATGGCCCTTGGAGGGCACCATCATGCTTCCAGGCAGTCCAGTTCATAACCTTGGATCCATCCCCAGCTATTCACTCTCCCTCAGCTTCTTCATTGCCAATCTGTCCTACTCCCTGCTCAGACAATCACTCAATAAGAATTTATGAAGCGCCCACTCCACAGCCAGGCACTGTGCTAAGCACTAGGTATACAAAAAGAGGCAAAAGACAGTCCTTTCCCCCCCCCCAAGGAACTTACAATTAACTCATGGGACTGATAACTAGTTCAGTCCTAGACTGCCTTTTACTTGGATCATAAATGCTTCCAGAGTTGACTGCTATGGAATACTTGGGAGTTTTGTCAAGTGCTTCCCGTACATAATTGCATTTGACCTTCACAACAAACCCTCTGAGGCAGATGCTATTATCATCCTTGTGCATCAGTTGAGAAAATAGGTTCAGATAAGAAATTTGCCCAGCTTCACACAGCTAGTGAGTATAGAAGAAAAGATTATAGTCCGAATCGTTCTGATTTCAAGTTCAGTACCCTACTCACTACAAAGCAACTAGGCTAGAGCACCAGACTTTAAGTCAAGAAGACTTGTGTTAGAATACAGGCTCAGATACTTCCATAGCTATATGACCCTGGGCAAGTCACTTACCCTCTCTTGGCCTCAGTGTCCTCATCTATAAAGAGGGATAATAACAGAACCTATGCAACAGAGGTATAGTGAAGATCAAATGAGATAATGCATGTAAAACACTTTGCAAACTGGACTGCACGGTCTAACTAGAAGCTATGATGATGGTGGTGGTGGTGGTGATGGTACCATCTTCCTATTTGGTCTCCTTGCCTCCAGTCTTTCTCCTCTCTAGTCCATCCCCCACAGAGCTGCCAAAGGAATCTTCCTCAAACACAAGACTAACTATGTCATACATACATCACCACTTCACATATCTTCAATAACTCCCTATTGGCAAAATAGAGTCCTCAGCCCAACGTTTAATTCTTTCATTGTCTAATCCCATTTGACCTTTCCAGACTTGTACATTACTTCCCCTCATGCATTGTACATTTCAACAAAACTGGCTCCCTTGCTCTTCTCCAAGCTCTTCTGTCTTTGCCTGGTCCCTCAAAGTCTAGAACACATCCTTTCCCCTCTCTTTTTTTTTTTTTTTGGTGGGGCTGTGAGGGTTAAGTGACTTGCCCAGGGTCACACAGCTAGTAAGTGTCAAGTATCTGAGGCTGGATTTGAACTCAGGTCCTCCTGAATCCAGGGCTGCTGTTTTATCCACTGCACCACCTAGCTGCCCCTTTCCCCACTCTTCCTCTTAGAGTTCTTGACTTCCTTCAAAGTTTCTTACAATTGCTTTTCCTGATCTCCTTGTTATATGTTCTCTTAACTCTTAAATTAACTTCCCCTTCCATTTAACTGCACAAATGTATCCCTCCCCATTGGCATGTAAACTCCTTGAGGGGAAGGACTGTTTTTGTTTGCTTTTTGCACCTTGATGCCTTGCACATAGTAGGTGCTCAATAAATGTTTATGGAACTGAATTCCCACTACTTTCTCTATTCAGTATATTCTTTCATTCAAAGGTCACTTCTTCCTCATGCAATTAGGTCCCACCAGCTTTGCTCCAAAAAACATAAGAAAAGGTGGGGCTGGTATAAAAAAAAATAAGAAAAGAAAGGAAAGGAAAGGAAAGGAAAGGAAAGGAAAGGAAAGGAAAGGAAAGGAAAGGAAAGGAAAGGAAAGGAAAGGAAAGGAAAGGAAAGGAAAGGAAAGGAAAGGAAAGGAAAGGAAAGGAAAGGAAAGGAAAGGAAAGGAAAGGAAAGGAAAGGAAAGGAAAGGAAAGGAAAGGAAAGGAAAGGAAAAGAAAAACAGCCTGGTGTGCCCTTGCTTAGAAGCAGCACAAACCCGGGCTCCCCTGCCTGGGCTTGTCCAGCTGGCACATGTGAAGGAGATGTGCTGAGCTTGCCAGAGAATAGTGCCGTGCTCAGCAAAATGGTTATTGCGGCATCAGAAAGCGACGTGCCCCAAACATGTGTTTTTAATGGATTCCCAGACCGTTAACGGCGAACAATGTTAATGATGTGTGGAGAGTTCAAATCTATGGCTAAGTGCTACCTGCAAATCTTGGTTCTCAGGGAAAGAGTGTCTCTTGGTTATCACTTTTTAAATATGCAATATAAAACCGGTTTCATTTTTATCCTCGCGCGGCTTTTTTATATGCACATTTCCTCTGATCCCTGGAGTCAGAAATGATCTCTCCTCCTTCACAACTTTCACAGGGCTTAGAAATTGCCTCTTTTATGTAATTATGCTGGTTTGTAATGTAGACTTTTGTGCCTTGCCTATCTTCAGAGCTATAACTAGGGTGAGGCAGTCAGAGTGTTGCCCCAAGGCACCAGATTTGGAGGGTGCTAACAGCACCAGAAATGGCATTGTAGAAACAACTGAGTTTAACACCTAGTCATCAAGAATAATTCATTAAAATGAACAACTACTCAATTGGTCTGGGGCAAGATCCTCTCCCTATGCTCCCTCCCAGACAGGAGTAAGTGAATATGCCATGCCCCTCTCTCCACCGAATCATTGCCTCCCCAACATTAGCCAAGTACTGATGTTCCAAAGTTTTTGCTTTCTTCTCTTCTCGAAGGTGAGTATCCATCATCTTTTCTTCCCACAAGAAAAGGAATTTTTCTGTCTTAGGTATAGTTTGTGGTAGTTGCCCCAAGCACAAAAATTCCTTCTGAAAACTGGCTCCTTCTTCCTTACTAGTGTGTGAGCCCCTCAAGGCCTGGTACCAATGAGTAGAGGGTCTTTGGAGAACTGTGGTGGCTGAAAACAACAGCAAAGCTGTAGCCAATGGGGAGGTGACTTTGAAGGGGCTGGTCTGGGACTGGGAGGCTCATCTATGAGCAAGTCTGTGCTTGAAGCCTTCCCAGTTCAATGGGACCTGCCAGAGCATGTGCCATCCCCACCCCCACCCCTACCTTCTAGAGTCAGAGGTCACCTCCAGGGTGTGTCAGCAGAAGATAAGCCTACTGGAAGCAATGAGCAAAACCAGCCTATTTTCTCCCTACAAAGTTAAGCATTCTTTAAAAAAAAATAATAATAATAAATAAGCTTGGGGCAGCTAGGTGGAGCAATGGGTATAACACCGGCCCTGGATTCAGGAGGACCTGAGTTCAAATCTAGCCCCAGACACTTAACACTTACTAGCTGTGTGACCCTGGGCAAGTCACTTAATCCCAATTGCCTCACCAAAAAAAAATAATAATAAATAAGCTTTCATGGATGCCTTCTGCTCTTCCATCAGTCATTTCTGGGTATGTCTTGACATCCTCTCTGGAGCTAGGGAGTATAATGGCTATCCTGTGCTGGCCTGGAGTCAGGAAGACTTGAGTTCAAATCTGGCTTCAGACACTGAGTGACCCTGGGCAAGTCATTCAACCTCCGTTTGCCTCAGTTTTCTGAACTGTAAAATAAGAATAACAGCACCTACCTCTCAGGGTTGTAAGGTTTAAATAATATCTGTAAAGCACCTATGACAGCACTTGACATTTTGTAAATGCTTTATAAATGCATCTTCCTTTCCCTTGCAACAGAGAAACGTTTAGGCAAATATAACCTGCTATAGTGCCCAATTTGACAAGAGCATGCTATCACTTCCCTGATTCTTGGTGAAGCATTCTGTTATTTAACGTAGGAGAGAAGGATTGGGCTTGTGATTTCATTGGTAGAGGGAATTCCCTCGTGAGGAGACCCTCTTGAATAATGCCACTTAGTTCCTCCTCCAGAACTAAGACTGAAGTAATTGACAAAGAGCTGAGCAGGAGCCCTGGGTTCAAGTCCTGACAGATCCAGACCCTGGGCAAGTCACTTGGCCCTTTAGTGTTCTATCTCCGCAACTCTCTAAGACTAGGCTGGGTCAGAAGCAGTTGAAACCCTGGTGTCTCTGGCTCTGGCCAGCTCTCTCCCTAAGCCCCCTGCTGCCTCTCTCTTGTCACTGAGCCCTCTCCCACTCTGTGCCTGGCTTCTGAGCCAAGTTCTTTGAAGGCCTTATCAATCTTCCAATTAGAAGGTAACTTTAAGGTAACCAAACTGAAAGGAAGGGCCAATAACCACTGTTGCCTTTTCCAGGTCAATGTCTACCTGCCCACCCTATTTCCAGTTATCTTCATGCAGAAGGAAGGAAGGAGACCCCCTTAAAATTTCTGTTGGCCTGACTCTAGCCACCTGCCTTGCTAGAGAGATCACTGATACCAGCCCTATGTAGCAGCAGGTTGGGAAGGGACCTGGAAGGTCTCTACTCCCTCCCTTTTGATTTTACATATGAAGAAACTGAGGCCCAGGAGAGTTAAGCCACCAGCCCAAGGTCACCCAGGGGGTAAATGGCAGAATCTATATTTGAATTCCAATCTTGCAGCCCATCTTCCTACCAAGCTGGGTGCTCCTTCTGCTTTGCTGTGCTATTAAGTAGATTTTCATCCCCAATTTGGGGAAGGCTCAAAGGGGCCAGATTCCCAGCCTGGGCTCCAAGAACTGAGGGGTTTGCATCCTACTGAGATGTCTTCCAGCCCTCTCCTGGAGCCCTGAGGCTCATTTCATCCATCGTGGCAGCTCATCAGGCTTGCTATACCTCGGGCAGTAAAACTACAAAGTAAAATATCATTGCACCTACCTAGCTGGTCAATAAAATAACATAAAAAATCTCACTCTCACCAACGGGAGAGAAGCAATTTTCGGCAGCTTCTCACACAGGGTGGAACTTTACAAATATGTATCCCCCAAACCATTAAATGAGTCAAATCTGGACAACACTATTTATTTTTACAGGCTGCCTCACCCTTTATCCAGAGTATCTTAGAGTACTTTAAAGTGAGAGAGCAAAATAGAGAAGGTGATTTATGGTGCTGAAGAGCATGAGGCTCAGGCTAGAAGGAAGGTGGGAAATGACCCACCAGCACAGAATCTGAGGAAAGAAAAGGGGCTGAGGCTCCAACATAGTTAAGAAGGAAACCCTACAAATGCAGATTGTTCCTGGGAGAAGAAAGATAAATGAAAGGATGTACACAAAGCTTAGTTACCTGGGCAAGTGAACAAGACCTTAGCCCATAGCCCCATGGTCCCCACTTTGTTTCTGGGCCTTCCCTGCCCTCTGCACCACCACCCGCCTTTATGTGTGAGCCCTAAGAGGTTCAGAGTTGGAAAATTGCAGAACCCGTGTCCCCAGAGCTGTCCAGGAACCATTTACAGGCCAGCCCTCCCAGGGATGATCGTCAGAATTACAATGAGGAGGCACAAGGAATGCTCACCGTCCTCTACGGTGGCCCTCTCACCTGACACGCTCAAGTCTCTGGACCAGGAAGCTGAGTTCTGAGAAATGACAGCTTCGAACCCGAGGCCACTGATGACTTAGCTGGGAACATTTCTGCTCTTTGTCCCAAAGGGCTTGGCACCTGAGGTGGAGAATCTCTTGATAGAAATTAGAGGCCCCAAAGTCAAGACATAGATGTGGACAAGGCAGGTTACTCTGTAAAGGATTTAAGAAGGTGAGGCTTGTCCTCACTCTTATCCCTAGAGCTGTTATTATTGGTCCTGTGACGTAAGGCACTGGCTTTGCTAAAGGCAGGCTTTTGAAATAAAAGAGCATTTTAGAGTCCACTCTTCTCATGAGGAAGAGGCAATTGAGGACGTCAGTCCTGGAATGACAGAGACACAGTTCTGGTAAATGTTTGTGGAATTGAATTCTATTTGTGGAATTCTTTGGCGATCAAAACAGGATTTCTTAAACTAATACTCTTATAAATCTATTTCCTGGATAGTCTGGTTGTTCTTCCTTGCTGAGAACATTCCAAAAGATAGGATCCTTGACCATGAGGCTAAAAAGAAGGCGATTGGCTACCAGCAAAAACCACATGGACTATATTTGTTTGCTCAATGGCAGGTCATGTTGCACTTTAACTTGAAGCAAAGTTGGCTGGTGATGCTGGTCAGTGGAGGCAAGATCGAAGCCTAATATTTCTTACCTGTATGACCTTGGGCAAGGAAATCTGTCTTGGAAGGATGTCAAGGAGACCTCCCTAAACCTCAGTTTTCTCCTCTGTAAAATAAAGGGTTAGGCTAGATGAATTCCGAGGTCCCTTCCATTAGCTTCCATCCTATAGTCCTTTAAGTCATTAACATCACAGATTAGAGGCAGCTAGATGGTGTAGTGGATAGAGACCTGGGCCTGGAGTCAGGAAGACCTGAGTTCAAATCCAGCCTCCAAACACTAGCTGTGTGACCCTGGGCAAGTCATTTAACCTCTATCTGCCTGAGTTTCCTCCCTTCTAAAATGGGACAAATAATAATACCTCCCAGGATTTTTGTGAGGATAAATTGAGATAATATTTATAAAGTACTTTGCAAACCTTAAAGTGATATTTAAATGATAATAATCATTATTATTTTAATTATGCACTAACCAAATTAATTGGTCAGTTCAGCTTAACTAGAAAGCCACCCCATTCTTGGTAACAGCAAAGTGGGCCAGAAATAAGGCTTTTGCTTCCCAGTGGGGTCCCAGGGGGTAAAATAGTTTAGCTGGCAGTGAACAAATTAATCGTAACACAGCAGTAAAGTGAGACAGACTGTGCTAAGTCAGCAGTTTGATGGGCAAAGTGCACAAAAACTTATTGTACCATTAAGGTATGCAATCCAATTACTAAAATATGTAAAAATGGAAATAATAAACATGCAGCTCGATGAGATGGGTACATAAAATCAGCCGTTGTAAAGAGCAGTAAAATCAATAAAGTTTATGAAAATTGAACCATCAGAGCATGCACGTGTGTAACTTAAGTGAGCATCATAAACAGCCTGGAAGAAGGGAAGCCACACTGCCACACAAGACTCTACAGAGCCTCGCCCCAGGACAGGTGTCCCAGAACATGCCCCCACTCGCAAGGGATGTGACATATTTCCAATCAATGCTTTAAGACAAATTCACTTGAGGGTAGATCCTGGACACCCAGAAGTAGAGCCTCTGGGAGGCCCTGAGGGTGTTTCTCTGAGGATTACTTCTATTTGGTGGGAAGGGTCAGTGGCAGACTAACCTGGGGACAAATTTACTGGGTGTGAGGCTGCCAGAGAAGCCACTTATCTCATAGCTTCCTATTTTAATGACTTATTCTTGGTAGTGAAATACAAAGCTCTGCAGAAGATCTACAAGGGTCACTATCACCCTTTAAATTTTGAGGCCCTGGGACAACACACCAGTGGCCCTGCCCTAGTTATAGCAAAGATGGTTTGAAGGCAGGATCATAGACAAGAGTTAATGGCATCTGTCTCACCCACTTCCTGATTTTTTTGGGGGGGCGGGGGGAGGTGTTGAATAGTCTTTGGGCCTGTTGAGGTCATTTCAATTTTAACTAAAGGAAGTGAGCTATAGTGATGATCTTGTCTTTCAAATCTCACATGTCATGTATTACATAGCAACCTTCTGAAGCATACTTCATGTCAAAGCAGATATTACAGTCATCTGTGCTGGTGGCTGATCCTTGTCCTAGAATGGAAACTCCTTGAGAGGGGAACCATGCATTAGCTAAACTCTCAATCTCCCTACGTGCCCAACGTAGTGTTTGTTCTACATAGAGCAGGTGCTTAATAAGCTTATGGGTTGACTGAAAAGGACATTCATTGGCTCTGAGTTGTTGGCTCTCCATGGCCAGGGCCTGCTCTGAACAACTTGATCCACTACTGTTTCCTCCCTATACTCAGGGTAAACCACTTCCCCCTTTGCTTCAGGCCCTTTCTTCCTCTCCTCCCCGCCCCCCCAGCCAAGCTTTCTGCAAGCAGTGTACTATCCTCCCCCCCCCTCCCTTTTCCCCCTCTCTTCTCTCTCTCTCTCTCTCTCTCTCTCTCTCTCTCTCTCTCTCTCTCTCTCTCTCCCCCTCTTCCTCTCTTCCTCTCTCCCTTCCTCCCTCTCTCCTTTCTTCCCTCTTTCTTATCTTGGGAAGGGAGTGAGGGGTGTGGAAACAAAGACACAAATGTAGGCAACGTGTTAGAAGAGAGACCCTTTTATCCCCTATTTTCTCTCTCCCTCTTTCTATCTTCTCTATCTTCATCTCTTCTGATCATTTTTCCTCCCCTACTCTTTCTCTCTCTCCTTCCTTCCTTTCTCTTTTTCCTTTCTTCCTTCCTTCCTTTCTTTTTTTCATCTCACTATTTCCCATTTTGCTGCTGGTAGCCTTATCCTCATGCTTCAGTGAGTTTCCTCCCAGCAGGGAAACTGCCTGCTAGCGAGTGTTTTGCTGCTTTCATAAATCTCTAATTAGGTCCCTATCTGATTTAACAAGGAGTCCATGCCGTCCCTAGCATTCCTGAAGCCTTTACAAATCTTTGCTTTGAAACCTCGGGAGAGGAGGGAAGGTGCCCCCAAACCAGCTTCCTTCTTTACCTTGAAACTGGCTCCTCACTACTGTCCTCCTCCCCCACCCCCATTCCTTCCCTAAAGGAGAAAGTCAAGGCGTCCCTTGCAGCCCCTCTCATTAAGAGTTTGTTTTTATTTTTCCATATTTGGTGGTCGATTTAGTTTAAGGTTCTCCAGGGACTGAAGCCACATGGATTAAATAAGAGCAGCTGGAAGGTTGTTCGAGAGTTTCCTTCTCTCTCTTTGTTAATTGGTAGCAGCACAATTTGGAACAAGGTGAGGCTGATTCCATTCTGCTGAGAGAGGAGGAAAGTTTCTATTATTCTGGTTTGTTTTGTTTCACAGAAGTTAAGAAGGATTCGAGTCAATTTGTTTCCAAGATCTGTCAGGGACAGCGAGGGACACCATGGTTCATAAAGCGCCAGGTCTGGCATCACAAGACTCATCGTCATGAGTTCAAATCTGGCCTAAGACATTTACTAGCTGTGTGACTCTGGGCGAGTCACTTAACCCTGCTTGCCTCAGTTTCCTCATCTGTAAAATGAGTTGGAGAAGGAAATGGCAAACCACTTTAGTATCTCTGCCAAAGAAAACCCAAATGGGATCACGAAGAGCTGAACATGCCAGAAGACGACTGAACAATAGCAAAATAGATCTGTCAGAGGTGGGAGTTACCAGATTCGATTCAATTCAGTCCAGTGCACTACACACTCGTGTAACCCGTCTGCGTGTAAGAACTGTTCTTGGCACTAGGAATATAAAGGAAAAAATGAAGCACCCCCGACCTCAAGTACCTTGCATTCTCCTGAGGACTATAGCACCGACAAGTTAACAGAAACTACAATACAAAGTGATTTCAAGAGGGAGAGGGGAAGAGAGGATAAGGAAAACCTTCTGTAGGAAGAGATTATAGCACGTTTGCAAATGAGTTAATCAGTCAACAGGTCCTTATGAAACTCCTACCATGTATCAGGTAGTGTGAACTAGATGTTGAGCATATAAAGGCAAAAGAAGAAGTCAGAGGAAATGCCACTTTTTTGGGTCATTCTCCTGCTCCATAGCCTACAAGGGCTCCTTGCTGCCTATTTGATCCAGGCCAGATTCTTTAACCTGGAATATATGAGGCCCTCCATGACCTGGCTCTTCATTTCCCAACTTCATCTCTTGGTCCTTCTCATCTCATGCTTTCTCTTATCCTTTGCTGGGATGATCAGCTCTTCTCTCCACCTAGCCTAGCCCAGCCCAGAACTCCCCTTCTCCATTCAGCTGCACATCCAAAGAACACAGATTTATCTTCCTTCCAAATATTTATCCATTCACTTCAATCCATCAGGTGCCTATTATGTGTCAGGTATTTTGCTGAGCTTTGGGGATATAAAGGCAAAGAAATATTCCTTGTCCTTAGTGGGCCTACAATCAGCCACTGAATATCAACAAAGAATGGGATTTGAGGCTATAAACTCTTAGTGTCAGCATTGCCCCTTGAAAGAGGTGCTAAGGGGATTTCTAGGTCATGTGGCCAACAAGTTCTAGGATCAGCTGTTTTCCCAAGTCCTCATGAACTCCCCTAAACTCCCCAAAATAGGAATTATGAGCAAGATATAAAGTAAATGTAGCTATCTCTACCAGCCAAGATATATAAAAAACTAACAAGTAACAATCTTATAAATTAATAGTAAAAAAGGCTAATCTTTAATGTACTCATTTAGGGTTCCTCCTTGTTTCCCCAACTTCCACATGCTTTGGCAGAGCAAACAACCTGACCCTCAATGATTTTCTAACTACCATTACCATCTCTGTCAATACATCCTGCCCCTTGCCTTCACCACACCATTCTTCAGAAATAAACAACAGACCTCAACTCTACCCACCTCTTTGTGGAGGAGGGAGAGGTACAGAAAACTGGGAGCATGCTGGAGCAGTACTCAATCAGAACAGTTGGCCAGGCACCATCATGTGCATGGGACCATACTAAGACTGAAGGAAAGGGGACTGACATCCAGCTGGGGCCAATTCTGTGCCCCTAAAAATTACTTGGGGCAGGGATTAAGGCCAGTAAAGAAGGAATTCCCCAATATAGGAAGAGGCTGGGACACTTTTGATTTCCAGCCTCCAGGGGATCTGCCATCAAAAGATAAGGAGTCAAAAGTGAGTGATAGGG
Organism: Dromiciops gliroides; assembly: GCF_019393635.1. Lineage (NCBI taxonomy): Eukaryota > Metazoa > Chordata > Mammalia > Microbiotheria > Microbiotheriidae > Dromiciops > Dromiciops gliroides. The sequence goes on from NC_057865.1 coordinate 17,785,920, forward strand.
TAATATAAAGACAAAAGATTGAAATTGCCAAAATCTCAGAAGGAAGAAAAACTCAGTTAAAAACCTAGAGCATAAGCAAATAAATCAACAGGGAAGATATTAAAATAAAAGGGAATATGCCAACAAAACACCTAAACAAGGGCAAGTATCTCTCAATAAATATTGAAAGACAAAGGAAATTGAACTAACTCTGATGAGATAGATGACTATGGATTTCAAAGATAGCATGGAGCTAACTGCAGCCAAATATTCTGAAATGGTTCGAGAGAGATGAGACTCGAAAAAAGTTAAAATGAATAAATGACAGAATGTATTAGTAGAAATAATTGGGGGCGGCTAGGTGGCACAGTGGATAGAGCACCAGCCCTGGAGTCAGGAGTACCTGAGTTCAAATCCGGCCTCAGACACTTAACACTTACTAGCTGTGTGACCCTGGGCAAGTCACTTAACCCCAATTGCCTCACTTAAAAAAAAAAAAAAGAAGAAGAAATAATTGTCAGAACATAAAAATTTGAGTCACTGGTGAATCTCCCCAGAGAAGTGAGAGAGAATAACTTGACTGGGAATACACATATACTGAAATGAAGGACAGCCTGGAAGAAGGAAGCAAAATACAACAATATTCCAAGAATACATCATCTTATATAAGTGAATACAAGTGAAAGAGTGATCTTGAAGACAATATACATAGACACAATTTAAAAGCTATAGACGGGGCAGCTAGGTGGCACAGTGGATAAAGCACCAGCCCTGGATTCAGGAGGACCTGAGTTCAAATCTGGCCTCAAACACTTGACACTTACTAGCTGTGTGACCCTAGGAAAGTCACTTAACCTTCATTGCCCCCACCAAAAGAAACCCCCGAAACAAACAAAACCAAAGACTTCCAAGAAGAACATGACAAATTGAAAAACAAAAACTGAACACCACAATGCAAGAAATAATACAAGAAAACTATCCAGAATTTCTGAATACAGAAAACAAAGGGCTTAATTGGGAAAAAATACAGATTGCCTCTAGAAAGGAGTTCTAAGGTTTGTAATACTCCAAACATCACCCTAGCCTTGAGGGTGATGCTAAATTAAAGAACAGTAATCTGGCACCATGAGAGCCCACAGGTAATGGGAACACAGAGTGGAAGGAATTAAATGGAACATACCACAAATCCTTCTCTTTTAGGATTCTTACAAATATCTCACATGATGAGGATGGGAGGCAACCTGGCAGAGTAGGTAGAGACCTGGCCTCAGAGACTAGAACATATGCTGAGTTCAGGCTCACACTGGCTATGTGACTGTGGACACTTCACTTATCTAGGTAGCTAGGTGTTCTCCTCATCGTCCTCATCATAGCTAACATTTATATGGTGCCTACTTTGTGTAGGCATTGTGCTAAGTAACTTACAATTGTTATCTCATTTTGTTCTTACAACAGCCCTGGAAGTAGGTGCTATTATTATTATTATTCTCACTTTAGAAATAAGTAAACGGAGGCAGAGATTAAGTGACTTACCCAGGTTCACACAGCTACTAAATGTCTAAGGCTAAATTTGAAATGGTGTCTTCTTGAGTCCAGGCCCAGAGCTCTATTCACTGTACTACCTAGCTAACCCTAAATATAGGGATTAGAGGATTAGACTGGGGGCTAGGAAGTCTTTAGTTCAAATCTTACCAGCTGTGTGATGCTGGGCAGTTCAAATAATCTGTCTCGGCCTCAATTTCCTCATCTATAAATTTGGGACGATAATAGTAACTACTTCACCGGGTTGTTGTGAGGTCCAAAGGAGACACCATTGTGTAAGATATTTTTCAAACTTTAAAGGCCTATATAAATGATAGCTATCACCGTCATTGTTGGTGGTGGTGTCGTCATCATCACCACTGCATCTCTGAACACTCTAGGCAGCCCTGATACGTATTGGTAGAAAGAGTCTTCTCACTGGGACATCCCACCACTGAGAAAATCAAAGGTCTGGTTCAAAAAGTAGTAGCAGTCTTCTGAGATGTCCAGAGTGCTTTTCATACATTATCTCATTTGATTCTCACCACAACCCTGTGAGGTACCTGGTATTTTACGAATGATGAAACTGAGGTTGGGCATTGCTCTGGGCATTGCTGTCCCCATTTTACAGATGAATAAACTGAGGCTGAAAGAGGTTGAGTCTTGCATATAATGGATGCTTAATAGATATTTATTAGATTGAATGAAATTACTTACCCATAGTCACAGAGCTAGTGAGTATGAAAGGTAGGATTTGAGCCCAGGTCTCTTTTGATTCCCATTCCAACCCTTTCTCTACTACATTAATCTTCTTCATGTCTCCCATGAAAGGTCCTGACATTTTCTGAGGGAAGGATCTGAACCAATTTAAGCTACTAAGAAACAGATGGAAACAGGTTAGGGGAAACAACATACTCCCTATTTCATTTACTTTATAGACTTCTCTTAACTAATAACCCCAAACTAATTGGTTGTGGGAAGTATTCTTAACAATTGTTGCCACATACTTAAAGGTTTTGTGATGAAAACTCTTTGCTCTGTCCAGTCTTGAAAAGGATGATCAGTGGAGTCTCAGAACTCACCTGTTGGACACCAACATGTTAAACTCAAAATGTTGTCATCTTTTCCCCCAAAACCTTTCCTTCTTCCTAATTTCCCTATTACCGGAGAGGGTAGCACCATTATCTCGGCCGCCCAAGCTTAGAATCTACATGTTATCCTTGAAGCTCATTCTCTTTCACACTACACTCACCACCAATCACTGCCAATATCCAATCTGTTGCCAAGGTCTTTTGACTTTACCTTTGACACTGCCACCCTCCTGGCGCAGTCCTCATCACCTCATGTCTAGACTGTTGCAATAGCCTGTTCCTACATATGTGCTGCTGTGTGAAGATGGGGAATATCATGACTGGATCTGCTACAAATTTAGGTCCCACAACCTCAACTGGGTCCTCACTGCTCCCAGGCAATCCTACTCTACCTCCTTTATCACCTCACTTGCCCACTCTCCACAGAGGCTCTTCCAAACCTTCTCATCCCTCTTCAAACTTCTCGTGGCTTCCCATCCTCCCTCCATCTCTTGGCTCAGAGAAACTGAAGCCAGGAGATACAAAGTGACTTCACCAAGGTAATACAGCTAATAAATGGTCAAGTCTTCTTGGCCTTTTTGCCTCCAAGTCCAGATCTCTTTCCACCACACCTGCTCCTCAAACATTTGAGTTATTAGAGCTTAGTAACAGCTGACCCTGGCCATTCCCCACTTTAGCTTGACTTTAGCACAGTGCTGATGGGCTGTTTGGGCCCCAGACAGAGGGGGTAGGGATGGAGGCCAGAATGCTGCATAGGCTCCCAGCATTTGCACGCTCCTGAGCCCTGGGAATCCAGAGCCAAAATAGACACATGATAAAATTTAATCTACCCTTTAGCAGCTTCTGAGTTACACGGGTTATAGCTCCAAGGGCTGGCAGCCCTTCTGTGTAGTACTTACGGTTCATGGCCAGTAGCTCTCCAGCTCTCAGAAACAAAGTCTAGGGTTTCTTCTTCAAAGGTCAAGCCTATCATGGCTATGATTTTCTTGATTGATTTGTTTTCAAGAGCTGGACCTTTGGAAAGAGGAAAGTGTGGGTCAGACTCTGGAGTCTTTTGATCTTTAGCAGAGGACCTGAGATGGGACGGGCGCTGCTGGCGATGCAGACGATGGAGATGATGGCAGCAAGGTCACGAACCTTGGTTAGAACCAGGGCACCTCGTATGGGCATCTTCAGAGTCTCCAACTCTGGAAACACTGCAGGGAAATGGACTTCCTTGGCATCCCAGTCTGGACATCTGATTGGCTAATAAGGACAGCAGTCCCGATCATTCAACAGAAGGGCGTCCCATTAGTGGCCAGGAATCTCCTAGTCCATCTCTGAGCCACTCACCATGGTTACGCACCATCCTCTGAAGTTGGCCAAAGGCACAGGAGTGTGTCCTCCCCTCTGCTCCAGTGTTTTACTCTCAGACCCAAACCCTACTTCACACCCTAGAGATCGTAAGTCTTTGGGAAATTAAAAGGAGATCCTCCTTATCTAGACGATTTGTATTAGAGATGATAAGTAGTAGCAGTTCTTAAAAACAGTCATTCCAAGTTGGGTTGGAGGTTTACCCCTCATTGGGAGCCTTTAAACAAAGACTGGGTGACCATTAATTGGGCATGTTGCAGAGGGGATTCTTCTGTCAGGTTTGTGTTGGGCTAGATAGACGGCCCTTCAAATCCCTTCTAACCTTCAAGTTCTGTGAGTCTAAAATTCCATTTTAAGATCTTTTTTTTTCAAGACTGCATGTTTTCTGTATCTCTTTATGGACTTCTATAAGTCCTCTGAGTCTGACTTTTTTCCTATGGAATGAATAAATACTACCCTTTGTCTGATCTGTATTTGTTATCTTCAGTGCTTAAACAAGATCTGTTACTCACATTTCTAGAAGTCTGGGCACAAGCTTTATTTGTCTATTTCCCAGAGTAAACTTGGAGTGGGGTCACATGAGGCAAAGAGGTATACATTTTGGGGAGAAAGGTGGTCAATGTCTAAGATTAAAACCAGTTCATGTAAACCCAATCTTTGGGACCCCTAGGTCATTGGCTACATCTGTCTGGCTGTGTACAATGTAAACCATTGTCAGATGAGGCTGTTTTGTTTTCATCTTTGTAGCTCTAATATCCAGCCCCACCCCTGCATGCAGTAGGTACTTCATAATTAATCAACAAACATTTTATTTAGTACTTATCAGGCCCTGTGCCAAGCACTGAGAATTGAAAAAAGTCTTTGAGGGAGCTTCTATTCTAATGGGGAAGTGGGGGTACAGCTTGTCGTATATAGAGAGTATATGCAGAATGAAAACAAGGTCGTATGGGGACAGAGGGCACTAGTAGCTTGGGCGGGGGTTGGGGGGGTTCAGAAAAAACTAAGTGTACAAGGCAGCCTGGAGCTAAGTCTTGAAGAACATGCTGGTTGATTTGAAGTTAGCCTAGGATCATAGATCTGGAGGGGACTTATGAGTTTGTCTAGTCTAACTCTCTTATCTTACAGGTAGAGAAACTGAGGCCCAGAGAAATGGAGTGACTTCACCATGGTCATAGACATACAGTAAGAGGAGGGAGCATGGTTTAATCGCCTTTGGAGCCCCAGCACCCGGGTTGTTTGTCATTGGACTTTTCTTCTTGGGATGACACTTGAACCCCAAACCAGGAACAGGGAGCCCTGGGAAACCATGATGCATCTATGGGGTTGCCACAATCTTCTTTTCTTTCTGAAGCACATAGCACTTTTCCATCTGACCTGCTTCCTTTACTTTGGGACTTGCCAAAGTTAGTGTTGCTAGGGAGGGGCTTGGATGGGCAGAGAAGCCAGAGCTGGGACGAGCTCCACAGATGAGCCCTGAGAAGCACCCCAAGCAGCCTGAGATCCTCCGGCCTCCTGTGGCCTCTCCTGGCTGGGCAAAGATACTGTTTCTGTAACAACTTCTCCCTCTGGTCATCTCCTCTGGCTGCCAGCCGTGGAGAAAGGGGCTTGAGTTCTTTCACCTGCTGCTGGGTATCCATATTCTGCCACTTGCCAGGGACATTCTATGGCTTAATATGTCTGGCAAGAAGCTGACGGGTAAAAATAGAACCTGGTAGAACAGCAAAAGCAGCCTCATAAAATAGGACGGTGCTGGCAGCAGAGTCTAAAACCTTATTTCTGCAGAAAAAAGATTGGGATTCCTCAAGCACAGCTTTGACCAAGTCACTTTCCTACTTAAAAAGTTTCCAGGGCTCTCTAGGGTAAATGACAAACTCCTTTATTTGGTATCAAAAGCCCTTCACAATCCGATTCCAATCCATCTTTCATCACAGCCCCCCACACTGTTTATTCTGGACAATCTGGCCTACTTCAATCAATCAATCGATATTTAGTAAGCTCCTACTATGTGTCAGGCACTGTGTTAAGCATTGGGGAGAAAAAAGGAGGCAAAAAGATAGTCCCTGGGCTCAAATAGCTGAAAATCTAAAGGGGGGTGAAAACACACACACACACACACACACACACACACACACACACACACAACCCTATATGTTGGATAAATACTTAACAGATGGAAGGCACTAGAGTGGGAGGTTGGGAGAAAGGCTTCCTCTAAAAAATGGGATTTAAGTTGAGCCTTAAAGGAAATTAGGGAGGTCAGTAGGTGGAGTTGAGGAAGGAGGACATTCCAGGCCCAGGAGACAGGGAGAGAAAAGGGCTAGAGCCAAGAGATGGAGTGCCTTGTCCAAGGAACCGCAAGGAGGGAGGCTGGTGCCACCGGACCAAAGCATCTGCCCTGGTGTATGGTATGAGAAGACTGGACAGGTAGGAGAAGCTGGTTAGGAAGGGCTTTGAAAGTCAAGCAGAGGAGCAGAGGATTTGCTCCTGGAGGTGATAGGGAACCACCGGAGTTTATCGAATAGGCGAGTGATATTGGTTAGAAAAATCGTTTCAGCGGCTGAATGAAGGCTGGATTAGAGGGGGAGAGACTCAAAACAAGTACATCAGACCTGCAGCTACTGAAGTAGTCTGAGTGTGAGTCTGGGCACACTCGCCATTCCTTTTACATGCCCTCTCATTTCCCACCTTCCAGCCTTTGCTTCTTATACCTGTGGTGCTCTTCCTCCTCACCTCTCTCTCTTATACTTCCTAGTCCCTTTCAAAGCTCATAGCAAATGCCACCTTCTACAAGAAGCCTTTCTTAATTCCCTACTTGTTAGGGCCACCAAAATTATTCTATATTTTTTCATGTTCATAAAATTTCCTTATTTGTGGATATGCAAGTTCTATCCAGTAGCACATAAACCCCGTGAAGGCAGAGGCTGTCCTTTTTGTCTTTGTAACCCAAGTGCCTAGCACAGAGCTTGCAGGTGCTTAATTGATGTTGTTAAAATGAAACAGAGGGGCAGCTAGGTGGTGCAGTGCATAGAGCACCAGCCCTGGAGTCAGGAGGACCTGAGTTCAAATCTGACCTCAGACACTTAACACTTACTAACTGTGTGACCCTGGGCAAGTCACTTAACCCCAATTGCCTCACAAACAAAACAAAAAATTAGAGAACAGAGAAGCCCGAAGAGAGACCCAAGAAGCACGAAGGAGAGAAAAGTGAGAGCACAGGGGAAGAAGACCTTGGGAAACAGCGCTAAAGAATTGGGAAGAAGAGACAGAGAAGATGAAATTAGAGAGCTCGGAGAATGAGGCGGCTGTGATGGCTTTAGAGCCAAAGGAGAAGGGAATATAAAAAAAAGAGACATGGTGGACCACATATAAAGCTATAGAAGCTAAGAAAAGGTGACTGGAGGATGGGAATTGGTGATTTAGCCAAACTTTCCTATCTCCAGGCTGTGAATTAACTCTAAGTTACATCATGAAAAGGAGGCTTTTTTGAACAAAAAACAATGACAGATTTCCCTCTCTGGATTGATGGTGATGTATGGATGTGACCACAGAATACTAGCAGCTCCAATTAATTAAAGCTGATAATCCAAAGGGTAATGGAGAGGTAGGACATTGAGCAGAAACATTATAAGTGAAGAATTGGTGAAATCGTCTAAAAAATGACACCAGAGAAAGAAATGTAGGATTGAAAAAAAAAAAAAAAGTGATGGATTAGTCACATAACAAGAGCAAAGGACAATTGTTTGATAGCCACCAGACACCATTTGTATCCAGATGATGTCAGGAGGAGAGTAAAGGAGGGGAGTGGTCCTCTGGTGGACAAGGGTCTAACAGAATGGACAGGAACGGGTGGGTTGTGATCTGTATATGTCACCGGAAGAAATACATTGAAGAATATTAGGTTCAGATGTTCCACAGAAGACCATGCTTTCTTTGAAAAAAATAAAAATTTAGGGGGCAGGTAGGTGGCATAGTGGATAAAGTACCGGCCCTGGATTCAGGAGGATCTGAGTTCAAATCCAGCCTCAGACACTTGACACCAGCTGTGTGACCCTGAGCAAGTCACTTAACCCTCATCTCCCTCCAAAATAATAATAATAATAATAATACCACCAAGTCTCTTAGCAATTGATTTCAAAGACTACAATTTCCACTAATATTTTGCTGGTGGGGCTAAACTATAAATTTCCAGCATTTCGTAGGCTATTTTTTCCTCTTTTTTCTTTCTTTTCTTTTAGTGAGTTTTAAATCATTTTGATATACTGGCTCTTTTTGATTGATTTGACTGTCTGTTGGTTAATAAAGAAGCTGGTTAATGAAGCCCAGAGGAATTATGTGAATTCTCATTAACATAACATTTTAAGGGTTGCACAGTGCTTTCTACATGATCTCATTTGATCCATACAACAACCCTGTGAAGTAGGTGCTGTTATTATTACGGATTCCCATTTTACAGATGATTCTCAGAGAAGATGAAGTGATTTGCCCATTGTCACTGGGCCAAGTAGTGTATGAGGTAGGATTTGAACCCAGCTCTATTTGACTCATACATTTACAAGGCTGCCTTAGTTGGAAGGAGTCTGCTTCATATCCAAGGAGAAGTTTGTTTCTAAGCTGGCAGAGGAAGTGTGGGGTGTTTTAAGTCCTGTAAATTCATTGTCTTTGGGTATTTGTGCCCCACAATGAGGTGAGTTGTGTTCCCATGTGCTGATCTGAGGAAAGAGGGAGGCCTTTGATGTTGGGTCAAAAGGGGAGACGAAAGGGGCTGGCCCAGGTAAACAGGGGGCTGTAATAAAATCCTCTTTCCCCGTCATGGCCCATGCCCATAAGGAAGAGGAGAAATACAAAATGATCATCCAAGCCGAGGGGCTTCTTCATTTCCACTTCCTGTGATCCCAAGTAGTTGCTAAAGGGAATTCACAGTTTGAGTTACATTTAGAAAGCTGTGCTCGCCCTACCTGAAGTCATAAAAGCCATTGTTGGGGACTTCTAATTTATAGCAGGCAGTAAATGCTCGCAAATTGTACTGTACTAAAAGAGATGTTGCCCAAGGATAAAACTGAAGCCGGCCCTTGTTCTTCCTCCTGTATTGGGACATGGGGGGGATGCTGAGTCGAGTCGAAAGGGACAGTTTAGGAGACACTTCCCCGTGAGCCTGAGTTAAAAATAAATTATTATTGCCATTCGATGCTTATAATGCAGACCACAATTTCCTCTGTTTTGGAGCAGGACTGGTCTCACAGGCTTCTGGTCTATCTCTGTAACCCTGGTGCCTAGCATATAGTGGGCACTTCATACATGCTGGTTGGTCTGGCATCAATTCAACAAATATAAATTGAGGACCTTATGCCAGGCTCTGCTGAAGATTCGAAGATGAACGAGATGTGGTCCGGCTAAGGAGGAGTTTGAGTCCAATGTAGGCTGAGCCAAGCATAGAAAGCAAGTAGAGGAATTAGAATGTGATTACTAGCCCCAGAATCCAGCAGGACCAACAGACAGCCAGTCCATCACTGGGCTAGTCTGGGAGATGCCCCAGCCTGGTGGCACCTATTGGAACGGCCTCTGAGCACCCTGGTTACCTCACTGCCAAGACGACTTCTTGGAAGAGGTCTTCACATACATCCTTTTCTGTGCTTAAATATATATGCACAGAAATACAGGTAAAATCCCTGCCTGTGCAGGGCCCTTTTCATACTGCTATACAATTCCAAGGGATGCATGTAGATCCTTTGTACCAAGAGTCCAGGAGGATGACAAGCAAATGAAGGTGTCATCATTTATCCTTCTTAATATCATATAAAAGAAAAGGGAACAGAGAATGGAATAAGCATTTACATAGCACCTACTATGCACCGGGCACTGTCCTTAAATGCTTTACAAAAATGATTTCATTTGATCCTCACAACAACGCAGAGATAAGTGCTGTCATTATCCCCATTTTGCAGTAGAGGAAACAGAGGTTAGGGTCACATGGCTAGTAGGTATGTGAGACTGGATTGAAGTCAGGCCTTCTGGGCTCTAGGTCCCACCCTCTGTCTACCACATCTGGATGCCTCTCTGTGGGAATAGCTGAATCTAAGTCTATTTAAACAGATGAGCCTGAGGGAACACAGCCCATTATTCTTATCCTTTCCCTTTCCTCCCTTTCCTTTGGGTCAGATCTAGCTGTGGGTGGTTTTGATCTAGAAGTCAGGCTAAGGCCCAAAGCATGCTTGATTGCAAGTCAAAGTTCTGACACACTCTGTGGTCCTGGGCTAGTCACTTAATCTTTCTGTGCCTCAATTTCCTCACCTATAAAATGGGAATAACACAATTTACCATGTCCCATTTCATGCAGTTGTTGTGAGGCAAAGCATTTTGTAAATCTCAAAATGGAAACTTGAAGTGGTTAATAAGTAGTCAAAAGCATTTATTAAAGACTTACTATATACCAAACACTGTGCTTGACTCTGGGGATACAGACACCAGGAATGAAACAATCCCTATTCTTAAGGAGCTTACATCCTAACAAGGGAGACCAAATGTGCATAGGTACATATATCTGGAATAAAGATAAAAAGAATAAATACAAAGAAGTTCAGGAGGAAGGATATGAGTAGTAACAATAGTAGGAAGTCAGTCAACAAATCAACAAGCATTTATAAAGCACCTACGATGTGCCAGGCACTCTGGGGCTGTGGATAAGAATAAAGCAATCTCTGTTCTCAAGGACTTTATATTGTACTGAGGGAAAGATCACAAGTACATACATATACGTGGATGGAATAAATATAAAGAGAATAAATAAAAATAAATAGAAGGCAATTAGGGAGGAAGGATATGAGCAGTAATAGCAGTAGCAAGTCAGTCAACAAATCAACAAGCATTTATTATCTCCTGAGTACAGGCACTGAGCTGGGTGCTGGCCATATAAAGCAAGGCAAAAACAAGGAGCTCAGAGTCTAATGGGTTCGGACCTAGAGGTGGGAGCTGGCACTAAGGTTGGACATCATTCATGAGCTAAGGGCTGTGTGTTCAGTGGGAAGATGATTGGCATTGGTTCAAATCTGAGCTCAGGCACTTACCAGCTATGGGACCCCTGGGCATGTTATTCCCCTCTCTGAGCCTCAGTTTCTTCATCTATAAAATGGGGACAATAATAGCTCCTAATTCCTAGGGTTATTATGTTATGGGAATGCAGGGGACTCCAAGAAACCTAAGGATCCCACCCCCCCCCAACGAATCCTTGAGCTCTCCTCAGGAATGGGTGATGCCAAATACAAGCCTGCTACACTGATGTGCAAGATATGGATGGGTGCTGCATGTCTCACTGATGCCCCATTATTCCCAAACCCCCTCCCAGTTGTTATATTTCCCTCCCAGTTGGTCATGTCCTTCCTTCCCTTTTGTCTGGTAAAAATACAAAAGACCACTCTTCTCTTCCTCCAGTGGCATAGTCACCAAGGTGACCATATTTCTCTCTCCTAAGAAATCCCTTTTATTTTACAAGATTGGTGATGAGCCTCCAATTCTTTGGGTGAGCGAGCCCTCCAACTCCCACCCCCAATCCTGGCCACAAGTCTCCCCCTGATGTAGGAGGCAAAAAGGGGTTAATAGAAAAACCTAAGACCCAAGCTCTAATACAGATATTAGCTCTCAAAGGGAGTCAGATCCCGGTTAATGGATAACTTATGTTAGGTTCTTGTACCCATAGTGATCCACATCCATAATGGACCAGAACGGGTCAGGTCAAAATAACAATAAAGGAAAAAGACAACCTATAGAAATCCTAATGAAAAATTATTATATTTTGAAACTAGCCATGGAAATCAGAAAGAGACATGTGCAGAAAAGACCAAATTTATCCCCAGATTCACTTTATGATGTGTAAACCCCCAAAACACATCTCCACTGAAAAAGGTACCCGCCTTGGGGGTTGGCTTAGGACCCCCGGGAACTCCAAATTAGGATAAACCCTCCCTTGTAACACCCCAAGGTGGAGAATATCATAATGAGTAGGACAGGCCCTCCCTCGTATCTCCCCAAGGTAGAGATTATTATAATGAGACTGATAATCAATTTATCTATAATATAACTGTCTTTTCTTTTACTATTCGAGAGATACCTTTCCACTTTTCTGGTTCTTTCCCTGTGATCACTCACAGCATTGCAACAAAACTTGCTAAACTGAGTCACTGTGTCTTGTAATTCTTTTGGGACGACTCAGGATCAATTGGACCCCCAAATTTCCTGCCCACATCACCCCAAAACATTTATGTGGATCAAATGAGATAACATTTGTAAAGTGCTTTGCCAACCTGAAAGTGCCAAATATATAGAAATGCTATCTATTACAGTTATTATTATTACCCTCCTTCTTAGGGAGGGCTGGGAGAAGTGCTTGGTTGGCCTTAAAATGCTCTAGAAATTTGAATTCTCAGCATCGTATCTACACTTTGAAGTCATTTTCGTCATTCATGGCAAAGAATGTTGGGTCTTTGGAAAATGTCTTCCAGGCAAAGAGAGAGCTGTAGATTACCAAGTAGGTGCAAGGACAGGAAGGAAATCTGATCTTTCTATTTCTATGTGTCCTAATCCGAGCATTTTAGGCGATCTGTTTCCTATGGTAAGTGAATCTCTAAATTTTGCCCCAAGTGGCCACCCCACCCCCTCATCTACAGCACTCAAGCCAACTGTGTTGTATATGCTCTTACATCAGTTTTCTTCATTCCCAAATTCAAGAACAGAAATTAGCCTTTATCCTAATTATTGGGAGAAATAATCCACAAGGATTCTCTGAATGCACCAAGTATAAAGAAGATTGGCCTTTCCCAGGAAGAGATCCCTTAGTCCTTGGAACCTTAGCCCCCCTCCAGGCTTAGTTTGACCTCCTCCAGGGGGTCCTTATTGCTTCCTCACTTGACCCCTTGATGAGATTAATTGGCATTTACTTGGAATCTCTTTCGTTTTTGCTTAGAATAAAGCTCCTGGAGGGCAGGACTATGACTTTTTTGTCTTAGTACGTCAGCACTTAGCTAAACGGCTGGCACGTGCAGCACACGCATTTAGGGAATAAAGGGGAATGAAAGTCTCCCTGAATATTCAGCATTTCAGGGTGGAAAGTGGTGGCTATTGAGTCCAACCTCTCTGGGGGAAAGGATGTTTTTTCTTTTTTGCCTCAGAGACAAAGAGCTTTTGCTCAAAATCCCAAGGAAGTATCCCTGTTCCATTTCTGTTTGCCTCCCATTGGTAGGAGGTGGTTGTTTGTTTGTTTGTTTGTTTTTTCCTGATGTCCATCCTAAATCAGCCACTACCTGCTAGCTGTGCCTTCCGGGGCAAGCACAATAAACCTAGCCTGTTGTGAACTGCTTTCCTCAGAGGCAAACATCTCACTCTGACACGTGTTGAAGGAAAGATTTTGGAACCCTTATTCAAAGCAGGCTCTCTGAGGGGCCCTGGCTGGCTCTCCCAACACAAGGATCAAAGACAGCCCTGGAAGGACTGAGCCTTTGAGGTCACCTAACCCCAAGAAGGGAAAGGACTTGCCCAAAGTCACATGGGTAACAGGTAGCAAAGTGAGGTGGGGAAAGAGAGGAAGAGTTTGGCATTCTGACTGCGTTTTCCACCCAGCCCATTCCTCTCACTACACGTTGGGCTGTGATAGAAGTTGTGTAGGAGTGGAGCAGGGACCAGGTTCCGATCCCAGCTCTGTCACTTACTGGCTGGCCATGTGACCTGGGCGGGATCCCTCCTTCTTTGGGCTTTTGTTGGCTCATCTATGGACTGAGAAGCTGAGCCTGCGCAGCTTCCAAGTTTTAGATCTGTAATCTAATGACGGCGAGGTCCCTTCTACCTCTAAATCTGTGGACCATTCTTCACTTGGGGCAGCCCCAAGAGCCCCTGAATACTCCAGCCCTTATAGGTATATATGCATATATGCATAGATATGCGTACACTTGTGCAATACATGTGTATGTGTGTATATGTATGTGTATAATGTACATGTATTATATGTGTGTATGTAGTACATTTGTATAATATATTGTATGTCTATATTATGTGTATTGTGTGCACACATGTATGTGTGTATAGGTATACATGCGTATATGCGCACACACATATATTAATTCTAGGATACCTTTAAAAACTATTTTGGTTTTACCCACAAAGTCCATTATCTACAGGGATTTCTAGTAAGTGTTAAAATAAATGGGTAGATAGATATGTGCATGTATATATATGTGCACATATACACAATACATATACAGAGGGATGGATGGATGGATGGATGGATGGATGGATGGATGGATGGATGGATGGATGGATGGATGAAGGGTGTGATTTCCAACCTGGTAACAGCTTTGCTACTCATTAGGGTTCAGAAGGGGGCTGGAGCCCTGGAAATCCTATGCAAATGGGCCCCAATGAGCACTTAACTAATCTGTTTACAAACCAGAGCTGCAAGACAGGCCTCAGTAGTTTGCTATCAAAGCAAAGGACGGGTCTTTATGGGCATCTGGCTGTCCCTGGATGGATTGTTTAAACCTGAGTCTCTTTCTTCAAAGTGAGATCAAAGGTTTTATGACTCCTAAATGAGTGCATTATTCCTACTCACTCCCTCCTTGTTTGCAATTTGCGTTTATTCCCCCGTCCTGTCCCAGGTTTACTTGGTGAGTTACTGGGCTCTGAAAATCTCCAGGCAGCTTTATAGAGCAGGCTGTGCGAGCTCATCCAGGGACCGGCCACTCCATCAGTGTGGAGGCCGAGCAGAGAGAGAGCAGGCTGGGCCGAGGACAGGATCTGGCCATGCAGAATCCATTTGCGATTTCCTCCAAAAAGGGAAACCATCTGGCATAACTGGATTACCAGGATACTAAATATAACGGGGGAAAGGTCCCTGACAAAAATGGACTAGAAGAGCAGGCCACCAAAGACAATCCAGAGTTTACTTTGAAGTTTGAGCTGTATTTTTTCCTAGGAAGAGTTCTGAGAGGCACGTCTTTCTTTCTTTAAATAATATTTTGGTTTTTCCCAATTGCATGTTAAAACAATTTTAAACATTTAAAAAAATATTTTGAGTTCCAAATTCTATCCCTCCCTTCCGTCCACTCCATCTTCTCTGAGATATGCAATCGTGTAAAACATTACCATATTATTCATTTTGTATCAGAAGACCCAAACAAACAAAAAGAAAGAAAGTGAAAAATAGCATGCTTTGGTCTGTATTCAGAAAACACCCATTCTTTCTCTGGAGGAGGATAGCATGTTGCATCATGAGTCCTTTGTAATTTTCTTGGATCACTGTATTGCTTAGAATGGCTAAGTCATTCACAGTTCATTGTACAATATTGCTGTTACTGTGTATAAACTTCTCCTGATTCTGCTCACTTCACTTTGCATCAGTTCATACAAATCTTCCCAGGTTTTCCTGAAATAATCCTGTTTGTCATTTCTTATAGCACAATAATATTTCATCCCAATCATATACCATAGCTTGTTCAGCCATTCCCCAATTTATGGACATCCCCCTGATTTCTAATTCTTTGTCCCCAGAAAAAGAGCTGCTATAAGTATTTTTGTACAAACAGGTTTCCCCCACCCCTGCCTTTTTTTTTTTATGTCTGAGATATAGACCTAGCAGTGGTATAACTGGATTAAAGGGTATGCACAGTTTCATAGCCCTTTGGGCATAGTTCCAAATTGTGCTGAGAGGCATTTCTAAGGAATGAGGTGCACCAGGACAGTTCCAGCAGAGGAAAGTACTTCCAACAGATGGAGATTTTAAGATGTCCAAGAAGGCAGTGTGGTGTCAAGGAGTGGAAGCTAGACTGAACCGGCTGCCTGGGGTTCAGATGCTTGAGGGCCAGGTCGATCTCCTTTCTGGCTCTGTGTCTTCAAGGCTTAGCTTGAGGCCTTGCACAAAGTCTTGTTGAATTGAGTTGAGGTATTATGAGCTGCTATGGTTGTTCTCTGAGGTCCCTTCCAATAAGTGCTTACTAAGCACCTACTACATAAGGTAGGTACCAGGTAAAATTGTTTCAATTAGTGATGGTATATTTAGAGAATCCTAAAGAATCAACTAAAAAACTGCTTGAAACAATTAACAACCTTAGCAAAGTTGCAGGATATAAAATAAACCCACACAAATTATCAGCATTTCTATACTTGACCGACAAAGTTCAACAGCAAGAGATAGAAAGAGAAATTCCATTTAAAGTAACAGTAGACAATATAAAATTCTTGGGAGTCTACCTGTCAAGACAAACCCAGGAACTCTATGAACACAGTTACAAAACACTTTTCACACAGATAATATCAGATCTATGTAATTGGAAAAATACCAATTGCTCATGGATAGGCCAAGCTTATATAATAAAAATGACAATTCTACCTAAATTAATTTACTTATTTGGTGCCATACCAATCAGACTACCTAAAAATTATTTTATAGAGTTAGGAAAAATAATAATAAAATTCATCTGGAAGAACAAAAAGTTAAGAATATCAAGGGAACTAATGAAAAAATGCACAAGAAGGTGGGCTAGATGTACCAGATTTGAAGTTATACTATAAAGCGGCAGTTATCAAAACTATTTGGTACTGGCTAAGAAAGAGAGTGGTGGATCAATGGAATAGGCTAGGCACAGGAGACACAGTAGTAAATGACTATAATAATCTACTGTTCGATAAACCCAGACTCCAGCTTCTAGAATAGGAACTCAGTATTTGACAAAAACTGCTGGGAAAACTGGAAGATAGTATGGCAGAAACTAGGCATAGACCAACAGCTTACATCTTATACAAAAATAAGGTCAAAATGGGTTCAAGATTTAGACATAAAGGGTGATACCATAGATAAATTGGAGAGGAAGGAATAGTTTACCTCTCAGATCTATGGAGAGGAAAACAATTTATGTCCAAACAAGAGATAGAGAATATTATGAAATGCAAGATAGAAGACTTTGATTACACTAAATTAAAAAATTTTTTGTACAAACAGAAGCAATGCAGCCAAAATTAGAAGGGAGGCAGAAAACTAGGAAACAATTTTTACAGCCAGAATTTCTGATAAGGTCTAATTTCTAAAATAGGGAACTAAATCAGATTTATAAGAATCCAAGTCATTCCCTAATTGAGAAATGGTCAAAGGATGTGAACCAGCAGTTTTCTGATGAAGAAATCAAAACTATCTATTACCACATGAAAAAATGCTCTAAATCACTATTGATTAGAGAAATGCAAATTAAAACAACTCTGAGGTACCACCTGACACCTATCAGCTTGGCTAATATGACAAAAAAAAAAGGAAAATAATAAACATTGGAGAAGCTGTGGAAAAATTGGAAAACTAATGCATTGTTGGTGGAGCTGTGAGCTGATCCAACCATTCTGGAGACCAATTTGGAACTATGCCCAAAGGGCTATGGGACTGTACATACCCTTTGACCCAGTGGTACCCCTGCTAGGTCTGTTTCCCAAAGAGATCATAGAAGAGGGAAATATTTATAGCAGCTCTTTTTGTGGTGGCAAAGAATTGGAAATCAAGGGAATGCCCATCAGCTGGGGAATGACTAAACAAGTTGTGGTATATGAATGTAATGGAATACTATTGTGCTGTAAGAAATGATGAGCAGGAGTTCAGAGAAACCTGGAAGGACTTTCATGGACTGATGATGAGTGAGATGAACAGAACCAGGAGAACATTGTACACCGTAACAGCAACATTCTGTGATGAACAATAGGGGCAGACTTGGCTCTTCTCAGCAGTGCAACAATCCAAAACAGTTTCAAAGAACTCATGATATGAATGTTCTCAACATTCAGAAAAAAAAGAACTGTGGATTATGAATGCAGATTGAACCATAATGTTTCTACTTTGGGGCTGGTTTTTTTTCCTTCTTTTTTGAGGTTTTTCCTTTGTGCTCTGATTCTTCTTCCACAAGATGACTATTGCAGACATATGTTTAATGTGATTGTACATATATAACCTATATCAGACTGCTTTCCATCTTGGGGAGGAGGGAGGGAAGGGAGGGTGGAAGAAAAATTTGGAACTAAAATTCCTACGAAAATAAATGTTGAAAACTATGCAACTGGAAAATAATAAAATACTTTTATTTATTACAAACAAACAATGAATGAATGAATGGACAAACAAATAAATGGATAGATAAATAGATGAATAGATAGCTAAATAAAGGAATGAATGAATAAATAAATGGACAGATGGACAAATAAATAGATGAATAGATAGATAAATGAATGAATGGATAAATGAAGAAAGAAAGAAAGAAAGAAAGAAAGAAAGAAAGAAAGAGAAAAAGAGAGAAAGAAAGAAAGAAGTTAACTCTTGCCTTAGCAACTGGGAGTTTCTTAGCTGTTGGGCAATCACCAAGCATTTCTTAAGCCCAGGCTGGGGATACAAAGAAGGGCAAAAACAGCCCCTGCCCTTAAGGGGCTCCCAGTGGAATGCAAACAACCATGTACAAACAAGAAATACAGGACAACACAGAGACCCTCTCAGAATGAAAGCACTAGCATCCTGAGGGGGAGGGAGGTTTGCTGGTGGCTTTTCTTTGTCAGTTTAGCTTCACACTATCATCCATTAACTTCATCTAAGCGCCTTACACTCACTAAAAACCAGGAAGGGAAGAAGTGACTCCACCCCACAAGGTGAAATGGCATCCTTGAAGGATGCAGAACTTGGCCAATGGTTCACAGAGACTGAAAGAATTTAGCATGGCAGCCATTCTGTCTGCTAGAGGTATGAGCAAAGATTGCAACTTAGAGTCTTTGGGAGCTGCAGCTGGGTGGTCCAGTGGATGAGACTCAGGAAGACTAGCGTCTGTCTTCAAATCCAGCTTCAGACACTTACTGGCTGCGTGACTCTGGGCAAGTCGCTTAACCTCTGTCTACCTCAGTTTTCTCATCTGTACTATGGGGATAATAGCAGCCCTACCTCTCAGGAATATTGTGAGGATAACGGGGCTTAACACAGTGCCCTGGCACATAGTAAGTGCTTACTAAATGTTTATTGAATTGAATTGAAAATGAGATCATATTTGTAGAGCACTTTGTAAGCTAAATGAATGTTAGCTATTGCCATTATTATTATTATTATTATTACTATTCTTATTTATAGTGTTTGGATATTAAGTATCTTCCCCAGGGCCCCACAATCAAAGGTAGCACTTGAGCCCAGGCTTACCTGACTCCAAGGCTAGCTCTCTCCATATTATGCCACATTGCCTGTTAACCTTTCTGATCATTTGTAAAATAGGAATGACGTAAGCATCGTATCCCATTTTATATAACATTGCGGGAATGTGAGCTATATGCTATGATTTCTGATACACTGGGCCTGTAGAATGTGGTTAGGTAATACTTGATAGAAGTAGAAGAATGAGATTATTATGTGGTATTTATATTGTAGCTATCATGATGTAGTAGGTCCTGCAGAAAACATAAAAGCACTGTCTTTTTTCTTCATGGCTTCATTCATCTTTTTTTGGGGGGGGCAATGAGGGTTAAGTGACTTGCCCAGGGTCACACAGCTAGTAAGTGTCAAGTGGCTGAGGCCGGATTTGAACTCAGGTCCTCCTGAATCCAGGGCCAGTGCTTTATCCACTGCACCACCTAGCTGCCCTTCATTTGTCTTCTACGTAATCATCACTGTGATAGTCTGTCCTGCTGCTCTCTTTTCAAGAAGTATATGTTTTATCAACTTTACAATGCAAAATAAACTCGTGTAACAGGACATCAATCGCCACACCAAATCCCAAACTCTACCACTTCTTTTGGTCCCCAGGATTTCATGAGTATACTGTTTAGGTTGTTGTAACCACTGTATATCCATTAATTTACCTCTCCTTTGCATAGGATTTCCATAGTCCTGTTTGTCCCTTTAGAATGCCAAAATGCTTATTGTGTTAACATACTACAGTCTGCAGAGTGTATGATAGGGTAGAGAGTAATGGATTTTAAGACCTGGGTTCCAATCCCATCTCTGACACAATCTCTGTGACCATAACATTCAGCAGTTGCAACATGATGATTACAACACCAGCAAGACCTTCCTCCCATACAGAGCTCAAAGTCGGAATTGTTCTGCTTGGGCAAGTACCACAAACTACCCTTAGAGCAGTAATTTTTGTGGGGGCGATAGAAGATACCATCTCACTGAGGGAAACAGAGTTCCTGGGACACGGAGTGAGGCCAGAGCTGGGGAGCTTGTCTAGGGGAGGGCAAGGATGGGGGAGAAGAAAAGGGCAGACTGGGGGAGGTGCTCACCTCCTCCATCTGGTAGCTCCCCATTTTAACTAATTATTCTTGTTAACTAGGTGCTAAGCTTTGCTTCAATGCTACTGAATGACTGCAAGGGCTGTTAGCACCTTTAAATTCAACACCCTCCTCCATTCAGCTCTCTGGGGTGCGCTGCTGTTTGCCCTGCCCCTATTCAGTAAACTTCTGTGGCTCCCTATTCCCTCAGGACCAAATCTAAAACCCTGTTTGGCTGGTGAAGCCCTTTGGAGCCTGGCCCCATCCTTTTTCCAGACGTCCTACACTTTATGTTCTTCTGTGTACTTGGCATCTTCTTTCGATTCCTCAGACTCTATCTCTGGACAGAGTTTTCTCACTGACTGTCCCCCCATGACTGGAGCTCTCTCCCTCCTCAGCGCCACCTCCCGACTTCCCTGTCTTCCTTCAAGGTTCAGCTCACGTCCAACCTTCTGCCAGGAGCCTTTCCCAGTCGTCCTTAATCTTAGTGACTTCCCTCTGATACACCTCCCATTAAACAAGTGTTTGCATGTTGTCTCCCTCAGACTGTGAGATTCTCCAGAGCAGGTACTGTTCTTTTTCCTTTCCTTTCCTTTCCTTTCCTTTCCTTTCCTTTCCTTTCCTTTCCTTTCCTTTCCTTTCCTTTCCTTTCCTTTCCTTTCCTTTCCTTTCCTTTCCTTTCCTTTCCTTTCCTTTCCTTTCCTTTCCTTTCCTTTCCTTTCCTTTCCTTTCCTTTCCTTTCCTTTCCTTTCCTTTCCTTTCCTTTCCTTTCCTTTCCTTTCCTTTCCTTTCCTTTCCTTTCCTTTCCTTTCCTTTCCTTTCCTTTCCTTTCTTGTGTTCTTCATGTGCCAGGCACTTGGCACAGTCTGGAACACTTAACAAATGCTTCACATGGCTGGGGTGAGGTTCAGGTGAGATA
The DNA here is from genome assembly GCF_019393635.1 of Dromiciops gliroides. Lineage (NCBI taxonomy): Eukaryota > Metazoa > Chordata > Mammalia > Microbiotheria > Microbiotheriidae > Dromiciops > Dromiciops gliroides. The sequence continues at coordinate 17,807,037 of NC_057865.1, forward strand.
GTGTGCATAAAAATACTTTGCAAACCTTAAAGCACCCTAAAAATGTCGGCTATTTTTGTTATAATTCCGTTATTTGCCACAGTAGTGTATCCACAGGAGACAGCAGTCATTTTGGGTGCCCGTCAAGAGTTTATCTTGAAAAGGTGACTCTCCTTCCTTCTTGAGGGTTCACTCAGCTCAGATCCCCTCAGCCATCGTTGACCTTTAGCGCTCAATTCCACCTCTATGGCCGTGGCTTGAATGAGTTGTGTTCCTTTGAGAATCTTTGGGCTTTTTTTTCCCTTTCCAGAAATTTCTTCCATAGATTTCTAATTGGAGCTACTCTCAGAGCAAATGCAACCTTAACCTTCTCCCATTCTGAGACTTCTCTGTTGACCTTAGCCTTGACCTGAGGCCTGCGATCTGCCCAAGCATTAGAAGTGATTCATTCTCTTTGCTTGGTTTAGGGATGTTCCTTTAATGAGCTAACAGTGCCAGGGAAACATGATAGCTCATTTTTGCTGATGAGAGTCTCTGCTAGTTAACTCCTGCCTCGTGTTTACTCTACTCTGCAGGCCCCCTCTGTCTCAGAAAGCTCAGTCTTTGGCCAAAGGTGTTGGTCCCAACAGAAGCATGGAATCCTGGAATTCCAGGGGGCAGGAATGGGGACTCAGAAGTCATTCTGTTTGACCCCCATTGTTTTAAAAAAGAGGGAACTGAATTTAGTGTTAACAAAAAGAGAAACGTTCCTTTATTTTGAGGGACTATCTTTTTAGTAGCAGGAGCAAATGTCATTGTAAGGTAGTGAGGCATCAACCATTCTTCATAAGACAGGATCTTGGGGGGAAGGGGGTGGGGGGCAAACCATGTGGCCAACCCATGTTGGCTCTAGGTATTTTGTTTTGTTTTTGCTTAGACCATAATGTTGTCAGAGTCATCAGGGATGGGGAGTTCAAATACTTCAGAACAAGACCTGTTTTCTTTCTCCTTCTTAGCCATAAAGAACTGCCTAATGGCACTAGGAGATGAGGTGATTTGCCCAGGGTCCCACAGCAAGTTTCAGAGGTGAGATTTGAACCCAGCTCTTCCCAGCTTTATCCCAGCTCTCAATCCAGTCTACCACATTGCCTCTCTATCATTATTGTTCCTGTTATTCAGAGTCCGACTTCCGTTAGTGACCCTTTCATCGTTTCATTCATCCTTTACATTGTTCTATTGCTCTTCACAGACTTCTCTTAGCTCTGCCTATTTCCCTTTCCATTGGCTCATACATAACAAACATCCCACATTTCCATTTCCCTGGTTTTCCTAAGGGAGGGCTGAGAACTAAGAGAATGGCGGATTCTTTCTGACACTGGATGATCTCTGACACAAGGACTCCCTCTGTCAAAAACAAGAAAACCGTCCGGGCCGGTTTTAGCTATGACCTAACAATCTGTCGTCCCCTCCAGACTGTGGAGGGTGCACAGAAGCCCATCAAAGGTCTCTCAAGGGGAATGTTTACAAGCAGCTGGATGGTTCCCTTCTCAGAATGCCAAGAACTTGGAGGACTTGCCACCTACGTGTTTCTCTTCCAGAGGTCCAAAGAATCTTAATCAGTCCTGGCATCTTCTCTTCAAAATTAAAAAAAAAATTACATGCTTGGTTTCCAGTGACTTGAGAAAACCATCTCGTTTTTTTCTTCTCTTTGTACTCTTGGGTTGCGACCATCACTAGGCCATTTTTATTTCTAGTTTTAAACAGAGTGTAGGGCAGTATGAGGCTACTTTTGCTTTTCTCTACAGCATTGCCCAGCATAATCCATGCTGGGGATTTATCATTTTTAATGACCAATGAGGCAAATGCCAAATTCTGGCCTTTTGGAGATTAAAAAAAAAAAAAAAAAGCTCCATCCCCAAATGGGGAGGGGATGGGGGGGGGGATGTGGACACAGCCATCGCTGCCCTTTGATTTTATGAGTCTGGCTGTGAGGAGGGTTTCTCTCCCTTCTGCCAGCATCATGATTTTTCAGATATACCTGCTAATATGTAGGTCCTGGCTAAGCACTGTCTGTGTGTCACGCTTATTCAAGTGGTGCAGTCAAGATGAGATTCTCTTACTACCTCTTTACTAGCCATGATAGATTATCATTAATAAAATTGTATTGATTACTGAATCTACTCCCTGCTATAAAAGTCCTAATAAATGGGATTACTGTATGAGCAATAAATAATATTTAGCCAGAAGCAAATGATCCAAAAGTTTCTGGAAGCACATGCATGAAGTTGTCAAATTACCTTTCAAAAATCTTACAACCTGCTTTTAAGATAGGATAACAACTTATCGTAAGACTGGCAAATACCACTCACTGAAAGCTGATCTGATTCAATTGGACTGCATCTGACAAGCAATTATTAAGCACCTGCCAGGTTCCAGGCACTATGCCGTACATCTCAAGGATACAGAGACAAAGCCCCAAACAACCCCCAACCCCTGCCCTCCAGAAGCCTATGTCTCCTTTTCAAGATTTTAATTCTGGTCAAAGTGAAATAGATCTCCATTCTCCTGATGTATACTTGAATTGTGATATGAAGAACACCATTGAGTATTAAAAAGTCGTATGAATGCCACAGGTGTATCCATGCTATGTGGAAATCGGTGGATGGCCCTTACATCTTGCATGTACCACCCCAATGAAGTCCTTAAGCTCCTTCTTCCATTGAACTGAAGGACGGCTAAAACCCAGGTGCAGGCAGGCTGCCCATGTAAAACCACTCCAGAGTGCAGTTATTCCAGCTGAGGCTAGCAGTGATGTGAACCCTTTTGATGAGCACTTGCCCCTGGCAGCAATCTGGGGAGAAATTCTAGATTTGGCTAACTCTCCCAGACTTCTTTGTTCAAATGAGGCTTTCGTGATTGTCTCTGCAGTGGGGAGGGCACAAATGCACCTGATCACTTAGAAAATCAGGTAAAAGATCAATATCCCTACACTGAGGAGAGGATGCAAGTCAAGGAGATTCAGCTGTGACTGGAATTGTGCCATATTTGATTTCACCATGATCCCATCAACATCAGGAAGAAAGCAAAATGAGTCACACAGAGCATCAAGTGACTCCTGGAAATCCACAGTGTAAATGGAGCCTTTGATGGAATTTAGTGGGTGTGGACTCCATATAGCTTAGATGGTCAGGAGATTACATGGGGCAGCAGGTGGTGCAGTGGATAGAGTGCCAGGCCTGGAGTTGGGAAGATCTGAGTTCAAATCTGATCTCTGATACTTCCTAGCTGTGTGACCCTGGACAAGTAATTTAATCCTGTTGGCCTCAGTTTCTGTAAAACAAGCTAGATAAAAATGGCAAACTACTCCAAGATCTCTGCCAAGAAAACCCCAAATGGGGTCATGAAAGGTCAGACATGGCAGAAATGACTCAACAATAACAAGAGGTTAAATTCTAAATGGCCTCAAAAATGCATAGGGGAAAAGGTACATGTACCTATAACTTTTATTTTTAACATGTCAAGGAAGGCAGGTGACAATCATTTATTAAACTTTTACTATATGCCAGGCACTGTGCTAATGCCTAGGAATATAAATACAAGCAAAAAGAAAGTTTCTGCCCTTAAGAGTTTCTATTCTAAAGGGGGTAGAAAGACTATGCATCTCAAGAAACAGCAAGGAAGTCAGATAAAGCCAGAAGAAGCAGCTGAAGCAAGCTGGCCTAGGCCCTTCCCCCAAAGGAACTCATCAATAGAAGGGGGCTAGGATGGCAAAGGAACATTACAGGGTTAGAAGGTCCCAGAGACTGAGGGAAATTCCAGGGGAAAAGAAAAAGGGCAGCTAAGTCATGGTGCCAAGTCTGTAGGCAGAAGCATAGCTGGGAGGAGATATTTGTGCAAAGTTGTCCGTGCTTGTCATGAGAACCATCTTCAGGTTGTCTCAAGGTGAGGTTATGCAGAATTACATGAAGAGAACTTGGTGACATACAGAAGTGTAATCTACCTCTGTAATCAGACATTTTCTTCTCATAGTTTTGTTTGTTTACCTACAAGTTTCCAGATAAACCTACGAAAATGAGACTGGACTACAATGACAAAACGATCCAACATGTGTTTAGGACACAAGTCAAGCACTAAATGCACACGTTCTGTTCCTCCTGACACAAAGAAACACAAGGCTGTCCTAAATAGTCAGTAGTTTATTGCCGATGACTTGTGCAAAAAGGGGTGTAAGGGTGTACTTCAAAGGTTTAAAGCCCATCACCTCATCCATGTGGGGACTCCCCATCATGCCTTCTCCTTGTGTGCAATTCTTGCCTCCGTCTTCCCATCCTCCTCCATGGAAGATCTGTCCAACGGGCCTTTCTCTGAGTCTTTTACGTTCTGGGCACAACACTACAGCACTCAGTTTGCTCATCTGTTACCCATTCCTCCCAAATGGAAAGTTCTAGAATCATGTCTCAATTTATGTGTTGCATGCAACTCATCCTTGTTAACAATATCACATGACCTACCATGCATCTCCCCATCTGCCTTTGGAAATTATGGGTCTACAATGCTTCAGTCAGGGGGCACCAACAGAAGAGGACTGTGGGTTTCTATGGGAAGAAGCTTCCTGAGGTCAGTGAAAACAAAGCAGAATTTCCTGATGGAATCCAGCCACTTTCCTCTTATTATTCAGTTCTAGACCCATTACCCATGAGAGACAGGCAGCTGAGAGATGCAGCAGCCAGAGGCCAGTGTCACTAGACTGGAGATGATGTATCGGGGAGTGAAGTTTAAAAAGACTGGTGAGGTAAGAGGGGGCTAGTTATGAAGGGCTTTGAATGTCAAACAGCACATTTTGTGTTTGATCCTCAAGCTGACGGGGAACCACTGGAGTTTACTGAGTAGGAGGTGACATGGTTGAACCTGCACTTTAGGAAGATCACTCCGGTTACACTGACAACTGGATTGAATATTAGTATTTATCTGTTTGATTATACACCGAAGGGGGGCAAGCCTATTCCATTCTGGGGGGTGGGAGGAGCATGAATCCAGTTCTTGTGGGTGTGTGGTCAAATCTGGTCAACACACCTACTGTTACCTGGCACTTCTGCTCCTGGGGTCTCCCTCAGCAGGCCAGTGAGATGCTGGACCCAGCTTCATGTTGGCCTTTTTTAGTCTATGTCACTAATCTCTCACTGCCTGGGATGACCCATGAGTCAGGGGCCATAACAGAGTTACCAGGTTGGTTCTTTTGTTCTTAAAGAAAAGAACCAGTTGCTATAAAAACCTCAGAGGACCAAAGAGGCAATGGAGCATTGGCAGAAGATATCCACCAGGGAGAAGGGCTGGCTGGGCTGGGACCTCTACTCATTGATGGGATCTTCACAATCAGTAAACACAAAGAAAAAGTGAAAACTCTAAGAAGGCATTATCAGCATAGAAATTTATTTGAATTCAAAATAATGTAGTTTGTTTACTTCGAGTAACATAATAATCATCTAAAGCAGATATACATTGTTAACCCAGGAGTAGGACCTACAGATGCCATTCTTTTGATGTTCAAAAATACTTGAAAAAAAATGTACAAGAAAACAAAAAGTTTAAAAATCAGTTCATAGTCTGTGGAGGCTTTACTGAAAGAGACAGGGACACACACACACACATACGCGCACACACACACACACAAAGATATTGTAACTAAGTCCAAATTGTAAAACACTCAACAAGTTTTTACTTCATTTTTATCAACTCCTTGGAACCAAAAAAAAAATCAGTAACTTTATTAACCTAAGAGAAACCATGTGTTTGAGAAGACAAACTTATTGGGAAGGTGGCTAGGGACCATACTTCCTCAGTTTAACCAATTTACTCATCCCTATAACCATACCTCCTTCTCCCCACAAAGAAAGGTTTTATTCTGTTGAAAATTAATTGAGAGCTGGTTTATTTGTAAAATGAAATGACTAATAGGCTATCTGAAGTAAGCAAAGACAGCTGGATTTGGGGTGGCAAAAATATGAAAACAGCATTTTTAAAGCTTGGTATTGCTTTGGTGTGCCTCCGACAGTGGCCCTTAAAATACAGACTTCTTTAATGATGACATGGTCACTAAATGAACTAAAAAGAAGCAGGTTTTTTTTAAATGGATGAAAAATTTCCTATATCTAGACCCCTGTGATCCAGACAATCAAAAGCAGACTCACGACCTCTGATCAGACCCACTTACAGGTGGAGTAAGCTACAAGAAGGCTCCCAGAAAGCACTGGGTGTCTACCAGCACTGGCTGCCAGGGCCAGTTCACAAGTTCTCTTCTTCCCGGAGAAACTGGAAGACCGAGGAGAAGTCTTTCTTGGCATAGCCCTTGGCACACATCATCCTGTAGATCTGATGTGACAGGCCTCCGAGAAAGATTGGGCTTTTGGTGTTGGTAGCAGAGTCCTGTGCCAAGCCCAGATCCTGAAACCAAACAACAAAGAAAAGGAGAGAAAAAGGAGAACGGTTAGGCTAGCAGAGGGACTGTTGTTATCAAAACTACAATATTTACATAAGTGATGATACGTGAAAAGTGTTGGGGCAGCTAGGTGGCGCAGTGGATAAAGCACTGGCCTTGGATTCAGGAGTACCTGAGTTCAAATCCAACCTCAGACACTTAACACTTACTAGCTGTGTGACCCTGGGCAAGTCACTTAACCCCAATTGCCTCACCCCAAAATAAATAAATAAATAAATAATGATGACTGTAATTTACAACTGAGATTTCTTACTTTTACTTCTTTTAATTTTAAGGCTCTTCCCAAAAAAATTAAAAATAAAAAGTATGTTGATATTTCTTATGGTGTACTCAGCATAAAAAAGACAATAACAAAAAATTTAAAAATGTAAAAAAAAGAAAATAACAAAAGTGTGGTTACAAATAAAATGTTTTATGGTGTCAGTTTTTGTGTGTGTGTGTGTGTGTGTGTGTGTGTGTGTGTGTGTTTGTTACTGGTGGGGGAGGGGGGGCAGGGCAATGATGTTTAAGTGACTTGTCCAGAGTCACACAGCTAGTGTCAAATGTCTGAGGTCAGATTTGAACTCAGGTCTTCCTGAATCCAGGGCTGGTGCTTTATCCACTGTGCCACCTAGCTGCCCCCTAGTATCATATTTTTTAAAAAATTCTATTTTACAAGAATTATGAATTTAATAAAGATGAACAAACAGAATAAACATATCCACATGCAACAAGGGAGAGAAAGAGAATTGTATACGAAACCATGAGTTTGTATTACATATTTTTTCAAGTACATATTATATTTAACACAGTGTTACCCACATTGTACTGCTTGACTGCGTTCCTTTTTGAACTCCTGCTTTCTTCTGTGAATTTAAAAAATTTCCCACTGATGGCCTTTTCTTTCTTTTCTTCCTTTTTTAAAAAGTCACCTTCACTACTACCCGCCAAGCATTCTCTTTAAAAAATAAGTTAAGTCAAGCAAAATACGTTTACACAGTGAACATGTCTGAGAAAGCACAGCTCCATCTGCACTAGTTAGTTCCTGTACTGAATGAAGGACCTGATAAGGAAAATGTCTTTATACCATACATTCCTTCCCAAGAACCAAACAATGAATAGGTAATAGGCACTCCCAGGGTCTCATTGTAGGTGACCTTTGTACTGTAATTTTAAATTAAGGAGCAGTTAGCTATTTTTTTTTTTTTGGCAAGGAAATTGGGGTTAAGTGACTTGCCCAGAGTCACACAGCTAGTAAGTGTAAAGTGTCTGAGGCCCAATTTGAACTCAGGTACTCCTGAATCCAGGGCCAGTGCTCTATCCACTGTGCCACCTAGCTGCCCCACTATTTCTTTGTTATATATATCATTTAACTTGTTTAAAAATCTAAATGTGGAGGGGCAGCTCCACATTTATACACACACACACACACACACAAAATAACATTAATCCTATTTCTGCATTAGTCATGTTATAAGAGAAAAATCAGAGCAATGATGAAAAACCTCAAAATAGAAAAAACAACAGCACCAAAAACAAAAGAAATAGTAAGGTTCATTCAGCATCTATACTCCACAGTTCTTTTTTTTTTTCCCTTGGATTTGGAGATCCTCTTCTATCATGAGTTCCCTGGAACTCTTCTGTACCATTGCATTGGTGAGAAGAATATAGTCCATCACAGTAGGTCAACACTCAATGTTGATGATACTGTGTACAATGTTCTTCTGGTTCTGCTCATCTCACTCATCATCAGCCCACATAAGACCTTCCAGGTTTCTCTGAACTCCTCCTGCTCATTGTTTCTTACAGCACAATAGTATTCCATTGTATTCATATACCACAACTTGACCAGCCATTCCCCAATTGATGGGCACCCCCTCAACTTCCAATTCCTTGCCTATAAAGAGCAGCTATAAATATTTTTGTACATGTGGATCCCTTTCCCCTTTCCATAGCATTGCTATTTCTGAGCCAAGGGTGGGAAGATAGACACAAACAGACTATGGGAGAAAAGGAGTTGAGAACTAAACCCCAAATGTCATTACACTGGGGTTTAGTTCTAAACTCCTTTTCTCCCGTAGTCAATTTGTGTCTATCTTCCCACAGACCTTCTAACAACTGTAATTTTCCTCTTCCCTCTCTCCCTTTTTCAGGCTATCTTTGCCAATCTTATGAAGGTGAGTTGGAACCTCCAGAGTTAATTTAATTTGCATTTTTCTGATTATTATTGACTTAAATTATTTCTCAGATATGGTTTTTGATAGCTTGTCCTTATTTAGGGAAGTGTTCATATCCCTTAAAATTGTTCTAATATTCTTAACTTAAAACACTAATTAGAATTTCCACATATAGTATTATGCATAGCTTGCCTTTTAAAAAAAAAATTCGGGGGGCAGCTAGGTGGCGCAGTGGATAGAGCACCAGTCCTGGAGTCAGGAGTACCTGAGTTCAAATCCGGCCTCAGACACTTAACACTTACTAGTTGTGTGACCCTGGGCAAGTCACTTAACCCCAATTGCCTCACTAAAAAACAAACAAAAAAAAAATTCGGGGGCGGCTAGGTAGCAAAGTGGATAAAGCACCAGCCCTGGATTCAGGAGTTCCTGAGTTCAAATTCGGCCTCAGACACTTGACACCTACTGGCTGTGTGACCCTGGGCAAGTCACTTAACCACCATTGCCCCACAAAAAATAAAAAATAAAAAAAAAATTCATCATGTAACTCTCAGATTGGTCCTATGTCTCCATCATGGCTTCTGGGCTTCCTTCTGTGTTCGTCTGTGCATTAAAAAAATGCTCCATTGACCAAATTTTCTCTCCTTTTTAAAAAAAGCAACCCTATCCCCCTTCTCCCTCTCACCTCACCCCCAAGGAAATAAAACAAAAAAATTAATTTGCACAGTCAAGGAAAAAAAAACAATCTCTCATTAGTCATATTTGAAAATGTCTGTCTTGTTCTGTATTTTGAGTCCATCATTTCTCCATCAGGAGGTGGGCAGGCAGCATGCTTCATTATCAGTCCTGTAGAACCGAGGTCAGTCAGGGAACTGATCAGAGTCCTTAAGGGTTTCAAAGATATTTGTCTGTCTTTGTAATGTTGTCGTTTTTTCCCCCATTAAGTTTTCTTTTTCCAAATTACATGTAAATACAAATTTTGACATCAATTTTTTTAAACTTTGTGTTCCAAATTCTCTTCCTCCCTCCCCCCCCCAACAACTCAAGCAATTCAATATAAGCTGTACATGAACAGTCATGCAAAACATTTCCACATTAGCCAGGTTGTGAAAGAAAACAGACAAAAACAAAACGTCAGGTAAAGGAACAAAAAAAAAAATTATGCTTCAATCTGTATTCAGACACCATCGGTTCTATCTCTGTAGATGGACGGCATTTTTGATAGGGCCTTCAGAGTTGTCTTGGATCATTGCATTGCGGAAAATAAGACGGTCATTCACAGCTGTTATTTTGTATACAGTACATTTCACATTTCATCAGCTCATGTAGGTCTTTCCGGGTTTTTCGGATACCTTCTTGCTCATCATTTTTTTTATAGTAAACTACATTTATATAGTACTTTAAAGAGACATTTCCTTACAATAAACCCATGAGTTGATTCTTGAGACAACAGTAATAGATAACATTTATATAGTACCTTATCCCTGACAAAGAATTTTCTTCACAGTAGCCCAGCAAAGTATCATATATTTTATCATCATCAATCCATTCTCATTGTCATCAATCAATCCCCATCTTCACCAAATCATCATCAATCTATCCATCCATCCATGATCATCATCAGCTTATGGTACTCTTGTTTCTGCTTCAAATTTTTTTTTCACAGTTACTATTGTTAACTGTTTCTGTAAAGGCTTTTTTTTTTTGGTCAGGGCAATGAGGGTTAAGTGACTTGCCCAGGGTCACACAGCTAGTAAGTGTCAAGTGTCTGAGGCCAGATTTGAACTGAAGTCCTCCTGAATCCAGGGCCAGTGCTTTATCCACTGCACCACCTAGCTGCCCCCTGTAATTTTGGTTTTGTTTTGTTTTGTTTTTAAGTGAGGCAATTGGGGTTAAGTGACTTGCCCAGGGTCACATAGCTAGTAAGTGTTAAGTGTCTGAGACCGGATTTGAACTCAGGTACTCCTGACTCTAGGGCCGGTGCTCTATCTACTGCACCACCTAGCTGCCCTGTAATATTGTTGTTAATAAATATTCTACTACATTTATATCTCAGAATTTATTCAACCATACCCCAACCAATGGGAATACTGTGAGTTTCCAGTTTATAACAAAAAGAGCTGTTTAAATATTTTTGTACAGATGGGTCCTTTTGATCTTAGTTTGAGCTTACTGGGGTATATAGATCTACTAGTCCTATTGCTAGGTGAAAGGCTATGCACAGTTTGGTGGCTTTTGAGGCATAGTTACAAACTGCTTTCCAGAAGCAGAAAGTTGGGAAACAATTTTAGAGCAAGTGCCTCTGATAAAGAAACTGAGTCAAGTTCATAAGAATACAAGTCATTCCCCAGTTGATAAATGGTCAAAGGATTTGAACAGGCAGTTTTCAGATGAAGAAATCAAAGCTATAGTCACATGGAAAAATGCTCTAAATCACTAATTGATTAGAGAAATGCGAATGAAAAACAACTCTGAGGTACCACTTCACACGTATCAGATTGGCTAATATGGCAGAAAAGGCAAACGATGAATAGATGTTAGAGAAGATGTGGGAAAATTGGGACACTACTACACTGTTGGTGGAGTTGTGAACTGATCTAACCCTTCTGGAGAGCAATTTGGAACTATGCCCAAAGGGCAATCAAATTGTGTTTTTGCAATACCATTACTAGGTCTATATCCCAAAGAAAAAGGGAAAGGGCCTATATGTACAAGATATTTATAGCACCTCTTTTTGTGGTGGCAAAGAATTGGAAATTGGTGAGAAGCACACAGGCAGATTTCAGAAAAACCTGGAAAAACTTACATGAACTGATGCAAAGTGAAGAAATACTAGAACATCATACACAGTAACATCAACATTGTGTGATGATCAACTGTGACAGACTTAGTTCTTCTCAGCAATACAATGATACAAGACAATTCCAAAAGATTCATGATGGAAAATGTTCTCCATATCCAGAGAAAGAACTACGGAGTCAACGCAGATCAAAGCATAATTTTTTTCATGATTTTTCCCTTTTGCTTTGTTTCTTCTTTCACAACATGACTAATAAGGATATAGGTTTTACATGATTTCACATATATAACCTCTATCAATCTGCTTATTGTGTTAGGGAAGCAGTAGAGGTGGGAGGGAGGAAGATTTGGAACTCAAAATTTTATATAAAAATGAATGTTTAAAAATTTCTTTACATGTAATTGCATAAAAATAAAATACTATTTAAACAAATTGCTTTCCAGAATGGCTAGACCAAATGACAGCTCCTCCCAACAGTTCATTAGTTACTCTTTTCCAATAGCCCTCTAAAAATTGTCATTTTGTCATTTTTGCCAATCTGATGGTTGTGAGGTTGAATATTAGATTTATTTTAATTTGTACTTCTCTAATCATTAATAATTTGAAGTATTTTTTCATATGATTATTAAAAGTTTGGACTTCTTCCTTTGAAAACTATCTGTTGGGGAATTGCTCTTGTTTTTATATCTTAATCCGTTCCCAATATATTTTTTATATCAGACCTTCATCAGAGAAGTTTACTGCAAAGACTTCTCTCCTCCCTCCTCCCTCCATTTACTCTTTTCCTTCACATTCTAAATACATTGGTTTCATTTGTGTAAAACCCTTTACAACTTATATAATCAAAATTCTCCATTTTATTTCCTGTCTTCCTCTGTATCCCTTGTTCAATCAAGAATCTTCCCTGCCCCCAAGCCATAGTTATGAAATGAATTTTCTTTTTTTCTCTATTTCTTATGAGATAAGTTCTTATATCTACATCATTTATCCATATGAAGCTTACTGTTGTAAATGGTGGAAGATATTAGACTAAAACTGATTTCTCTCAATTGTTTTCCAATCTTGTCAGCAGTCTCTAACAAACAGTGAGTCCTTACCCCAGTAGCTGGCACCCTTGCATTTACCAAAATTTATGCTTTTGATGTTCTAGTGTTTCTGAATCATGTATATGATTAGCTTTCCACTGTTTAATGAACAGCAAACTGCTTTGATGTGTAGAAAATGACACTGTCAGGCTTCCTTACTTCCCACTTTCTTTCATTACTTTCTGAGATTTTTGACATTTTCTTCCTCCAAATGAATTTTATTACTATTTTTGTCTATTTCTATAAAGTAACTGGCATGGTACCAAAATACTAAGTTAATTAGGTAAGTATCATTTTAATTATATTAGCATCACCTAACCATGAGCAATTAATAACTCTCCAATGATTTAAATCTTCTTTTATTTCTCTAAAGAGTGCTTTGCAGTTGTATTCATATAATTTGTGTGTTATTTTGAATAAAAAAAAATTTTCAATCTCTTACAGTTGGATTTTTTTGATAATATATATAACATCTAATAATTTTTGTTGATTTATCTTGTAATCTGCTACTTTACTGACTTTATTATTCCAATTAACTTTTAGTTGGGTCTCTAGGATTCTCCAAGTAAACTTTTTTATCATCTGCAAAAAGCAGTAATTTTATTTACATATTGCCTATGCTTAGTCCTTCAATTTATTTTTTCTTGTCTTATTGTTACAGCTAGTTTTTCCAGAACTATAGCAAATATTAGAGGTGATGGTAGATCTTGTTCTTTTGATCAGAGGACTGCTGAATGGAGCACAAAACGTCTCCCAAAGCCTCCCTTTCAGCTGACTCTTCATTTCCTACCAGCTGCACTGCCAGTTGTGCTCAACTCTACCATCATTATATCTGGGCTGTGGTAAAATATGAAAGTTTTTAACAGTCGGTTAGGATAAGTGAAAGACGCCAGTTTTTCAGGGACCACCCTTTTGGGGAGGAGATGAGCGGTCTGCCTGCTGCGCATGTCGGACTGCCTGCCGGGTGCAGTCCGCCTGCTGCGCATGTCAGACTGCCTGCCGGGTGCAGTGCGCCTGCTGCGCATGTCAGACTGCCTGCCGGGTTTTTTTTGACTTCCGGGGTGGAGAGAACGGGAGTAGCCTTTTTTTTTGCCGGCTTGGCGGGACTCCGGGCGGCGCGGCACAGACGGTCTGACTCACTCCAAAGGTGGCCTAAATCGGTTTGGTGAGTTTTTATAAGGAATATAGACAGCCTAGATTTAAGACGATTTGTACTGTATTTCTGTTTTCCTATCCTTCTAATCAACAACACCTTATATACAATAAAGGCTCTATCTAGAAAACCAGAAGCTTCTTCCATTTACTAGTCTGGGAGATGAATTAAGGGAAGGGTTAAGTAGGGGAGATTTATGATCTAATATCCAATTTTAAATCTCACAGTTTGGCGACCCCGAAGGGACCTTAAGGACCCTCCCACCCTCCCTAGTTTGGCCATAAGCCGGCTAATTCGGTGGATTTTCCAAATACCCCCCCCCCCCCCCCCCCCCCCGCGGACTTTCCCTTTGTCTAATCTCCCTTAAAGACTTTAAGCCTCTAAAAGTCTTGCTTTAAACAGAAAAGCCAGCCCAGTTTAAAGGGCAAGATGCTCGAATATTCTACCATCCCTTTGATTTTTCTCATCGGAATGTATTGGGACAGCATAACATCCCGACTTAGAGGAATAGTTTATTCAATGGTCCTTCATAACATTATTGGTTTTTTCCTCATTCAGGCAGCAAAAAGTTTTTTGTATAATAGTATACGTGAGAATCTTTGGGAAAATACGTTTAATATAAGTAGAAATTTTATGCCTGCAATTGAAATACCTTTTAATACCACATCCATAGTTCATACGACTAAGGATTTTATTTTTTTTTTGTTGTTTTTTTTTTGTTTTTGTTATTATCATTGTTTTTGTTATTATCATTGTTATGATGTGGGGGAAACTCTCACATATGGAGAGAGACCTCAAAATGGCTGTTTCTACTAGAGATGATCCAAGTTCAGAATCAGATCAGCAGAAACTACTCCCTCTGCAGGAAGCTATAGAACATAGTAAGAAGGGAGTGCCAATTCAAGTCAGAAAATATAGCCCCTTTAGACCAAGTGACTTGAGCGCATGGAAATCAATCATCCCTAGTTTTGAGAAAAATCCAAACACTGTAATTTCACAGTTAAGGACTATATTTAATGCATATCAACCCAGTTGGGCTGATGTTACTTGCCTTTTGGAAACTTTACTGTCCCCAACTGAGATTACAGATATTATCTCAGCAGGAAATGCCCTTGTTGCGAAAGGTAAGGCCGATGTGGAATGGCCTCTAAAGGATCCAGAGTGGAATTATAATGATGATAGGGATTTCCAAAGATTAAAAGATGCTAGAGAAACACTTCTGAAGGGAATGGAATCTTGCTCTAGAAAACCGGAAAACTGGCAGAAATTTTTAAGCCTACCTCAGGAGGCTAATGAAAGACCAAACAGATTTTATGATAGACTTTGTGAGGCCGCTAGACAGTACACCAGATTGGATCCAGTAGATTTAAGAGATTCCTGTATCATTCTCAACACATTTGTTTATAATTCACTGCCAGAAATACGCAGATACTTTCTGAAACAATGTCCAGACTGGAGAAATCTCTCAGTAGATAGAATTAAGGAACTTGCAAATTATGTCTTTGACTCACGTGAGGAAGATCCAGATCACCCTAAACAGAGCATTCTGGCACCAGCGATTCCTAGTCAGCCATGTGGACACCGGAACAAGGACACTAAGGTGTGTTGTTACTGTCGTAAGGAGGGGCATGAATTGAGAGAATGTAGGACTTGGAGAAGAAATTCTAATTCTAATTACAGGCGAAATCAAAATAGAAATAGATCTTTTTGGAGGAATACAGAAAGGCAGTACCAGAATAATGGTAACCAAGACCCCCCTCAGAAGAGGACACAGGAATGATGGTGTCTTGGGGAGGAATGGAACATAGATAATGAAAGCCATATATTCCCAGATCCAGATTTTTTGAATGCACTTGTGCCAGTCCATTCACCTCCCCAGAGTAATGAACCACATGTCACCTTAAAAGTGGGGGAGACTTATTATGATTGTCTGCTAGACACAGGAGCCTCTAAATCAGTATTAGTAAGCAAACCAGATGCTGGGTGTAGACCTGTAGGATTTTTGAATGTAGTGGGAGTCTCAGGAAAGAGCCAGAGAGTGGCAAAATTGAATCCTCGCATGGTATCTATGGGGCCCTTAACAGTGGAACATTCATTTTTACTCATGCCTGATGCCCCTGTAAATTTATTAGGTCGTGATCTCCTTTGCAAGCTTAGAGCAACCATATCTTGTGCTCCAGATGGGGCTGTCTCCTTACAATTGCCAGAGGATACTGTTCATTTATTACCAATTTTACTTACAGAAGCTCAAGGAACAGCAGGGGAGGTATCCAAAATCCCCTCTGACATTCCTGAGTCTTTATGGGCCTCATCCCCTAATGAGGTGGGGCTCCTTAAGTCTGCCATGCCTGTTACCTTTAAAGTTAAGGGGGGACCACCCCCCTCCATTCCACAGTATCCATTGTCTAGGGAAGCAATAGAAGGGATCACCCCTATAATTGAGGCTTTGAAAAGCCAGGGTATTATTATTCCATGTCATCACTCTCCATGCAATACTCCCATTTTGCCAGTTAAAAAACCCAAGCCTGGGCCAGATGGTAAACCTGTTTATCGCTTTGTGCAAGATCTTAGAGCGATTAATAATTATGTTATTCCTAGACATTCTATAGTCGCAAATCCGGCTATGATAATTTCCTCAATTCCCTATGAATCTACATGTTTCACAGTGGTAGACCTTTGCTCTGCCTTTTTCTCCATACCAGTACATGAGGACTTCCAATATTTATTTGCTTTTACCTGGAAAAATAGACAGTGGACCTGGACTAGACTCCCACAGGGATTTGTAGACAGTCCCACATTATTTTCCCAAATTTTACAGCAGGATCTGGCCTCTATTACCTTTAAGGGCTCCACACTAGTACAATATGTAGATGACTTACTTTTGGCCTCTCCTAATGCTGAAATTTGTCAGGAAGATAGCCGTCACTTACTGCTGGAGCTGCACAAGAGAGGACACAAGGTTTCCAAGACAAAGGTACAATGGTGTTTGCCCCAGGTAGAATATTTAGGATTTATTTTGGCTGCTGGAACTCGCTCTGTCTCTTCTAAGAGAGTCCAGGCCATTCAACAACTCTCTGCCCCCACTACTAAGAGGCAGTTGAGAGCCATTCTGGGAGCAGCTGGGTACTGTAGACAATGGATACCCTCTTTTGGTGAAATTACTAAACCCCTCATAGCTCTTACAAAAAGTTCTGTTCCAGACAGTTTACAGTTGGATCCCCAGCATCTCTCAGCCATAAAAGAATTAAAACGGGCCTTGTTATCAGCA
Organism: Dromiciops gliroides; assembly: GCF_019393635.1. Taxonomy (NCBI): domain Eukaryota; kingdom Metazoa; phylum Chordata; class Mammalia; order Microbiotheria; family Microbiotheriidae; genus Dromiciops; species Dromiciops gliroides. The sequence continues at coordinate 17,823,950 of NC_057865.1, forward strand.
CCTGCCCTAGGACTGCCAGATTATAGTAAGCCTTTCACTCTCTTTGTGCATGAACAAAGGGGGGTGGCTTCTGGAGTCCTGACTCAGTCACTGGGGCCTAACCAACGTCCTATAGCCTACTATTCAATTCAGCTGGACCCTGTAGCGGCTGGAGCGCCACCTTGCCTTAGAGCAGTGGCGGCCACAGCGCTTTTGGTAGAAAAAGCCTCTGATTTGGTCCTAGGTAACCCTCTAACTGTGCAATGCCCTCACGAAGTGGAGGCTCTCTTACTACGTCACAGGACACAAGCCTTTTCAGATCAAAGGCTGGCTAAGTATGAAATAACCCTGTTAGGTAATGAGAATATCACTTTAAAACGCTGCACAGTTCTTAATCCAGCAACACTACTCCCTAACTTACCATTCTCGGGGGAACCGTTGCATGACTGTGCTTCTTTAGTTGATATGGCTGAAAAACCCCGTGATGATCTTTTTGATACACCTTTAGAAAATCCTGATCTTGTCCTCTATACAGATGGTTCCTCATTTATGAGAGAGGGAACCCGTTTTACTGGAGCTGCTGTAGTTTCTGATTATGACACCCTCTGGGCAGCTTCTCTGCCTTCCCATTTTAGTGCACAGGCTGCTGAACTTGTGGCTCTTACACAGGCCTGTAATATAGCTAAAGATAAGAGTGCCACCATTTTTACTGACTCGAAATATGGCTTTGGCATATGCCACTTTATTGGTATGATTTGGCGTCAACGAGGCTTTCTAACATCCTCGGGCAAGGCTATTGCCAATGGGGACCTTATCAAGGACCTCTTAGATGCCCTAAAACTGCCTTCTTCCCTAGCCGTTGTACATTGCCCTGCCCACACAGGGAATAGTGATCCTGTTTCAAAGGGAAATGCACGAGCCGATTCTGCAGCCAAGCTTGCTGCATTAGAAGCTCCTGAACATGTATTTAACCTTTCACCTTCTGAGGATATTCCTTCCAACCTAACCTATGACGATTCTGAAGTAGAAAAGTGGAAAAAGAAATTTAAGGCGAAACAGATCAATGGCATCTGGGTGTCTCCGGAAGGTAAGCCATTTCTTCCCCGGAAATTCTACCACCAGGTATGCCTCTCTGTTCACAGAAAAGGCCATTTTGGTACACAAGGCATTGTAGACTCTATTAAGAGAACCTGGATAGCACCAGGTGTGACTAATACAGCATCTCGAATCTGCTCGGGCTGCTCCACATGTCAGTCTTATAATCAGTATGCTTTTAAGGTCAAAGCTTATGGAGGGCGTCCTCTAGCATATACACCTTTTGAGCACTTACAAATTGATTATATTACTATGCCAAAAGCAGGACATTATAAATTTTGCCTTGTTATAGTTGATCAGCTCACTCGGTGGGTGGAGGCCTTTCCCAGCCCCCGAGCCACAGCTGCCTTTGTTGCCAAAATTCTTCTTAAAGAGATAGTACCTCGTTTTGGCCCACCAGCCCGCATCGATTCTGACAAAGGCACACATTTCACTGATTCGATTTTATCCCAAATCTACTCTTTCTTGGGAGTGACTCCAAAATTCCACACGCCCTACCATCCACAAAGTTCAGGCCAAGTCGAACGTATGAATAAAGAGCTTAAGAGTATGATTGGCAAATTATGTACTGAAACCCATTTGAAATGGCCTGATGTTCTACCATTGGCATTATTCTATCTACGAAGTAGACCAAGAGGAGAACTTCATATATCTCCTTATGAAATGCTTTTTGGTCACCCTCCTATCCAAGCTAAAACTTTTTCCCCAGTTTATACATCACTGGTGGGAGGTGATACTTCTGTTGCTTCCTATATACAGGAATTACAGACCAGGCTACGTGAACTCCATGAGGCAGGAGCTGTGGTCCAGGCAGGACCATTAGACTTTTCATTGCATAACTTCAACCCAGGAGATAAAATATATGTGAAGAATTTTCAGAGAACCAGTGGAACTCAACCTGCCTGGGAAGGACCTTTTCAGGTATTATTGACAACTCCTACCGCCATTAAAATTGGTGAAAAAGACTCATGGATTCATTGCTCTCATATAAAGCCTGCACCATTCATAGGTGAAGAGATTTCAGATAGACCTGAGGTAGACGCTAAAGAGGTAAAAACCCTAACGATAGCAACTGTTAAAGAGCAAAGAAAGTTCAGAGGAAACAGGAAGTTCCCATTTAAGAATCCCACTGATCAGTTAAATGCTTTGGGACTCAGTCTTCGTAAAGTATCAGGAGACGGAAATTGCCTTTTTAGGGCTTTAGCAGACCAGCTAGAAGGTCACTGTAGAAATCATCTCAGACACAGACAAGAAGCTGCTTCTTATATGATTAACCATAGACAAGAGTTTGAGTCTTTTATAGTAAATGACTCCCCTTTTGAAGAATATGTTGATGAATTAAAGAAATTTGGAAAGTGGGGAGGAAATGATACAATTGTAGCATTTGCTAAGCAGCATCAGCTGAATGTTGTGGTTCATCAATTAAATCAGCCTTTATTGAAAATCAGTGGCACAGACAAAACTGATGCTACAGAACTCCACATTTTCTACCATAAAGAACATTATGACAGCATTAGAAAGATCAATGACAATTCAGAAACCCCTGCCACTTTGGCATGCAGAGAATTGGGGAACCAGTTAAAACAATGTGGCATACCCCAAACTCTAGCAGCTTAAATACCTTATAATTTAACAAGCATTTCCTTCTACAGGCAAAAGCACTGAAGTACATGGCCTAGTTTTCTGGCCTACCTCAACTATTTTTTTTTTTTATTAATTTTTGGGTTTTTTTGTTTTTGTTTTGACTTTTGAAAGGCACTGAAAAGACCTGGAATTGACTGCACCTTTAAGTTCTTTAAGAGCACAAAAGGGTGCTTAGCGAATCTTTTGCTTTTTATTTTTTATTTTTGGTTTTGCTTTGGTTTTTTTTTTACTTTTGTTTCTTTTGCTTTTCTTTAAAACTAAATTTTGTAAACTAAGTGATTATTCAAAGACATTTTAAGTATATGCTGTGGGTGAGGCTATCGGGCCTCAGAAGCTACCAGAATTCTTCTTTTTTTTTATTTACTCTTTCTTTTTGAGAGAACCATGAGTTCTAATGAGTTTTGTTTTATTTATTTATTTTTCTCCTTTCTCTTGTATGTTGTTCTGTTTAACTAAAAAGTACCAGAAATTGCTTGATACCTCACTGAAAACATTGAATATTGAATCTTGCTAATTGAAGTCTTATTTCTTTTTGATGAATTAATCACCACTTTAAGTATCTGCTACTGTTATACCAGAGAATTCATGTATAAGATGATGTGGTCTACTTGCTAAAAGAAGATTATGTAATAATGTCTAAAAGAAGATTATGTAACAATGTCTAATATAATCAGCTATTTACATTCGTTTATTATTTATATGTCATTATACTCTGGGTATGGTTTGGAATTATTGTATATATCACTAATATATTCTCAGTTATGCAGCATAGCACACATTTTTACCATCATATTGTCTTTGGTGAAATTAATGAGATTTCAGAAATATGGAAACTTATCATTTCAGAGACTAACTTGCTGTGAACTCTGACGCAGGCCCTGGAGAGAATATATGTGCAACAAAAGGAGAGACAGGTATACGTAAGTCCATGGTTTGCTTATGATGGTGACTATGTAGAGCACAATTACTAGGCACAGTCCAGTATTCATCCTCTCTCCCTCCTAATTTAACCTAATTTAACTGAACTTATTTATCTTTTTATCTCACTCAGTTGAATTCACCTGTGGCCTAGCACAATCACTGGCTGTCTCAGAACCATGAGATATGGTATGATAACCTTTCCATAACATTTTCAGGTGTCATGAACACATACTAAATTTGGCTTTGATCCAGACACATGGTGGTAAAAAGTGTTACACATTGCATAACTACCTCAACCCTCTATTACAAGTCTAACCATATAAAGGAGGGAATGTAATGGAATTTATTAATTTGATCATTGACAATGCTATGCTAAGGTTTTAAAAATACAGCAATTCAAACAGTTAAAGAAGATAATCCAGCTTTCCAGACCAGAGTCCAGAATCCAGTTTTCCAGACCAGAATCCAGTTTCCTCCTGATGACATCTTACCACTTCAAGAAGACAAGAGAACTCAGAGACTTTATATGAACTGTTTTGCTTTATTAGCTTTTACTATCTCCTTTCTGTTATATACTATCTGTGGCATGTACTCTCTGCAGAGGCTCTCCCTTTGCAAGACTAATGTCAAAGCGTCGGTTCATGAGGAAAAAAAAAAAATCGCCCCTCTGGACAAAACTTTCCTCTCTTCCTTTTCTGTATTGTTGTTCGCATATTATTAGTCAGCAAAAGTTATTATATTCTTTTTACTGTTCCATCAAGGAAACATTCCGTTTCTTGGGGAAGCAAAGGGGGGAAATGTGGTAAAATATGAAAGTTTTTAACAGTCGGTTAGGATAAGTGAAAGACGCCAGTTTTTCAGGGACCACCCTTTTGGGGAGGAGATGAGCGGTCTGCCTGCTGCGCATGTCGGACTGCCTGCCGGGTGCAGTCCGCCTGCTGCGCATGTCAGACTGCCTGCCGGGTGCAGTGCGCCTGCTGCGCATGTCAGACTGCCTGCCGGGTTTTTTTTGACTTCCGGGGTGGAGAGAACGGGAGTAGCCTTTTTTTTTGCCGGCTTGGCGGGACTCCGGGCGGCGCGGCACAGACGGTCTGACTCACTCCAAAGGTGGCCTAAATCGGTTTGGTGAGTTTTTATAAGGAATATAGACAGCCTAGATTTAAGACGATTTGTACTGTATTTCTGTTTTCCTATCCTTCTAATCAACAACACCTTATATACAATAAAGGCTCTATCTAGAAAACCAGAAGCTTCTTCCATTTACTAGTCTGGGAGATGAATTAAGGGAAGGGTTAAGTAGGGGAGATTTATGATCTAATATCCAATTTTAAATCTCACAGGGCCAAACTCTTTTTCTCCTTCCTTTTGTATGTTGTTTACCCCATTAGATTGTAAGCTCCTTGAGGGCAGGATTTGTCTTTCTTTTAAAAAAATGTGTGTCTCCAGTGTTGCACACTGCATGGCACACAGAAAGCACTTAATAAATGTGCACGGTATTGTACTGCTTTAACTCTGATCTGACTTTATTATAGAAAAAGTTACTTTCAGGTTTGAAGTAGATATTTATTTTATTAAGGAAGAGTCAATTTATGCCTATTGTTGTCTTTTCTTTTTTAACCACAAATAAGCACCGTGTTTATTGGTTTTGTTATTAACGTGGTCTGTTTTGTTTATATTTTCCTAACATTGAATCTTGGAATGAATCCAACCTAAATATTATGTAGAATCTTCTTAATATGTTGCTTCAGATGCTTTACAAAAATGTAGTCAATCCTTTTGTGTCAATATTCCTACAGACAGTGATCCAGCGTTCTTGGCTTTCTCTGTGGCTTAGGAGTGAGGACCATATATGCCTCACAGGAGTTTAAGACAATGCTTTGTTTTCCTATCTTTGCAAGTCATTTTTATAATAATAGAATGAATTTTCTTTGAATGTTTGATGATAGACTTCACTACTAAATCCATCGATTACTGTTTTTTCCTCTTTAGGAGCTTATTTATGACTTCTTCAATTATTTTTCTGAGATTATGTTATTTAAATTCTCTATTTTCTGACCTATTTAATATGGATAATTTACATTTTTAGAAATATTCATCTATTTACCTTATTTTACCAGTTTTATTGGCATGTAATTGACTTAGATGGCTTTTTTTTTCTTTTTCTTTTTCTTTTTTTTTTTTGGTGCACGGCAATGAGGATTAAGTGACTTGCCTAGGGTCACAAAGCTAGTGTCAAGTTGCTGAGGCCGTATTTGAACTCAGGTCCTTCTGAATCCAGGGCTCGTACTTTATCCACTGCACCACCTAGCTGCCCCCTATTGGCATGTAATTGAGCAAAAGAGTTTCTGACATTTTTCTTTACTTCTTTTTCTGCTGTGAATTCTCTCTCTTAATTCTGGCAATCTGGGTTTTTTTGGTTTTTGGGGGGAGTTTAAAGATCAAATTAGCTTACAGTTCATCTATCTTGTTAGTTATTCACTCAGTTTTATTTATTGATTTAATGGATTTTGCTTTCAATTTTATTGATTTCTTCTAATATTCAGAATTTATATTTAGGTTTTTAACTAAGGTTTCTGATTTGTTACTTTTTAAAGTTTTTAGCTGCATTCCCAATTGTGTTTTTTCTCTCTTGTGTGGTTAAAGGCATTTAGAAATATTGGGTATCATGAAGTAGAAGAAGAAGAAGAATGGAAAGAAAGCAAAGAATATGGACACAGAAAGCCACAAATGGAATGCTTCTTGCGATTCCAGGGACTGTCCTCCAGGAAACTGGAACAGGGTTAAAGAAGGTCCAGAAAAAGCATCTAAACTGCTTAGGGGAGAATTTAAAAGTCCCAAACCTGTATTAAACTAAAGAACAAATGTCTACTCTCCTCAGCTCACTAGCCAGAAGCTTACCACATTTGCATTTGCTCAAGTGGCCACCATCCCTTGGGTCTGTGTGGTACTGACAAGGACTTCCCTCAACTCTCCACACTTTGCCAATACAAATGGGTAATCCAATTAGCTGTGGCATACCCGTACTAAACCATCTCCCATCACAACTGAGGGAGAAGGGAGAACAAGTCCTTCTCTAAACACCTCAAGTCCAAATAAAATGAAGGGCGCTCTTCATCCTAAGGGAGTAGGCTGAATTCCACATTGATTGCACCCTTACTATGCCCTATAAAGCACCTAGTACAGGCAGTGATGATCTGCATTTCAGAATACGGGCTAGGCTCAATGAATAGACCAATATTCTAATTTCTAAGAAGAAAAGAAATAGATTTGTGGAACCTCTTCACCCCCTCCTGCAAAAATGACTCCACTGGAACTCTGCTGAAGGCTGCTGTCCTCATTCTTGCCCTCCTAAGTGAGGGGACCATCCCTGTTCCACATCCTCCTCTCCCCACCCCAAACTTTCATTCTTGAAATAGGAACTTGTAGAAAAAACTCTAGGCAAACCTTAAAAGAGGCAGTGATTCTGTTGGGTAGATGCTTCTTGGACACTCTAGAGAACAATCCTGACAGAGGGCATAGTGAAGAAAAGGAGAGTCTTTGGTGCCCTCACAAAAGGTCACTGAAGCCAAGCTCTTCATTTTCCAGAAGAGAGGAAGGGAAGTGACTTTCCTAAGGTCATACCTACAGAAAGTCTCTGTGGCAGGATTTGTCCCCAGCTCATCCTGGCTCTAAGCTCTGACTAGGTTCTATTTCTTAGTTTCTCTCTTTGGCAACATTTCCATATCTCCAAGGACCTCACGAGTCCTGAGCCAGCTGCTATAAACGCAGAGTACATTGCCATGACTGTGTGCCTGCAGTCCAACAGACATCTCTTTTTCACAGGAGATGACTTGTTCTGGTATAGCGGCTGATGCATACTAGGGTTAGACAAGCAACCCTGCCCACGGCCTCAAAATTAAGAATCCTCTTTCAGGACTGAGAATAAGGAACATGTGTATAACATGTTCAGTGCAGAGAGGCCTAAGTCATGGCTTCTTGGAAAGCGCATTCAGAGGACAGGCATTCCCTAAAGAAATAATGTCTTTAATACAATTTTTCACATGCAAAAAAATATGTCGTACAGCCCCTCACAGATTCCCAATCTCCCCAAATTCTACTTAATAAGTAAGTACAAGAGTTTTACTTTGAGGGCTCCTCTTAGTTCAGGAAGACTTTTCTTCTTTTAAAGTATACTTGTGAAGCCATTACGGGGGTTAGAAACTTATATAATAAAATCAATGTTCACTCATCCCATTCTGTGCATTGGATAGATTCACAGTTTCATTCAATTGCACAACATTTTACCAGATTATTTTTTTTAAAAACTCAAGCACAAAATAAACCAAAAGTCCTTGTCCATCTCTTCTAGTAAGGTATATTAGCAATCAAGTTGAACACAGTTAGCATTTTCCTACCAATTTGTAATAAATTCTTATTCATCCTTGGTAAGGAGGTGAAAGGTAATTTCCAAGGTTGAAATAAAAAGTGATTTTGTTGGAAAAAAAAAAAAACAAGAAAAAGGGAAAATGGATTTAAAAATGAGATCTCTGTCAAACGTACAATACCTTGGCCATAAGCACAGTTCCGAATCCACCCTGGTAATTGTTAGCAGAAGGTACTCCATCCATTACACCTGGGACAGGATTGTAAGTGTCACTTGACCAACAACGACCTGAACTCATATTTAGAATTTTGGCCAACAGTTTTGGGTCAAGACCCAACCTGTCAAAGGTCAAAGAAAAGAAGTGTTAAATGTCAAAATGTGCAAGACACGGGTGACTTGTTTTACATACCACGACAAGGTGCCATTTCTCTCCCATTTATTACATGTCTTGGAAAATAAAAGAGTATTGATATTAGAAGCAGGAAACTCTGTCTTAAATTACAGGGACTCAAGATAGCTGCTAAGCAATAATATTTCAGAGGTAGGGCTTTTTGTATTTAATAAGAACATTTTGCCCCATCCTGTTTTTCAAAATAAATATCGCCTAACAGGGTTTCTGTGTGCTTTCCTGTTCCTGCAAGCACAGGTTTATCTAGTCTTTTGGTCATCACTACATCTATGAGCCTCCTAAGAATCTTAAACCCAAATCATCTATAAGACTAGATAACATTTAAATTCCACATACCCTGCCCATAAATAAAATATTTCAAAATGATATACTGGCAAATAAATGATGCATCATGGGAGTATACGTGTAGATGCATTTATATCTGTATTTATTCTTTTAGTTTTCATGAAAATAAATGCAAGAGATGAGCCACAAGCAGTAAAAGCATCTTCTAAGAAATTATTTTTGTAAAAGAACACAATCCCTGTTGTATATTTCTGAAAACTATTTATTTGTTAAATCTTCATTAAGAAATCTTGCTTATGAAGCAAGTCTGCACAGAGTTGTGACATATGCTATCTATTCAGAGACATGCATTATAGTTCTGGGTCAACTGCTGATGAGGTCACTGATCCTGATAAAACAAAGCTTGTCCGAGCGGAAACATCATTTGTCCTAACGCTGGGCTGATGGTGTAAATGGCTGCTCCTTGTGGACCTTAAAGAAAATGGAATCGAATCAAAATACAGTATTGTGGTGGGGCTCAGTACTTTTACCCGGCTGGAGGAACATATTTTTGTTAAGTATCATTCACTTAAGTTTCAAATAACATTTTCTACGGATGACTTATCCATTTTTTAATAGAGAGTTGTTACAAAAAATCTGCTATGAAGTATTCTGTTCCCACTCAGAACCAACCTCTTTTAGGAACAGAAACAGTAGACTTTATTACACAAAGGCAGATCAAGATAAAAATGTAAGCACATTTATTCTGTCCGCTGTACTTTGCATAAAAGCAAAGGGGTGAGTTTTTAAAAAGAAAATGATTAAATACAAAGTTCAGCAAAACCTTTTACAATACTGGTCCTGGAAGTCCGTTAACAGCTGTTAGAGGTTAATGACTATGTTACCTCACACTGATTTTGACTCCTGAGATATCCAAAGTTATACATATAGATCTGGGTTAAAACAGGAGATTATGCTGAGTGCTTAAATATCTTAAAATAGGAGAATAAATGTCATTAAGTTAGACTAATCTAATGCTGAATTCACCTGCAGTCTGAAAGAATTCCAACTATTTTTCAGCTTTTCTGAACTAGTTTTGATTTTACCAGGCACTGTAAGAGATGTAAAGGGGTTTGCATTATATGAATGTGTGTGAATGAATGCTACAGCTATTTTCTTAAGAGCAACATCAAGCTACTTAAACAAAATAAACATTACTAGGGAAATAAATGCAAAAATACAGATTGCTGATTAGCTCATTTGCTGTAACTGCAAATAAATATTGTCTAAATACAAATAATCCTAACAATATTTCTCTTGATTCAGGGACATTTAAGATCTAAAGACCTGCCTTTCTTCTGCCACTTGAGATAAAATTGGAGGCTTCTCTAGTCTAAAATTCTTTTTTTTAACTACTTCAGCATATTACTACTCCTCTTTATAACATCACAGGTAACACTGAGCAGATGCTAAGAACTAAATGAAATTCATGCTCATTGGAAGTAATGTTCCCCACTTCCAATGCCCTCCCCAAGACGGCAAAGCATCTTATTTACATAAGTATAACTTGATCTACTACATTCTTTGAACAAACATATTTATACAAAATTTTAAAATCCTTTTTGATAAATAAAGAATTTTGCTACTCAGAAACATTCTTGGGGGGGGGAATAAAAGTAATTTCAGCAATAATTTTAAATCTCCACTTTCTAAACTTTGATGCTCTTCAATAGGTCAATTTCCTTAGAAAATTGCCCCTCTTCCTGTTTTCTCCCTTCATCAGAGAAAGCACATCATTAAGAAGCACAAGTTAGAAGCGTTTTGCATTTCATCTTTCTGAGGATTCATCCAATGGCACATACATAACTGACAGTTAAAACTAGACATGATATTAAAATCAGTTACTGAACTCCTCTGTCTTCCACTGGGCCTGAGGCTTGTAATGGTCTGAAACCAGCCAGAATATACAGTAATTGTCATTCAGTGAGAGTCTTCTAGAACGTCATGCTTCACTGGAGAAGACTGAGTTTCCATTTGAAATCAACAAATTAATCCAAGACAGGTATCTGAAAGGGCAAGTTTAATAGGAAGCCACTACTGGGCTCTCAACCATGATAAAATGTTATTGCTGTTTCCCTGTAAATTGGCTGGGAACATATGATGCTCTCTGCATAAGAGCTCGGCTACCGTTCACCAGATATACCGCTCCAGCCGTCAGAATGATGACGGGCTGTCAGTCCCCATAATAACTTGCCGCTGGACGCAGCTTGAACATCCACATGTGCGCATGCGCACCGGGGACTTAACAATTGCTGAAACATTCTCTGAAATAAGCAGAGAAAGCATCTGACGCCCTGACCGCATTTAGAACACTTCCCAAAGAAGCGTCACTGTGTCACAGCTACTCACCTTTAAAATGCAAGAATCTTAGATGAAATATGAGGGGAAGTGCGCAAACCGCGATAAATTAAAAATAACCAAACATCTGCCCTGAACCAAATCAAATCTTTAAAGGCCAAAAGAATTGAGTTAACTCTCCTCTCTTGCCCATTTCTAAGCACATCTGCCTCCCTGGGGTTTGGCCTAAAAGAAGACCAACATTCTCCATATCCCAGTAAAACGGATTTCAGCAGAAGACAGTTCACAGATTCAAAGGAGGGTGTGACACCTGCAGGCATCAATTATGTGCAGTTTATCTTGTATGAAATAAATATTTGCTGAGTCCTTACACACCCAAAGTACTGTAAGAAATAAAAAGCAGTAAGACATTGTCCCTGACCAAAAGGGACCTACAATTGAGGTGATAAGAAAAGATATGCTTGCACACAGACAACTGTAACAGGAGGTAGTTTATGTGCTGCCTTAGAAATGGACTAGCTGGGTGACCTTGGGCAAGTCATGCTTAGTGCCTCAGTTTCTTCTTCTGTAAAATGGGGAAGCTGAAACTAAAACATCTCTCTGGCCCCATTCAGCACTAAAGTCATGATCCTCTGGTAAGTGCCATTCAATGAAACTCAATGAAAGAAATATTTGAGCACCTACAATGAATGAAGCCACATGAGAGAGTAGGTTAAACATGGTGCTCACCAATCACATAGCTTACTGGGGTAAGAAATCACATCACATTTTCTAGAAGTTAAGTCAAATTTCCATTTCAAACTTTTTGTGGTTTGCTACAGCCCCTAGGTAAAACATTGAACTCTGATTAAGAAGCCTAAGTCAGTTGCCTAAATTAATATGGAGTTTTTTCCCAAAGATATTCTCTTAAAATTTAAATTATGCATTACTATTTTAAAAAATAATAACAAACATTTTTATTTAAAGTTTTGATTTCCAAATTCTATCCCTCTATCCCTTCTTCCCTCCCTCCCATACCCCCTCCCTGAGGTGCTAAGCAATTAAATATAGGTTAATCACTATCTATTTTTAAAAGATTATCTTCACCAATACTACAAATGTAGTGACTCTTAAAGGGATTCCAGATTACTCAAGGAATTTGAATTTCTAAAATTTTAAGACATGAATTTTCTTTCTGCCCCCCAAAATGGTTAATTCTGTTTACATTTGTTCATAACATGGCCAAAGAATGTCTCTTTATTTCAAAAAGGCAGTTTTCAATATCAAACTCTGCTTTCTATTAACAACTAGGGACCAAATTGAAGGGATAAGCTACAATTATGAGACAATTTCAAATTAATGTTTGTGTACTGTGACTTCTCATTCTTGATAAACATCATATAAAGCTGATAGTAACATTCAAGATCCAGTGCATGATAAAGAAAAGGACAAGTGAGAAAAGAGATTTACCAGACTATACTAATCAATGTAAAAGTAAAAAGAAATGTTCTTGAAGAGTAATTGAACTGTGAGACTGGAGTAAACTAGAAATGCCCATTTAAGAGGGATGGGTGACTCTACTTTTAAATGTTGACATTAAAACTCTAAAAAGAAATGTATTCTTATTTTTATGAACACAAAGAGACAAAAAACAACACATTTCCCCCAGAGTGTACAGAATATAGATGGAGCTAAAGCACCCTGATGCTGCACTACTTTGTGGGAATTTACTACTTGGGAATTTATGCTCGTTGATGCCAATTTTCTCTTTCACCTTGCAAAGCTCTATAAATCCTGCCTGCTATCTATACTCTATTAGAGAACAATTCTGTCATTTTAAAACACGTCTGTAAACCAAGGAGAAAAGACAATAGTAGAAGCACTCATATTTTAGTGCTTCCAAACCACTGAGAATCTCCTAAAGAAAATGGGATGAAAGATTTCAACATTTTGAAAAATGAGCTTGTGAATTATGTGACCAGACAGCAATTCATTAAGAAGAGCTGAAGCACTGGCAACTAGCTCACTGTTTTCAACAGTTAAATAAAACAAGTGAGCTCCTTCCATATGTCCACAGATGGGCCACATGCATGAGGAGGAGCGAATATGCTAAGTTCAGTTCTGAAAAGCCTTTCAGCTACACTGATAGTATTTCTGCATTCAAATGTCCTCTCTCCACTGATTTTGTCCCTGCCTCAGTCTAACAGGGAAAAGAGATCAGTTCTACCTTAAAAAAAAAAAACACAAAACAAAACCCAAACCTCAAGGGTCTTTCTACAGGGATTTATCCCCTCTTACTCATGCCCACCCCACTCACTGAGGCCAAGGCTTCTTACTTTCCCAACAAGGGCTTCATTCTTTCAACTAATATTTATTTATTTATTAAGCACCTGCCACAGGAAATGCAATGGAGAGAAATGCCAGGACAAAATTAAACTTGGTGAGTGCCAGAACACTCAAGTATCATGGGAGAATAATACATACCTAGCATACAAATGGGCACCAAGACGGGTGTGTCCATGTTCATATCTCCACACATAGGTATGTATGTACAATATCACCTACAGTGCATCATCTCCCTGCTCTCCCAAGGGAGTCAGCCCAAGGACTAGGATCCCTCTAATCCACATAAGGAAGTGCATGGGTCACAGAAGCTGAGGAGTTTGGTCAAAGCCAGACAAGAGTGTCCAAACCAAGATCTGACCCAAGGCCTTCTGATTTCAGGTCCATGGCCTTTTTACTGCAGACTTTCTCTCTTCTCGGCTTCTGGGAGCCTTTTTCCCACCCAAGCTGCCTTTTCAGTCTTGGGTCATTCTCCTTCCCCTGGGTGGGCATTCCCAGACCTCAGGCCTAGACTCTCCTTCCTTCTTTCTCAACTTTCTCCTATGGGAATCTGATTTACTTGCATGCTTTCAAGTGCTGTTTCCATGGAAACGGCTGCCAAGCCTTCCTCTGCAGATGTGCTATCTGTACTGAACTCTCATCCGTCTAGACAACTATGCCTCCACTTCTCTCACAGCCCCTTCCCTTCTCTACCCAAAAAGAACTGCCGCCCTAGCTTAGACTCTCGCCACTTTTCACCCACAGCAGCAGCCTCCTAACGGATCTTCTAGTTCCCAGAGTCATCCTTTCCGATCCAAGCTCCAGACAGCTGCAAAAATAGCTTCCTAAGGCACAATCTAATTGACCCTGCCCTGCTCAAAAGTCTTCCATGACTCCCTACTTCTCCTATTTAAAATACAAACTTCTCAGCCTGGCCCTGAACGCCTCCTGAGAGCTGCACCCTACCTTCCCTTCTCACCTTTGACCATTCTGCCCCCTTCAAAGGCCACATGTTCTGGTCTATATGTGCATGAGTCTCATGCCTGGAAGGTACCCCCTCTTCAGCTCCACTTCTCAAAGACCCATCTCCTTTCAAAGCACAACCCCAAGGCCACCATTCCTGGTCACCCCAGCCAGTGCTTGCTCCCACTTTGTTTTCCTTGTATTATGCCTATCTGTATACATATGATTTCTCCAACGCCATGCCTACCCCATTCCACCAATCCCACCCACAGCAGAATATCAAATCCACAAGAATGCTGGTTTGTAACTCTGTGTAAAAGATGGGCTCCTTCTGAAGTGGACATTCTGGCTTCTGAAAAGGGGGCAGGAAAAGGACATTCCAGTAAAGAACAATGATAAAAACATCGCTTGAAAAGAAACAAAGTTTTTCAGATAAAATGTTGAGGAGAAATATGGCCTGTTTTGAGAACTGGAGTGAAAACCACCACTCAGAGGAATGTACTGAGCAGATCTGTTTGAATGCAGAGCTCTGATGGAGAGTAAGATGGTAGCAAAGCATCCTGGCCCATCAGCTCATTGGCATGTGACTATTTTCAGTCATAAAACTGACAGCTGACAAATTCTTAATCAAATAACCAAGGGTTATGGGAAGATTGTATATGGGTGACTGATATCACGCCTAGCAAAAGATGGAAGTTTTGAGTTGTACCACCTAAGTTTGTGTTGCTCCATTGTTTCAGTTGTGCCTGAATCTTCACGACCCCATTGGGGGTTTTCTTGGCAAAGATACTGGAGGGGGTTTTGCCATTTCCTTCTCTAGATCATTTTACAGGTGAGGAAACCAAAGCAAACAGGTTTTTTTTCTCTTTTTTTTTTTGAGATATTTTATTTTTTCCGTTACATGTAAAGATAGTTCTAAACTTTTGTTTATACATGCTTTACAATTTCAGATTTTTCTCCCTCCCTCCCCTCCCTCCCCCCTCCCCTAGACAGCAGGTAATCTGATATAGGTTATATCTATATATCTCTATACATATACATATAGATATATATATACACATATATATATACACATAATAACATTAATCCTATTTCTGCATTAATCCTGTTACAAGAGAAAGAATCAGAGCAGTGATGCAAAACCTCAAAATAGAAAAAAAAACAACAGCACCCAAAACAAAAGAAATAATATGGTTCAATCAGCATCTATACTCCACAGTTCTTTCTTTCTTTTTTCTTTCTTGGATTTGGAGATCCTCTTCTATCATGAGTTCCCTGGAACTCTTCTGTGCCAAAAGCAAACAGGTTTAAGAGACTTGTCCAGGGTCACACAGCTAGGAAGTGTCTGAGGATCTGAACTCAGGAAGAGAAGTATTCCTGACTTCGGGCCCAACACTATCTACTGCCCCACCTAGCTGCCCTTCAACCTAAGTTAGAGGTGGGTCATTGCTTTTGGGGAGGCCCTGACTTGAAATATTAGGAGCCAAGAAGAAAGTAGTAGAAGAGAGAGATGAAGCAGACTACCAGGTAAAAGAAAAGAAGCTTAGTACAGGACGAATCAGAGACAGAAGACAAAGGGGGCAAGAGAAACATAAAATATAAGACATCATTTGGAGGGGATTAAAAGTAACAGGCAGGAATCATGGGAACCATGCTGACTGGAAAAAGGGTACTGCTTTGCTAAAGGCTGACTGGTAGAGAAAGGACACCCCCCTTTTTTCCTCAGGGATCTTGGAGCCCAGCTCCTAGTCACTAGCTCCTCCTCAATTCCTGCCCTCAAACTTGGAGACTTCAGTATACCTATTGTTACTCACTCACATTCCTCAATTGACTCATTTCTCATGGCCTACAACCCAGTTCAGCCACACACAAAGAAGGTCTTATCCTTGACCACGCCAGCACCCATAAATGCAATCTCTCCACTCTTCCCTGTTCTCTGTTCACACTGCCATCTCCAGTCCCTCAGCCTCTCTGTTCTTTGCTACGTCATCACCCTCATACTAGTCATACTCTCCTCCCTTCCCCATTATGACCTTTTGAGGAACCAATTCCACTCTGTACCGTCTCATTCTCAAGTCCCTGGTCCCCTTGTCATACCGCCTAGCTTGCCCTAGAGGCAGCCAGTGGCTCAGTGGATAGAGCACTGGGCCTGGAGTCAGCAACACCCGAGTTCAAATCCAGCCTCAGACACTTACTCCCCGTGTGACCTGGGCAAGTCATTTAACTCCTGTTTGCCTTTTGTTTTGTCCTTTGCACTTGAAAGGTAGCAAGACTGCCCTCTAGTACCATTGTTAGCTCAAGGAAAGGAAACCTTTTCAAAGATTAGCTGTTGTTCTTCAATCTGAAGGGGAGAAGAGAAAGGGAAAGACAGGCTTTGTATCTATTCTGCTGAGAGCCGAGCTGATGGGAATAGAGGAATTGTTTGGCTGGACGTTTACTAGATAAAATAAAATTCCCTGTCATCTAAAGAACTGGCTATGAAAATACTTGATGACCCTATGGTTATCCACATCTTGAGGGGTAGAAATTTTTCAAAGCCCCAGAGAAGACATGAGAAAGCTTTGCATTTCTCCAGTTTAAGGGAACCGATTGTCACTGAAAGAGCATTATACTTCCTCAGCCCCCTGCCAAAGGTAGCTATGTGCTAAAAGAGCTTGTCGCTACTTCAGTGTCTCAAGAATAAGAGAAGAGATTGGCTAGAGAGCTGTAAGTACCAGAAAGAAAGTAGATAACAGATTAGATTTACTCAGCAGATGATGCATCAATCAGCCTGTCATCAGGTCTGTCCAAGTTCATGAGATCCCTTGAGCCCAGGAGTTCTCCTACCAATATGTGTTCTTGCTAGTGTTTTGTAAATATGTACCCACTCTCCCCCACAGATACTATGTACACTGGTAGGAGAGTGTGATCCAGGTTTAACAGTGGACTATTATATTTTGATTATTACTGCTTTTATTTTCTGAGTAATTATGCTTTTGCCTTCCACAAAGTACAGTCAATCCTCAATTTTCACAGGGGTAATGTTCCTAAAAAATGGTATAAAAATAAAAAACATGAATGTTGATACATTAAACCTAGGGGAAATAGAGTGTTAGGCTCCCATCATCACCAAAAACTGTAATCCTTTTCTTTTTCTTTTTCTTTTTTTTTTTAGTGAGGCAATTGGGGTTAAGTGACTTGCCCAGGGTCACACAGCTAGTAAGTGTTAAGTGTCTGAGGTCAGATTTGAACTCAGGTACTCCTGACTCCAGGGCCGGTGCTCTATCCACTGAGCCACCTAGCTGCCCCTGTAATCCCTTTCTAGAAATTGCTGAAAATACTTTTCTGCATATAATTTTTATAACAGAACATAAATTCTGATAATATGCACTTTTCCTAACACAGTAGCCATTAGGTAATCCACAAAATGCAGGGGAGAGGAGAGGGGACACCAGGCAGAAGGGGCAAGGGCAGCTATATCAAAAGAATCCCAAAGGACAATCTGCCATCTCTAATCTCCCTTTTGACTAAGTGGCTGAAGTGCTCCCCAATGAAAACCACAAGCCTTGGAGAGTCCCTGGCCCCCTGTGTAAGCCTGGAACTCCCACCTGGGGGAGCTGGGCCCAGCCAGGCCCAGTGTGGCTCTTGATGGGCCTTGACACTTGGAAGCCCAGATGTACAGGTGGGGAAGGGTAGAGGTAGAAAAAGGTGATGCCTGGCCATTTGTTCTGTGAACATTGGAGAGAGTGTAGAGGTAACTATCTTCCCATTTACCCACAAACTTCTGCCACTTTTCCTTTTTTTTTTTCAAATTTCTTCATCATGCACTTGAGAGGTTACTTTAGCACTTTCTAGAGAGAATTCATGAACACTTTTACTAATACTTTACTCCTTTTTGTGGATATAAATGCTGCGTCGTGCCTTTTATTTTTTTCTCTACTGTATATAGCCGTGAATGTGCTGTGGGAGATTGCCAACGTCAAAGTGAAAATGAGGTGACTAGTAAAAATTATGTGAATACTTGAAACTTCAAGCAAAAGTTAAACACATGAATGTTGAGGATTAACTACAAGCATTAAGATTAGTTTTGTTTGGGGGCAGCTAGGGGGCGCAGTGGATAGAGCACTGACCCTGGATTTAGGAGGACCTGAGTTCAAACCTGGCCTCAGACTAGCTGTGTGACCCTGGGCAAGTCACTTAACCCTCAATGCCCCACCAAAAAAAAAAAAAAAAAGATTACTTTTGCTCTTGCCTTCTACTAAGACAAAATGATAATTATTCCTTCTTCTGCCATATCATTTACTAAATGTTTTATGTTTAACAGTTAATGGTATCATGGATGTGGATAGAGCACCGGCCCTGGATTCAGGAGGACCTGAGTTCAAATCTGGCCTCAGACTAGCTGTGTGACCCTGGGAAAGTCACTTAACCCCAATTGCCTCACCAAAAAACAAAAAACAAAATGGTAACATGGTGATCAATATCGTATAAATGTGAAACACACTGATGGGGGCTCAGAAACTACAGGGTTGAAAATAGAAGTTTATCTCTCTTCATTTCAAAGTTACCCCTAAGATCCTAAGAGAGAGTTTTAATAATAGCACTATGGCATACCCTACTTTAAGAATCCAGATCTGCCACCTTAAGTGTAAGTTGGGGTACCAAGTAAACTCAGAGAACTATAGAAGTTCTGTGACACACCTAGGCCATGTGTGTGTGTGTGTGTGTGTGTGTGTGTGTGTGTGTGTGTGTGTGTATCAGCTTAGTAGTATAAACTTATAGGAGTAATAAAAATGCTGAATTTAATTGAATTAGAACTTCTGGAACTCTATTTAATACCCAGCTTTTCTCAGTCAATTTCAAACTATCGCCTATGTAGTCTGAATAGCAGAAAGTATTGAAAGGAGTGCCACGTTATAATAAGAGGTATTATTTCTCAGGACAAATAGCCTTTGGAATCATAATGTTCAAAGTAAATGGTAGGAAATGGAATGGCCTGGTATACCATGTGAGGAAAATTTACCAGCCTATAGCCTTGTTAGATCTCTATCTTTAAAACCCTTCTTTTTTTTAACCCAAAACACTGAACTATGTTAAGATATGCACCAAGTCACTCATCCTGTTGTCAACACTAATTAATTTTGTATGTGTTTTTGTCACAGAAATTTCCATCTTCCTCTTTCATTTGTTAACTGTGATAGAACAGGACATAAAATTAAGTTTTTTTCAATTATGGTAAGTGACCCATAGACTAAAACTGACCATAATCCAGATACACCACTTTGAATTACAATTGGTTTTAACAATGGCTACATACAAGACTACCCATTTTATTAAAGCTTGATACAGATATGCTTCACCATCTTACAGACATTCAATTTTAAAATGTAAATGGTACAGGATATTGATAAACCAATTAGCAGTGAGGCAAAGCAAATTCCTCTTTTATCTCAATTACAACATGACAACTTAATAGGTCAAGATAGTCCAACATCTGAGACAAGGGCAATTCAATAAAACAACAGCATCTTGATATGGTAATTAAGAGGAAATGTGAATCCATTACTCTGTTTTTTTTAAAATCTAGCACTTTTTGCTGTTTTGTACCTTTTATCCAAAGTTGAATGGGATGTTATACTATTCTAGTTTCATTAAATGTAAATGATATTTTAATTTGGGGTGTTCAATTTTAGGGGTGTATCTGAAATGGGGGTTCTTAGCCTTTTTTATGTCATGGATCTTTCTGGAAATGTGGTGAAGCCTATTAACCTCTCAGAATAGTTTTTAAATACACAAAATAAAAATACATGGTATTATAAAAGAAATCAAATATACTAAAATACAATTATAAAAATATTTATTAGAACCAAGTTCATGGCTCCCAGATTAAGAACCTCTGATCCAAAGTGTCAAATAATGCATGAAGTATTCAACAAAATAATTAGGTGGGCAGAGTAAAAGAAAATGAGAATAAGAATGAAATGAGAATTAGAACAAGTATGATAAGGGAAAGGGAAAGAAGAACAGGGAAAAGAGAAGAAAAGGGAAGAGAACAGAAGAAATGAGAAAAAGAAAAAAACACCTCTGAAAAATTGAATGTGTTCAATTTAACATACATTATATTGCTATATAAAATTGTTTAGTGATTTGTCATATGAAGAGTTTTAAATATAGTTTACTGATTCATAAGCCAAAATTAAGAAGTTATTCCCTCCATCACCTAAAGGATGACAGTGTATAGAGTGCTGGGCCTAGAGTCAGGAATACCTGAGTTCAAATCCAGCCTCACTTACTGGTTGTGTGATACTGGAAAAGTTCTTAAACTCTCTTGGCCTCAGTTTCTTCAACTGTAAAATGGGGATAATAATAGCCCCTACCTCACAAGATTTTTGTGAGGATCAAAGGAGACAATATTTGTAAGAGCACTTAGCACAGTCCCTGGTACAGAGTAGGTCTTAATAAATGCCTTTTTCCTTCCTTTTAATAGAAAAACGAAAATTCTTGAAACAATTTAGGTAAAATATTGAGTGATATTCATGTAAAATAACATATCCATCTACATAATAACATCTAAGTATATATGTAAATACATTTTAATAAGCAAAAGAACCATTGGGTTCTGATTGTAAGGGTGACAAACTAGTTGAGTATAAGAGGTTATTGGCTATAAAATTTATCTCTGGGCCTAAATTCTCATTTATCTGAAAAACATACAATCACCAGGAAGCATTTTAGCAGCATTTATCTGGAGGACTAAATTTAAGGTAAATAAAGTCAAATAATCATCTAGGAGCATGGCATGTGACTTATATTGCACAGTGACCCTACCTTTCATGCAAATTTAGCTCTCTATAGCTAAGGTACATTTAAATTTTACAGTGACTGTAACCCTCCTTCAATATAATAGAAGAAATAAGAATGCCACAACAAAAAAAGATAATGTAATTTTAAATGCAAAAAATGCAATGGTCCTTTGTAGCTCTTACAAAGAAATCTTGTGTTCTCTAAGGCCTGATTTCTGGTCTAGAAAATTCCAAACAATTGCAAAAATTTTTTGTGGCAAAAACTTCTATGTGCCTCTTGAGTATTATTTTCCCACCATCAGAATAAATACACGGCTCCTAAAAAACATAAAAGCCAACCAACCTGATTCCAAGATTCATTGCTTCAGCAGTCCCGATCATGCTGATGGCTAACAGCAAGTTGTTGCATATCTTTGCTGCCTGAAAATAAAGTAGAAGGTCACCATGTGTCTGTCCCTGGTTCCATTAGCCTCTTAAAGGTAAGTCTCACTCGATTATTCTCCCAAGTGTCTGAGTCTCTCATTGGTAGTTAGACTGACATTACAAAACAACAGAGGGTGACAGTCTTCCTATGAACATCATTTACAAGTGAAAGCAGACTTGGCCAAAGTGGGCTTATGAAGCACCAAGCAAACCAGTCAATAGCATGCTGGCCTCACAATCCCTCTGCAGCCCCATGGCAGTGACTGAGGAGGGTCCCTCTGCGGGCTTGTCCCGGCAAACAAGTGTCAGTAAGGGTCTGAGCTAGACCCAAGCAGGATCACAAAGTGTGGAGGTCACAACATATTCAGCTGGTGTCACTGAATATCAAGAGGTCAGAGAAAGGGGAAGGTCCATGAGCATGAGGGACAAGATTTGGAGGAGGAAAGAGATCTCTAAGGTGGGCAGGATCTAGAAGTAGAAGGAACAAAGAAAGAGATCCTAGGAAAGGGAATGGATATTAGTTAAGGGATGAAAGTGAGACAGTGAGGAAACTGGCTTAAGTAGAGGACAGCTGGGGAGGACATGACAAAATCGTGGAGGAAGGGTGTAGACTGGATGCAGGAGGAAATAGGGAGTCATGGAAGATTACTCTGCCAGTCATTTGAAGTAGAGGGGAGTGTGGAATGTCCAGGAGCCAGCTGGGTAAGATGATGGTGGCCTGAGATCAGCTGGGGAAACCAAGAAGTAGCAGTAAATAAACATTCACCAAGCACCTGCTCCTGCTCCATGCCAAGAACTGTGCAAGGCATTGAGATACAAAGACAAGAGTGGCCACAAAAGGGAAGGAGATCTGGCCTCCAAAGAGTCTATTCAGCTAGAGAAGAAAGACAGGTATGAGGAGCACTTGTGGGGGAAATCAAAAGGACTTGATACCTAAGTAGAACGAAAGAGAAGGATGGACCTTTGGCAGTCTACTAAGAAGACCCCAGAGCCTGGGAGAGATAGCCTGTCACAGAAGAGAAATGAGAAGGGTCATTTTGTTGGGTTTTGGGGGGGTTTTTTTGGTGGGGCAATAAGGGGTAAGTGACTTTCCCAGGGCCACACAGCTAGCAAGTGTCAAGTGTCTGAGGCTAGATTTGAACTCAGGTCCTCCTGAATCCAGGGCCAGTGCTTTATTCACTGCACCACCCAGCTGCCCCCCTGAGAAGGGTCATTTTAGACAAAGTGAAGAGGGAATGTCCAGCAAGCAGATGGACATAAAGGCCTGGCACTCTGCTGAGCAAAGAAAGCCATTTCACTAGAAATGTATTTGAAAGTTTTTAGCACTGAGGTGGTAAACAATTTTAGTGAAGAATCACATGAGCCTACAGGAAGCTTTTCTATGTCTATTTGTAAAATGGTAGGGATTTTTGTTATTGTCATTGACAAGTAAAGGCTTAAAATGCATTGGGACCCACAGATATCATTGTGGTCTGGCTCCCATCTCCTCCTTCAAGGGATCCTCCTTCCTGATTCCCCAATTATTAGTGTTCCTCACCTAAATTAATGTGTGTTTTGGGGGGTTTTGCTGTATATTCTGCATTTACTTTTCTGTGACTGTGCTGTGCCCCATCCCCCAAGTAGTAAGTTTCCTGAGGGGGTAGGGCCTTGTCCTACTTTTGTATTTATAGCCTCATGGCCTCAAACAATGCCTGTTACATAAGAGACACTTAGAAAATGCTTTTTGACGAATTGAGCATATTCATTTGAGAAAATCCAAGGAAAATATGGTAGAAAGAAGGGAATTAAATGAAAGAAAAATGAAAATTAACTCATTCCATATCATCAGCACTCGACATTACCTGTCCATTTCCCACATCTCCACAATACACCACGTTGGATCCCATGCATCCCAGCAGTTCTTTGGCGGCAGCAAACTCTCGCTCCAGCCCTCCTACCATGAATGTCAGGTTCCCAGCTCGAGCAGCTCCCACCCCTGAAAGAAAAGATTTGGAGTGGAGAATCACTGCAGAGGAGCATTCTGAAAGAGTTTCACAACTGTGGTCAGATGAAGAGAAACATAAAATTAAAACATCATCCCCACAGACCGTGTCTACAACAAGCACATTCATTCAGCAATGCTTCCATGACCCCAGCTTGTCCACTGCCACATAGCCCGTACTTAAATACTGCTCCAGGAGACACAATACAAACATGACATGAGACACAACACCCCCTGAAGAATCAAATCTGCTGGTGGTCCAAAGAGCAATGGGAAGGCACATGGTTGGCGCTAGTAGGCTCAGGCGCATTACCAATGATGACGTGCCCAAGCTCATATATTATTGCATAAAGAAGTAGGCAAGACAAAGACAGGATGCCTGAGGACTGTGCGCTACAAGAACCAAAGGAAGGCTGAGGAATCCTCGATGGAGGATTTATGAAAAGACCTAAGAATGAAACAGGATGAAGAGATGGAGGAGCTGGTCTCCACACTGCTGAGACTGAAGAGCCACTTTATATGGGGAAGCACATGCAAAATCATAAAGCCCAAAGAAAGCAGACATTACAAATCAGCACAGAGCTGTTTCAGTGTGCAGAAATCATGGATGAACCACTGGTTTTATATCCCAAAGACATCCCCCAAAAGAGAAAAGGACCTATTTGTACAAAAATATTTCTAGCAGCTCTTTCTGTAGAGCTAAGAAATGGAAATCAAAGACATGCCCATCAATTGGGGAATGGCTGAACAAACTGTGGTATATGGTTGCGATGGAATATTATTGTGCTATAAGAAATGACAAGCAGGATGACTTCAGAAAGGCCTGGAAAGACTTGTATGAACTGATGGATAGTGAAGAGAGCAGAACCATGAGAACATTGTGCACAAAGACAGCAATATTGTTTGATGTGAATGATTTAACTATTCTCAGCAATACAATGATCCAAGACAATCCCAAAGGACTAATGTAATGATAAAGGATACTATCTACCTCCAAAGAAAGAACTGATATTGATGGAACACAGACTGAAGCATGCTATTTTTCATTTTCTTTCTTTCATTTTCTTTTCTTGTATTAGAGTCTTACACAAAAAATTATTAACATGGAAATGCCAGTATAATACTTCCTGATCAGAGACATGCTGTAATTTAGAGTTAATTTCATAAAGTTTTATTTTACATCCATTCTTTCCAAGGAGACACCTCAGTCTTAGCAAATATTCATAAATTCTAGGATAGGTTAAATCTAAAGCTGACTAGTCCAATGCAAGGTATTACAGTGGATATGCAACGCTGGACTTAGAGTTAGGAATACCCCAGTACAAATTCTGCCTCAGGCATTTACTAGCAATGTGACCCTAGGCAAGTTATTTTACCTCTCTCAGACTCATTTCCTCACCTATAAAATGGGAATAGCAAGAGTGCCTACCTTACAAGGTTGTTGTGAAAACCAAATGTAATAATATATATGAGGCATTTTCTTTTTTTTTTTTTTTTTTGGTGAGACAATTGGGGTTAAGTGACTTGTCCAGGGTCACACAGCTAGTAAGTGTTAAGTGTCTGAAGCCAGATTTGAACTCAGGTACTCCTGAATCCAGGGCCAGTGCTCTATCCACTGTACCATCTAGCTGCCCTGTAAGGCATTTTGCAAACCTTAAAGCACTCTTTAAATTTGGTATGTTATTATTATTTGCTGTTGATTCTCATAAAGCTCTAATTTCAGAAGGTGGTGGTGTTTAAATCTGTGTTCTGGTTCTTAGAGCTCCCAGCCTATGCACTGATTACAAAGAAATACCATTCAGCGCAGCCCAGCCTCAGGCCCACAAAAATTAGGCTGGTACTGAAATAGATTCGATCCAACTAAGAATCTTATTAACTATAAAACAGGCCAGACACATTATCAGTGTTGTTTTCAGAGAGGAATAGAAAAGTCATTCTTCACTGATACTAAAAATATCAGCTCACAATTTTCACGTCAAATCCTGTTGTCCAAGACAAGGATACTATGTGGATGAGCTATTAGCCAGTGTCTTATATTTACACTTCATTTTGCACTAGAGCTGGGAATGAAAACACTGTAAGACTCTGGGACATGGATAAAACCAGAGCCCATTAGAAGAGACAGCTGCAAGTAATGGCCTACTTTTGAACTTAATTTATTCACCCAAACCCACTATCTTTATACTTAAAAAGCCCAAGTGAGAAGAACCATATTTCATTCAAATTGTGAACTACTTCACTATTGCAAAGTCAAACAGTCTATTGGGGTTCATACTATTTTTAACCAATTAGGTACTGGCACTGTAAGAAGTCAGCATTATATTAGCCAAAGTACCTTGGAAAAATCTCCAAAAGCCTGAAAGGACAGACACCCCAGGAACCACGACTATATTTCAGAACACATTCTTTGGGAGTGATTCTGTATAGAAGTTCCAGGTTCAAAGGATGGCTTTAATTGTGACCTATGCCCACTGTTCATTCTGATCACATTAAAGTACAAGTGACAGTTACCATGTGGGCTTCTGGCATATTTCCCAGAGTGACCGCAAAGATCACTACGTTAATGCCCTCCAACATTGAGAACTGTCTTTGTTCAATGCCCATGCCCAGCCTTACTCCCGATCCAACAAAGCTCAGTCAAAGCTCACCACCAAAACCCAGAACTATCAATCATGGGTCAATAGCTTTGTAGCTATATTCCAGTCTGCTAAATAGCTTCAGAGGGTCATTTATTAGAGAAAAATTAATGATGACAATAGTTCTCAGCTGGTTAAGCTTTTGACAGCTGCACTTTCTCACTTGTTCAAACACTTATTTCATGTAAAAAATAAATTTAAAAAACTCATATGCAAAAGAACAATTCACTACATTACACATGCTTAGAGAGTTCTGTTCAGTTCTTTCCCCCATCCAACATTTGAATCCCTAGACCAAATGTCTGTGGGTTTTTTAAAAAATTATTCACCACCTCTTGAGAACATACACCAAAACACAGACTCTGCCCCAAATGAATATCTGGTAATCGCAGGGCCCAAATGCAACATGAGGTCCCAATACAGCATACAGTTACACGCCATGTTAGAGTACAACTTATCATTCATTATAATTTATAATGATTATAATCCCATTTGTGATTATTATCTCATTTGATCTTCACATCAACCTTATGAGGCAAGCAGAGCAAGTTGGATTCTGCCATTTTTAGAGCTGAAGAAACTAAGACTTGGAAAGGGAAGAGGACTTGCTGAAAGCCAAAGAGCCAGTGGGACTATTTGGACAGAAGTGGAGTATAGGCCTCTAGTACAATGGAGTATGGTAGTACAGGACTTTCCTCTACATCACCCCACCCCCTCCATCCAGCTGAGTTTCATACCCAAGGCAGAATTAAGGCTGATGTTATTCTCACAAAAGCAGATGTGATATTTAAAATCTAAATGTGGGTCCTAACCTGCCCCCCCAGTTTTTGGGGGGAAGCCAGCTAAAATCACTGATAAATTCAGCTTTTAAGGATTTATTAAAGTGTATTAGAAGTTAGTGAAGAGAGAGTCGGTATAGCCAGAGAGAAACCCTTGCTTTTCCTAGCAGTCCATGTCAAGTCCCTCACCATGCCAAAGTCCTGGACAGAAAGGGACCCTCCTGCTCTCCATCTCCTGCCACCAAACCAGTTCCAGACCAAAAGAAGCCGATTCAGCGAGTGAGCCTCACCTTCCTACTTCCTGTCTCCCTCCCCAAAAGGGGAGGTCCTTCAAGCTGATTGGTTGAGGGTCATCTCCTGCTAACCTCAGTAGTCCACAGCCTCTGAGAACAACACCCCACTCAGGTCCAGCCAGGCATGGTCTCAATTTGGTTTTTTGTTTGTCTGTTTGTTTGTTTGTTTTTTGTGAGGCAATGGGGGTTAAGTGACTTGCCCAGGGTCACACAGCCAGTAAGTGTTAAGTGTCTGAGGCCGGATTTGAACTCAGGTATTCCTGACTCCAGGGCCAGTGCTCTATCGACTGCGCCATCTAGCTGCACCCCCCCCCCATGGTCTCAATTTAATCATTCTTAAGTAGGTACTCAGTCAGTTTCTCAGTCTCACCCAATTTAAACAATTCTAAATCAATCTTCAGGTGGGGCCCCTGAGCGTCTGCCAAATCCCATTATTTTATCACACAGAACAATTGGGAATCCCTGAATGAACAGCTAGAAAATTTGCACATGGTTACACATTGTTTTAGGTTAAAAAAAATAAAACTGCTTAAAGGTAGTATAGTGTAAAGCACACTGGATTCGGAGTTCAAGGACTGGGCTTCAAATCACAGCTCTAGTACTTACACATACATATATGTATGATGTGACATATGTGTGTATATGTATGTATATGGTGCTTTTTAAAGTAACTCTTCCCTTAAACCTATTTCATACTATGAGAACTTGAAAAGAAATTTGTATTCTACCTGTTGTTATTAAAAGATAGCGGCAATTCCACAAATTAACCATTCATTACACACCCACCCCAAATGGATAAAACATTTGTCAAGTACTTACTGCACGCCAGGCATGGGACTAAATTCTGAAATTATCAACACAAGCACAAAGAAAGACAGTCCCTGCCTTCAAGGAGCTTACCTTCTAAGGGAGAACACACAGAAGAACGCTGAAACGCAGGCGCAAAGGAGAAGATTCCCACTTGGGAAACTGGGTGGAAAAATAATTTGCAGAGTTATGGTCTCAGCCAAGACTGAAGTGAGCACAGCTGACATGGGGACTTCCTCTGACAGAGGTTCCATAGCGGTGTAGTTATTGCCAGCCTGAGAGCATCTATCAATGAGCACATTCACCATATACAGCTCCTTGTACCAGGAACCGAGGGAGACGTAAAATTTAAATAGAGCCTAAAGTTTAACATGGGGAGAAGGTGCCAGAACAGAAAGCAATAATATTATATGACAATTCCATAAAGTGAGGCCAAACAGGGAAGGTCATAAGTGATTACATAAGAGACCTTCATGGACAACATTTGAGGAATGCATTCCGGACCTAGGTAAGCATGTAAATGAAAACACAGAAGTGGAAATGCACTATAAGAGTGTAGGGGGATGATGGGGAGTCTAGTTTGGAGTTCATGGAGAACAGTAGAAGAAAATGAATTTATAAAGGTAGGGCAAACTCAGAATTCAAGCAAGAACTGTACAGCTAAGAGTTGGAAGGGAACTCAGAGGTCATTTTACGGATAAGGACACTGACACCCAAAGAGGTAGAAGTTACTTCTCTGAGGTCACACTGGAAATAAGTAGGAGCACCCGGTCCTTGGACACCAAACTCTGAGTACCTTCTATTCTACTACATTACCTGTTGTGGAGAATCCTAATGCTCAGGTGAGGAATCTGAATTTTACTTAGTAGTCCACAGGGAGGCAATAGGGTTTGGGACAGAGCAATGGCATAACCACCCCCCTGTGCCCTCTGGAATGCTGGTTCCAGAATTAACACACTGTGTATCATCTTAACTCTTCCTCTCTCATCCCTATCCCCCTCTGGCCCTCCCTGAGTCCTAGCTTCCTCTTGATGATACACCCACTGCTTCCCTCACCACCTTCTCCAGTGCTGTTTATACCTTCTTTCACACCAAACACCCCAGCCCTGCCCTAACTCACTGGTCACAGAGGATGACTCTCACTATAGGACTGGCCCTTCCAGACTCGCCCTTGATCACTTTCACTGAGCAACTTCTCTCTTTTTAGGTTCAACCAAATTTATCACCCAACCAAATCCTTGTGTCCTATTAAGCCTCCCCTAGCCCTCCCCTAGGACAGTCTCCATCTTTCCTCCCTATTGCTTGCCTTCTTACTAGGGAATGTCAATAATATCACTCATCTTGCCTTCACACAAACTCTGAAGTTCCTTTCCCTGTTTCTGTCTTTTATAACCCCTAGCCTTGTCTTGAACACTGACTCTCACTTCTCCATTTTCTTCTCTTCCTTTCCAGGCCATCATCCCTGCATCCTCTTGACTCCTTGGTGAATCTGTTCACCTGCACTATTCTCTACATTGTAATCTTGTGCCCTTGTCCTATCACCAGCCATGCCTTCCCAAACCCCAACCATAGACGACTTCCACCAGCTACCTCCCTTGATTTTATTTATATGATGCTGAACAGGTCCACTAAAAACTTATTATCTAACCTCAACTAGGCAAACATTCTATTCACCCCACCATAGGTCCAAGCGACCTCCTTCAATATGAATCTCAATCTGATTTTGGGCTACTTTCCATTCTTCAATAATGTACCACCTCTGGGGCGAACAAAGATGTGAAAAGGCTGGTGCATACTTTGCAAAATCTAGGAGCCTCTGGTATAAGACAGAAAGAGTACTTGACTAGTAGTAAAGATACAAGTCTTAGCTCTAAGAACTAACTGTGTGACCTTAAACAAGACTTTAAATTTCTCTGGGAGTAGTTTCTCATTTAAAAAAAAAAAAGGGTTGAACTCCATGATACCTAAAGTTCTGTCTAGTTTTAGGATTCCGTGATAACTTGGGGTGCTAGAATTTTTAAAATACACAGATACACAAATATATTTTCTTACTACCAAGAATATCTCATACTATTGGTCCACAAACATGGTAATCTTGTGAAAATATAAAGCTAGTAGAATTATGAACTGATCCAAACATTTTGGAGAGTAATCTAGAATTATGCCCAAAAAGTTATAAAACTTTGTAGACCCTTTGACCCAGCAATATCACTATTAGGTCTGTTTCTCAAGGTGATCAGGGGGGAAGGAAATGAATCTATATGTTCTAAAATATTTATAGCAACTCTTTTTCTGGTGACAAAGAACTGGAAAGTGAGGAGAGGCCCATCAGTTGGGGAATGGCTGAATAAGCTGTAGTATTATGATCATGATGAAATAAATAATTATGCTATGAGAAATGATGAATAGGTTGGTTTTAGAAAAACATGGAAAGACTTGCATGAAATAATGCAGAGTGAAATGAGCAGAACCAAGAGAGTGTCATATACAGTCACAGCAACACTGTTCAAAGAATAACTGTGAACAATCATGCTATACTGAGTAATATGCACACTCAAAGCAACCACAAAAGAATTATGAAGGAAGATGCTATCCATATCCAGGGAAAGAACTGATATATGGACATGCGTACTGTATGGTTCCACATATATGTCTATGTCAAATGTTGGCCTTCTCTAGTGAAGGGTTGAAAGGGAGTGAGGGAGACAACTCAGAATTCAAAATGCAGCCTGAATGAATGAATGAATAAACTGAAGTGAAACAAAAAGCCATGTATGTGGGGGCAGCTAGGTGGCGCAGTGGACAAAGCACCGGCCCTGGATTCAGGAGTACCTGAGTTCAAATCCGGCTTCAGACACTTGACACTTGCTAGCTGTGTGACCCTGGGCAAGTCACTTAATCCCCATTGCCCCATAAAAAAAATTTTTTTTAAAAAGCCATGTATGCTTCTTAAAAAAGGAAAAGAAAACATGAGGTCAATCGGTGCACTTTTGATAAAAATCAGAAAAGGTTTACTTTCCATACTGCCTAAATCCCTTTTCCTTCCTCCAATCTATGACCATTTTCAGTCAGCTTTATTATGAATACAAATCAGAATGACAGACCTGTTAGGAACTCATCTGGGCATGATTCTACCACCGTGAAGCTGGACATCAACACCCAAACAATCCAAGCCATACAGCTATCTACCCTGTTTTTAAAGAGCTACAGCAGGGCTGTCAGGTCTTCCCAGGGAGCGCGCTACAGTGTTAACTGTCCTGAGGTGCAGGTGCCCTGGCTGTGGACAAAGGGTGTATAAAGCAAACCTTCCCTCTGCCCCCTATATCTAGCTGACCTAACCCAAGCTTCTTCCCTTTCATCCAACCCACCGGAACCCCAGAACCTAGACATAACAGGCATGTTGCCAAGTCAAATGCCCTACTGCCACACACATACCTCAACCTTCTATCTCTTCTAAGACATTCCATCTCTTCTCTGTACATTCACATGGGTCGTCTGTTCCCCCCCGCCCGTGCCTGGAACATTCTCCTTCCCCATTTCTGCCTTTTGGAACCCTTTGCTCCCTTTAAAGCTCAGCTCAAGTGTCACCTCTTACAAGAAGTCTTTCCTGATTCCCCTAGGTGTGTCAGTCCCCCACCTCCATTACAGAAGGGTATTGTTGTTTTACCAAAATTACTATTATTTGTTGTTGTACAATCCTTTATTATGGGTCCTATGACCCAGAAGAATGGAAGGACAGGGCAGCTTTGTATTCTTTATATCCTCAGTATCTGGTGCTTAATAAATGTTTTTGATTGATTCATCATTCTTAAAATTACACATTTCTTACTTATATCTGATGCCACTCAATTCTATATAATTTTATTTAATTATCTGTGGGTATGAGAAAATTTCGTATTCTTGTATTAAGACCTTCAAACACTGAAGATTATAAAGTCCCTCTCTTAGTCTTCTCTTCTCCAGGCTAAAATCATCAACTTTTTTTGCTCATGGGACCTTTTTTCATTTCTTCAATCATTTTTGTTCTTTTTCTCAGAACTATGTATAATTCCTCCATATTCTTTTAAATCATGAACAAAATATGAATAAGAGATAGTGCTAGAATACTTTCCTGAACATACAGGTTACATTTATTTTCACAAATTTTAGTTTCATGATAGCTTTTAAATAACTATAACACATTTCAAATTCATTTAATTCACCTCCCACTGTGATCTTTCAGGCACACAGGGATGAGTACTAGATGAAAACAAGGGCTTGTTTTATTGCTCTTTGTTTACTCTAATGTGGATTTTTCTAATTTGCCCCAGTCATTCTAATTTTTCATCAAAAGGGGTTTGCTCAAAAACAAAACAAAAATCTGTTCCTAGATGACATTTGAGAGATTTTAAGCTACCAAATATTTTGATAAGCACATATTTAAGCCATGGCTTGAATCCAAGTAAGACCCACCTATTCTTAGAATGACCTGGAAAGTAGGTCTTGTATAGGTATGTAAAGATCTTGCTACTGAGAGTCTCTAACTTGATGAGAACTTTTCCAAGGAATGGGCATGGTGAATGCACCAAAAATTTAATTCAATAGCATTATAAACTTACCTACACATAAAAGCAGTTTAGAAAAAAGCAAACTTTATATTTGGACAATGCTTCAATGGATCCACAATCTCATTCTTGTCAAGGTACAATCGATCCATGCCTTCTCATTCTTTGTGGTTCTTGTCAATCTTCCTCCACAGAGAAAAGCCAACAGACCCAAGTCCTTACTCTGGGTCTTTTTATGTTGTAAGTCCCAGTACAGCACAATGGCTCCCCATCTCTCTTGACCAGTATACCTCCCTGCACCAGTCTGATATCAGATACCCTTTATACCACTGGTCACAATAGGCCACCACTGGAAATATTCTCTAGCCTCTTTACACTACGCAGGCATCGCTCTGTTGACTTTTGGGTCACCTGCAACTTTTATTTCTGAGATTGTTGGTACATTAAAATAATGGTGCAATTTCCTAAATGCAAGCTACCTTACCATCTTCTTTCTTATTCAAACCTACATTCTGTAAAACCAAAAGTCATAATCAAATTAAAAGAATAAGAAATAGAGAATTTAAACAAGTCAATGTCAGAGGAAGAAATTGACCAAGCCATAAATGAACTTTCAAAGAAAAACATTCCAGGACTAGATAGATTCACAAGTGAATTCTATCAAACATTCAAAGAACAATTAATCCTAAAACTATACAAACTTTTTGCAAAAAGAAGGGATCCTACCAGTTTCTTTCTATGACACAGATATGGCCTTGATACACAAAATAGGGACAGTGAAAGCAGACAGAGAAAATTATAAAACAAAATCCTTATCAAACATTGATTTTAAAAATTATAAATCAATGTTGGCAAAGAGGCTAAACAAGTTATGATTAAAACTATGGTTAGATTTATACCAGGAATGTAGGGTTGGTTTAATATTAGGAAAACCATAAACTTAACCACATTAATAACAAAATCAACAATAATAATATAATTATATCAATAGGTACAGAAAAATCTTTTAACAAAACACAATATTATTCCAACTAAAAACACTAGAAAGCATAGAAATAAATGGAGCTTTTCTTAAAATGATAGGCAGTATGTATCTAAAACCAAGAGTAATCCTTATCTGTAATGGGGATAAATCAGAAGCCTTTCCAATAAGATAAGGGTAAAGAAAGGAAGCCCATTACCAATGTTATTGTACAATATTGTACTAGAATGCTAGCTATACTAATAAAACAAAAAAAGAAATTGAAAAAATAAGAGCAGACATGAAGGAAACAAAACTATCACTTTTTTGCAAATGACATGATAGTTTACTTAGAGAATCAACCAAAAAAAACTAGGCGAAACAATGAACAACTTTAGTAAAGTTGCAAGATATAAAATAATTTCACACAAATCATCAGCTTTCCTCAATATTACCAACAAAATTCAGCAGGAAGAAATAGAAATAGAAATTCCATTTAAAATAACTGTAGACAGTACATAAAACATGTGGGAGTCTAGCTGCCAAGACAGGAACTATATGAGCACAATTAGAAAATGTTCTTCACACAAAGACAGACCTAAGTTCAAATCTGGCCTCACAATTCCAAAGCTGTATAACCCTAGGCAAGTCACTTAACCCAGTTTGCCTCAGTTTTTAAAAATGAAGGAAAGAAGCATAGCAGTACCAGATCTCAAACTGTACTACAAAATGGGAATCATTAAAATAATCTGATGTTGAATAAGTAATACAGTTGTGGTTCAGTGGAATACATTAGGTATCCAGTATACAGAAGTATATGGCCATAGTAACATAGTGTTTGATAAACCCAAATATCTCAGATATTGGAATAAGAACTTTTGTCAAATAGTGACAAAAATTGCTAGGAAAACCAGCAGAAAGAAAACAGTCTTGCAGAAAATAGGCATACACCAACATCTCACATTATATGTCAAGATGAACTCAAAATGAATACATGATTTAGACATAAAAGGCAATATCATAAGAAAATTAGGGGAACATATAAAGATAGATGTGTATAAGGGAAGAGTTCATAACCAAACAAGAGATTGAAAAGATCATGGGAAGTAAAACGTATAATTTTAAGTTTTTGCAACAAAAACAAATCAATGGAGTCAAAATTAGAAGTAAAGCAGGAAATTGGGGCGGGGTGATATATTTACAACAAATTCCTCTAATAAAGGCCTCATTTCTCAAATACAAAATCTAAAAAATAAGAATCATTCCCTAATTGACAAATGGCTAAAGGATATGAACAGAAAAAGAAATCAAAGCTATCTATAGTCAGATGAACAAGAAGCTCTAAATCACTATTGCTAAAAGAAATGCAAATTAAAACAACTCTGAGGTACTCCCTCACACCTATAAGACTGGCTAATATGACAAAAAGGGGAAATGACAAATGCTGGAGGGGATGTGGAAAAATGGGACACTAACACACTGTTGGTGAAGCTGTGAACTAGTTTGACCATTCTGAAAAACTAGTTGGAACTATGCCCAAAGGGCTATCAAACTGTGATTCAGCAATACCACTACTAGGTCTGTATCCCAAAGAGATCAATAAAAGAAAAAGGACCTATACATTAAAAAAAATATTTCTAACAGCTTTTTTTTTGTGGTGAAAAAGAATTGGACATTCAGGGGATGTCTATCAATAAGGGAATGGCTGAGTAAGTAAGTTGTGGTATATGATTGTAATGGAAAACCACTGTGTGGTAAGAAATGATGAAAGTGGGGCAGCTCGGTGGCACAGTGGTTAGAGCGCCGACCCTGGAGTCAGGAGGACCTGAGTTCAAATCCAGCCTCAGACACTTGACACTTACTAGCTGTGTGACCTTGGGCAAGTCACTTAACCCCAACTGCCTCACTTAATAAAAAATTAACCCCCCCAAAACCTAAAGAGTCAACCAAAAAATTAATAACTTCACATTTGCAGAATAGTAAATAATTTCACATATACCATTTATTCATATATAAGACCAATAAAACTCAGCAGGGATGGATAAAAAAAGAAAATCTACTTAAAAGGCTATAGAATACACTTACTAGCTGTGTGACCCTGGGCAAGTCACTTAACTCCAATTGCCTCACCAAAACAAAACAAAAGTTTATAGAATACATAAAATGCTTGGGAATCTACATATCAAGATACATACAAGAATTACATAAATACATCTGCAAACTACTGTTTTTGGAAATAAAGACAGACCTAAATAATTGGGAAATTATTAACTTCTTTTAGGCAGGATGAGTCAAAATAATAAAAATGACAATATAACTTAATTTACTTATTTACTGCCATACCAATAAAACTACCAAACAAAGAATTACTTCATAGAACTAGAAAATAATGAAATTCATATGGAGGCAAAAAGATCAAGAATCTCAAGGGAAATAATGAAAAGAAGTAGGAATGAAGGGAGCCGAGCAGTGTCAGATCTCAAACTATACTACAAAGCAGTAATTCTCAAAACAATTTGGTACTGGTTAAAAAAGACTGACCAGTGGAACAGATTAACTACAAGAAGCAAATATATCTATATCTATAACCACAAAGACCCAGTGGCTGGGAGAAGGATTCCCTATTTGACAAAAGCTTCTGGGAAAATCAGACAGCAGCAGGAAAGGAATTGGGTTTATATGAACACCTCACGCCTTATACCAAGACAAGCTCCTAATGGATATGTGACCTAAATATAAAAAGTCACATCAAAAATAAGAGAAACATTGGGAAAAAAAATACCTATTGGATTTATGGGTTGGAAAAAATGACCGAGAGATCACAGAAGATAAAATGGATTATTTTTATTATACAAAATTTAAGTGCACAAACAAATCTAATAAAACTAGGATTAAATAGGAAACATTTAATTGGGGGGGGGAGGGTGATGAATCTTTGCAGCAAGTTTCCTTGATAAAGTTTTCATTTCCAAGATACATAAGGAACTGATTCGAATTTACAAGAATAAGAGCCATTCCCAAATTTGATAAATTGTCTAAAGATATGAATAGGCAGTTCTCAATGGAAGAAATCCAAGTTATCCAGAGCCATATGAAAAAAAGTGTTCCAAATTACTACTAATTAGTCCTGTGCCTGACATGTAGGAAGCATTATATAAATGCTTATTCCCCTTCTCCTAATTAAAAATGCAAATTAAAGCAATTTAACAATTCTACCTCATACTTATCAGATTGGCAAATTTGACAAAAATGGAAAATGACATGTTGAAGGGGTATATTGTAAGCTTTGCTTAATTATTTTTACTTTGTTACAGGAGACCTCTTAGAGAGAAATACATAAGTGTTTGTAATATAAAAATAAAACACATCAATAAAATTTTGTTTAAAAAAAGAAAGACAGGAACATCAATGTATTGCTGATGGAGTTATGAACTGGCCCAACCATTCTGGGAAGCAATTTAGAATTGTTCTAAGAAAATAAATAAAATTTTTCTACCCTCTGACCTAGAGATGCCACTGTTGGGCATATACTCCAAGGTTAGTGATGAAAAGAAAAACCCCAATACACACCAAAGTATTTACAGTAGGTTTTTTTTGTAGGAATCAAAATAGATACTCATTGGCTGAGGAATGGCTATACAATTGTGGTATATAAACATACTGGAATATCACTGCGCTGTAAGATATGATGAATTCAAAGAAATATAGGAAGATGTATATGAACTGATATAAAGTGAAGAGGCAGAGCCCGAAAATAACAGACAATGACCACAATGTCAACAGAAAGAATAACAGTGAAAGAATTGAAAATCCATGCTATAATAATGACAAAGCATGGCTCTAAAGAAACAAAGGCCCCTTCCTTCCTTCCTTCTTTGCTGTAGTGGGGAACACTAGAGAGGTCAGCCTCGGTTAATGTGCTGGTTAGTTTTAGCAGACTGCTATTTTTCTGACTCTGAGAGAAGGTGGGAAATGCAGATGATGTATAAACAAAAGTTACAAATATAATTTTTTTTAATTTTTTTTTTTTTGCGGGGCAATGGGGGTTAAGTGACTTGCCCAGGGTCACACAGCTAGTAAGTGTCAAGTGTCTGAGGCCGGATTTGAACTCAGGTACTCCTGAATCCAGGGCCGGTGCTTTATCCACTACGCCACCTAGCCGCCCCCAATATAATTTATTTTTTAAAATTCTAGGCCCAATTCTTTGTCCACCTGCAGTGGCTGAACCAAACATATGTACAGATGTACTCAACAGAACAGCCATCCAGCTGCTGCTGTCACAATCTGGACCACAGATATTCTTCATCCATTTAGTTTTTCAAACATGAATGGTTCAGCGGATCTCTTTTGAAAAATCATAGACTTCACTGTAACATCGTGAGGCTTGGTACAATGAGGAAAATGTCGCCAATGACCAGGAGCACAAGGAGGAACTCAGCCCAACGTGCCCTTGGACACTTCGCTGTCTCTGTCAAAGGAACCCTCATCTTTCCAAGCTTCTGGGCTCACTCCCTCCACTGTTTTCCTTGACTCCAGTCTCCTTCATCGTACACATCCAATCAGTTGCCAGATCTTGCCACTGCACCGTCTACAACATCTTCTGGATCCAACTCTTTCTGCAGCAGCCACCGTCTGCTCCCCCCT
This sequence comes from Dromiciops gliroides, assembly GCF_019393635.1. Classification (NCBI taxonomy): domain Eukaryota; kingdom Metazoa; phylum Chordata; class Mammalia; order Microbiotheria; family Microbiotheriidae; genus Dromiciops; species Dromiciops gliroides. Next base: position 17,862,097 of record NC_057865.1, read on the forward strand.
CCTCCCCCCCACCTAGATAACTGCAGCGCTTCTTCGCGGTCTCCCTGCTTGTAGGCCCTGCGTGCTCCAGGCTGCTGCCAAAGGGGGCCCCCTTCAGAGAACACCTGAGTGGGTAAATCCCTTTGTAAACCACTGGCTTTTGTCGCCTCTAGGATCAGATAGAGACTCCTTTATTTCACTCTTAAAGTACTATCCAGCCTGGGCAGGACCTATGGTTCCAGCCTTGGTGGGCATTACTTCTCTCTCGCTCTGCAACCCAGCCAAAGTGGCCTCCTCTGTGCCCCACAGACGACACTCCATGTCCATCTTATCTGCACGACTGCACTGCATTTCATCTGTGTGTACATATGTGCATACAAGTATGTATCGATGTCTCTCCTGAGAAGGTGCCCTCCTTATAAATAAGGATTGTTTCATTCTTTGTGCTTGTGTCCCCAGCATCGAGCTCAGGGCCTGAGCCCCTTGTAGAAACTTAATAAATGTTTGCTGATTGACTGATCCCATTTTGTCCCTATAAAAGACTTCCTCCATGACACTGCCAATGCCCTGGGAGTCATAATCTCTTTTTTTAGGCCTCAATTGATGCTGATAAGCAGAGTCATTGAAAAAAATCTCCGTGGCTGCATTTAGCACGGTGCCTGTAACTTATTACTAGGGGCTTAATAAATGCTTATTGATTGATCCATGTATAACTTGAAGGATTTGAATGTACATATGAGAAATTCAGACATGCAGCTGAAATCCAGTCAAAGCTACTTCTGCTTTACTTCTTTTCATAGCTTACTTTTGTCTTTTTGGACCTATGAAAGAGGTTTTAAAAACTAACACTAAACATCTTTTCCCCACACATTCTGACAAATGTACTCAGTTTATTTTCCTGTCAGATTCTAGCTTTATATTGTACATAAGTACACACAAAAAGCTGAAGCCATAGGCATATATCGACACAACAGGAGGATTTTTAAGCTTTTGGGGATTTGGGGGGCAGGGGTAGAACACATGCATTTGACTTGGGAGTACAGTTGTTCCTTCCACACTGTGACTTTCCCTACCATGGTTCTGATATATTGTGGGTCACCATAAGAAATGAAATGGGAATTTATTTTGGAGCGAAACTGCAGATGACATGCAAAGGCCAAGAGACAACAGAGAAAAAGTTCGAAAAGTCAGAAATGCATAAAATATATGTATAGTATTGTATAAGATGAATCCAAATTTTACAATAAGGCCCCTTAAAAGACCAAGAAAAAGTTTCAAATTCTTCTCTGGTGTGTGGATTTTCCAGATTGTGGGGGCACTTATGCCCTTAACCTCTACAATATAGAAGGGATAATTACAGTAGGCTTCTTTGCACGGAGTGATTTTTTATTCATTCTTGTATATCATGAGAGATATCCTCACACTTAGATGCTAGACTGAGGGTCAGAAAGCATGGAAACAAATCCTAACCCCTCTACTTACTTAGCTGTATCACCTGCTCTGTCTCAATTTCTTCAACTGTAAAATGCAAGTAATAATGCCGGCACTGACCACTTTATGAGGGTCATTTTTTTTTTTACATATAAGGTATTTTATTTTTTCTATTACATGTAAAGATAGTTCTCAACTTTTGTTTATACAAGCTTTACAATTTCAGATTTTTCTCCCTCCCTCCCCTCCCTCCCCCCTCCCCTAGACAGCAGGTAATCTGATAGAGGTTATATCTATATATCTATATACATATACACATACATATATATATATACACACATATATATATATATACACATAATAACATTAATCCTATTTCTGCATTAATCCTGTTACAAGAGAAAAAATCAGAGCAGTGATGCAAAACCTCAAAATAGAAAAAAAAAACAACAGCACCCAAAACAAAAGAAATAGTATGGTTCAATCAGCATCTATACTCCACAGTTTTTTGTTTCGTTTTTTTTTTTCCTTGGATTTGGAGATCCTCTTCTATCATGAGTTCCCTGGAACTCTTCTGTACCATTGCATTGGTGAGAAGAATATAGTCCATCACAGTAGGTCAACACGCAATGTTGATGATACTGTGTACAATGTTCTTCTGGTTCTGCTCATCTCACTCATCATCAGCTCACGTAAGACTATGAGGGTCATTTTCAAGAAAAATTATTTTAAACCTCAAAGCATTAGATAAATTCCCCACACAAGAACAAAGCCAATATGTCCCGGGGAATATGTCCCAGTCATAAAGGTAGTCCAGGTTGCCTACTTGGAGCTTATAGGAAAGCTAGACAAAAAAGTTCTGATGTATAGACTATAATAAGAACCCTTACAATAATAACTAGCAGGAAGAAAAGATAAGGGACCGAACCTCAAATCCTGTGGAGAGTGAAGAGCGAGCTAAAAAAGCCCAAGTAGAAAAGGCTGAGACGTCTAAGATGCCAGAACCAAAGTGAATCTATTTCTAGTGCTATCAAAACTTGGCAAGGTCCGTACAAAGCCCTGCTATGGCTGTATAACTCAACACAGTAAATCACTTAATTTACTCAAAAGAACTTAAATGTTTTAACCAGTCTGTCATCAAAAGAGATAAAGAAGAGGGCCAATGGGACTTGGGCTGCAATGTGAGCCGTCTTTAAAATGCAATTGTTCTAATCATTTTCTACAGATGCAGCCTCACAAGGGGCTGCTGTCACAGGGACCATTTACGACCTGTTATGGTGTCTCTATTGTTTACCAGGGCACTCGCTAAAAAAAGGCGACAGCTGGGACAGAAAGCTGCTACTCCTTGAACAATATAATCCCGTGAAAGTCATCAACAAATTTCAGGGTGTTAATTAACTTTACACTTTATCATGTTCAATTAGTTGTCCTTTCTAGAAAAGATTGCCGTGCACAATCAGTTTAGAGCGTGCCATGTTTGATTTGTAAGCGATCACTGTTTCTGTTGCAGAGCCCGTGTCAGATGTTCTCTTGGGTTTTGGGGACACAGATGAATGGCTCTGCACATGTTAGGAGGTGATCTGCTTTAACAGAAGCCAGCATAACATCACCCCTTGTTAACATTATTTTGGGCATTATTCGGGCTGCAGACACAAGAGGAAAAACCACTCAGAGATCATCATAGCACCATCCCATGGTCAGGAAAACAAAGTTTAGTTAAAGGCACAAACACAGGCAGAAATGGGCGATTTTTCATCATTATTTTTCAAAGGAAGGCTTGTCTTTCAGGGGCATGTTTGGGATCATTTCCTCCCAGCAAGATCCCCAAGTCCTGCTGCATTATGCACCAAGCAGAGTTCTGTTGCTCTCCATCCTGCAGACAGACGGAGCAAACACCAGGGAGGTGTTGTTAAGTCCTGGTGGGCATCATCTTGCAGAATGGGACTTTTACATTTGGAGGCTTTATTTTAAAAGGGGGATCTACAGGGAAGTTCTATTAATCTATGATTGCAATTTGCCTTTTCTCTTCCCTTTAATGCACCTGTTCCTTCCTGCTAATGGGACAAGGCAAAGCTCATGATGAAGCGACAATATATTCAGAATAGCATTTTAATGAAAGTCACTGCAGTTTCTCTGTACTGATAAATAGGGCCCTGTATCAGAACGTTTCTCGAATTATCGATGTACAGAACAGAAAGCGAAGCTAAGGTTTGGACACTCTGCTAAACAGCGTGTCTGCCTTTAAAAAAACAAAAGCCTTCAAAACCTCAAACGCCGTGCATCTTTCTCAAAGGACAACATTTGTGGAGGATTTGGAAATAAGTCTTCATAAGGCTGTCCCTCTCCTTTCTCCTAGGCTCACAGTTCCTTGAATAATAAACAAATTAAATACATATAAATAAACCACAGCTGGTTAGCTAGTTTTCTCACACAGAAAGAACTGAACTTCTTTGAAACAGAAAAGTTGTTAGCCCTGAAAGCTAATAATGTGCTAAGTTAAATATTAAAGAAGGAAATTATAGGTGATATTTGAAACAGCTGAAACCACAATACACAGCAGCCGAAAACATTAGTTTTCTGCAGAAGATCTGCAGGGAGAAGGGAAGCGGTCGATAGATCCTTAAATTGGAAGCAATAGCCGTTCTTCTATCCCAAGTTGGCAGCTGCTACATTTGCAGACCTGGTTCATTATTTACCCATAATGACCATCAAGCTGCAGTCAAAGTCAGATCACAACAACTGTCAGCAGCTCTTTTAATTAGCCTTGTTTGAATTCAGATAAATATCACAATAGAGCTGCTTAGGCTGAAGGAGCGGCAGAACTCAGCACCACGCTGCTTTCAGGAGGACCGGTATTCTGAAATACTTTAGGAAAGAAAGGCTTGGGGGCTTCTTAATGGTCGGGGGGGGGGAAAAAAAACCAAAAAGGGATTTTTTAGCTTTTGTTTTTTAAACCTTTAAAAGGTTTAAAAGTCCGGAACAAAGACATCCATAATATGAGATTACAGGACAAAGAAGGCCAGGCCAAGGATAAAAGTCACCAAACCAGCTTTGACAAATATAATTTCCAAAACATCTGTAATCTGAACATTTAAGAACAAATGATGTATCCTTCATCCCAAAAGAAACAGAATACTGAATATGTTAGCACTTTAAAAGCAGAATAACAGTGTAGCATTGGCTTTTCTCACCTCCTAGATTCAGCCTGTAATGCACAATGCAATGATCCTGTGACTGGGGTCCTTGCACAACATACCCCTGTACCAAGCATGCACACTCCAAATGCCAAACAGGTCAGGACTTGGGGTCCCCAATCAGAGCAGCCCTCAGAGATGTTCAGCCACCCCTATTTTCTCCTCTCCCACTCACCCTCCTTGTTTTTTCTTCCCTGAGCTTCCATAAGGGGGTAGGGGCTAATTTCCAGGCTCCAGCAGCAGCAGCATCATTCTTTTACTCTATAAATGATACTGGTTTGTAAGGAGGGAGAAAAGGAGAGAAGCAGTGGCGTGGGGAAAGGCCACTGAGGAATGAGAGGAGAACCCAGCAGAGATCATCAAAGATGTGTTAGGAAAAGCAGCCCTCCCGCCATGGGCGGTCAAAGGGGAAAGGTCACACAAGTGCCCTTCTCCACTCCATGAAACCCAGGAGTCAAGTGCCCTCTTGGATCTCCAGAGGCCCTCCTGGTGACCTTGTCCCAGGCTGAGGACAGGCCAGTTGGGCTCTTCCAAGGAGCCCCACTTCAGTCGCCACACCTTCATTAGCTGCTGACCAGATAACAAAACACTATGCCAATGTCCCAGTCACACAGACCCTGCCCTTGAGGGGGCCAGGATCTAATGGGAACGTAGCATGTTCTTAAATAAAAAGAACAAACTGAACACTGCAGGGCACAAGGTGAGGGCAGGGTGGCACTGTGAGAAAGCCCAGCTTGGGAGGCTGGAAACCTGGGTTCCAATGGCACCGGTTCGAGCCTGGCCAAGTTGCCTTAGTTTACTCAGTTGTCCAATGAGAGGAGGGGCCCTCAGGTGATCTCTAGGTCCAGTTTAGTCCTAAAACTCTGATTCTGTGGGCCCAGGAGTGACCCAGGCAAAGAACACTAGGAAATCTTTCAGCTGGGGTTGAGCCAGGAAGGGTCCAGAGAAGGTGGCCCCTGCCCGGGGCTATCAGGAGAAGGGGATCTCAAGAAGCAAGGAGGAGGAAGGAGCATTTTTGGGGCATGACAGAGCCCACATCAATGCACAGAGGCAGGAAAGGGAAGGACGAACTCTGGGAACAGCCACGACTGAAGTCTGCCAGGAACACCAAGTGAGGGCCAGGAAATAAGGTGCCAGGAACTAAGGCAGGAGGCATAGGTTGGAATCACATTGTAAAGGACCTTACCAGCATAAAAAGTCTAGCGTTTCTCCTACAGGTAAGAGGCAACCACTGGGAAAGCTTGAGCAAAGGAACGACACAATCAGTCAGACCTGTGCCCTAAGAAATTTAATCCAACAGTTATATGAACAATGTATTAGAGGGGAAGAGACTGGACGCAGGGGGCTAAGTGAGATGCTGTTACAGTGGTGGTGAATGTGAGTGGAAGGAGGGGGATGCATTCTAGAACACTGTGCAGAGAGAATTTGCAGGCCTTGGCAGATAACAGAATGTGGGGGCTGCAGGAGAAGGAAGAGTCCAAGGTGATGCCGAGGTTGGGAGTGTGGGCAGCATGACAGTATTATGCCACCCATGAGATGGGGCAGTTGGGAGGAGAAGCAGGCACAGAGGGCAGAATGATGAGAGTAGTTTTGAGCAGGCTGAGAATACCGCAGGGAGAGATCTAGAAGTCAGATGAGATACAGGAACTCAGAGGAGAGCTCTCAGCATTGACGTACAGCTGTCAGTAGGACAATGAAAGGTTTGACGCTGGCATCTAAGGGTAGGAAGATTTTCCCAGAAGTGCAGCAAAACACATCCCCATTCCCACGGGGTTTGGCTCTGAACATACAAACCACCAGAACCAATTCTTGCTTATTGGGGAGACAAAGTTTGGACATGTGGTACAACTGGAGCAGATGACAAGACAAAACCTACTACAAACAAGGGAGGCTGGAGGTCAGGATCAGAAGAATTCTTTATCTGGGTTCCCAAGGATGAATTCTAGAGCAGATTGGGGAGGACTCACTTTTCCTTTTTGGAAAGCTTTTGTCCTCTAAGTGTGGCAAGGTGGCATTCTCCCTCTTCACCCCTCCAAACTCATGCACACAGTGAATGTGGAGACATGATGCCCAGAAGCCTGCGTGCAAACAAAGAACAAGAAATGACCAAGCCACTGGTTTTCAATCTGGATTCTAGCTTTGTAAGTATCAGCCAGGGTACAGCCTTCAAGGTTCCTAAGACGCAGCACATGCTTTTAATAGGGAAATTCTGAATGTCACACGTGGTAAACAAAAGGATACCTCAACAGGATAAAGTCAGAACTACTAAGAATGTGCCAGAACACATCTATTGTCATTAATTTGGTTTTCAAGAGGCAATTTACCAGGAAAGGTGATTAATTTTATGATTTTTGCTTTTCTTAGGAGAAAACAGAGACAGCAGTGAAACATGCAAAGCCAACTGGAAGGCAAAAGGCTAACACCCCAAGATAAACCTCCCTCCTCTGCTTAGTACACTAAGTACATACCGGGAAATGTGCCATAACTTATAAGAACTAACCCTAAACAAGCACAAAGTCTTGGTAACGTCATCTGATGCCAAGGTACCTAATGAGTTAAACTGAAAACATCAGGGAATCGCTGCAGTGCAGGGATGAGTATCAAAACTGGCTAAGCTAAAAACAGAATGTTAATGAGAGGATTTCTGCTATGAAGAGGCAGTGAGTAGACTTCACAGGGTTTAGAAATTCAACTTGACCTAAAAATACCAAAACAGTAATATTTCAAAGTAACTCGTACATGGCACATAACACCAAAACCAGGAAATAAAATGTTGTCTTTAAAAAAAAAAAGTACACAACTATGATAGACAGAAAAGTGAAGGGAGAGAAAAGGAGAAGGAACTATTGTTAAAATCTTTTGAAGTGCTAAAACACACTCTAGAAACAAAAGTGAAATAATAGACGACAGGGCCCTGCTAAAAAGCTTATGAGTAGTTTGTTCATGAAGACAGAAGCAGAAAGATGTCCTTTTATTTGTGCCTGAGACAATGTATAAAATACTATTGCATTCTGGTCACTGTAACGTCAGACAGAGAGCCAAGATAGCGTTTGAAAAGATACTGAAGGGGCCAAAAGGCTAATCCCAGGATTAAAGAAAATAAATCCTGATGACAAGAAGAGAACAAAAACCCTTTTGACCCTCAACATGAAAAAAATATGCTGGCTAGTCCATCTATCTATCTACATAAATAACATAATAATGAAATAAGCAGCAACATCAGTATTTCTGATTTTTTTAAAAAGGCCAGCAAGATACTGTTGTGTTAAAGAAAAATCACACCAAAATCCAGATTTTAATACTGATGATTCACTATCAATCTTTTAAAAATGTTTCATCATTGTAAAATCAATTAAACACCAGGTGAGAAAACTTACAGACAAAATAATAGGGAAAATTCAGACACTATGACCTACAATTTCCATGCTTTCTATTAAATCAAAATTTAAAGATAAAAACTATTACAATATTTATCAAATTAAAACATAAATGAACCCTTAAATGACTTAGACAAGTTAAAATGGAAGTTGCAATTCATTTGCACCTCCATAAATTAATATTATTTACCAGAAAGCAACTGAATTTCCCAGCCCACTATCCTTACAGTGGGAAATGGATGTTCTAAGAGTGTACTCAGGTTTATCTGGAAAAATGATCATGTAAACTAAAACAGATACAAAATGCATTAGTTTACATGGAAATATCCATGGCTTCAAATGACCAAAGTTTAAGCAACAAACAAAAGGAAGTACAGGTTATAATGCAAGAAGGCAACTATGAATTCAGGTATCACTGAAACCTGGAGGAATAAACCCCATGACCTGTCTATCACTTTGGATTGGTCTTATCTTACTCAAAAACAAAGAGGATAAGTAAAAAGAAGTCAGGATAGCAACTGTTTATTAATAAAGTATACTCTTGTGAGAAAATCCAGGAACCTAATGGGGGAGGTATCATGAAGAGTATTTGGGTAAAGGTCAATGGTGAGAGAAACAAGAGTGACTTTATTGTTGGGGTACACTACAAACCACCTGGAAAGAAAGAGGAAATAGGTGTGCTTGGAAAATAGCTAAGAATTCTGTCATGCAGAAATCACATAGGTGTAATGGAAGACTTCAATTATCCATCCATCTGTTGGAGTTTTTTCTCTCTACCAAAAGTAAAGATGCTAATAACTTCTTGATTTGCCTTAGTGATAATTTCATCCTCCACAAGAGGAATCAATCAAGGAAAATTGTATCCTAGATCTGATTCTCACTAACAAGAAGGAAGTGGTTTCTGGGGCAGAAATGATGGGAACCTTGATGGGGAGAAGGCCAAGGGGGGATAGTGACCACTCCTTGGCATCTGGGACAGAGAACAGTAAATCAGAATCCATATTCTTCTGTGCATCCTGTATTTGGGAAAAGCAGGTTTCAGGTGAAAGATAGGCAGGAGCCCATGAAGTAAAATGCTTCAGGGGAGGTAAGCCTAGGACAGATGGGAGATGCTTAATTGTGAAATTCTAAAGATACAAAGGTTGGGGGGCAACTAAGTGGCGTAGTGGATAAAGCACCAGCCTTGGATTCCGGAGGACCTGAGTTCAAATCTGGCCTCAGACACTTGACACTAGTTGTGTGACCCTGGGCAAGTCACTTAACCCTCACTGCCCTGCAAAAAGAGAGAGAGAGAGAGAGAGAGAGAGAGAGAGAGAGAGAGAGAGAGAGAGAGAGAGAGAGGATACAAAGGGAAACAATTTCAGTAAGGAAGAAAATGGTGTGGCTGCGTAAGGAACTCTCTAATTCACCAAGATTAAAAAAGAACCAGAAGCAAGGCCAGGGCACAGAGGATGCATATGATGAGAAGGCGTCCTCTGTAAATAAAAAAGTGTCAGGAATGTTAAAGCTCCAAATGAGGTGAGACTGGACAGGGAAGTGAAGGTTAACAGAAGGCACTTGTTTAAAAAACTATGTTTTATTTGGCTTAGTTTTTCTTTAGCTCTAGTGCAAGGGGAAAGACCAAAAAGTCTGGGACGGTTGCTTAGGATGAGCGGGACGACCATAACCGACAAGCTGGAGAAGAGAGAAGCACTCACCTCTTTGGCTTCCATCTTCTCTGCCAATGAAAACGACCTTTGCTCTGAAAACCTCGGACCAAGAAAATGACTCCCAGAGGGTTGGCCCCCAAGGCAGATGTGGAGACAGGAGGGGCCTCCAGCTGCTCCAGATGAGGAGCAGAGCTGGGAGGGCTGAGCCCCTGCAGCCATCGTGGAGAGTTTGCCGACAGGGGGCCAGTGAGTGTGGTTTCCATACCTGGGAGTATTTTAGGATGGATAAATAAATCAAGGGATGGCCAATGCCTCGAAAGGGAAGTGAGGATGACCAAGACTCAGCCAGTCTCCATCAAGGACAGGCCGTGCCAGACCTAGCTCGATTCCTTTTCTCAACAGGACGACCGGGAAACTAGCAACTAACAAAGAATGAAAATGCTTTCAAAACAGTTTCCCAAGGTATCAGCCAAGCTTTTGATAAAGTTCCTCATACTATTCTTGAGAAAAGACAAAGAGAGATTGATTAGAGGTTACAGAGTAAGATGGATTCATAATTGATTGATGGCCAGACACAGAATAGTTGGTTAATTGTTCAGCGACACTGTCAAGTAAAGAAACATTAATTAAGCACCTACTATGTGTCAGGCACTTAGAATACAAAGAAAAGCCAAAAAGAGTCCCTGCTCTCAAGGAGCTCCTAGTCTAATGTGGAAGACAACAGGGAACCAACCAAAGCTAAGAGGAACCACAGGCAGTGGCCACCAAAGTTCAAGGAAGCAGGGAGTTTACTTGGATGGAAGGAAGCTGAGCAAGGGTCAGACATCCAGAAAGGGAGGAAGAGGCCAGGTTAGAAAGGGCTCTGCACGCCCCAGAGACGATTCTGTATTTGATCTGAAAGGAAGAGGGAAGAACAGAAGTTTACTGAAGTGAGTGGGGGTATGGTCAGACTAGCACCTTAGGAAGCTCACTCTGACAGCTCAGTGATGGAATGGAATGGAGGGACACTGAGGCAGGCAGACCCCCCACAGCTATTGCAATGGTCCAGGCCTGGAGTGATAAGGGCCTGCACCTGGGGAGGGGCAGCATCAGAGGAGAGGAGGGGGCACACTCCAGACACGCTGCAGAATTGGCAGGTGATACAAAATCGAGAGAGAGCTCACCAAATGATAAAGACAAAATCCAAAATCTTCCCGGTCTACAGAATGGGGCTGAACCTCAGAGAATGACACTCAATAGGGATAAATGTAAATTTAGTTCTGTCCTTGAGTGTCATAGCTCTTGCCCATAAGTACAAGAGGAGGGAGACATAGTGAGAAAGCAATTTGCTCAAGGAAGACGGTGGGTGTTAAGTGGCCTATAAGCTCGGTGAGTCAGCAGTGTGATGGGACTGTCACAAGTGAGAAGATGACTTTGGGCTGCATCAAAAGAGTCATACGGGGCAGCTAGGTGGCACAATGGATAAAGCACCGGCCCTGGAGTCAGGAGGACCTGAGTTCGAATCCAGTCTCAGACACTTGACACTTACTAGCTGTGTGACCCTGAGCAAGTCACTTGACCATCATTGCCCCACAAAAAAAAATTAAAATTAAAAAAAAAAGAGAGAGTCATATGATTCCAAAGGACTCATGATGGGAAATGCTCTCCATATCCAGAAAAAAGAACTGTGGATTCTGAATGCAGATTGAACCATACGGTTTCTACTTTTTTAAGGTTTTCCCCTTTTGTTCTGATTCTTCTTTCACAGCATGACTAATGCAGAAATATGTTGAATGTGATTGTACATATATAACCTATATCAGACTGCTTGCTGTCTTGGGGAAGGGGGAGGGAAGGAAGAGAGGGAGAAAAATTTGGAACTCGAAACCCTATAAAAGCAAATGTTGAAAACTATCTTTTTTTATTTCATTTTTTTTAGTGGGGCAATGAAGGTTAAGTGACTTGCCCAGGGTCACATAGCTAGTGTCAAGTGTCTGAGGCCAGATTTGAACTCAGGTCCTCCTGAATCCAGGGCTGGTGCTTTATTCACTGTACCACCTAGCTGCCCCCAAAAACTATCTTTACATGTAACTGGAAAATAATAAAATACTTTTGTGATGAAACAAAAAAGAGAGTCATTATTTCTGGAATACAAAGAAGGTGGTGGTCCCACAGAATCTATTCTCATCAGACTTCAGCTGGGATACACTGGGTACAGCTCCAGGCACCATAGTTTGAGAAGGGCACTGACGACCAGCAGGAGAAGGGTCTAGTGTTCTCACCAGATGAGGGATGTGAGCACATGTGGCATGGAGAATGGAAGGGGAGGGAAGCATGGGAGTTGTCTTCAGTCTCTGAGGAGCTGTCATGGGGCAGAGGGATGAGACTCACGTCATCTAAGTATGGGGACAGATGGCAAAAACACAGAGATAGGAGATCTATGGTAACGTGGGCTGGTGTGGCTGTGTCTGTGACCGGAAAGGGAAGCTGGAGCCAAACAGAAGAGGGTGCATTTGATCCTAGGGGCAGGAGGGAGCCAGTGGAGTTTGCTGAGCTGGGGAGTGACCCAGGTAGACCAGTGCCTGAGGAATATCAGTTTGACAGATGTGTTGACACTGACCTCTCAGTCCTCATCTGGAAGTCTCCAGTTCAAACTCCATCCCAGGCCCTTTCTAGCTGAGTCATGTGGGCAAACCACTTCAGCTCTCTCTGCCTCCATTTCCCCATCTGTAAAATGAGGGGGTGGGCCTCTCTGGCCAAGTCCCTTCCAGTTATAAATCTGTGCTCCCACAACGTTTATCTCCTACCTCCCTATCTTAGTGCAGACTGTCCACCATGACTCAAGGACTGAGAAGCGTCCTTTTTCCCGTCCATCCCAAAGTGCCTCGGTATTTATCGTCCACATCCTGTCTTTAGGCATCTGTGAACAAGTTGAATCCTTCTACCGGAATGGCAGCTCCTTGAGGGGAAGAAATCTCCCCACTGGGCCTGCAGAGGCGCACGCCGCCACCTCGCCGCATCAATGTTTCCTGACCTGAGCACCAAGGCCAAAAAGGACCGAACCGAAACGGCCAGCAGTCAGCTGATGTGATGTCTCTGAGCTGAGAAGTCCCAGCCTCCAATATTTAAAGGACAGGTAAATGTGACTGTCAAACTGTGGCCGCTGACTTCTGAGAGATCCGGCAGCAGCACCAGAGCCCTGGGAAAAAGAGAGGGGGAAAGGTCCCTTCTCAGAGGATCAGAGGCCCGTGTTTAGAGGAGGGAGCGGAAGGACGACCAGAAGGCAGGTGGCCCAGTGTGGAGAAGACCAGGAAGTGGAACATGGCTGGAAGAGGCCTCGAGAGCGAGCTGTAGGGGACCTGGCTGAAGAAGCCAGCGAAGAGATGACCCAGGGACCTAAGAGCTGCCCCCACACACCAGAGGGCCTCAGAGAGAGCTATGGGTCCACAAGAGGTGAAATTCGACCTTTCTTAGATAGAACGGGCCATCTCAGGGAGAGAGACATTTCCTATCACCGCAAGTCTGAGCTGTGTGAGAAATACTAGAATGGGAAGAGAGATTCCTCCTCAAGGTTGTACTCTGCCCAGCAGGGGGCGGGCCAGATGACCCATACCGTTCCTTCCAGTTCTGAGAATCTCTGAGATTTCTTCTGCAGGGGTAGAAAGATAGACTGAAGAAGGGAGAGACTGGCAGGACAAGGAGAACTAGCGAGATGGTTACTGTAAGGCCCTAGAAAGGAGGTGAAGAGGACCTGAGTCCTGAATAATGTAGAGGGAGGGCTGGGAAAATGGCCACATTCATGACCTTCTATAAATGATATTATCAGGGATGAGGTCATGGATTTTCCTTGGAACTCTACCGTGAAGAAGACAGCAAGTAGGAACTAAAGTCCCTGTTAATGTCTTCTATCATGTGAGGGACATAATGAGCCCCAGGAAGGAGAGGGGGAGAGAGGGAGAAAGGGAGAGAGAGAAAGCAAAGGCTGCTTTTTTCTTCACAGTCACAATTATTAACTGGTACAAGCCTGCCATCTCAATACCTGATGGCTTTCAGTGACTGAAGGTTCATGGAGGCTGCCAGGGAGGCCTGATGGGTCTACCTGAAGTTCACGTGTGCTAATGAATTACATAGAGTACTATCAGCTAAATGAGCATTCACAGACTTGCCTAAAAATTGTGTAATTCTTAGCACACTCCATATGATCTGCATCATGGACAGGAGATGACAGATTCATGGAAGTATCCAAGTATTTAGGGGTTAATGAGTTTAAGATTTCTGCATGAAAATCCTTGGGCTAGGCCCAGCCTGCCCAAGTCAGCATTTGGCTAAATACTCTTTAACCAGGACTCACTCAGGCCTGCTCTTCTGTTTTCTTGTTCCTAGCCAGTCTCTATAAGCAGGTACAGCAATACAGTGGTACTTCCCCAAATTCATTGTTGCTGAGAATTTCAACCAATTCTCATCATCAAATCACAGCAAAAAGAACGAGCCCTCAGGGACTAGGGAAGTTTAGTGGGAAGAGATGTGGATTCTGAGACCAAACACAAATCTCTGCTCTGTCACAACTTAGTGACATCTGCCAGTAGGCTTTTGCCCATGTCACTGGCACATGCTAAGCAGAAATCCTAGAGGCCCCCCTCCGTTGAAGACCCTCTCTCCACAGTGCTACTCAGACTTTTTGGCTCCACCCACAAATACTACGGAACGACCCATGGTTGCCATTTTTGCCATGAGGATCATCGGGGATTTGGTCAAATGTCTTGCTAAAGGCTAGATAAGTGTATTCTCAGCATTCCTTTGTTCTACCAGTCTAGCAACACCATCAAGAAAAGAAATGAGGTCACTCTGGCTGGTGTCTGGTGTGTGTTTGGTGAAGCCAGACTGACCCTGCGATCCAGGCAAAGGCCTATGATCTGACAGGGGAGGCACCGTCTCCACTAATACAAGCTGCAAGTAGACTGTCTTCACGAGCTGCTGCAGTTTGATTCCAGAGGACATCCAAAGAAATGTGCTCACCTCCTCCCAAGAAAGAAGCGATGGACTCAAGGTGAGACTGGCACACAGCCAAGGAAGGAATTGGCTCTGCTTGACAGGACCTGTTATGAGGGGTTTTCCCCTTCTTTTTCAGAGGGGGAGAGGAGTACTTAGGGGCCCACTTAGTTAGAAGCCTTAGGAGGGCAGGGCCCAAAGCGGACCTGAGCTTTGAATAAGGAAGGTGTCCCAAAAGTCTTGGTGCAGTTCTGAGCTTTAAGAGCTTAAAACCAGACTAAGACCTGCTGGACACCCTCAGTGGCAACTATCACAGCATTGTGAGACACTGAACAACCGCTTGTTAACCTAAACTGAGTCCTACAAGCCTTTCACAACTGACCTTTTAAAAGCATCATCGCACTTCCTCCAACCCCTCCACGCCACAGCAGTGTTGTTCACGAGCTGTGATGGACAAAACACAATGATGTGCGTGCGAGCTCCCCTTGGGCCAAGCCACCTCGGGAATGTCATCGTGGTCAGGCCTCCAACACCGTGCGCCCAGGCCTGCCTTTCTAGGCTCCAGCTGGCACACACTGGCAGCTGCCAAGGGCCCCAGGGCTCTCTGGCCAGCCATGGGAGGAGGCCTTGTGGAGCAGGCCAAGTGAGGCTCCACAATCACCCTGACCACACCTTCCTATATGCTCTTTGCTGGAAGAAGGCCCGGGATGAGGAATCCATGGGAAGGAGGAGATGTGCAGCTCAGAGAGAAGACAGAAAGTCGCCCACATAGACACAAGACATGCGCTCTCCTCCCAGGCAGAAGAGCGACCGCTCTGGCAGAAACCCATCTTCCCGCACTATAATATGTGCTCCGGACAAAATGGCTGGTAATGATTCCCTAGTCTTCAGGCAAGATGACACAGATACCAGCTCAGATACACAAAAGTCACTCAATGCAGACACAGATGGCAGTAAAATAGAGACAGCTAGTGGGGCAGTTTAGGGCAGCTGGGTGGCACAGTGGATAGAGGACCCCAGCCTGGAGTCAGTCCATAAACATTTATTAAGCACCAACTATGTGCTAGGCACTGTGCAAAGCATTAGGGATACAAAAAGGGGCAAACAACACCCCTTGCTCTCAAGGAGTATACAATCTAAAGGCTTATATTTATTACAACGTAAAGTTATCCTGCACAGGGAAGAGGAGTTAATACCTATTGTCAGTGTCTTAAAAAAAAGAAAGTAATGGGAGAGACAACAAGCAAACAAATATACAGGATAAATAAAACATAACGGAGAGAAGGAAGACACTAGAATGACAAGGCTTCCCACAGAGAGAAGACTTTTAGGTGAGACTTAGGTAAGCCAGGAAGCCAGCAGGGAGAAGAGCCTCCCAGTCCTGGGGGAGAGCCAGAGAGAATGCCTGCAGCCAAGCTGGGGAGGGTCTTGTTCATGAGAGAGCATGTTGGGAAGACTGGGAAGGTGGGAGGGGGCCGAGCCGTGAAGGGCCTCGAACACCAAACAGAGGGTGCTGGATGTGATCCTGGAGGTGAGTAGCTGCTGGCGTTTACTGAGTGCAGGTGGGTTTTTGTGCATGTGACGTGGTTGGACAGATGCCTTAGGAAATCACTTGGGGGGCTGAATGGGGGTAGATTAAAGCAAGAAGAGACTTGCAGCAGGCAGGTCCCTCCACAGGCCAGTGTTAGGGGATGAGGGTCAGCATCAGGGCGGGGGCAGCGTCAGAAGAGAGAAGGGGAGATATTCAAGAGGAGTTGTGAATGGAGACTCAACAGGCTTTGGCCACAGACTGGTGAAGCCAGACTGACCCTGTGATCCAGGCAAAGGCCTATGATCTGACAGGGGAGGTACCGTCTCCACTAATACAAGCTACAAGTAGACTGTCACTGGGCATGACAAATCCAGCGTGACTAGCAGGTTGGGCGTCTGAGGGGCTGGAAGGATAGCACTGCCCTCCTCAGTAATAGGGAAAGGCGAACAGGGACGGGGAAAGAGTTTAGGGAAAAGATAATGAATTCTGTTTTGGACATAGTGAGTTCAAGATGTCTACTGACGACATCCAGTGGGAGATATCTTAAAGGCAATTGAAAAGGTTAGATTGGAAATCAACAAAATGGTTAGGACAGGATAGATAGACTTGAGGGTCATCAGCATATTAATGGTTCAAATCCAGCCTCTGATACTAACTAGCTGTGTGACCCTGGGCAAGTCACTTAAGTCCTGTGTCTGTTTCCTACATCTGTAAAATGATGCAGTGGATACAGGCCTGGGTTTGGAGTCCGGAAGAGCTGACTTTCAGTCTGGCCTCAGAAACTTCTCAGCTGTGTGACCATGGGCAGGTTATTTAACCCCTCTGTCTGCTCCAGTTTCCTCCACTGTCAAATGGGGATAATAACAGCACCTACCTGACAAGGTGTTATGAGGATCAAAGCAGCTTAGCACAGTGCCTGGCACATAGTAGGTGCTATATAAGTGCCTATTCCCTTCTCCCCCCTTCCCCACACTTAGAAGATCTCTACGACAGTTCTTGGCTTTGTAAAAGTTCTTTTCTATCACCCGATGGAAGGGTAAAATCAGCCACCTCTGAAAACAGAGATTGGGGAAGAGAATAAGGTCATTGCCTCATTGTGGCCAAAAGACCAATTAGAACAGTCTGAGGATGGCTGACCGAGATCGCTGCTGAGGCAAAGTGACTCGGGTTTGTTCATTCATCAGGTATTTACTGAGAACCTAATCTCTGGTCATGCAAGAGATTCAAAGATGAACAAGACACACTTTCTGGCCTCAAGGAACAGAGGATCTACCAGGGGAGTTAAGAAACGTACCCTCAAAACTACAATGCCCAGCAGAAAAGGGTACGGAAAATAGCTATGGAGGCTCACAGGGATTATTTCAACCAAAATTTAGGCAGCTCTTTTAGGGGAGAGAACCACAGACACTCAAAAAAGCTTGAAAACAGGAAAGGGCAGGGCATATCCAGGGACCTTGAGTTGGCCAGTCTGGTTAGAACTTGAGAGAGCAGTAGGAGAGAAAAACTGAAGTGGGGGCTGGGTTAGAGAAAGCCTTCGATGCCAGGCTAAGGCAACGGGAAACTAACTAGTCAAGATTTCCTAGCAGAGGGATGCCATGAACAAGGCTATGCTTCAGTGGGAAACAGGACAACATAGAGGAGGTAGTGGTTATGGGCCCCTACATTCCAGCTTCAGGTAATATGCTCATCCCTCTTAAGTAGAGAGGTCGGTTAAGTGCCACTAAACAAACTGAGTCTCTCTCATGGCTCTGAGACCTACACTGAAGAAGCTACTGAGCATTTAATGAAGAGAATGCAGTTCTACTGCACAATGGGTAAAAAGGCCTACAGGCAGGGTAGGGGGAATAGAGCCAACAGCAGCAGCAGCAACCACATAGTCTTTCCCATCATGCCAGCCGGCTCAGCTCAAGGTGCCCACAATGGGATTATTTAATGTAGCAAAAGTCCCATTCTACTCAATGCCTTTAGTCTGGGAAGCCCGAGAAGAGCCTTTTGATCCCCAGAAATGGGAAGATAGGTTACTGTGAAACTGGTGGATGGGGGAGATAGAGCAAAGAGCCCAGGATGAGGATCTACGAGGAGGAGGAGGAGGAAAGGATGTGTGGCTGAGAGAGAAGACAAAAAGTAGCCAACATAAATACAAACACCAATACCTGAGGATACAAGAGAGAAACTTTTAAAGTCTCATTTTTTAAAAGTACTGTTTTTTTCAAATGCTGTTTTGGCCCAAGAACTAAAAGGAGGTGGGAGGTGGCAAAGTTAATTATTTCCCATAATCAGTAATTAAGATTAGATAACAAAGCCTTTGGCAAAGAACTATTCTAATGATAGAGGACCAGCATCTCGGGAAATAAAATAGTGCATTAGCATAACGGTATATGCAAAATACACAGAGCCAGTGCCACAGTTAACTTGGCATTGAATGATTAAATAGGAATTCATAATTAGAAAAATCCACAGTGTAATTTATTGGCCCTTCCCGAGTGCTCTGGTTCATTAGGAGCTGATTACCCAACAGTGACCTCTAGTGGCCCAAGGCTTTCTAGTGCCATATTGTTTCTCTTAAAGAGACAGCTCAGATGGACTCTTCATCTAAATAGCAATTAATTTGAAGAGTGACTATTTTTTCAAATATATTATCCTGTTTGGTTCAATTTTCTATTCTTCCACAAAATACATTATCGATAACAAATATAGTGTTGAGAAAGCTTTACCTGCTTACAACTAAAAATTATTAATTAATTCAATAATATTGACTGTATATTACACTGGAAGTTTATTTTTGGCTGTTGGAAACATTGACATTATATGTACCATCCAGTTAGGAAAAAATAACACTAGTCTTAAGATTATGTTTCTGTTAATATGTGTTGACTGATCATTAACACATGGAGTATACTAAAAACACGCTTTAAAATATATAGATCCTAGTAAATCCGAGTTAACATTTCCAGAAGTGTACGTAAAAGGTCAATTGATGGACCACAGTAAAAATGTAACTCATTAATTACATTTTTATTTCAGAAAAGCTCTACATACACATCTACCATGAGAATAAAACTGCTATTCAGCATAGAGGCCAGGCCTCCCATGGCCAATCTTTGCTTTAAAAGTAATTCATTTATCTTTTAAAAGACATCTGTAAAAGTAACATAAGAAAAAAATTAAAACCCAAATTACAAGTACATTGCTTTCATTTCTAGCATTTCAGGTAAACTGGTTGTTAAAGTGTCTATTCATCAGAGTTTAAACAGAAGGCTGATAATTTCAAGAGAAGAATTTTGGGTTTTATAGAAAACAGATTTCCCCTTCTCCCTCCCCTCAAACCAAGTAAGGCCGGTTCTCTGAACAAGGGCCACATCTCTAGCATCTCTGAATCATAGAGTTAAGCCTCCAATAAATCTAAGGTAGAAACAAAAAGAGAAGCCTACCCAGCTCCTTCATTTCCCATTTCTGTAGAGAGAACACGGATGTTAGATTCCAGTTGTTTTCAGTGATGATTTAATATAGTGGCTGGATAATGAGGTGGACCTTCTGCAGCAACTGAATCACCATTTAATGCTATTATCAACAGTTCATGACCCACCAGCACGAAATGTCAACCTGATTAATCTAAATGCTGCTGACCTCAAAAAAAAAAGTCCCTTACCCCTCCAGTAGAAGAGTTATTAACACCTATTGTTCTTTAATATATAAATACATAATAAAGCAGAGCTCTAAGGCAAACAAGGGAATTTTTTCAGAGAAAATGGTAGAATTAGGTAAAATCTGAGTCAAGCAGGCCGGGGGAAAGTCACAGAATGACACTGAATGCTAATCAAACAAGACTAATCACCCACCACCACCACCAAATAGAAAGCTTTATTTACATGCTCTAAGACATTACAAATTCTGCTTTAAACATTTTTTATAGTTCCTGAAATGCACTCTACTGGCTTCATTATAAAAGCCACAAAGAGTAATAACTTGAGTAATATTCATCTCCAACTGGCTACTTCTTATACACAAGTATCTAAAAAAAAGGATTGCTCTGACAGGGTGCAAACACCAGTGCCTGCATCTCACCATCCCCTGCACAGTCCAGAGGTGAAAGCCAATGGTGAAGAGAATTTTTTTCTCAATACCAATGGAACATTTTTCAGAATATGCAGTCGTAAAACTCCTATGAGGTGATGGAAAAGCACACATCTTACAAGCAAGTTTCAGAAGGGCTTCTTCGGGTTTAAATTAGATGGCTGATATCTGGTTAGGAACAATAATTTTTTTTTCATTACAGTAAGTCTTTTGTTAAGATTGCTATTTTTGAGCCATATAACCTGGACACTTAGAAAACAATTAAGCTTTGACTAGAACAGCTAGAAAATATGAATTCAACATTTAGTTACTCTAAAGGAAACTGAGAATGGAATCTTTAAAGTAAGCATTTTGGAAACAAGAAATACAAGTCAAACTAATCTGTACTTGATTACTCGCTTTTTAAAAACCACTCTTTTATACATGTTCTATGTCTTTTTAAATGACAAATAATTTTTAAATTAATAAATAATGTCTGTGAAAGAACTAATTTTAGTATATACATTCATTTTCTCAAAACAGCAATCTGTTACTATATGAATTACGGTCATAAGTAATTTTTAAAATTTTGATCATCTGACATTTAATACTTTGATGTTAACCTATACCAATTATATTACTTTTAAAAAGCCAGCCACAGTATCTTCTGGCATAATAAATTGTTTTATTATTTTTTTTAATCTCGACTGTTTTAGACAATCATTAAGCAGGATTCTACATCTGATATTCACATTCAGGATTCCTCTGCTGTGGCAGGCACAGAAATGATCAGGAAGGCTGCATATAAACCATGCTTCACATCAGCAATGACTCCCAGCAGCCAAAGAACACTGATGCCTCATTTCCCCGCCCTGACTAAGCATGAGCACTCAGCAGCCACTCACCAGGGGTCTTGAGTAACATACATAATATAACAGATACCAGGTCACATCTCTTATCCATTTACCAATTTTAAATCTTACTTCTCTTTTAAGTTCATTTCTTCTGAAACAGCATCTTTCCTTTTTCACAGATTAGGTATCTTTGGGAGAAATAAATAAGGCAGAGTCTCCATTCCAATCTTGGGGTTAAAAACATTATTCTGAATTACAGAAAATTAAAAGGGATCAGTTCCGAACTGATTTTATTTTTCCTGTCGGTTCTCAATTAAGACTCCTATTTTTCCATCAATTTAATTAATCTCCAAAAAGAAAGAGAAAGGGCGGGGAGGGGGGGGGGAAGCCATGTAGGAAATGGTATCTTCTCTAAATCCCAAAAGGACAAAAACAGGTTTTCTCTGTGCATATAATTAGGAGGGTGGGGGAGTTTAAACACTGCAATGGCACATTAGTTTCTGCTGTTAGAACAGACCAGAATAATTACAGCAACATTAAGTATCCAATTCCAATCTGATTCTAAGGTGCCTTATATCTTAGGCATCTCTCATAACTTGAAACTAGACACAGGTCAATCATATCTATGTTAATGTATTCTGTGGGGGGGATTTGAAGGGGGAAGAAGAGAGAGAGAAGGATTTCTATGTGTGGCTGATTTCAACAGGTTGTTTTGTTTTGTTTTGTTTTGTTTTGTTTTGTTTTGTTTTTCTTATTTTATTGGGTTTCCAATAAGGCAGGGGTGGGGAAGAAAAGTAAGTTAAACAACACTGGCCCAAGAATCCATCTGTGGGTATGCTCTGCTTTATGCAACATAATAATATTCTGACACACTGTGGGACAGATTTCTTCCAATCCACTAACTCCAATGACCATTTCATAGATGGGTTAATTATTGAGCTGCTGGAAGGGCAATGTACACTGGCCTTAGAGTCAGGAGGGACGTGGGTTCAAATCCTACATCTGACACACTTTGTGATGATGGACAAGTCAGTTTCCTTATCAGTAAAATGGAGGCCCATAGTACAGACTTCACAAGATTCGACGCAACAACTCGCCATGCATTTATTAAGCACCAATTATATGGCTGGCCCTGTGGATACCAAGAGTCCCTGCTCTGACAGGGCTCGCATCCTAGGAGAGGTGATAAACATTGGCAAATCTATTTCCTCCATCCGGGCAAAGCCCCGCTGTTTCCATTATTCCCTAAATGTAGGTAACTGGGGGAAGAGCAGCAGCAGAGGTACAGGACCCCTCTCTCTTTCTACAGCCAGCATAAAGCCTTGGGAGGGGAGGGGCGTTGGGTCCTGTGGGCTGCATCAAGGGCCAGAATGGAGCTAGCTGTGAGGTGACCTGGCCCAGCTCTGGCCCAAGATGCCCAGAGGGAATTGGCTCTCCCAAAGAAGACTCCACTCAGGGCTTCTGAGGCTGAATACACTGCTTCCCACTGCCCTACACGGCCTCTCACAAGCACACATCCGGATTGACACAGAGGACTTTGTAGGGTGTGCCTCCTGATGGGCCATATTGGTCTGAGAAACCCTGGGGATGGCTGTAGGCCATAAGTAATGTCCACTATCATCATCATCAATCAATCATCATCACTAACTGTCCCCAACCTTCTCAGTATAAGAGCAGGTAAAGAATGTAGCTTCCCAGGGCAGCTAGGTGGCGCAGTGGATAAAGCACTGGCCCTGGATTCAGGAAGACCTGAGTTCAAATCTGACCTCACACCCTTGACACTCACTAGCTGTGTGACCCTGGGCAAGTCACTTAACCCACTGCCCTTAAAAATAAATAAATGAATGAATAAATAAATAAATGAAAAAATAAAATAAAATAAAATAAAATAAATAAATAATAAAAATTTTAAAAGAGCCCAGCTTCCCAAGAAAGACCTTTCCCAGAAAGATACAGCAGCACCAGCGGGACTCCAAGTGTCCAGTCAGAATCACAGACACAAATGGCTCACTGAGTATCTGCATTCATGCCCTCCCCTCTTTAGGGGTCACCTGAGGACCTCCACCACAGCCCCTCCAAGCAAAGCTTTTACTTTGGGGGGGCACCAGGCATGAGGCCTCTGCCAGGAGCAGACAAGCGAGGTGCCCTCAGAAGTGATGGAATTCCCACAAGGTCATAGCTCAAGGCCATGACCAAGCAGGGACTTAAGGTCAGTGGCATGAATCTAGTGGGGGATACATTCCTGCCTCTCCATTCTGCTTCCTGCAATTGTGTCACTCGAGGCCACAAAGGTTATAGGGTAGTCCAAGGTCACATGACAAGGTACTGGCAGAGCAGTATCAACACTGACTCCTGAAATCCAGCCCAGTGCATGGTCTCATCTCTAGAATAAGCCTCCTTTAGGACAGCTGAGTTGCTGGGAGCTTTTGTGTACAGTGAACATTTTTAATTGAATTTATTTTTCAATATACTAGCAAAGGTAGAAATTAAAAGGAATAAAATGGTGAATCTTATTGCAAAATGAATACCTGTTTAATAAATGCAATTTCTCTATTTAGAATAGGTTTGTCCAAAGCAGGGCATACAAAATGATAAATGCTCTCCTAGTCCTACATTTTCTCCAGCTGAAAACCTATCTGCTCCTCCAGACTCAAATCAAATTCTATCTATCTATATCTGTATCTGTATCTATATATCTATATATGTGACATGATGAACTTGTATTAGACTATGCACTCTTTTTCCTTCTTTCTTTTTTTTTTTTTTTTAGTGAGGCAATTGGGGTTAAGTGACTTGCCCAGGGTCACACAGCTAGTAAGTGTTAAGTATCTGAGGCCGGATTTGAACTCAGGTACTCCTGACTCCAGGGCCAATGCTCTATCCACTGAGCCACCTAGCTGCCCCTAGACTATGCACTTTTAGAGAAGAAATTATAGCTATCTCTGTTCCTTCTCTATCCTCTCCTTTTTGGTCTAATATTAAACACTGATTGGGCCAGATAACATGAGGCACAATCAGTTGATGATCCTCAGTCTGTCTCAGCAGAATGTGTATAAAAATGACTGGTAAACATTCACATTCTTAAAGTAGTAGGTTTTTTAACTTCCAGTTTTTGTATTAATGCTATTTACTGATAATAAGGCAATATTTTAAAGAGACAAAAACATAAATTCCAACAAAAACACGAATACTCACAAAGCTCATTCATGCACCAAATCTGAAATTCAGAAGAAATGCAAATCCGATAATGGCTATTTCCAATTTGGATTTTCTTACAGTGATCCGGAGTCTCCCTCCAGTAAGCCCTAGCCAACATTTGATTAACTTGCCAAACCAAGAGAAATGACTGCCAAAGGCAACGTTAGATTAGAATACAAACTCAGTTCTAAAATCTTATGAAGAAGAATGATGGATGATTACGAGCAGTAGAATCTGATAAGGCAGAGAGAAGCAGCAGAAGCTGAAGAAACTTCAGCAAAATATTCAACTTAGCCAAGTCATTGCAAGTGCACTCAAGGTTAAAAACAGAAAGGGCTCTACTAACAGGAGGAAAGGGGAGAAGATTTGAAAACATTATCATAACAAACTCTTTCTCTCTCAGGGATAATGGAATAACCCATCACACTTAGAGCCTCACACCACAGACCCCAAGATGGGGAAAGCAGCCAGAATGGACCAGACTGAGAGGATATTTGTGCTGAAAGTGAACAACTGTGAGGGCCCTGAGGGACCTATTTAGAAGGTGGGCAAGGGGAAGACAGCACAGACATCATTAACATAAAAAAATAAGAGGATGAAGAAAAACATCAACAACTGGTAAGCCATGTGCCCACTCTCCCACCTATGTAGCACACAAACTGAAGGTATCCTCAGTGACGGTATCAGCAGGGAGCTTTCAGAAATGATATTCAACAATGGTGTGTATCTTTACCATCTCACATCTGGCTGAAAGAGTAGAGAACAGAAGCCGCCATTTCATTTCATTTCTGCTAATAATGAAAAAGTATTTTGTTCAGTGGAACAAAAACGGTGCATTAAGAGCTTTTTACTGCCAAGTATCTCCTCTATATACACATCAAAATCATTAAGTCCTCCTTGGAGGATGTGAAATAGCCCTACTAAATGACCCTCCCCTCTGATAAACATCAACCGTGGCACCAAAGGGGAAAAAAAAAAAAGAATGCATGCTCGCCAAAGTATTTTCCAATGTGACAGCAAAGATCCATTGTAGGGTCCTGGTGAACGGGGGAGTCCCTGTAAATGGTGAGGGAAGATACTCCTGTCGGTGGGTAACATTATGCGGACTGTGTCAAAGTTCACTGCTGAGTCTCCTACAAGAAATCTATAAATCAAAGAAATTTGGCTGGTCCATTCACAAAGGAAGATCAAATAAAGATTGTCCAGTATGTGTGTCTGTGTGTATCTGGGATTGACAATACAGATGGACAATGAGCTGGGCACAGAATTAAAATGGAGGTGGAGAGCAAGTGGGATGGTTTTGGGGAAACTGCAAAGCACTTTACTGATCTCAAGCTTCCTCCAACAACAAAGGTCCATCTTTTCAAAACAAATAATTTACAATGTTGCTGGAACATCAATGCCTCTGAGAAACTAAAGATAAGCATTATATAAAAGGTCATGAGGGGCAGCTAGGTGGCACTGTGGATAAAGCACCAGCCCTGGATTCAGGAGGACCTGAGTTCAAATCTGGCCTCAACCACTTGGCACTTACTAGTTGTGTGACCCTGGGCAAGTCACTTAACCCTCATCACCCTGCAAAAATAATAATAATAATAATATGGTCATGAAAAGATGGATGGTGGGTGTGGGCAGGCTGAAACTATGACCAATAAAGACCCTTAGGAGCAGAAGTAAAGTATATCTTCAAAGAATTTTGTGATAGAGAAGATGGAAAAGTTATATGATGAGAGTAAGAGACAACAAGTGGGTGGATTGCCAAAAGGTCCCTGTGGAACAGTTACCATGTTGAGGGAAGATGAAGAAGACCTCCAGCAGGGTAAGGAGACCTCCTTTTGGGTGGCAAACTTTTGGAAGGACATGAACAAGAGTCCCACAAGATGGGCTGGCACTGCTGAAGGAAATTCTTGATTTAAGGAGATCACAGACCCATTGGAATCCTGGGAGATTCTGCTTTCACAGTTTCATGGCCCACTAAAGAGGGTTTTCCAACTCTCATGGAGGAGATCTGGCAAAGAGTCCGAGTCAAGGATGGCCCCCTTCCAGGATGATGAGATCCTACCCTTCTTGTTTGCAGATGACATGGCACTGATTACATTAAGTTCTAGAATGTCACAGGGTCTCCTAAATGAGATCCATAATTACTCCAAAGAGTTTGGCCTAATTATATACAAAGGAAACACCAAATAGATTAAGAATGCATATTGTCCAGACTATTTTATGCAGTCAAATGGACAATCTATATGAATTATGAGTATGTGACATAATCTATGTGGTGTATATGTGTATATACATATATCACACAGATGTTCTATATGGACAATAAATTGAATAGGAAGAGAACAGGTTATCTTTGCAGAGTTATTTTTTAAAACCCTAAGATCCTCCTTGAAATGAATGCTCATTTTTAAAAACACCAGTGTTTTTATGATGTATCTGAATGGCTAAGGGTCATGGAAAGCTAAAATTTCTGGAGAAATGAAGCTGGGGACAGTGCAAAGAGAAGTGAAGGCATGCAGAGTGGGCCTGGGTGGGCTGCACCATTATAAATGAGGAATCACATAAGAGAAGTGGAATTTTACAGAGCACCGAGGAAATGGATGAGTGGAAAAAGAAGCTAGCTTGGTTACATGAGAAGAGGTGGGATGACTAATGGGCAGCTCCCACGCTCCACTGGTATCCTCTGGGCATCCTAGGAGGGCAATAAAAGCCTCTGCACTCTTATCAGAACTCCTGTGGCCAACTTAACAGGAAAACATGGATGAGAGTCCTGCAGGATGGGTGGGCATGGATGGATGCACTATTAAAGGGAGTATTCAAGTAAGTGAGGTCCCAGACCCATCTGAATTTTGGAGAGAACCAGATGCACAGCATGTTTTCATATAATCACAGTTGGGGCAGCTAGGTGGCACAGTGGATAAAACATCAGCCCTGAATTCAGGAAGACCTGAGTTCAAATCTGGCCTCAGACACTTGACATTTACCAGCTGTATGACCCTGGGCAAGTCACTTAACCCTCACTGCCCCCCACCAAAACAAACAAACAAAAACCACATGATCACAGTCACAGATTTAGAACCAGAAGAGACTTCAGATGTCATTCAGTCCAGCCTCTCATTTTACAGATGAGGAAATTGAGGTACAGAGGGGACAGGTGATGTGCTGAGACCACAGAGCACCTGTAAATGGCAAAGCCAAGATTTGAACTCAGATCCTCTAACTCCAAGCTCTTTTCACCACACCCCTAAAATTATCTAGTTCTCTGATTCTATCACTATTACAAAGTCATTTGCAAACAATGATGTAGCGAACAGAGTTATTCCTAAGAGTCAAGGAAGCTAAAAATAAGGTCAAAATGGGTACATGATTTAGACGTAAAAGGTGATACCATAGGTAAATTAGGAGAGGGAGGAATGGTTTACCTCTCAGATTTATGGAAAAGAGAACAGTTTATGACCAAATAAGAGAAATAGAATATTATGAAATGCAAAATAGATGATTTTGATTACATTAAATTTAAAAGGTTTTGCACAAACAGAAGTAATGCATCCAAAATTAGAAGGGAGGCAGAAAGCTGGAAAACAATTTTTACAGCCAGTATTTCTGATAAAAGCCTCATTTCTAAAATATATAGGGAACTAAATCAAGAATCCAAGTCATTCCCCAATTGAGAAATGGTCAAAGGATATGAAAAGGCAGTTTTCAAATGAAGAAATCAAAGCTATCTATTACCATATGAAAAAATGCTCTAAATCACTATTGATTAGAGAAATACAAATTAAAACAACTCTGAGGTACCACCTGACACCTATCAGATTGGCTAATATGACAAAAAAGGAAAATAATAAATGTTGGAGAAACTGTGGAAAAATTGGAACACTAATACATTGTTGGTGGAGCTGTGAACTGATCCAACCATTCTGGAGAGCAATTTGGAATTATGCCCAAAGGGCGATAAAGCTGTGCATACCCTTTGACCCAGAAATACCACTATTAGGTCTTTTTCCCAAAGAGATCATAAAAAAGTGAAAAGGACCCACATGTACAAAAATATTTACAGCTGCTCTTTTTGTGGTGGCCAAGAATTAGAAATTGAGGGGATGCCCATCAACTGGGGAATGGCTGAACAAGTTGTGGTATATGAATGTAATGGAATACTTATTGTGCTGTAAGAAATGATGAGCAGGCAGATTTCAGAGAAACCTGGAAGGACTTGCATGAACTGATGCTGTGTGAAATGAGCAGAACCAGGAGAACATTGTACACAGTATCAACAACACTGTTGATTGATCAACTGTGATAGAATTGATTCTTCTCAGTAATACAATGGTCCAAGATAGTTCCAAAGGACTCATGATGGGAAATGCTCTCCAAATCCAGAAAAAAGGACTGTGGAATCTAGATACAGATTGAACCATACTATTTCTACTTTTTTTGTTTTTCTTATTTGAGGTTTTTCCCTTTTGCTCTGATTCTTCTTTCACAGCATGACTAATGCGGAAATATGTTTAATGTGATTATACAATATATAACCTATATCAGATTGCTTGCTGTCTTAGGGAGGGGAGAAGGAGGTAGAAAAATTTGAAACTAGAAATCTTATAAAAACAAATGTTGAAAACTATCTCTACATGTAACTAGAAAATAATAAAATATTTTTATGATTAGAAAAAAAAAAAAGAGTCAAGGAAGCTGGATCCAAAACCTCCCTCACTCAGATATTCAGACACTGCTATTTGTGAAATGAGTAAATCACTTAGCATTAGTTAAGTTTCTTTCTCAATAAAACTGATTATCATACTCACATTAACTATTTCACAGAACTGTGAAGAAAAGCTCTTTTGTCAAGCTGACTGTATCTGAGACAGTATGATCATTGCCTCCTTTTTCTCATCCTGTATGTGTTAGAGCTCAGACAGAAGTGGTCCATCATATTATTCTCTTATATTTCGTGGCCTCCGAGCTATTGCCAAGCTGGATAAAACAGCCACTTTTTGTAAGTGAAGAAAAGTATTGGGATGTTAACAACAGGGACGACATGGACCATACCATGTTCCCAGGTGATTTTGATTTTTTTTCTGCCTTTTGTTTATTTTGAAAGCTTTTTGTTCCACGTAGCTTTGGTAACATCTACAAAAAACAATCTTACATTCTGATGGAATAATGTTGTACGAATGACTGCAGACAACAGTTCTGTCTATGATAATAGTTCACTTTCAGTACAGTTTATTGGATAAATTCTCAAGCTATTTTTGAGGTCTTTATTTATAGAATGGGAATTTGTTGTCTGTTAGTTTATGAAGGCTGGAGAACTTCTAATGGCTAATTCTAACTGTTCATTTATGTCTTGTTAGGCATCAAGCTAAATTTCGCAACCTGCAGTGATGTCATATAGTTTCTACTGTTTTCTCATATAATTTGCATTAATTGGTAAGTCTGGTATCCTTAGGATAATCCATCTGTAATTTCTGGTGGGAATCACCTAGTCCTGAATTGCCATCCTTTTACTATTAATAATAAGCTAAAATTTCACAAAATAAAACAAACTCCCCAAATTCAAGGGTAGGTAAACAATGGGAGGGGGGAGAGAAGTACCGTTGTGATTAGCTTATAAGCGGGTACTACATTTAATATGTTTCCAATTTATGTTGTTTTGTTTTTGTTTTTTGTGGGGCAATGAGGGTTAAGTGACTTGCCCAGGGTCACACAGCTGGTAAGTGTCAAGTGTCTGAGGCTGAATCTGAACTCAGGTCCTCCTGAATCCAGGGCTGGTGCTTTATCCACTGGGCCACCTAGCTGCCCTCCCACCCCAACACTGCACCACCCAGCTGCCCCCTCCAATTTAACTTACTTAATGGGAAACAATCATATCATTCTCACTGAGGTGCGCATACTACTTTGTAAATATTGTCAAATTTAGAATTAAAATGAACTGAAAATAAGGGTTGTAAGTATGTATTTAAATCAACCATACATTACAATTAATAGTAGATAATTTTAAAAATTATTAGAAAACATTTATGGTAAGATTCCCCAAATATATTTAAAGTAACAGGTTCCAGATAATGAAACACATCTACCTTCATTTGGCAGAAATGGGTGCTAAGGGTATTGAATGTTGCACATGTTGATAGTCATTCTGCCGATGAGTTTTGCTTAATAGTTTTTATTTGTAATAAGGGAGGGTTCAATGGGAAGGAGACACATTAGGAAGTAACTGTGGCATAAGGGCAAACAGAATCAGTAAAATAAATAAAACAAAATAAAGAGTTACACTACTGCAAACAATGCTTTAGATTGGCACTGGGTCATGACTGGCCCATATGGAAAGAAAACATCTCTATCCGTTCCCAAGCTGAGGGCCTACCACAGGCCCATGGCTCAAATCCCTCTGTTTGAAGAGATCAAATATCCAGATAAGGGAATACACACACATACATACACAGACACAGACACACACACACACACACACACACACACACACAGACACAGACACACACTCTCTCTCTCTCTCTCTCTCTGATCCTCCCCTCTGTGATAGGTGAGATACACAGTTAAATATCTGCAGAGGAGCTAACATTGCAGGATAACTGAGGGGAATGGACAGAGCTTTACTTACCAGAATCTGAAGGGAGGGAAAGGCCCAAAATGAGCAGAATGAATTGGAAGCTCCTACTGCTGTGGCTGTTTATGACATTGTAGTGTCAGAGAAACAATGTTGCTTCCTGTGATTTTAAAAGGTCCAATCAAATCCAACAGAAGGAAATCCATCAATTGCAATGGCCTGAAATGGACATTTCTCAATTTAAAAAAAACAAACCCTCAATGTAACTGATTTTGTACAATCTTCATTTTGCTTCCAGTACCCAAAGTCCTTTTCCATCCTTAGCTCTGATCCCAGCCTGCACCTCTTTCCCTTACAGAACGGGAGGGGAAGTAACAAACACAGGGAGAACTTGTTAACACCTTTCTGGAATGTCACTCACAGGGACAATGGAGAGAAAAATCAATGTAAGAAAACAAAAAAAACCCATAGCTCCATGTATCCCTGGGTAGCTAATCTTGTTGTTTTCACCAGTGTCAGCCATCTTCACGGTCATTCTCATTCAGCCCTTTGACACAGGAGTTCATGATGATTTTCATTAGCTCATTTGACTCTGAGTATTCAGATGCCTAGCACAACATGCTACCTACTTCCAGTTTTTCTGGAGGGTGTGAGACCACACAATCAGCACGGCCGCCCCAGGTTTTCACCCCTTGGCCACAAACTACCTGGGGACCTCGGGCAGGTCACTCCCCCTCACAGGACCAGCAGAACACCTTCACCCTTAGAGCCAGTCTTTTCCTCACAACAGTCCTGTGGGTTTGACAGTAAAATGAATCAATCTGTCCAATGAGGCGGTCAGACTGAGTTGCTAAGGGTTCTTCCTGTTCAACAGTTTTCTTCTATAGCATTGCATCTGTTCCAGTGGCCCTCCAAAGTTTCCCTTACCTTGGCAACAATACTAGCATTTATCCCAGTAAGAAATCACTTCATGTTACCCAAGCAATAGGTTATGAGCAGTAGAACATTGTGATGTTTAAAATCTAAATTGTGGTCACCTTAAATTAGAAGCTTTAGCACCAGTCCTTGAGCATTAAACATTTATTAAAGCATACAGATATTCCCATGGAGTTCAGAAAGTTAAAAAAAAAAAAAGCCTATTTAGCCTAGAGTTCCAGCCTGATCTGGTTCTTCCTCAAGTCCTCCGTCACAAACCTGCTTCAATCACGAACTCTCTAGCAAGCTGATTGTCGAAGCTTTTTATAGGTCTGGAACAGAGGCGGTCCTTACACACTGCTTCAAGCTGATTGGTTGGCATCATCCAAATCCATTGGTTCTGAAGGTGTTCTCAAGGTGTGATTACAATCCAGTTAACTTGAAATAGGCTAATCAGCAGTCAATCACTCTCACTTGACTCAATCAGTCTAGATTAATCTCCAGGTGGGTCTTTGAGTATCTGCTAAATCCCATTATTTCATCACAACATAAAAGAAATATGCCATTGCCTGATTGGCATTACTTCACAAACTGCTATAATTATGTTCTAAACAAAACCCCACCTAACACAGAAGAAACCCCACTCCATTACCTTCTGGCCAATTTCCTATTTATAACATTGCTATGAGGACCTAACTACTCATTGTTTCACTTAACACATGGTTTTTGAGGAACCAATTCACAATCCTGGGCAAGATTTACTACACCCTAACCATATGGGACCATGCAAAAGGACTATTTTGAGAGTCTGAAACAGCATTCATTATGTAGGAATTAATATTATACAATTGCTTTCTTTAAACAAGACTCCATAAATCTCAAGTCAGAAAAGAAAAAAAATGTTTGGCATCTGGTCTAAAATGCTCACGGAACTACAATGAGGATAATAGGAACCATTTCCCCTTTTGTCCTCACCTAGGTAAGTACTCCTTCAAAGTGACAACCCTCTGAAGGGTTTGACACACAGATCTGTTAGAAGTGGTGTCTCTCTTCCCCACTGTTTGGCTGTTTCCTTCTTACCCATTAGGTGATCTGTTTGGAACTATGCTGTTTTCTGGTGGCAAAGAATTGGAAATTGAGCAGATGTACATCAAATGGGGAATGGGTGAACAAGTTCTGGTATGTGATTGTGAGGGATTCCAATGTGATAGAAGAAATGAGGAGCTAGATACTCTCAGAGAAACCAGGAAAGACTGACATGAACTGATACAGAATGAAATGAGTAGAACCAGGAGAAAATGTACACCAACAGCAACAGTGTAAGATGATGAGCTGTGAATGACAGCCATTCTCAGCAATACAATGATCCAAGACAACTCTGAAGGACTTTTCTTTTTCTTTTCTTTTCTTTTTTTTTTTTGCGGGGCAATGGGGGTTAAGTGACTTGCCCAGGGTCACACAGCTAGTAAGTGTTAAGTGTCTGAGGCTGGATTTGAACTCAGGTCCTCCTGAATCCAGGGCCAGCGCTTTAACCACTGCGCCATCTAGCTGCCCCCTCTGAAGGACTTTTGATGAAAAATGCTATCATCCTAGAGTAAGTACAGTTTGAAGCAGGGGCTTTTTACTTTATTTTTCTTGGGTTTTTATTTTGGCCTATGTTTTCCTTTACAACATGACTAATATGGAAATGTTTTGCATGACCACACATGTATAACCTATATCGAATTGCTTGCCTTCTCAATGAGGGGAGTAGAGAAGGAAGGAAAGAATCTGGAGCCCAATTTTTAAAATGAATGTTGAAAATTGTTTTTACACATAATTGGGGTAAATATAACCCTAAATGTTTTTTAAGTGTTCTGGGTTCCTGGCCTCCAAATGCACCAAATAAAGACAAACTAGAAATGTATATTGAGGATGAAAGGCACTAAGTTTTTCTACTCCTAAATAAAGATAATAAAGAAATTCATTCAATTTTTTAAAACTGAGTAATTTTATAAGTAAAAAAATTCAAAATGAGAAAAAATGACCCTCGCGTTTACATAGTACAGGAAGTACCTCATGCAGCCAGACTCTAAGAAGTAGCAATAAGAGGGAAGTCTTCAGTAACAAAGGTCATAAATCCACAGTAATAAAAAGGGGAGAAGCTCATTGAAAGACAAGACAAACCTAGGAAAAAGAAGATCCAAGTGACCCCTAAATAAATGACCAGGAATCAAGTTCCATGCTGTCCTTCAATGGATATGTGACCTGATCAGCTGGATGTTCCCTCCAATACAGCAGATCCTGACCCCCCATGTCCTTTCAGAAGTTTGCCCCACCAGGTCCAGCCCACATGCCTCCGTCCTTCCTTGCTTTCCCCTGAGTAGTACTATGATGGCACCAGTGGCACATTCTGGCTATCCACCAGTCTTTCTCACCCTCTCCAGATGGTCAGCCTATCTTCTCTTCTTATTGTACACTTCCTGGACGACACCCTTATTCTCTAACGTTCCTCCTCAGCGAGGTGTTGCAGCTTCCTCTCATCGACCAGCCACCTTTCTGCTGCCCTCTGTAAGATATCTATGCCACCAGCTGCCACAGAGCAACGCCAATAGAGTGCTGGTTATAAAGAGAAGGGCCTTGTCTCCATGGGAAGCTTAGGGTCTCCCCCAAGCAGTAAGTCCTGCCCTGGATTGCTCCTCTTCCTCCTGTTCACCTCCAGGCCCAGCTTCTATGAAGAAGTATTAAGAATACAGCCCGTCTCACCGGCTGTCCTAGATACCCATATCAATGGGCAACTTGTAGAGGCTCCTGGTCCCGACGCGCACCATCATCTTGGCAGGAGACATTCCTCATCCACGCGGTCTTTCCTGTGTGAATGGTCTGGCCAAGCTCTTTTTCACAGTTACAGATCTCTTCCCCGAGGCTTGACACAATCACCGTAAACAGGAGCATCTGGAAGACCTCGCTGTCCGTGCAGGCCTCCTCTGGTGCAGCGCTGCCATGTTATTATAAGCATTTACATACTAGCGTCTTCCCCAGAATGGAAGGCAGAATAAGCTATTCTGGCGAGCCAGGGTTTCCACAGAGCTACCAAGGCTGCTTTAACGGGACACTTTTCATCTCTGTCACCCCAGTGTCTGGCACACAGACAAGATGCTTCATAAATATTTGTTGAACTGAATTGAAAGAACTCTGTAATTTTAACTTTTTTAATGGAAACCTTATAATCGTACAACATGCAGAACATGGGGCTAAATGAATAACGATCCCAGTACTGGTCCTTGTAGCATAAAAAAGTCCCTGACATCAGCTTGCTTTTTCATAATTTGCCCCTCTCTTCCTTCATAAAGGTGAAAAAGGATGTTGTGTGTAGCTTCACATTCCCTGAGCAATGTGACATGGCTGACTTTCTATAAAATTAATTAGCAAATCTAAATATTGGAGCTTGCTGCTTTCCGAGGGTTTCTCACATTCGCCATTAAATGATCATTCCTTGTTTCTGTGGGTGTCCTTTGACCTGCCACCACCATTTCTGTGTCATTAACACCGTGGGCAGGCATCTCCTTGTCAGTCTAAACCCACTCTTGTATTTCAAAAATCTACGTGAGAGTCTTTAGGGAGGGTTATTTCAAAGCTTGCAGACCCTATTATCGTAAGATGATGACACCAGACCTCAGTTTTCTTGAAGTCCACCATTAAGGCTCAACTTTGAGGGAAATGCAAGCACAGAGACATGACAAATTGCTTCTCTCGTTTTACAACAAAATTGAAAGGTCTTTACGGTGTCTTCATGACGGACTGATTCCCTCATGAAATCCATTCCACAATGTTATTGCATACTCTGAACAATGCTCTGGCCCCTGGGTTGATCAGAAAGATAACAAGGGGAATGACTCAATTACGCCAATGATCTGTGATTCCATCTTTGTGGGTACTCCCTCCAATGGGGAAAATCACCATCCACCCCTGCCTGCCCATCCTGGAAAACTCCTATCCATATCCAAATATATGTAACATGTTGGCAGGATTCTCTGTAAAGTTGTGAAAGTAGCTGGAGCAGTAATCCGATAAAAAAGAATGTTTCCAGATACCCTAAAATTGTCTCTGCCAACTGAGGTAATCCCATGGTTCAGAAGTCATCTTCTCATGACCTTCAATAGGTCAGTGAATCCATGACCTCGATGGCCAAGGTACTTCTTCCACTCTTGCAGATGACAACTCCTCCAAGCCCTCCCCTTCTGGGTAAATTTTATGTGCAGTAAATCCTGCACAGAGGACTCACCCAACCTGCCAAAAATCCTGCCCCAGTGTAACCTTATTGAAACAAATGCAACAGCTGGACTGGTCACTGGGATTCCTCCCTCTCGTTCTAGAACTGGCCAACCCTCTTTGCAGTCACATATCTATCTCTTTGAGGATGTTTTAGGCCACTTTTCACATGGAAGTCATCAGTGATAATAAGCTGCAAGCTGCATATTCTGACCATGAATCTTCCCAAAGCCCTCGGAGTGACCTACAATCGTGAATGGAATTAGGGTTACATTTGAAACCTCCTTGAGAGCAGGGATCGTGTTCGTTTTGTCTTCCCAGCCCCAGTGCCCAGATCTGTGTTCTATAGAGAGTAACCACTTAAGAAGTTTTCTTTTAAAAAATTGAACTGAATATAAAAATTATGTTCCATGACTCACCAGTATATGGCATTATTGAGAGAACAGTGAGGATAAATATATAGACAAGAAATTTTTAAAAACACAAAGAAAGCCAGTCTATTGAATTGTTTTTGTATACTCACATTATCATGGTCTGTAAGCAAGAGATAGGACAGTGAGTTATACTTTCAAAAGCTTCAGGACAACAAATTTTTCCACTCACCAAGAGTTTTACTTTAGGGAAATCTGTAGCATTAGCACACTCAACAAGTACCAACTTCTCTTTATTGTGCTTCAGTGGGAGAGGAGGTCAGGAGATGAAATGACTCACTGGGAAGGTAGAAGAAGGCAATCAGAGACAAAGCACACTGGCTTCATCAGGTCTCAGGAAGAAAGTCACCAACTCCTTCTGCAACATTGGCTATTCTTCGACTGTGAGGCCTAGTTTTCTCATGTTATCTTTGGGCCTCGGTTACATAGAGCGCCTTCCTAAAATGCTTCCAGCTCTGTCCTCAGCCTCTGGCCATGAAGGTGGTCTGCCTTTTTTCTTGCGTATTGACCAGTGAACCTCTCCTAAAGAAGGCCATCTGGATTCTCTCCTGAGGTTGGTATATCCATCCACTTCACAAGCCAACTCCGCAGCTTACGCAATGCGCAATCTGTAAAGAATGACCACTGTCCAGAATGCTGAGGTTTACTGTGGCCCATCTCTGTGATTTCATAGGCATGGGGAACTCCTGGTGAGGAAATTCCCTCTACCAATGCAGATCAGCAGCACCTGTTGTGACTTGGAATTCTAAGTGTTGTCTGTGCCCCGATAAAGCCACGGTGTTTAAGAGGAAGGACTTGAATCCAGGGCCTCTTATCTTTTTGTCTCTATCCATGATGGCCTCTCAGACATAATCACAGGGTAAATGAACCATCACTGTAATGGCCGATCAATATTTTCCTAAGCTTTCCCTTTCTAGTGCAGAGGATGTAGTGAGTGGTAAATGGGGTACAAGACCCTGACCTCAAAGCCAGGCTCTGAGATTCATTTGAGTGACTACAGGCCTGTCTGGACCTCAGGATTTTCTCTCATCTGGAAAGTGAAGATGAGACTCACACACCTATGCCCCAGGGCTTTAAAGCGCCACATGAACTCCAGCTAGTGTTGTTATTACTAATACAATCCCATGCAGATACCCATTACTTTCTCTTAAGAGCAGCACCGCCTTCTGCCCACTGCCATTCGTTAGAAGAGGACGACTCAGAGAGGGTATGAAAGCCGCTTACGGACCCGCTGTTCTGCACACCACAGCCTCCTCCTCTTCCTCCTCACTTCCCAGAGCACCCACCAGGATTGCTCACCAGGCTAACTCCCTCTCCAAGCCACCGTGTGGGGGTGGGAGATCTCGGGGGCTACCCGGCCTAAGTCAGAACTGAAAGGAATGCAGACGCTGGCAGACTCAGCGCTTGACCCTCCAGGCCCTGACAAGGCAGCCCATC
Organism: Dromiciops gliroides; assembly: GCF_019393635.1. Lineage (NCBI taxonomy): Eukaryota > Metazoa > Chordata > Mammalia > Microbiotheria > Microbiotheriidae > Dromiciops > Dromiciops gliroides. The sequence goes on from NC_057865.1 coordinate 17,899,930, forward strand.
CCACTTCTCAGTGGCTAAGTGTGAGGACTTTGTTCTGACCTCAAGCCTAAGGAGCCCCTTCACAACCTCCGCTCAGTGTGCCAGCCCCCGCCTCCTCCCCGGGCCCAGCACAGTAAGGCCTGCTCCTCTTCCCAAGGACAGACACTGCAGACCACATCACATCCCCCTCAGGCCTCTCTTCTCCAGCCTAACCGGGACCAGTTACTTGAGCTGATCCTTAAGGCTCCTCCCTCACCCTCTGGTGGTCTTCCTCTGGATTTTCCTCCCTCTTATCAATCTCCCCTCCTACCTGTGGGGCCCAGAAAGGAGCCCAGTATGACAGATGAGGGCTGAGGAGGGCAGGTCCAAGAGCTGTCACAGCCTTATTCCTAGAGATTTCCTCTCTCCTAATGCCACCCATCCATACATCATTTGTACACACCCCGAGTTCTGGGGAGCACTTTCTTCACATCAGCACCAGTATTACCCTCTTTTTGTAAATGAGGAAACTGAGGCTCGAACAGAGGAGGTGAGCGGCCCAGGGTCACAGAGTCCACACACGGCAAACATGAGACTTCAGATGAGGTCATCCGGTGACCCCATCACCCAGCCATCTCACATGGAGCTTGCAAGCCCCCAGGTCATTTTCAGAGAAACTGCCCCCCTCCACTTGTGAAACCGAATTCTTGAGCACGATCTTATCTATTGAAGTCGATCTCATTATTTGTAGCCAAAAGTTCAAAGTTTTTGGATCCTGACTCTGTCATCTCGTGTTAGCAATCTCTCCTCACTTTGTGTCATCTGCAGACCTGATACACACACTGTCGATGACTTTATCCAAGTCAATGACCCAAATGTTACCCAGCCCAGGGCTGAGCAGAGCCCCCTGAGGCCTCCCCTGGAGATGTCCTGCCAAGATGACCATTCACAACTCCTAAGGGTAAAGGCAGCCAGCCAGTCCTGAACCCTTCCATTGTATCCATGGTCTAATCAAAAGCTCTCCATCTTTTCCACTAGGAGAGCGTGAGACAATTTACCAAAGGACTGATTAAGATGCAGGTAAACCATACCCACAGCATTCCCCTGACCCATCCAGGCTGACACGCCCCATGTCAGACAACACCACAGTGGTTCACGACGATGATGGCTTCCTTTGCCGGAGGTTCCTGGTCTCTTTTGGTTTGCTTGGTTTGGAGAGACTAGGTCTCCCTCTCTCACCCACACTAACGGGGAGGCAGCCACTCGAAGACTTGATCCCAAGGCTGATCTGCACAGGAGTTGTGATCTGCTCCATTTCTCTGACCAGAGCTGCTCCCACCCTCCTTAGACAGCCTGGTGGCCTATCCTCTGCCAGGGGCTCACCACACTAGTGCTGACCTTTGTGAGGACAGCCCAGAACTGCCAAACTCAAGCACTCCACAGCAACAGGGACTGACTATAGGTGTGTCGCCCCATGCCTGACCACAGTTTCTAATTCCTCCCACACTGGGGGAAGAGTTGGGAGCTTCAGAAAAGTAACACCTGGGCCCTATCTCCTGGCCCCCTTCTTCTGAATCCCAGCTCCTGTGTGCCAGCTCACACACAGCAGATTCACACCTCTCTTAGCTTTCCTCCAGCACGGCCCTGTTACTCTGGCTGGCACTGGCCTCAGTCACTGAAGCAGCAACAACCACCTCTTCTCTTGCTGCTGGCATGCAGACATCTCCACAAGCACTTCCCCTTCTTTTTCTCCTAGCATTTCCATGCTTTCCTGCAGAAAGTACCCAGGCTTTAGGCCCATGGCAGCACAAGAAAGTAAGTCCATGCCTGTCAGCTACATTTTTTTTGGGGGGGGAGGCAATTGGGGTTGACTTGCCCAGGGTCACACAGCTAGTAAATGTTAAGTGTCTGAGGCTGGATTTGAACTCAGGTCCTCCTGACTCCAGGGCCGGTGCTCTATCCACTGTGCCACCTACCTACCCCCTTCCATTTTATTTTTAAAAAATAGTTTTCCCTATTATTGTGCTATAAGAAATGACAAGCAAGATGATTTCAGAAAGGCCTGGAAAGACTTGTATGAACTGATGTATAGTGAAGAAAGCAGAACCAGGAGAACACTGTACACAGTGATAGCAATATTGTTTGATGAAGAACTGTGAATGACTTAGATATTCTCAGCAATACAAGGATCCAAGACAATTCCAAAGGAATGATGAAGCATACTATCCACCTCCAAAGAAAGAACTGATATTGCCTGAACACAGACTCAAGCAGGCTATTTTTGCTCTTTCATTTTTTAAATTTTATTTAAGTTCTCTTATACAAAATGACTAATATGGTAATGTTTTACATAATCGCACATGTATAAACCATATCTGCTTACGCCTCAGGGAGGGGGGAAGGGAAGAAGGGATAAAAATTGGAACTCAAAACTTTAAATAAAAATTTTTATTATTAAAAATATATTTAAAAATTAATATATATATTCCCAATTACATGTAAAAACAATTTTAACATCCATTTTTTTAAATTTTGAGTTCCAAATTTTCTCCTTCCTTCCTCTTCCTCTCTGAGATGGCAAGCAATTTGATCTAGGTTATACATGTTCAATCATGCAAAACATATTTCCATATTAGTCATGTTGTTAAAGAAAACGCAGACCAAAAAAAGCATGAAAAGAATAAAGAAAGTGAAAGATAGTAGACTCCGACCTGCATTCTGACTGCCTGGGTTCCTTCTGTGGAGGGATAGCTCATGCCTCGTCCTGAATGTTTGGGGATTGTCTTGGATCACTGTCTTGCTGAGCAGAGCTCCGTCCTTCACGAATCCTATCTATGGCATTTTGCTTGTCTCCCTCCATCTCTGTCTTTTCAGATTCTCATTAGCTTTGGCCACATGTCTCTGCTTTCAGAAGTAAACATGGCCCTTATTTAGGTGAAGATAACCAGAGAATGCATTTCCTACCACATGAACAATCACAAAGCACGTCAGGTATGATGAACGAGAAGTGTGACTTTCTTCTCCTGGCTTCATTTCTTGTTGAGGATCCACTAGCCCCTTCCACACCTCTGGGATAAGGGAAGGAGAGCAAGGAGAAGGAAGACCACAGGAGACTCCTTTCACTTTCAGAGTCATTCAGAAACTGGGTCACCAGATGGCTAAGTTCTTACTGTATCTCACTGTCAAAGACTAACATGCTCAAATTTTTATTATTTAATAGATTGGATTTCATTTTCTGCCCCTAAAAGACTTAAATCCAAACCTTTGTAGCTAAAATCATAACAGCTGCCTTCCTGCATAATCTTTTTCTCTTGTTCCTTACACAGACCTTCGCTAGTACAGGAGAGGTATAAATGACCTTGGCTTAGTGATTGTTTTGGATTCGAAGTCCCTTAGCCAAACATGGTTGGAGAGGGTTGAGTATTTTTGCCACTTAATTAAATCCACAGCTCAGAAGTTACAAAAAGATTTTACATACAAAGTAAGAAGGAAAGAGCTGAATTTTGTTCTGTATTTTGGCGTTGACCAAGGTCTAAAGATGACAAACAAGGAGATCTAAACAGGCAGAAAATGAGAATGTGACTGGCTGTACTGACGCAGTTCTAACAGTGACAATGTCATGAGTTTGTACGCACAGCAAATGACAAGGAATGGTTTCCTAAGCTCAAAGGAGTGGACAAGGGGCCCTCAGGCAGCCTCTGCTTCTAGTCCCAGACACTGAAGGGCTCAAGGGGCACAATAAAACTATCATTCACACCCCTTCCCTGTCCACCCCCCAAAAAGGCAGGGAAGGAAAGAAGCCAAGTGTCAGATTCCAGAGACTCACTGATAAGGGAAGGAGGAGAGTTCTGCTGGGCCTGGGATGGGAGAGAACAGCAAGAAGGAAGGAGGCAGAGACCAGCATGGAGAGCCACACAAGAAAGTTCTTGCTGTGAGAATCCAGGCTTAGTACAAGAAGGCTGCTACTATGCTGCAGGAAGAGTGACCAGGTGCTAACAGAAAAGGGCAAAAGGTCCTGCAGGTAACTCAGAAACTCCTCTTAAAGAGACATGGCCAGTTAAGCTTTCAAGCCATCAAAGCATCAACAATAAATAATGAAGATAAAGACATTACCATTGGGTTGCTAGCTGGGGAGACACCGTCTCCTCCCCGGATAGAGTGGGATTGAGAACTGAGACGCTGGCGAGGTCACATCTTCCTGGGACAGCTTTCTTGGAGAATTCCCAGCAAGAGGAATGGCTACAGGAACCCCACACTTGCACAGGGCAGAGGGGTGCTAATGAATCCCTGCTAAGATTAAGAAGACTTGGATTCTAGCCTTGCCTCCACCACTAATTAACCCCCAAGCCCAGACCAAGCACTGATATCAAGCACTTGGAATCAAGTGGGACAAGTGCCAGACTCAGAGACAGAAAGCTCTGCTGGGCCTCTGGCAGCCTCCATTTCCCCATCTGTACATTTGCACTAGGGCAGCGAGGTATCACAGTGTATAAAGCACCAGCCCAAAGTCAGGAAGACTGATCATCCTGAGTCCAAATCCAGCCTCAGACACTTAGCAGCTGTGTGACCCTGGGCAAGTCACTTAACCCCATTTGCCTCAGTTTCCTCATCTGTAAATTTTAGGGAGGAAAAAGTAAGGATAGTTGGTGTTTTAAACACTATTTCCAACTATTATTAGTACAATTATCTCATTTTCCTTATCTGTAAATGGGCATGTTAACCTACCAAACATAATGAATCATAAGTCTCTTATGAATATTAAATGTGATTATACAAGGGTATTCCAAAAGTCTTACTGCAGGTTTAAGCCAGTAAGTATTGAAACTTTTTATAACACCCAATTAAACCTCAAAAGCACACTGAGGGTTGGGGGCAGCTAGGTGGCGCAGTGGATAAAGCACCAGCCCTGGATTCAGGAGGACCTGAGTTCAAATCCAACCTCAGACACTTGACACTTGACACTCACTAGCTGTGTGACCCTGGGCAAGTCACTTAACCCCCATTGCCCTGCAAAAAAAAAAAAAAAAAAGCACACTGAGGGGGCAGCTAGTTGGTATAGTGGATAAAGCACCGGCCCTGGATTCAGGAGGACCTGAGTTCAAATTCGGCCTCAGACACTTGACACTTACTAGCTGTATGACCCTGGGCAAGTCACTTAACCCTCATTGCCCCAGGGGGGAAAAACACATAAAAAAAGAAAAAGCATCACATCCCATACAGTGGCAAGGTATTATTATTAATAAATATAATGATGTTTTGTGTAGGCCAGGTTTATTACAATAAACCCCAAGAAACTGTTTAAATTCTTTTTCTCACTTGGAATTTGGTGGTGTAGACTATCACATGGAACTAAAAAAATAGGCTTAATATTTGGAAATCCTTACTACAAAAAGGTTTTCACTGTCAAGGCATTTATAATAAGGGTGTCTGTTCTGTAATTCCTTTAAAATGGATTTTATATCCAAGTATCTTCTTTTCTGTTTATAAAAAATTTAGAAAGCTTTATGAGATTTCTAATAATAGAACTATGAGATAGCAAAATTATCAATTTAAGTACTGATGTAATTTTAATAATAGGAAAAAGTTTGACATCTGTCACACTTATTCGAATCTTGAGGAAGAGATATAGATTTAATTCTCTCTTCCATGTGAATTTCTTTTGTATACACAGAAGTGGAACAGAGGCGACTTCAAAGTAAATGGAATCAGTGCTTTCCCCTTATTTTTCTCTGCAGATAATTCCATGAATGAATCCTTTTTGTAGTAATCAATCAATGTAGGATATATTTCTTTTTTAAATCACCAGTGTCCCCCAAAACAAATGTACCATTCTAAAGAAAATACACAGAAAACAAATACTGGTTCCCTCTCCAATGCTCTTCAGAAGCCTCCTGAATTTGGTTTCCAGATTTGAAGAGTGCTCCGTAGTCCAGAACGGCTAGACTCTGGACCAAGCAAACCAAACAGATTGGTCTCTTCCTGGCCCATGAATAGATTAGCCTGAGGAGGGTCCATCAGTCTGAGCAGAGAGCCCCAGCAGCCGCCTCTTCCTCAGGGGGCGGATCTCTTAAGCTTAACAACCCTCACTGGTGACTTGTTACATCCTCCTGTCGGTCCCTATAGGTCCAGTACCCTGACAGGCCATTATGAAAAGACGCTCTAACGGGGCCACTGGCTGTCAGAAGCCACCAGCTGGCCTGCCCCGGCCCTGCAGTCGCCAGGGTCCAGCTGCCAGTCTGGGCGTTGCTGTCCATGCTGAGCAACGTGCCGCCCAGCTGCTGTGTGGTCACGTCCATCTGGAGCTCTCCAGCTAGACAAATCTCTAGGCCTGTCAGGCCTCTTCAGCAAGCCTTGTTATGCAAATTCAATTACTCAAGTGTGCCCTATTACTGCTGGCTAACTGCTCCGAGAACCAATCTCACACTGACAGTCAGTTCACATTTTTGCTCACCAAAAGTACCTCATTTATTCTTGCCTGACTATTCCCTTGTATCATTAAAGCAGAACAGCCCAAGTCCACAGGACGATAACCTCTCTGCAGTGGGCTACTGTTCTCCACAAAGAGCTTGGAGGGAAATTAATTAAAAAAGAAAACCTTCTAATCAGACATGATATGGTCTTAAAGCAGCAGTTTCCCTACACTCCTCTAAGATGATTTTACTACCAAAAATATGAGCTTTCAAATCTTAACAACCAAAGGAAAAATCCAGTCTAACAAGCCCCAGTGATGGGAACAGAGACATTAAGGAGGCTGGAGCTGCTCATTTCACCACTGAAATCCAATGAACTGAAAGCCAAGTAAGTAAGAACAGCATTTCAGGCAGGAAAGGTTCAAGTGGGGAGCTCATCTCATCCCCAGCTCTGACGGAGATTGATGAAAGGAGCGGTGCATGGATGTTTTTTCTCAGTTAAGAGGATTTCTCTATGAACAGGGCAAAATCATTTTAGGCTGACCAGCGATGCAAATATCACTGGGGCCATGAGCGTTCAAAGCTGGACCCCAGCTGGTCTCCCAAAGAGGTCAGTCCTCCTTCAGATGTTCTTACTACATCTTGTCTGGATTCCTCCTTGTTCTCACCACATTATAACTTGCATCACATGTACTTGTAGAGGCTTATCTCCCCTATTAGACAGTAAGATCCTTGAAGGCAGGGTCAATTATATTTTTCTTCTTGGTATCCCTAGGCCCTCCTGCAACACTTGGCACAAAGGTGCTTGTTTTGGATAACTGTTTGCTGAATTGAGTACCCAGCCATCATCGACATTTCCCTCTCCCCATTTTGATGTAAAATCTGCCCCTCGAGCTAGCTAAAAAGCCCAAGAGAGAGATGAGCAGAAAAGTAATGACATTTTAAAAACCAGCAGCCTCCACAGTCCAGGTACCCGAGTTGAGAGAGAAAAGAACAAAAGTAAAGGTCTGTTTTATGAATCATTCTATGATAGAAATACCAAAGACAAACTTAGCTTGAAATGGCTGTGATAAATCTGAGGTTTGTGACATGACTGTTTGGACCACATTCCCCAGGGAATTTGCACAATTTCCAGCTCCTGGATTTTAGGACTGCTGACTTGCTCCAATGGATCTCTGATCTCATTACTGGTACTCCCTCCACCAAGACAAATCATAACCCACCAGGACCCTCTCATCCGATGAAATGATTGTCCATGTCTTCCCTTAAAAATCTTCCCACACAATTTTTGATACAGGAAAAACAATATACCATAGATTGTGAAACTGAAAAAATAAATCACCTGTTTGCTATGCACACTGCAGGGACCGAATCTGAAACCCCCGTAGGCCTAAGAGGAACAAGAGGGGAAAGGGCAATGAAGATTAAGCCAAAGAGAACTTCACAGTAATTGCACAGATACAGAATATTAAAACACATCACGTAAGTATCGAGGCTATATGTTGTTAGTTAAACCACAGGTTTACAAGTCCATAGTTTGGCTTCTCGATATGACTAAAATTCCTCATTTATCTCCATGGCATCAATGCTCTACATACTTTAGAATCTAAGACAAAAGATGGCATGTCTCTTTTGGATGAAGTATCAATGGACACTAAAATGCTATCCAAAAATGCTTCTTTTAAACACAATTTAGCCAGCTTGGCTGGAGCAACATTGAGAAAACCACATTCCACTCTCCACGGCAGTTTTCCTACATGACCCCACCCTCTGGATCTCCCCACCTTCCCTAAAAACAAACCAAAACAAACAAACAAATCTAACCCAGTCTAGAGAACCAACCCTTTTTCTAATCTTTTCTATAGTTCATTAGATCCAATATCAGGTTCCACCTGTATTAAGTACAAATTAACAAGCATTATTTTAAAAACCCATTCAGGAAAATGTCTTTATATTAAAATTACCAAAGCGGCTTCTTCTTTTTTTTTTTTTTTTTTTGGTGAGGCAATTGGGGTTAAGTGACTTGCCCAGGGTCACAGGGCTAGTAAGTGTCAAGTGTCTGAGGTCATATTTGAACTCAGATCCTCCTGAATCCAGGGCCGGTGCTCTATTCACTGTGCCACCTAGCTGCCCTTTATGTTAAAATTATAACAGTGCTTTATCTCCCTAGTGTTATTTCTCTGGGCAAAGTTTAAAAGTTTCTTTAAATCAAGGCAGATAGAGTGCTCAGCCTGGAGTCAAAAAGACTCATTTTTCCTGAGTTCAAATATGGCTTCAAGGGCAGCTAGGTGGTACAGTGGATAGAGCACCAGCCCTGGATTCAGGAGGAACTGAGTTCAAATCCAGCCTCAGACACTTGACACATACTAGCTGTGTGACCCTGGGCAAGTCACTTAACCCCAACTGCCTCATTTTTTTTTTAAATGGCTTCAGACACTTACTAGCTGTGTGACCCTGGGCAAGTCACTTCACCCAGTTGGCCTCAGTTTCCTCCTCTGTAAAATGAGCTGGAGAAGGAAATGGCAGACTACTACAGACTACTTTACCAAGAAAATTCCAAATGGGGTCATGAAGAATTGGACACAAGTGAAAAATTAAATTGGAGAATCATGATAAAAGGTCACTTTCCCCTCCTCAAATTGGTCCTTCTAATCACTGGTTGTCAAATTGAGGTCTAGTCTCCAAAAGGGATCTTCATCAGTTTGAGCTCGAGAATCCAGTTTTGTATCAATCACTATCAAAGTTCTGATTTGGGGAATTCTCCATGTAGACAGAGACAATTGTTGTCTCAGTTCTGGTGACAGATGGTTATTTTGGAGTTAGGATCCCTGCGAAAAAGACAAAGCAAAAATTCCTCTAGAGACCACGACAAGCCCCTTTGGCCTACTGTGCTTGTTTTTAGAGTAACCACTATTGAGACATTTTCAATAAAAAGAACATTCCATTTAGAAAGCCTCACTCCCCATAATACTATTTGGTAAAAGAAAAATCCCCAATGAGAATACCATCCAAGAGGGAGGATAGTGAATAATAACTCTCACTTTCCTTGGTGGGTGAAAGAGTATGGGTAGTACAAGCTTCAAACCTCAGAGGAGTATGGGACAGGCCCAACGCTACAACTAGCAGGTGGCCCACCTGGGACTCCAGATCCAAGCTTCCTGCCTCCAAGTGAGGCATCCATTCCACTACCCAAGGCTGCTCCAGCAGCACAGAAAAGTGCTAGTTTGTGGATACTGGAGTGCTTTAGGTGGCTATGAAAGTTTGTTGGTTACTTCATAAACGTAGTTCTATTCTATTTTACTCACAATGTGAAATGGTTTTTGATTTATTGATTTTTTGGGTAAGGCTATTGGGGTTAAGTGACTTGCCCAGGGTCACACAGCTAGTAAGTGTGAAGTGTCTGAGGCTGGATTTGAACTCAGGTCCTCCTGAATCCAGGGCCGGTGCTTTATCCACTGTGCCATCTAGCTGCCGGTGAAATGGTTTTTAAAGAAACCTCCCACCTCTTTTCTAAAGGACAACGGCTCGGTTTCCCTGTGTCTCAGCCATCTGAGTCTGGCCTTTCATGGAGGAAGAGCACAGCACAATGGAAAGAACACCAGTCTTACAGTCTTTCCTGATCTGACAGGTTGGTCACTCTGGACGATGCCTCTGCCCCGTCATCACACTGGAAGGCCCTTCTACTCCTCTCAACCCCTCCTCCAATCAGTGTCTTCCACAACATGCAGTTGGAGGAAGGTCATCGTAGTTCCTTCCTTCACTCCTCAAGACTCCACACCTGTCTCTTCAGACCTCTGGGGACACCCCCCCTCCCCAGGTAACTTCTCCCTGCCTGCTCAGTATCCTGTTAAGCTCCCTTTTATGTGTGGTCTTCCCCTGTTAGAATGTAAGTTCCTGGGGGCAGCTGGGTGGCGCAGTGGATAGAGCACCGGCCCTGGAGTCAGGAGGACCTGAGTTCAAATCCAGCCTCAGACACTTGACACTCACTAGCTGTGTGACCCTGGGCAAGTCACTTAACCCCAATTGCCTCACCAAAAAAAAAAAAAAAAAAGAATGTAAGTTCCTTAAGGGCAAGCACTGCCTCTCTTTTTGTCTATACACCCCATAGAAACCATCTCCAAACATACAAGAGTTTCAACCTAGGCAGGAGGGCCCAAAGTGATTAAATTAAACTATATTTTTTCCAAAGATGTGTCCTATGCAAGGTACAATACAAAGGTATTATTTTTGTTTGGTTTTTGTTTTTTGCAGGGCAATGGGGGTTAAGTGACTTGCCCAGGGTCACACAGCTAGTAAGTGTCTGAGGCTGGGTTTGAACTCAGGTCCTCCTGAATCCAAGGCTGGTGCCTTATCCACTGCGCCACCTAGCTGCCCCCTACAAAGGTATTATTTTTAAAGGTGTATTCCCTACCCAAAACACTAAGTCTGAACTATCAACATAAGGGAAAAGTGGCACTTGAGGAGAAGCAAAATAATAAAAGAATGTCTTTTCAAATGAATATACCACTGTATTAATCACCTTCTTGTACTGTCCCCTTCTCCAACACACAAATATTTCTAGTCATAATGTTTCTTTTTTGGTGGAGAGAACAGTTAAAAAAAAAAAGGAGAGGCAAAAAATAGGCACATGAGAAAATCAGAGAATGGAAAAAAGGAAGAAGCAAAGGCCAGAGAAGGTAAAACGCAGCAGAAAGGGCCAGGGAACAAGTTGGCAGATTCTTTGCCGCTGCACTCCAGTAACACCAGTGGCTCCTGGTGGTGGTTTTTTTTCAGGGGGACAGTCCCACAAGCTTGCCACCAACAGCTCATATTCTGCTTGGTCGCCCCAGCAAGAGAGGGAACAGGAAGAGGAAATGGTGATTCAGCATGCCATCCAGAGGAGAAAGAGTCTAAGCACACGGGGCAGAGAGGAGCCAGGAAGGTACCCACCCTCTGGCTCACTGCCTCTTCCATAAGCAGCCACCAAAATGAAGCTGGCCAGGCTGAGCAGTCTCCACCCAGTGTCTCCCACAGAGAGGAAAGCAGGCCCCGCAGCTTCAAGATCTTGACCCTCTGGGCCTTCTGGACTCTTGGACCACCTTGGAAGAGTGCAGTGCCTTGGCCATGCCCCCCAGGATACCCAGAGAACAGGCCAGGAAAAAAGCCAGCAGCTCTGACCGCTCCCTCACCCCTGCTTGTTTCTGACTGCCTATGGGGCTAGGACAGTGTGGAGAAGGTAAGCAGGGTGTCCAAGGTGCAGAAAGGCCTGCACAGGGTCAACCAGGAGCATGTTTATAAAAGCCCTGCTCTGTGGCAGGCTCCAGGCTGGGCACTGGAGATAGAGAGAGAAATAAAATGGTCCCTGCCCTCAAGGGACGTGCCTTGGGAAAGTATGTGGAACCTAGAAGAATACACAGAACATGTGCAGGCAAAATAAATACAAGGTGATGGAAGGACTCAGGAAAGGCCTCACGCAGGAGCAGGGCTTTGAAGGAAACAGAGATGTGGAAGCAGCAGACCTCTGTGAGGAAGGAGCCCAGCCCAGGCAGAGGAGAGTGGAGATGGAACGCTGGGAAGGCCTACTATGCGCCAGGCTCCATGCTAAGTGTTTCATGAGGCATACAGAACACATGAGAGACACGGTCATGTGTGAGGAGCAGGGAGGAGTCCGGTTTGGCTGGACTGTCGAGTGTGCGCCCAGTGAGGCTAGAGAGAGACTGGGGCCAGGCTGTGAAGGGTTTCCAAAGCTAAACAGCTGAGGTTTATACAGTGCTCGGAGGTTTCCCAATGTCTTTGCGCACACTTCCTTTGGGGACTTCTCAGGCCTGGCTGTTTATCCGTGTGTGTTCCTCCACCAAATTAGATGCCTGATACATACTGGCTGGACTGGGGCTGGGGGTCCTTGCACCAAATCTGCTGTGAGGCCACAGGTGAGGGTCAGGGTGTGAGCCAAGTCCAGAGATGGTCCTGGAGCCAGACAACATCCCCTGCTCCCTGCCTGCTATTCCAGGGGGCAGAACATTTAACAAGTGTAAACAGAGCACTGTGGACCGACTGCTCCCAGTCTGTAAACAAGTCTCCAGGCTGTTCCTGTCCCAGGAGCCCCCATGCATGGGACTCTCTGGCTTCATCAAGTCCCAGGTCCGATTCTGGCCTCTAACGAAGCCTTCCCCACTCCCTCTGGACCCCAGCACCTTCCCTCTTACTGATTAGCACAAGCTTCTTTGTTCAGCTGTCTGCATGGAAGAGTGTAAAAGCTCCTGGGGATGGGGGGTGGGGGGGTACCTTTTGGCCTGTCTTTGTATCGCCCAGACAGTGTCTGGCACAGAGTGGCCACTCCACAAAAGCTTGCTGACCGGACGATCCGCTATAATCCCACCGTGATCTTGTTTTGTTTTTGCTGGGAAGCTCAAACTAGGGCAATTGTCCGAGGACTGGGTAATGAAAACATACTCCTTGAGATCTAGGCTGCCTAGTCCCTTTCCCAGAGCTTCCGAGTGAACACCAAATCTCGTCTCATCAGCTCACGTTCTGCTCTTTACAAAGAAGAGCTGCTGTTCCCCCACATTACATAGCTTCTTGACAGTCTCTGAAAAAAGGGCTCTATTGAAAATCCTATTTCTATTCAAAAACACATCATTATCATCTCCAGGTTTATTTAAGGTGCAGAAAACGGGAAATGTAAACAAGAATCATCCAGGATACTGGAATGACTGACCTACTGGCGTGCCTGGGCACTCATGGAGTATTCTGGCTTCAGTGACTCATCTACTCTAAAGGAAATGGAAAGACAAAACTAGTGATCCTCCTGGAGCAACCCTGCACCCAGCACACTTCATGGAGCATTCATCACACAGAGCAAACCCACCAGAAAACACCCCCATCAGCTCCAAGAGAAAGGAGAGAGACATTGGGCTCCAAACACCTAATGGTACCTTCCTCACAAGGGGTCATAAAGCTAACACGACTGAAAGAAAAATGCCATCCGTGCTCTGCAGACCTAGACAGGAACTGTTTCGGTCCTATCTGTTTCCCTCTTCCCCAGCATAAAGACTACCCAGATTTAGCTATGATGTACATTTCTTCATCCTGAGACTCTCAGGAGATTAGGGCCCCTCAAATAGCAAGAGGGACAGGAAACAGAGGGCTTTCTTCCCAAACCAGCTCCTGACGGCCACATCATTTCAGTCACTAACCCAAGAGATAAACAGAGAAGGAAAAGCCACATCCTGAAGGACAAACAAATGGAAAATGGACACTGTTCAAAAACACCCACAGCAGCATGAGTTACTACAAGCATCTCTGAGAGGCCATGAGTTGGGTCAGGAGGCACTTTGCAGACATGAAGTCCATGCCATAGATTGAACCTCATGGGAGAAGGGTCCTTTCAGTACATTCCAGCACTGTGAGCACCTCACTCTTCCCAATTCCCAGGATATACTTATTTTAACACCATGCCATAGGTACTCCCTTTACTACTACCAGGGTCCATCATTTCTCCTTTCACCAATAAAGCCTACAATTCCTTCCATATTTTAGTCGAAAATTCAATTCAACAAATTTAGTAAATGTCTTGTGTTTAGTGAATGTGTTAAGATAAAATGTAGATAAGACACAGCCCCTGCCCTCAGAGACATTTTTTTTGAGACTACTTGGGAAATAAGATACAGAAACCTAATATAAGATATTATATAAGTTCATCAGCAAGGTACAGAATTAATCAAGAAGACAGGGGCTTGGGGAAGCTAGGTGGTGCAGGGGATAAAGCACTGGCCCTGGATTCAGGAGGACCTGAGTTCAAATCCCGCCTCAGACATTTGACACTAGCTGTGTGACCCTGGGCAAGTCACTTAATCCTCATTGCCCCACCCCTCCAAAAAAATTCTATAAGAAGACAGGGGCTAGTTCCCCAAAAGGAGATCAGTGAAGGCTTAATGTGGAATATGGCCTTTGAGTCGGGCTTCAGGATCAAGACAATAAGCCTTCCTGAGGCACTGTGGCCAAAACCAGTAAGCACTGGATGGCCACTCTTCTCATCTTGAGCCTCTCTGAACTTAGGCTGGTGCACAGCAGAGGCTTTGCCACCCTACGTGAATCTGTCCCCCACTGGAGTGAGCTTTTAGCAGAGACGGTGGCAAGCATACTTGTGAAATTTTTCCCCCCTCTATATGTTTTCCTCCAAAGCAAAAAACTGGTTAAAATGTCCCCATCCAACCTGTCGTTGAAGGCGAAATAAAATTTGCTTACAGAACAGCAATAGATAGAAGAGTATTTATAGTTGAAAGAATTTTCATTCTAAAACATATTTTGAATCCTTTATAATCACTTTCTAAATTCTGAACTAAAAATTTTTAAACTACATGATAAGACTAAGACAGGAATACAAATTTAAAGAAAAATTATGTAAAGCATGAGGCTTTATTTTTAAAGAAAAATAAGTAAGTAGATCCTTGATGACTCCTGTCCTTAATGTTATTCTACATAGTTCAATTTAGGGGGCAGTGAGGTAGAGCAGTGGATAGAGCACTGGCCCTGAAGTTGGAAGAACCTGAGTTCAAATCTCACCTCAGACACTTACGAGCTGTGTGACCCTGGGCAAGTCACTTAATCCCAACTGCCTAAAACATCCGGGGCTGTCTCCAGTCATCCTGATGTACATCTTGTCACTGGATGCAGATGGCTCAGGAAGAGAGAGTGAAACACGGCCCTCCCTCACTTACATCCAATTCACAGCAAGTCACAACAACCAATTCAATTTTAAACATAGTTCCATTTTAAAATGTGTTTTTATTGGTGCGGCTCTTCCCTCCAAGATATACATCTCAGCTCCTTGAGGATTTAGGAAAAACCCGGAAAGCCTTGCTAAGGTGAGAAGATTCACACCCTTGCACATGATGACCAGCTTTTACTAACTTAACTAAACTGCTTCTCAGGTGATAGACATGAAGTCTACTACCAGACCATGCTAGAAGATGGAAGAGTTGTTGAGAACACAAGGTTACATCATAAGGTATGAGAGCTGGACTTTAATGGAAGGCTAGTCTAGATAAGATAAAAGAAACAGACAGTGACACAGCTGACCTGCCCCTTCCTCAGCCTGGACTTTGAGTCCCCATTTAGCACAGTCCCAGCACCTCTTATGGTCCCTATCCCCTGAGGGACTGAACCCAAGAACCAAAATACAACTTCACCTCACCAACCTCAAATGTCCCTTCTCTAATTTCCACTCTATTCAAATCCCCTTTACTGTCATCACTCAACAGTTTTTCACCCCTTTGAAGTTCATGTAATCCAAATTTACTGCTCACAGAATTTCTGGTAGGGCAGCTAGGTGACAGTCAATAGATATGCCCAGCCTGGAGGCAGGAAGACTTATCTTCCTGAGTTCAAATCTGGCCTCAGACACCACCTAGCTGTGGGACCCTGGACAGGGCACTTCACCCTATTGGCCTCAGTTTCCTGATCTGTCAAATGAGCTGGAGAAGGAAAGGGCCAACCAGTGCAGTCTCTTTGCCAAAAAACCCCAAAACAGAGTCACAAAGTTGGACACGACTGCACAGCTACAACAACATTCCTGACTCTCCCCTTGTTCTCAATTTGGCCTCAAAGCCTCCCTGGTTTCCTTCAAAATGAAGTTCAAATCCCCCCTCCTAGTGGAGGCCTTTCTCCGTGCCCTCTTTCCCAGCCAGTCCCTCCCTTACTTTACATTTACACTGTATCTATCTTGTGCATATAGCCAGGATCTGATGCGGGTAACGAATGAATACCCTAAAATTTTTATTTGAATTCACACTGCATATTTCCACTGGGCTGGAACCAATTACCAGATTTTACATAACTGGAACTTCAACAACTGCAAATTTGCATACAAGCAACCACTTCAGGGGAGTCATAATTGCACCAATGGGACCTAGCAGTACTTAGACATTTGCATGTGGCCTCCATCATCATTATGTGAGCTCCTCGAAGGTACAGATTGGCTTTGCTTTTTGATTTGTATACAGTGTTTGGCACAGGGTCAACAAACAGGAAGAGCCTAATAAATGCTTCTTTCATTTCTCCATTCATTCAGGGGTCGTCGCTGCTCTTCTGATTCGAAGAACTTTCTCCTTCACCCAAGCACTCTTTTCTACCCATGGACTTCTCCCATTGCAAGGATTCTGCCCTCGTCACCTTTCCCTCTGACTGCCTCCTCCCAGAACTTCCATTCTAAGGCAGACACCCAAGTCACCCCAATCTTCATTCCCCTCCAGGCTGTCTTCCTGATTCTTCCAACTTCCTCCCCAACCTTCCCACTTCCTATCCCGTAGAATGCAAAGCTCCTTGAGGCCAGTAACTATCTTTTCCTCTGCTTTATCTGTTTTCCCAGTACTTAGTACAGTGCCTAGCACATAATAAGCGCTTAATTAAGGCTTGCTGATTTAACTACATTCATGCATTCATTCATTCATTCATTCCTACCTGCCGGCCAACTATTATCCTATATCTTACCTCCCTCCCTTGGCTAAATGCCCTGGAAAAGCTAACTACACTAGAAGGCTCTCTTCTTCCCAACCCTCTGCAAGTTGGCTTTCAGCTGCAACTGCTCTCACCAAGATTACTGATGACCTCTTCACTGGGAAGCTCAGTGGCCTCTGGGCTTCCATCCCGCATCCCGCATCCCGCATCCCGCATCCCGCATCCCGCATCCCGCATCCCTCTTGACCTCCCAGCAGCATCTGCCCTGGTCGCTTGCCTTCTCTTCCAGGACGCTCTCTCCGAGTTGTCATGACAGTTCTTTCTTGCTTCTCCAGCCTGTGTGGCCGCTCCTCCTTCTCCTTTGCTGGATCCGCATCCATGCCACCTTCACCAAGTGTGAGTATTCCCAACACTCAGCCCCAGGCCCACTGCTGTTACATCTTGCCAGTCTGCATCTCCATGGAGAGTACTTTCAGCTCTATCAGCCCTTCATCACCTGCCACTTTCCTAGTCTTGGATATCAGGACAGATTTCGCACAGGCATCTCAAACTCACCTGTGCCTCTTCTGAACACTCCCTATCATTATCAAGGGCACCACCACCCTTCCAGCCATGCAGGGTTGTCATGAGAGAAAACTGGTAGGAGTGTCAGGGTCCTTAGGAATTCCTCTTTAAAGAACCACACCCTCTTGCCCACAAATCCAATTAGAACAAAATAATATTTTATTTGGGCAGTAGAGAAAGGATCCCTTAAGACAAGTTTCAAGGGGAGGTAGATCCAGAGATGTGGTTCTCTGAGATATCTATCTCCTCGAGCAGGAGAAAGGCGAATACTTCTATAGAGGACCGATTGCTGGAGGGACCAGATGGGGTGATCATCTACTGTGGAAAGTTCCCTTATTGGGGGGTGATCACCTGAGGGAGGACTGTCCCCCAGTGGCAGTGGCTGGAGGAAGTCGGGCAAGAGGCGGCTCCCACCTCCAACCCCCTGGCACCACAAAGGCAGCAGCCACACCTAATGGGCTTAGCTCTCTTGCTTCAAGCTATATCTTCTCAGGGACAGCTAGGTGGCGCAGTGGATAAAGCACCAGCCCTGGATTCAGGGGTACCCGAGTTCAAATCCAGCCTCAGACACTCGACACTTACTAGCTGTGTGACCCTGGGCAAGTCACTTAACCCCCATTGCCCCACAAAAAACCAAAACCAAAACAAACAAACAAGGTATATCTTCTCAAAAAAAGACCCATGTCAGCTGGCCAGTTTATCTTCCCTATAACAGGTTCACAGTGGTGTCATCCTAGACTACTCTCTCTCACTCATGCCAAATACCTAACAAGTTGCCAATCTCCTCATTTCTAACTTCACATCATGCTAGGTGGTGCACTGGTTAGAGAGCAGGGCCTGTCATCAGGAAGACCTGAATTCAAATCTAGCCTCAGACACTTACTAGCTCTTTGACCCTGGGAAAGTCACTTAACCTCTGTCTGCCTCAGTTTCCTCAACAGTAAAATAGGGATAATTACAACTACTTCACAGGGTTGCTGAAAAGATCAAAGGAGATAATATTTGCAAGGTGTTTTGCATGGTGCCTGGCACACAGTAAGTGCTCCATAAATGCTTTCCCCTTTGCCTTATCCCTTGTATGCATCAGGACTACCCTAAAAGCCGTCTAAATTACCCCTTCCTCAAATCTTGCCCCACTCTAACGCATTCCCTTTAGAGTGGTCAAGATTATTTGCCTGAAGCACAGATTTAACTATGTCACTCCCCTATTCAGTCAACTCAGATAACTATTACCTGCTTCTGCACAGAAAAAATTAATGCAGCAGAGGCTGAAACGGGGGTGTGAATATTAATAAATTGCTCATTTCTGTAGCGTTTCTTTTCAAAAGTTTCCACATGGCCCTCTGACCACTGACCAGATTAGATCAATAATATGAAGTGAAACAAACAGAAGACAGGATGTGAAAGGTGAAATGCTCTTTTTGGGTCCTTGTTGTATCCTTGTTTCATTGGCTGTCTCACCCTGGGAAGATACCTCTACCTTTGCATCCCCTCCTCCCTCTAACCCTCATTTGAGAAATGCCCAAGCCAGCCAGACTCCCACTCCTCTCATCCTGACCCTGGATTTCTCTACCTTGACTTTTGTGGCATTGACCATTCTCCTGGCTCCTGCTTATGTCCTGTCTTCCCTGATTAGATTCTAAGCTCCCACAGTAAATGGTAAATGGATAGGTCATCTTGAAATTAACATTCCAGCGATAAAAAATCATAAGGGAAGCAAATCATAGACCTCTCACAGTTGGGGTTGGGACATGTTCTTTTAAAAATTGGGCTACAGACAATTACCAAAGATAAAATAGATAACAGAAATCGAAAAGCTTCTACAAAAACAAAATTAATTCACTGAGTATAAGAAAAAAAAAGTGACTGAATGGGAAAAAAAAAACCTTTCTATCAAATCTCTGATAAGGGCTTGGTATCAAAGATTTATAAACAATTAACAAATGTGAGATTCAAAGGAAAAGATGAGAACACATTTCCATCCCTTCACTCAGTAGAGGTGGCAGATCCATGCGTATTATACATTGTACATGTTTTCAGATTCTTTTGATGTACTAATCAGTTATGCTCATTTTTTCCTCTTTTTTGGGGGAAGGAGGCTTTAAAAATACAATCTATATGGGGTAGTTCTCTGGGAGAGAAAAGGATAGTAGGAAAACTATAGTGACTTTAAACAAATACCAACGAAAACAATTATTTAAAAGAATGTAAGCTCCTTGAGGACAGGAACTATCTTTCCTTTTACTTGTATTTATATTCATAATAATTAGACATATGCATATAAATATACACACATATACACATAGCATATTATTATGTTAGAAATAATATATTGTGTATATACATAAAAATGTGTTGGGGTCTCTTTGCATAAGCCAATGTAAAATCTCTGGTAACAGTGTTCACTCTGCATTAGATTTGTACAAACATTTAATTATAGTAAATAAAATAGTCCAGACGCCAAAAATGAAGACATCAATGGTTATAGATGCATTCCAGCCTGACTGCTCACTAGTCACTAATTCCTTCATTCAAATACAGAACCCTAGAAAATAAAATAAAACCCTAGAAAAAAAACACATAAAACTTCCCCAAGATTGGGGGCAACTATGTGGCCCAGTGGATAAAGCACTGGCCCTGGAATCAGGAGGACCTGAGTTCAAATCTGGCCTCAGACACTTGACACTTACTAGCTGTGTGACCCTGGGCAAGTCACTTAACCCTCATTGCCCTGCAAAAAACAAACAAAACAAAACAAAATATAACAAAATTTCACAAGGTCATTCTTATGAAATATCCAATTTCTTGCCTTACTTATAATAATATTCCCATTTCTCCATCAGAAAACACAATTTGCATTTTTATAAATTAATGTGTTTACAAAAATATTCGTCTTCCTCTTTAAACAAAATCCCCATTGGCCCTTTGAAAACTGGACCATGCTTACTGTCTGGGATAGGCCTCAAATATAGGAGGTAATATGGAATCAATGGAAACCACCTAAACAGATAAATGAAAAGAGGTGGTTTTTTCTACCTAAAAATTCTCCTTAGTTACTTAGGTAGGAGAAGCTGGCCTGACCTTGGTACTGCCATGACATGATGAACCAACCCCTAGAGGTCCCTTCTAATCCAATCTAAAGATGAAAAGGGGAAAACTGTACTGGTTGAACCCTGATTTTTAACCATGTGCCTTTTGTTTGTTTGTTTGTTTGTTTGTTTGTTTTTTGGCAGGGCAATGGGGGTTGAGTGACTTGCCCAGGGTCACACAGCCAGTAAGTGTCAAGTGTCTGAGGCCAGATTTGAACTCAGGAACTCCTGAATCCAGGGCCGGCGCTTTATCCACTGCGCCACCTAGCTGCCCCCAACCATGTGCCTTTTAAACATTTTTGCAACCCCACTGTAAATCTCACTCCTCTGGAATTTTCTTATATGAAGGGTACAGAAGCAGGATACATCACAAGAAAAAAGATGCAAAAAAGAGTTGCCCATCACCTAGTCTCTCCTCGCCTCTGCAAGTAACCAATGACGAGATTTTTGCTAACATTTTATTTTGCCTACATAAAGTGAGGTCTTTTGGAGAAAGGAGATTAAATCAAAATCAAGAAAGTCTCATCTACCTTCTGAGCAAACCTGAGAACTAGCGAAAGGCTGTTATCTTGTCCTTTGAGCTGTCATTACAAAGAAGACAAACACACACACACACACACACACACACACACACACACACCTCCGTACACACATTTATAGGTATACACACACACAGATGCATTATGTGCAACCACATGTACACAAATGTATTGTGTATATATACATAAAACATGTATTGGAGTTTTTCTACACGAGCCAACATATAAGGGAAGAAGGGCCCCTCTCACCCCTTCCTATAAAACTACTATCATGGATTACAGGAACCCAACGCGATCCTGTTCTGAATCTAGAAAATTACCCAGAGAATGAGCCTGACTTCTGCACTAGATAAAGCCCATGGGAGTCGAGTGAGCTCTGTTTCTTCAAACAAATATTAACCCATTCAATCAAAGCTGATCTTTTCAAAATTTGCAATACGCTGTGGACATCAGGTTTTGCCAGGGCAGCTTTGAAAGCTATAGGTTGATCTTAATATATATTTAAAAGTAAGCTGGGGGGCAGCTAGGTGGCGCAGTGAATAAAGCACCGGCCCTGGATTCAGGAGTACCTGAGTTCAAATCTGACCTCAGACACTTAACACTTACTAGCTGTGTGACCCTGGGCAAGTTACTTAACCCCAATTGCCTTACGGGGGGGGGGGGGGGCGCGATAGGTGGTGCAGTGGATAAAGTACCAGCCCTGGATTCAGGAGGACCTGAGTTCAAATCCAACCTCAGACACTTGATCGTACTAGCTGTGTGACCTTAGGCAAGTCACTTAACCCTCATTGTCCCACCCCACCCCCAAAAAAGTAAGCTGGAATAGAAACCTGCAGTTTCATATACAATATTCCTTTTCTCCTAGTATGCATATGCAAATCTGTGTTCTCTTTGGCATTTAAGTTCAGAATAAAAGTAAAAATTAATTGGGAAAAAACCCACCTAATTTCTATGTTTTAATCCAGACGCTTTTTTGTTCAATTAAACATAGTCCCTTTCAAGTGTCACTTTTTTAAAAAGTATGTGATAAATTATATCCTGAGTTACCCAAAAGAAGCAGGTGTACTTTTAATTCTCTATCAACTCAAAAACACTCTTTAAAAGAGAAAGAAGATATGCAAATTTGTGGTCCATTTCTAAGGGTTTTTTAAAGATAACACAAATAATAATAAATAACAAATACAAATTATATTTTAAGATAAAAAAAGAGAAGTTTGAATATCATTAGTCCAAATTCCTGAACCACTACTGTACCGCCAGGAGACAAGTACAGCGGCCAAGCCAGAAAGAATAATTCACCAGTCATCGAAATAAACAAGCAAGAAGGTAAGAGAGGGTTTGTAGCATTGTGCTTTACCTCAGCTTTTATTACTTAAATGTAGCAAACAAAATTCTAAAGGTTAAATGCTATTAATGTAACAAGAACAACATCAAAGCCCAATAACATATACATATTCTGAAATGTCTTATTAGCATTTATAAAAGCACACTGTTGGGAAAAAAAAGTTTGTAAAGTTTTGGGTACCCTGAAAAAACACAACTTCATGGAAAACTGAGATAAAAGTCAAGCCATCAAAATAGAGACGGTGCAACTCTCGGCTCTCTTCCCTTTTCTTTAACCTTCTGACACAAAGGGCTCTAGAAATCTCAGAGCCATCCCAGCAGAAGGTCCAGAGAGAACTGAGGGAGGGTTTCAGTTTTATCCAAACTTGGCTCCTCCTACTTGTTCCAAATTTCCCAGTTTTCTCTTTCATCGAACAAGATTCAAGCTTTTAAGACGACGAAATGAAGGCACCAGGTCTCTAGTTATGTATGAAGTTAACCTTCAGGGAACACTCGAATGGTCTGCGTCTCTGGGGAAAAGCCTAAGACTACCAGAGGAAGATGGCAAGACTCTCCCCCTCTCTTTCTCACTCATTTCTAGTGAGAAAAGTAAGGCCCTGAGCAGAGGAGACACCCCCCCCCCAAAGTCCACACTGCAGGGGCTCCGGCTTAGCCCAGGCTCTTCCCACTGCACTGAATGGCAGGACAGACAGCAAGAGCCCCCAGATCAGAAAGAGGGTGGACCCAACCTGTGGGTCATAATGACAAAAACCAACACTTGCCTCACTTGGAACTGAAAAATTCTACTGAATTCTTTTGTCTGGGAGTAAGAGCAGCTCCACTCTTAGAGCAATGAACAGGAAGAGTCTGCCAAGCCTTCCTGTCCTTCCCCAAACTTCTAGCATTGAACATATTCTTTTAAAATTGATCAAGGTGGGGCAGCTGGGTGGCGCAGTGGATAGAGCACTGGCCCTGGAGTCAGAAGGACCTGAGTTCAAATATGACCTCAGACATTTAACACTTACTAGCTGTGTGACCCTAGGCAAGTCACTTAACCCCAATTGCCTCACCAAAAAAAAAAAAAAATTGATCAAGGTGACAGTTGGAACTTGCTGACCTACACCCTGTACATATCCTCTCCATTCTCTTTCCCTGTTGCTTGGCTCATTCCTGTCACAAAACCAGAAGAGCAGTAGATACCTTGCTAGGTGCTCATTCTTCCATTAACCTTTTTTCTTCCTTTTACTTTCAAAAGAAAAAAAAAACAATCTTGGAAGCTGCAGTTTAAAACCTTAGCAAGTTTCAGCGAATCGATGATTGCTGCTGCACTCTTCTGAGGAAGCCCACATTTTGCCTAAGTAGTTTTGAAAAACTGGAGCAATCAGGATAAAATCCCAGAATGCCCAATGTGCATCTACTAAACGTGGGGTTCCCAGGATGCTAACAGGACGACTCTACCTTTAAAATCGCGTGTGACTGAGATCCCCCAAATGACCTCCCAACATGTAACCAACCCTTCTTCATGCAGGAAGGCATCGTGCCGTGCCCCGCCCCCCCCCCCCATCACAAGATTTCAGCTGGGCCTGTTTTCTGCTCCCTCTCAGGGCTTTCCTGGGCTTAAAGCTGCTCTTTAGCCCTCATCCCCTTTAATTCCTTCCCTGAGCTGATTTTATACAGCAACGTTGACCGAGTTAACTCTTTATCTTCACCCTCCCCACCCCAGATACGGCTTATTTATGAAGGGTTTGGAAATAATATCCTTGTGTGAGTTCACTTCAGGCACTGACACTGGGAAAAAACAGGGTTGTTGCTTACTTGCCTCATTATAAATTTTTTTTAAATTATGCGTCAGGATGTTTTATTTATCACCTTGACAACTTTACTCTTCCTTTGGACTAACTGAAAAGGTAAGCTCAGACTGTGCTTGTCAGTTTTATTATTCTTTCAATACAAGATATATGACATCCAGAGACATACAGCAAACATGGAGATCTTGTTTGAAAAGCCAGAAAAGCCAGTGTGTAGTACAATTCACAGGACAGCCAACTTTCCACACAGGCAAATTGGCTGCTCTCTGTTCATATTCAAGAACAGAAACATAACTGTGCTCAAACTACAGCAAGTGTTTGTTTGTCTTCATTAAACATTCTCTGTTCAAAAATGTCAAATACTTTGACCTGAGTGAATAGCAGAGCAGGTATGCTTTTCTTGTAAACTTACAAGTGTTTGAGTGGACAAAGGTGTTAGTTACAAACCTTTAAAAACTTGGATCTGCACAAATCCCAAATTCTAGCCATTCTCTGAATGTTTTCATGCTAATAGCTACATTATTAGGCCATTTCCTGACTCAGAATTTAAGGGCAGAAAATATTAGATGTTGAAGGGGGGAAAAGAGCATGATGATTTATTAAAATTACTTTCTAGTCACCTCAGTTACTTTTAGATCTTCACTTTGTAAATCAACAGATTCTAGTGAATGAAATAGCCATGACTGTCTACATGCTATAATAACCAAGCCAAATGATTTTAATAAAAGGCAGTTTTTCAAACAGTACACACAGTGCCTCTTAAAATATGCAAAAGTCCACCGAATGAAGAATCTCGTGTTTTAGCTCTAAAATCTTCCATCTTTGATCGCCCCAAAACAGAAAAGTGATTTTTCTCCTTTTCCTAGCCTTCCTGGTCAACTTCTTCCCCACCCCTCAACCAAAATAATAATAATAATAATAATAATAATAATAATAATAATAATAATAATTTAACTGGGACTCTGATTCCCTTTCCCTGCCTTTCTCTTATGTCTGTGCTAGATTCCCATGGCAACACTCATTCACACTAGCACTCTTTCTGAATGCACGGAGGAAGCCAAGAACTAAAATTCTACATTATTAAATAACACACACCTTACCTAGTAAGGACTTTTATTTTTTTAAAAGTCCCCACAAAAACAAACAACAAAAACAAGAAAATAATAAGATCAGTCTATTTTTTCCCAAAATCTCTGCCCCCAAACAAGCCATGTAACTTCTAGCAAGGAATAAAGTTCAAACAGGGCAATGGTGATGCCACATGGCATGAAATCAGCCTGTGTCGTCCCACTGGCAGCCCAGGTTCCAATGTCCGGACCTGGGCCGACTCCATCACTTTCACAGAGAGCAGGCACGGTTGTCACAAAGCTAGCCGACTGTATCAAATTTGATTGTTTTAAGTGTTAGTCTCCTCTCTCACAAAAGCCCTGCTGAGACATTCTAACACTTTAAACCAAGAAGCAGTCAGGCAGCAGGAGGCACAATCTGCAAAAATCAACTAGTCCAGCTTTTTGATGTTCTGTAAGTAGCCAGATCAGTGCACAGCAAAGCTAAAAACAGACCATTGTATCAAGTTTAAAGGCACTGTTTCCTTCTGCCTTGGCCACTTTTACATATGAAATACCTGAATTTTTTAAAAACAAAAGAAACCTATCTAAATTTTAGGTATTTTTTAAAACCTCAGATTTTATATTTTAACTATAATATTACCCAGACATTCCATGAAAATCATTTAAAATGTAATACAAAAAAACCCAAACAAACAAAGCCAAACCTTCCTCTTCAGGGTGGGAGGTCAGGCATTTACTTTGAAAGCATATACTTTTCTTAAACAGGTTATGCACATTAAGAAAACTCTGAGAAGCAGCAACGGTACAGGGTGAATGGCATTTTGTAACATTTGATAAATGAGCAGAGCTGATCATTAAATTTCTCTCCCTGTAAATATATATATATTTTTAAATAGTCAATAGAATCCAAGACGGGCCTTACTGATTTTGACTGTTAAGTCAGAAAACCCAATCAGCAATTTATACAGAATGCATTCCTCACATTTAAATATTATTTAACCATTTTCACAAGTTTCATAATTTATTTTACTGTAATTTTATTTAGAAGCTGAGCAGTGATATTTATTTTAAATGAGAACAACAACAAAAAGCCACTCCCATAAAGCTAACAACAGGGATCTTTTTCATCTTTTTTTTTAACATTATCGCTTTCTTATAATGAGTTAAATCCAAACAACTATAAAGACTCCCACACATCTAGCACAGGAAACTGCAAGATTTACTTCCACAGGAAATAGATTTTAAGACATGCACACTATCTAATGAAACTCAAAGCTATACTCATGAAAAGACCAACCGAGAGCCACCTTTCAGTGTTTATCGCTCGTGCTCATGCTGTTTCTAAGGCTGAGAGCTAGGTGGGCACATAACACTGCCAGGCCTTGTGAAATGAGCAGTGTGGGAACCACTAATAATTTTTAAATGTTCATTTTACTCAAAAGAATGCTAAACAGACCTTAAGTTTACAAAACCTCCATTTACTTTCCCTTGGAACAGCAAGGACCTCAAAAACACAGGGAGACCATCAACGATCCCGCTAGAGAAACGTGGATGCATTTTATCCACTCTAATATCAGAGATTCTGAACGAGGTATAAAAGTGAAACCTCATAACCCTCCCTGTGCTCTCTCCCTGAGCAAGCTGCAGGCAGGTTGGGTTGCCATTGGACGCCCCCTGGTGGCCCAGACGCCCCACCACCCACTGAGCAGCATCCTCCTGGCTTCCCTCTTCCCACCAACCCCACTGGATGGAAAGTGATTCATTCCTACAACGGGTGAACCTCTATCCCTTAGAAGCACTTGAGAATCAACAAACAGGCCTGCTCAAGGGGCTTTCAATCTCACAGCTGACCCAGGAAAAACCATCTTAGATCTTTGGAAAGCAGACAGTCAGAAGTATACAGGGGGTTTTAGCCTAAAAGATAAATGCTTACAAAAGTGGGGGAGGGGAGAGTTGCTGAGTGGCTTTGTAAAATTACACTGTATAATTAATTCCATGGTAAGAATGTTTTTATGGTGTGTTTTGGTGACCTTTTATTACCATCAAGTTCACAATGCTGGTGGGCTTCCTTTTAATCCCTCCGCAGACAAAGGCCCTAAATAAACACAGATCCCTTCCTGGGAAAAAGTCCACTCTGGTTAAATGGTAAGGAAATGAGTAAATCATTAGTAATCTTTAAAGCCAAAGCTATAAACTCGAGTTACCTTAAGTTAAAATGAAAGTGTCCGGCCAGAGTTTCAAAGTTCTGTCACAGATAGAAATCTCCTGCTCTTGACTCCAGACTAGGCGCCAGTTGATAAACAAACAATTTAAGTCAAGAGCTGGAGAATTCCCAGCTTTTTCACTTAATGGCTCAGGCCCAGAGTATTTATTGCCTCCAGTTTTATTCTCACTTAGCTCTAAGAGGAAATTTAGACTCATCATTATCTCAAAGCCCAGCCGGGCAGCAGCGGCTCACCTGGTCCAGCTCTTCCCGTTCCATACCAGGTTGAGTCCCCACCAGAAGTGATGTAATAGTGTAAACTAATTAACTATAGTTTTAGGCTGACTTTTTAATAGGCTAAATAAATTTTGTTCAATATGGTTTATATTCCCACTTGGGGCAGTAACGATTGCAAAAAAGTTTAACTTTAGTTTCCAGCCCAAACTATTAGTGAAAACTGAAAAGGACAATAGGATTACGAAGGAAAAAAAATTAACTCTGGTCATGAGCCCTTAAGTATTACATGTCAACAGTTTGAGGAATTTTCTGTCTCCAATGGGCTCTTGTACTGTTAACTCTTGAGCATCTAGAATGCTGGGTAAGGCCAAGCAAACACCAAGGTTTACAGGACAGGAGGGATGGAAGGTCACAATCCCCAAATAGCAATTTAGCTGATTTAGTGTAAACATGAGTAAGCCTTAGGGAACTTACAAGGAGAGTCCAATTAAGCACCACAAGATAAAATTATCACATATTCCTAGGTACTCTAAAAATTTTTTTAAGCATGCTAGAATTATTAAGAGTTTTTAAGACGAAATCTATGTAATGCCAGCACACCATCCCTTCCCCAAATGATATGCTCCATTTTCAACAAATTGGCATCCCTGTCCAAGATTTTATTTCAAAATAGCTTATTCTAAAATCTGATTAACTGTAGACACCTGACAATTGCACAAGATTAATTCTTTCCCTCTGTTTCTTAGTTACTTGTCTAATGAAAAGACGTTAAAGGAAAATGGTGATGGCCTAAAATAAAGGGTTAATAAAAGCCTGTAAAAGGGGGGGGGGATTTTATTTCTCTCCCTTTAAAAAAAAAGTTTTATTAACCTGACTTGGCTGGAAAAGCCAATTAACTATTTTAATGTATGCCAATACTCTATTCCTTTAAAATATGGATACGTACACTAAACAGCTGGTATTACTCCCAAGAAAAAGGTATTACTCTTAAGAATAGGATGGATAAGAGGAAAATGGAATATGGATTTATCATCAACTGTTGTAAGCCTAACTTCTTAATTTTTTCAATCAAAATGATCTAGGAATGTTTCTATACATCTGAGAAGGGATACAATCATTCTCTATTTTTATTTTCTAAAGCTGAACCTCAAAAAAGAAAAGCTGCTGGCTAATTTTGTGTATTTTTAATGCCCGAATAAAGGCCAATCCATTCCTATGAGAGAAATGTCCCCATTCTAACACTGAGGCAGTGCAGAGGAACTGACAACATAAAATTGGAGGTAAACACACAAAACCTCTCCATTCAGGTCAGGTTCCGGGCACTTCAAGATAGAGGAGCACTCATAATGCACTTATCTGCCGTGTTATCTAATCTGGCAATGAACTGTAGGCTGCAATTAAAATGTGTATTTAAATTTTAAATGTCCACAAGTAAAGTGAATTAAATCGGAATTCTATAAGAAATAGAAAGAGAAAGACAAATTCCTACCTGAATATGTATACACTTTCATGCCCTGACATTTGCAAGTGGATTTTTCTTGACCATGTCAAAAATATTTCAAGAAATAAGAATAAAACTGATGGATGACATTTTGATCATATGACAGGCAGACTTGTAAAGTTCCTAATCTCCACTCCTCAACTCCAATAGCTTTTAGGGATCACACCGAAGACAACCATAGACATAAAATATACATAATACATGGGAAATCATTTCATAGTATTCAGAAACCACTGGACATTCACAGAAAAACAAATTCCATATAATGAATCTCTGTAGGAAATTGATTTGCTAGACCAGTACATCTCTCTACTAAAAAAGGTAGCCAATCTTGCATTACCCAGAGCCAGTTGTGTCTGGTCTGTACTACATCCTGAGTGGCAATTACAGGACATTAAAAATTCCCTGGGTTTAAACTTCAGGCTGGACCCCTGCCTTATCCACATGCTTCCCAGTCCAAGCATAAGGGGGGGGGGGTAGGCAAAGGGAAGGGGGAGGATGGAGAACCATGTCCCTCCACAGGACAAATCTAAGTAGTAGTATAGTAGTAATCCTCCTAATTATTACAAGTTAGGAAACTGCTCTGCAACTTAAATTGGGGCTTCAGATTTAGGGGAACAGGAAATGCAAATAGGCAGAAAGTATACATCGAGGGAAATTAAGGAATTGCAACAACTTTTTCCATCAGTAAGAACAATAGGGAAAACTTATGTTAAAGTTAGAATCCTAACTGCTCAACAATCTTCTTAAAAGGCAAATTATTAGCACTCCCTAAATAATCTTATCTTGGGCAGTCATCTTTACTGGTATTAAACACTTATTAACAACTTATTTAAAGACACTAGTCTGGAAATGATGGAGAGGACCTCCTCCATTGCCAAAGAATTCTAATGGCGTGGAAGGATCTGTCTGCTTTTAGGATTATTTACCACCTCTTTCTGGGATACTAGAACAGAAGGAAGGAAATGCAACAGAAAAATCTAGGAGTATATTATGTTATCAAAAGAAGAAATGTATGTTATGAGAAAATGTTAATCGCTGATATAAAGAATAATACAAAGAACTTCACTGCGTTTTGGTTGATATGTCCTAAATTTTAAAGCAACAGACCTACCTCTTATGCAAAACAGCAGGGCAAATTTCTTTCTAAGAGTTCTTCATGTCTAGGGTCAAACTGGACCAATACAGAAAAGATAATGCTAATATTAATCATGATTTTTGCAGACAGAATTATTCTAGGATGCAACAATAAATTTCAATGCTACCTAATACTGCTTCAAATTAAACCATTAGGAATCATCCACTGGAACAACCACAATAGAAATCTCTAGAGTCTTCCTTATATTAAGATTTTTTAAAACTTTGATAATAATTAATTTAATGGATATGAATGCAACTTTTCATGAGATTAAATTTTCAATTTTAAAGATTGCAATTAATGACTGCATTACCCAATCATGTTAATAATAATAACTGATAATACACTGCTAGTCTTTAACAGTATCATATTATGTTAAAAGTGGAAAGCATTCAAAAATAGCCAGAGATAATCCTCCTTCCCCATATATATAATATAAAGTAAGGCCAAGTTCAGTTAAATGAAATTTAGTAAAAGAATTTGCTTTTGGACAAAAATAGCATATTTCTGCCTAAAGCCAAGTAAAACTGCCAAGTTATAAACCTAAGAAAGGTTTCTAATGGAAATGCCAACAGACCCTTAACTATAATGGCCCTGTAAGGTGCCAAAATATCAATTATTTTCGGTTTTGTGGACCCTTGCCATAAATTAGATAGAGAGAGGGTGGAAAAACTATAGGTATCTGATTTAGTCAACAGTAAAAGGCCAAGACTGAACACTTTATTTTAAAAACAGTCATGGCATAGATCTAACTAAAGTCTATAAGAGGCTTTTACCCTTATTGAGCAAGCAGGTCATACTTGAAATTCTTCATGGCTTGTTAAATGGAAAAGACTTAACAAGCTGCCTCCCGCTCAACACTCTAGAACTCTCTCAAACTGCAAAACGAACCCGAGTGAGCTAACATATGACGGAAATGCTCGATCCACATGTAGCACATGAACACACACACACACGCGCTCCGTTATTCCGTTTGAACACTGATTTGCACTGCCATCGCACTGTTAGCGATCTCCACAACCAAGAACAGCTCGGTTGCCTGTCTCCACACAAGGCCTCTGGCAATTAGCAAACTCTTCAGGATTCATTTCCATTGCAATTCAGCTAGGAAAAGACGCCCTTGGAGACCACAAGGCCTCCAGTACTTCGCCATTAACCACAAACACAGTTTTCTAATTCATTCTATACAGAAGAGTTTGAGCAAGATTCAGTCTTAATCTGCCCAACCTCCAGCTGTCGGACCATGACAGGATCCCTCCTCCACTCTAGGCCAAACTTACTTTTCCAGAAAGGTTTAACAAGCATTAAATAAAGCCTAAGACCACATAGTAGCCATATAGAAGACCCCTGATAAATATTTCTTAAACTGAATGCAATGATGACAATCCTACATCCAGGTACTTAGTTCTGTGACAAACTCAAAAGGATGGTATAAGGCCACAGGCATGCGTTTTAAGTCCAGGTCGATTAAAATCATTGTGTTCTTTAGCCAGAGACTACTTTTACACATGGTCAGTCATTTTACAAATACTTACTGATAATCACGAGTGGAGCCAACTGAAAATGTGCAGCTAACTCACAGAAATATGACAATGTCATAAAAACCACACATAACTTCTGACAGTGGGTCGCTATTGCCACCATAAATAATCCTCAGGTCACAGTATAGCAACATATTTGTTGCATATTAAAAGTTAATTTAACACTTACTAGGGGCAGCTAGGTGGCGCAGTGGATAGAGCACCGGCCCTGGATTCAGGAGGGCCTGAGTTCAAATCCGGCCTCAGACACTTGACACTTACTAGCTGTGTGACCCTGGGCAAGTCACTTAACCCCCATTGCCTCACTAAAAAAAAAAAACAAAAAACCAAAAACCCCAAAAGTTAATTTAGAACCACAGAATTCTGGAACTCTAACAGACCCAATAGATCGTCTCATCCAATATCCTCCTATTTCAGAAGCAGCAGGGGAAATCTGGACAGAAGTGCTCTTTCCAAGACCAAAGACCCTCCTGGGCCCCACTGCTCTGGGGGAAATCGCTTACTCGACACTGGAATAAGCCCTGGGCCCCCACATGGCCGAGTTGAGGATGAGAGGACAAGTATCTCACACTGCCTTGACCATTAGATCACATCAGGATGATGGTATCCTCGACTTAAATAGAGAAATCCAGAGGAAGGGCAAGTACAGGGAGAAAGACAGATTCATGTCGTGATGATATAGCACTGCAGCTGAGGAGACAGATCCAGCTGGGACAGAGATTTTGGAATCACCTGTGCAAGGATGATCATGCAACCCACGGGAGCAGATGAGGTCACCAAGAGAGGAGATGTTCAGACCTGAGCCTTGGGGGATACATGTGGCGATGGCCCGGATATGGTGACCCACCAAAGGAAGCCGGGGTGCAGACAGTTGGGAAGAGAACCAAGCAAGAGAGAGGAATGTCTCCGAAGCCAAGGAGGAGAGCAGCCAGCGAGCCTGGCTCTCCCCAAGACTTGGCTTCCCAAGGTTATCACTCTCTCCCTTCTGTGTCGTGCTGTGTGCAGCAAGTCATGGAAGGCAAACTTCTTGAGGATGGGGATGGGGGGAGGGGGGTTCCTCTCTTTGTATCCTTGGTACCCATCTCAGCACTCTGTATGTGCTGATGGGTCAACGGACTAGAAACCAGAGTGGTCAAAGGTCAAAAAGCTGCAGAGCCATCGAGGAGGATGAAAAGCAAGACAATGTCATTGGGCGTTAGCAATCTGGGAGCCCCATAACCTTAGAGAAAGTCATCTCGATCAATCTTCAGGTCAAAAGCCTAATAGTGAAGAAGTAAAGGGAGCTGGACAATGTTGTCCAGGCAGGTTGTTGGCAAAAGTTGGGATGTTACAGGACAGCAGCTTGAGGAGAGGACAGAAGCAGGTGGGGAGCACACAGTGGGGGCTTAATAAATGTTTACTGACTGACTGGGAGGAGGGGCAGTAAGGAGAGTACAATTGGGATGATGGGCTCCCAGGGATCCAAGGAATGCCTGGCTCTGGTGAGGAAAAAGGCCTTTTCCTCAGTGACTGGAACAAAGGAGGAAATACTGCATGAAGCTGGAGAAGAGTTCTGAGGTACAAAGCACAAAGGAAGAGCAAACTTGCATTTTCTCTTTATTTTATCTCCTTCTCGGTTCAGCCCTCTGCTTGGAGGGAGGAATGGTGGAGAGGGCACCGCCCTGGAGCCAGGGAGACCTGGGGCTGAATCTGTCTTGGACTCATCCGGCTGTTCGTGGTCTCCCAGAGTGGCCTGGAGCACTGAGAGGTCAGGGGCCTTGCTGAGGGTCTCAGCCCCAGCCAGGGTCCCTGGGTCTCCTGCTGCTCCCTATGCTCAGGCGCCCTCTTTCTTTTCCCCCTTTTATAATCACCAATGTCAGCTCCTCCATAAAGTAAAGACTTAATTAATGTTTGTCAAATTGAGCAGTTCCCATAGTTGAACTAGTTGTGACCTTGAAGGCCAAGTCTTACCCAGGTTCCTCCCCAGAAGAGGTGCTTCCATGGCCCCCTGGGACGTCCCATCATCGAGGCTCTGTCCCAAGGCCCTACTTGAAGTGACTAGACTTAAAGTTACTTTAATAGGATATGACAGCTAATTTCACTTACTTCTTCAGCTGATAAGATGCACAGTGTGCTATAGTTTACACTTCTTTTTCTTGAAATACTGTTTGAAATGCAGAAATGATTTCTGCAAATACCACTGAAGAGAAAACCTCACTTCAACTTTTCCATTGCTTCAGATGATAGAAGCCGAGCAAAGAATCCGGCCTGTAACAGCACTGAGCTGCTGTCAGAAAGATATTCCCACTCGCATTACAAAGATCTAAAACGGATCTTAATTTCAAAGTCAAAGGACTTTGCAGGGAGAAATATTTTAATTTCCTTTAAAAGAAGGAAAAAAAATAGAAAATAGAAAATGGGTAGACTTTCTGCCCTGTAGATTTCTTGGGAGCCAAAACAAGGTCTGGGACACAGAGGGCTTCTGCAGGTAGTTGGGGTGTGGTCACAAAAAAGGGGTCTTTCCTTTCCCTGACTTCTCAGGGGAGCTGGCACCTCAGCGACCTTCACCCCTTCAAGGCCATGGCACGTGGAGAAGGAACAAAGGCACCAGGGACAACTGTCCAGGAAAATGCACATTGAAGAGGGATTAGAACGGTTCTGTCTGGCCCCAAAGAACCCTGGGCAGCAACGGCAAAGAGGACCCTTTAGGCCTGATGTCAGGAACCCCCTCGGGAGGGAGGGAGGAATCTCCTCAAGTCATGGCCAAACAGGCACTTGGCCAGGAGACAGGGGATGAGGATTCCTGCCCAGGCACCGGCTGGACCACGAGGCCTCTGAGGCCCATCCAGGGTGAGATACTGAGATTGAAGTTTCCATCCAGAGTCTGGGCCAGGACTTCCCAGCCAGGCCCTGCTCAGGGGCTCCTGATGATGCAGAGAGCCCAGAAAACCGAAGGGGCATGCAAAAGGAAATCAATCTACAGAGGGAAGGGGGAATGGGGTACACAGGCACTAAAGCAAAATGCTCCCAAAGCCTGACCTCAAAAGAGAGGATTTCGTCCCATCATGGGGGAGAAATGGGCATGAAAACAGAGCTGTGCTTCTTCCTTCATTGAAAACCCATTTTATGGAAGATAGCTTTGGGCCACTGATATGAAAAGATTCCACTGTGAGGTAAGAGTCCACAGGGCAGGATTTACAATGTTACTTGGTAAAGAAATGCTTTCAGGTCTGATTAAAGAACGAGAGCTTTCACTGACCAGACATCAATGCAAACTGCAGCACAAAATAACTACTGCACCTGGAGCAGAAGGAAAGCTGCCAAATTTCCTTCCCCCCTATGACAAACGTTCTCTGGAAATTTATGACTAAGATTATTCGCACGTGTCTTTATTGTATTAGACTTTTCATGAAATGGGGGTGTTGCCCACTCAACTGCCCAAAGAAGGATATTTCTAGGAAAACTGAGAATTCCTCAGCTAACAAAAGTCCTTTGAATTGCTCAATACTCCAGGAAGGGCACGCAGAGAACATCATCAAGCTGAACAACTCTTTTATTCTGCAGAATCAGTTCTTGATTATTCATGTAGAGCAACAGCCACATACCAAACAAATCCCAGCCATTCCAAGGCTGGTATCAGAGAGAAGTCAGAGCTGGAGAATCCATTTTCAGACAGTCAGAAGCTGACTATCAATATGGCCTATTGTAAGGTAAGCTCCTGGAGGACAGTGGCTAGCTCATTTATTGCTACTTGGAAACGGAGGGCTCAAGATTACGTACATACACCCAGGTGCTGAGTGGTGCAGTGTTAGAGCACTGGACTTGGAATCCAGGAGACCTGAGTTCAAATTCTTCTTGAGACACATACAAGCTGTGTGGTCCATGTCAATTAACCTCTCCCTGCCTCAGCTGCCTACCTTCTAGGGTTGGGTCAAGGCTAAAAGGAGAGAATATTTGTAAAGCCTTTTCCAAACCTTACAACGCTCTGTTAATGCTACCTGTTATTACAATTACGAACAGGACAACTTCTGGCCAACTTTGAGCACTCTCAGTGGCTCTCTCCCATGCCAAGAACACTCTCCATCCTTATCTCTGACTCTCAGCTTCCTTCAAGCCCCAGCTAACCCCACCCCTTTCTCCAGGAAGCCTTTTCCAGCCCCTCATCATTCCAGTGCCTTCCCTCTGTCGGGTATTTCCAATGAATCCTCCACACAGCTAGTTTGTACCCAGCTGTTTGCATACTATGTGGCCCCCATTAGACCATGTGATCCTTGAGGGCAGGGACTATCTTTGACCTTCCTTTATATTCCCAGCATTTAGCACAGTTCCTGGAATATAAGAAGCCCTTACTCTTTAATGACCAACTGACTGACAAGATCATTGGCAAAACACCATGGAGAACGAGATGAAAAAACAGCAAAAATAAGCTATTGGAGAGAAAAAGTGTCAGACTTACCTAAAACAGAGAATCCCAAAGCATTTTTAGGAAAAACTGGAAAGAAAACAACATGTAAATATGCAATGAAATTGATTCTATATGAGGAAAGTGGATTTAAAAACAAAAAAAAAATTATCAATGGAAATAAATATTTAATTTTTTTAAAAGACATGAAATGGAAAAAAAATGAAATGGATTCTTTGCCACCGCATTTGTACTTTATCCCCTATGTGCCTCACGTGCTGTTTACTGAAGGGAAAATGGCTCAAGAAGTGGAGTCAGAGGGGCTGGACCTGTCTTCCTATAAACAGGAGGCTGCTGTATATGGTGCAACATGCATCTAAAAGGAGTTGGGAATTGCTTTTCAGAAGGTCTCAAAGGAGAGAAAGCTTCCATGAGAAAGGATCATAAATGACATTTCCCAATATTACAAGACAAACAACTTTGGAGATGATAAACTCATAGACTGAGGCAGTTTTTTTGGACCTGGCCAATGCAGAAATTTGTTTTGTTTAATTGTACATGTTTATAACAGGGATTTTTTTTTTTTTGCTTTCTCCAACAATGGGAGGAGATGAAGTAGTCAGGAGAGAAGAAGGATCCTTGTTTGGGGAAAAAAAAATAAAACCAACTAAAATTTGAATTTAAAAATTTTTAAATCCCAAATGATGTTTTCACCAAAACAAAACAAAACAAAAATGTTGCTAATCACCTGTCAACACTGGCTTCCACCAAATCGGTTGGTCTGTGGAGATCATAATACTAAAAATATGAGACAATCAAAGAATACTAGATTGAAAGCTGGCAAGAACCTTAGAGATCACCTTTTCCAATTTCTTAACATTAAAAAAAAGGAGGAGGGGGCAGCTAGGTGGTGCAGTGGATAAAGCACTGGCCTTGGACTCAGGAGTACCTGAGTTCAAATCCAGCCTCAGACACTTGACACTAGCTGTGTTGCCCTGGGCAAGTCACTTAACCCTCATTGTCCTGAAAAACAAACAAACAAACAAAAAAAGGAAAAGATTTGAGAGATTGACTTAAGGTCACAAAAGTAGCAAAAAGAAAAGATTCAAACAGAGGCCCTCTGAAAAATAATAACACCAACAACAGAAACTACAGACAAATTATCTTTACGAAGCCAAGATCTATTGATTAATGCAGGTCATGAAGGAGGAAAAAAATAGAAATTGCAACCTATCAATGGAGACTCTGAAAATTGAGCACCTACTAAATAGTGAACAAAACATGGCTGGCTCGACTTAGACATGAGGAGCCTGTTACCTTTTATAACCTGACTAAAGACAAATCCCCATTATGCAATTGCAGACCTCGAAATATCCTTTAGAATCAACAAATAAACTGCACTGAAACCCAACTGCTGTCCCTGGCAGAGCTGCTACCCACAATCACACAGGTGCAGCACTGATCCAGACCAGTGTCAAGAATAAGATTACCAAAGGCTAACAGAGTCCATAATAAAATATACAATGAAATCAATAAAAATAAAATATAGAATACAATAAAAAGCTTTCAAACAATAAAGATCTCACAGAAGAAATCAAAATCAAGTCACCTCATTCTCCTTTCTCCTACACCATCCCAACAGTGAGCACAGAAGATATACTTGCAACTCAGGGTTTTTATTCAATTATAAAAGGCAAGTATCTTATCCACTTGTGCAACAGTGCACAGAACGTTCTACTTAAAAGACTAATAGTGTAACAACTTGTCCCAGTACCATCTCTATTTGAACTCCACTGAAAAAGATGAGAAGACCAGGATGAGAATAATAATACATTCGTCTTCAAAGATCTGGTATTTCACTGACACGGAAACTCCTTCCACCAAAACAGGCTGCAACCTGTCCAGAACTTATAGCCCATGGAATTATCTGAAATTTAGAAAATTGAGTGATTTAAACTCAAACCTTAAAATAAAAGATTTTTTTAATTGGGTTATTTAGCCATGAGGGCATAGCTAATTTCAGAGGCAGGATCTGAATCCAGGTATTCCTGACTCTGAGTTTTCTACTCTTTCCACCAGAGCAGCGATATCAAACATATGGCCCACAACACTCCTGTGTGTGTCAGGAACCAAATTAAAATGTAACTGGGAAATATTTTAAAAATAAAGATACAACAAAAAATAGGTAATATTATATTTTAAAACTAAGTCAAGGGGCAGCTAGATGGCGCAGTGGTTAAAGCACTGGCCCTGAATTCAGGAGTACTTGAGTTCAGGTCCAGCCTCAGACACTTGACACTTACTGGCTGTGTGACCCTGGGCAAGTCACTTAACCCTCATTGCCTGCAAAAAAAAAACAACAAACAAACAAACAAACAAAAAAAAAAAACCTAAGTCAAGGGGGCAGCTAGGTGGCGCAGTAGATAAAGCGCCGGCCCTGGATTCAGTAGTACCCAAGTTCAAATCCGGCCTCAGACACTTGACACTAGCTAGCTGTGTGACCCTGGGCAAGTCACTTAACCCCCATTGCCTTGCAAAAAAAAACCCCAAAAAACCTAAGTCAACATGCAGCTCACCAGGATCCCTCCTGTAAGGCTTAGTGGCCGCCATTTCTATCTGTGTCCGATGCCCCTGCACTACCTGAGGTTGCTTCTCCACGAAGAGCAGCTTAATGCATTGAGCACTTTAAGGTTTAGCTAGTTCTTTACCTAGAATATCTCACCTGTTCCTTGAACAACTCTGTAAGACACATACCACAGGTATCGTACTACCCATCTTACAAAAGAAGAAACAGAAACTGAGACCAGTGAAGAGAGATGTGCAGGGTCTCAGAGTGGGTAAGCAGCAGTGGCAGGGTTCAAGCTCAGGATGGGGAATGTCTATAGCAAACCACATCTTTTCTGGTTAACTTCACTCACAAGTGAAGCAAATGTGAGGTCCAAATGTTTTGGTTTTAGAAAGCATTTGATTCATCCAAGCAAAATTCCAGGGTCTGTCTCTTCAGACAAAGTCTTTCTCCTGTGAAGCTCAAAATTAGACTGTCTGACAGCAAGACTACAGACTCACTCAACAATCTGACCAAGGGGTCAAGCATATACGTTGGCCATGGGTATTTTGGAAAGCGTCCAACATGAGCTTCAATGAAAACAATTTCTAACAGTCTTTCCAAAGCCACTTTTTGTAGATGACATCATAATTAAATGCACAGAGTCCCTAACTATTATAAAGCCTCCTTGGTGAAATCCAGACTAATACAAAAGAACCTGGTCTTACCATTCACCACGAAAAAGAATATGGATGACGAATGCAGACTGCCAAGGCTTTAACACATAAGCAGCTGGGAAGTCCAAATTAGTCCATCGATGAAAATATCTTGGACAATCACAACAGACGGATAATTATTGGGGACAAACTGAGGAAGAGATCTGGCTCAATTTCATTTAGTAAGCATTCAGTGCTTTTAATGACCCTAAGTTATTCCTAACAACGGCAGCCTTCCTTTGTATGGTGGGAAGCAGCAGCAGAAGCAACATCCCAGCCCCTCCACTGCCATTCATTCTTCAAAGGCATCAGAACTTTCTCAAGACGTGGTTGACATAGGAGATTTAAAGGCCCAGATTCCTGCCATCATCTGAGTCCAGAGGTGCACCCAAAGGGAGCACCAGGAGCTCTGATACCTGATCGGTGGATCATGGCAGGTAACCTGGACAAGAGAAAGGACAAAAGTCAACGGAATCAAACTCAGTTGTCTCAGCTGAAGATCCTCCTCCTGCTATGGCTAAAAAAAAAATCTCTTTTTGTTGACTGTTAGGTGAGATAGAGTCCTGTTCTTTCTTTCTTTCTTCCTTTCTTTCTTTCTTTCTTTTTTTTGCAGGGCAACGAGGGTTAAGTGACTTGCCCAGGGTCACACAGCTAGTTAAGTGTCAAGTGTCTAAGGCTGGATTTGAACTCAGGTCTTCCTGAATCCAAGGCCAGTGCTTTGTCTACTGTGCCACCTAGCTGGCCCTAAGTCCTTTTCTTTCAATACAAAATGTGAACTAGCAGGGGAGGGGCTGGAGCAGGGCCCAGGCCACAACACTGTAACCCCAGTGGTCAGCCAGCATTGCTCTGACTCCAAAGCACAGAACTGAGAAAGCAAATGATCTGAGGGCAGGTAGAAGCAGGCGCCAGCATGGCTCCATCAATGATTTGCCTGGAACAGTCAACATGGAGGACGTCTCTGAGGAAACAGTCACACACAGAGCACACCAGGAAACAAAGGGAGTGGCTGGATGATATCCTTTCTTCTTCTTCTTCTTCTTCTTCTTCTTCTTCTTCTTCTTTTTTTTTTTTTTTTTTTTTGGTGTGAGGCAATTGGGGTTAAGTGACTTGCCCAGGGTCACACAGCTAGTAAGTGTCAAGTGTCTGAGGCCGGATTTGAACTCAGGTCCTCCTGAATCCGGGGTGGTGCTCTATCCACTGCACCACCTAGCTGCCCCCTGGATCTTATCCTTTCAATGTAGAGAGAGCAAGAGAAGAGAAGCTCCTAAAATGTGGCCAATCTCCCAGGCAGCGAGGGGCTCCTGGCAGGTGTGCCAGTGCTGAGGACACCATCAATCACTCTCCTAAGGATCAATGGCAGACCACTGCCATGCAACTTAGCAAGCAGGATAGACTACCATGCTTTCCCAATACCTTCTTCTAGGTTTTACAAAGTGCCCCACTTTGTAATTATCTCCCTTTTTGTTACAGAAGGGGGTGAACAGAAAAGGAAACAAAGTAAAAAATGAAGTGCCAGGACCATGACAACCTAAATGAGAGATGGCTCTGAGGAAGTGAACGCGGAGCTCCCGAGGAGAGAACAAAGCCTCCCTCCACCCATGAAGGAGACATCGGGGGCACAACCTGTCCCACGTGGGAGCTAAGCCGGAGATTAGAGCAAGCATGGTGAGCAGTGGCTACAGAGAGGTGAGAGCATCAATAAAATGCTTCTGGAAATAAATGTGATAAATACACATTTAAGAGTCTCTCAGGGCCTTGGGGCCCACTGACTTAGGGATGATGCTTTTGAGAGTCGAGGCCAGAAGATGGGTCCTTGTGCGACCGAACGCCACCTGAGGTGCCCAGCCATTGCATTCAGGACCCCATGCCTCTATCGAGTCTCCTTTTGCTGTTCTGCCCTACACCAATTTCCTGTAACGTACACCGTGGACAGATGAGATGGGGGTGTCAGGCACCAGGGGGAAGGCCACAGTCCTTCCTGGGGTCCCACACCATGAATATTTTCTCTCCCATCACTGGACTGGGAAGGAGGCAACACAAAAGGTTACAGGGGGTTGAGACTCCAGACTGTCAGAGGCACTGAGGGTGTGAGAACAAA
The DNA here is from genome assembly GCF_019393635.1 of Dromiciops gliroides. NCBI lineage: Eukaryota > Metazoa > Chordata > Mammalia > Microbiotheria > Microbiotheriidae > Dromiciops > Dromiciops gliroides. The sequence continues at coordinate 17,941,488 of NC_057865.1, forward strand.
ACCAAACCATCCCTGCCCTCGCAGACCCAGCAGCCAAGTCCATCCTTTGGAAGAGAAGCAGCAGCAGCCAGGTTTTCATGCTTCTGTTGGCCCTCTGTAAAAGAGCGCTCACATGCTGTCTCCCTGGAGAGAAGGCCAGGCTTAGTTCAGTGACCGGTATACGGGAGGCGCTTTAGAAGTGGGTGTTGACGGGGCAGCTAGGTGGCGCAGTGGATAGAGCACCGGCCCTGGAGTCAGGAGGACCTGAGTTCAAATCTGGCCTCAGACACTTAACACACACTTACTAGCTGTGTGACCCTGGGCAAGTCACTTAACCCCAATTGCCTCACTAAAAAAGAAAAAAAAAAAAGAAGTGGGTGTTGACTAGGGGGCAGCTAGGTGGCGCAGTGGATAGAGCACCGACCCTGGAGTCAGGAGGACCTGAGTTCAAATCTGACCTCAGACACTTGACACTAGCTGTGTGACCTGGGCAAGTCACTTAACCCTCATTGCCCCACAAAAAACAAAAGCAAAAAACAAAAAACAAAACTTAACATAAAAAAAAAGAAGTGGGTGTTGACTGACTGTGAAGAACAGCAGATGCCACAGGACCAGTCCCCATTTTCTAAAAGGCAAGAGAATGGAACCTGTACCCACCACCAATGAACCTGCCTTGGGCCCTGACAAAATTACAGACTGGATCATGAAAAGAAGATTTGTGGTTCTTGCCTCATGTTAAGGCAGCCAGGCTGACAACAAGGCACAGAGAGGTGGTGGTCTACAAGGGCGCAACAGCACATTCACTTTCAGGTATGGCCAACACTGTGCTTATTTCGTTCCCAGAGGCAGTTCTGTTGGGCAGGGGTTACAAGGAGAGTTGATGCTGAACAGTGACAGCAATACTGTTTGATAAAGAGCTCTGAATGACTTAACCATCCTCAGCAATACAAGGATCCAAGACAATCCCAAAGGACTAATGATGAAACATACCATCTACCTCCAAAGAAAGAACTGATACTGGGGCAGCTAGGTGGTGCAGTGGATAAAGCACCGGCCCTGGATTCAGGAGTACCTGAGTTCAAATCCAGCCCCAGACACTTGACACTTACTAGCTGTGTGACCCTGGGCAAGTCACTTAACCCCCATTGCCCCACCAAAAAAAAAAATAGAAAGAACTGATACTGATGGAACTGTAAGGGCTAAAATTCTAGCTAGTCTGTCTAAAATATTTAATCAGTGGTCGCCAATAAATTATAAGCTTTAACAAGAGTTTAGACGTTTAAGCATTTATTAAGGAGAATAAGAATTTGGTGAAGAGAGAGAAAGAGGCCCTAGATGACTACAGCTATCTATCTCAGGGAGCACGCATTTTAGCTCCGCTGTCCTCAAGGGTCCTCACGAAAGAGCCTGAGCCACCCCTCCCTCATCTCACAAGCCTCCAGTGAAACTGGGAACATCCCATCCACACGCACGCACACACAACTCCAAGCTAATTGGCTGGTAGCCTTGACTGACAGTACCCGCAAGCAAACGTCACTTCCTGACGCCAAGTCAATGATGAGCAGGTGGATTTCGGAGAGACCTGGAAGGACTTACATGAACTGATGCTAAGCGAGATGAGCAGAACCAGGAGAACATTGTACACAGTATCAACAACATTGTTGATTGATCACCTGTGATAGACTTGGCTCTGCTCAGCAATACAATGGTCCAAGAGAGTTCCAAAGGACTCGTGATGGAAAATGCTCTCCACAGCCAGAAAAAAGAACTGTGGCATCTAGACGCCGATTGAACCGTACGATTTCTCCTTTTCTTGTTTCTCTTGTTTGAGGTTTCCCTGTGCTCTGATTCTTCTTTCACAGCATGACTCATGCAGAAACATGTTTAATATGATTGTAAATAGATCCCATCTATCAGACTGCTGGCTCTCTTGGAGAGGGGGGAGGGAAGGGAGGGAGGGAGGGAGAAAAATCTGAAACTAGAAATCTTATAAAAACAAATGTTGAAAACTATTTCTACGTGTAACTAGAAAATAAAAAACTTTAATTCTTTTTTTTAATCATAAATTAGGTGCCTACTCTGTGTCTAAAGGCCTCTGCCCCCAAGCAGGCTACATTCTACTAGATTTGAAGAGATCAGAGTTAGATGATGAATTTCAGTGCATCCTAAACTGTCTGAATGATATTTTTAGGATGGACAATGACAAAATGGAGAGCTCCCAGGAAAGCAACCAGGATAATCAAAGGAGTACAAAGACTGGCTGAAGGAAACAGGTATATTTAACCAGAAGAAGAGAAACTTTTGAGGGATGTGATAAATGTCTTCAAATGTAGCAAAGGCCACTGTATGAAAAAGGGATTTCCCAGGGGAAGAACATGGAGTCAGGGACGGAAGATGCTGAGTGTAAGATGGGGGCTCCGTCACAATGCAATGTCCCCCAAAAGTAGAACTAGACATCCCTGGAGGTAGGAGACGAGACCCCTCCCTGGGGGTCTTCACTCAAAGCCTGGGATGTGTGATGGGGACTCTAGTCCCAGGATGGGCTAGACTCAACAACCACTGAGGCTCTGCCCACCTCGGACTTCATGACTCTGTGACAGGCCCACAAATGGACAGAAGAGGAGAAGGAGCGATCTTGACAAAGGACTGACACAGGCCTCAGCTCCAGGAAGCAGAGAGACAGCCTGCATGAACTCACAGAAGCAGGTGATTAGAAAAAAACCCACAGTTCAGTGTGGCTCAAACAGGCAGTAAGTAAGAGGGAGGAGTGGAAAACAAGGCTGCAAAGGAGCCCAGCACTGCAACAGAAAGGGAGACAAGAGCCTGATTATCAGTGCCCTGAAATACTTGGGGAGAAAACCTACGTTCAATCCCATGGGCAATGGAAGACCAAAGAAGCTCTTTGAGCCTGGGGGGATATGGTCAGTCCTGGGCATTAGGACCTTTATTTTGGCAGATACATGAGGAATGAAGGGCATGCAGTCTGGCCTCAGAGCCAAGAAAGGCCAGGTTGGCCCCAGGCCAGCAGCGTGAGCCCGGGTGAGGCAGTTAACTTCTCAGGTCTCTAAGACATAAGCTGCAGGGAGACAGCCAGCCTGTATTGGCAGAGGGCATCTTCTCATCTGGGAGTTCCCTGTGCCACAAAAATCACAGGTTCCATCCCGGGCCCTTGTCCAGTCCTTTTGCAAACAGACTGGAGTGGTGAGAAGCTGGAGGCAGAGACAGGGCAGACAAGAAGGGGAGAGGCCCTGAACGACTGCAGGTGTGAGCGGAAATTCTGAAATGATGCACTTTACCCAAATTAGTGAGTTATGCACCTAAAAGCCAGTTAACAAAAGTCAAGGCAACTCCCAAATTCCCAAAGTGCTTACTTTTTTACCTTTCAAAAGATGACATTAACTTTCGATAACTGCAGTAACACTACAGTTCTAATTATAATACCGATGACACAAAAGCAGACACACCCAGAGGGGAGCTCTGGCTCTCCATGAGCCAGTTTTAGAGCACAGATTCCAAACTTTGGGAACAGGCCTCCACTCACCTTCATTTAGAAGTCTGCCCACCTTGTCATCAAGTAGAAGGGGGGTCACAGCCATCTGCTTTGTCTCACATAAATTAACAGTCTAGGAAATTAAGAGATCTACAGCAATCCTTGAGACAAGAGACAGGGGGAGGAGCAGGTGCCCTGGGTTATCCTAAAGCCAGGGAAGGCCACTTCTGTTGCTTCAAACAGGCAGGCAGGTAGGAAGACAGACAGGCACACAATCAGACAGACATATATAGACAGGCAGATGGACAGGCAGGAAGGTAGGCAGACAGACAGACAAGTAGACGGCAGGCAGACAGCGTGTAGACAGACAGGAAGAGAGATATACAGGTGAGCAGGCAGACAGAAGTAGACAGAAAAGTAGGTGTCTAAGCTGAACTACTACTCACCACCAGAAACAGGGCTATCCATGAAAACTGCTCCCATTTTTTCAACTTCCTTTGCCAGCTCTTTGGACACCGCAGGGTCAATTGTACTGGAATCTATTAATAAAGAACCTTTCTTCACTTTCCTAAGGAATACATAAAAACAGTTGTTATTTTCTGTTCTGAATGGACGCTTCACATTAAAAACAAATGGAATTGGCATTTTTGCCAATCATTCCAGAGCAATGAAGCAGATTAAGCCAAATTAAAAGGCGCTCCCCCATACGGACCATTCTCCCACTCTCTGAAAGGGAAAAAGAAACACACACACACACACAAACAAGAGGAGCAATAAGTCTCATGATGTTGGTTTGGCAAAGAGAGATGGTATGGTTATAACCAAAGTGTGCACGAATAGGGCAAACTAACTTCTTTGTCCTCTGTCAGCCACATCTACAAATTTCACATTACTATATACAGTTTCTCCTAGATAAACTATACATGTCAGAGAGAAAGAGACAGAGGAAGATTTAAAGACTGAGGGAGATTAGGGGAAAGAGGAAAAGACAGAAGAGATAGGGAGAGAGAGGAGGAGGGGGGAGGGGCCAATGGTAGGGGGAGGGGCCAAAGGTAGAGGGAAAGGAAGAGAGCCAGAGGGGAAGGGGAAGAGATAGCGTCTCTAGGGGGCAGCTGGGTGGTGCAGTTGGATAAAACACTGGCCCTGGTTTCAGGAGGACCTGAGTTCAAATCCAGCCTCAGCCACTTGACACTCACTAGCTGTGTGACCTTGGGCAAGTCACTTAACCCTCACTGCCCTGGGGGAGAGGGGGGGAAAAGGTAGATAAGACTGTCTTTATACCTGCTTCAGCTTAGAAACCTCCTTTTATTTTTTGCATTGCCATTTTTTGAAATAATGACCAAAAAAAATAGCTGAAAAGGAAAGTAACAGGCAAATGAATCTGGGGAACCCACAGAGGGTCATCTTTTTTTTTAATTCTCTTTGGTGAATTAATGTAAAAAGGGATAAGAAAAAAAAATCCTTCACATCCATTACATTTCCCCCTTTTTCTAACAATGTAAGCAAGGTCTCTTAACAAGAAGGCCCACTAGGGGGCGCCCCAGTGCACAGAAGACCCGAGTTCAATTTCAGCCTCAGACATTAACTGGTTGAGAGGCACCAGACGAGAAACTTAAAGAAAAAAACAAAAAGCCCTCTGCCTGCCTCCATTTCCTCATGTGTAAAATGGAGATAACAAAAGTAGCTTCCCTGAAGTTCTGTGGGGAGGACAGAATCGTTGTCCTCCCATGAGCTTGGGAAATCTTATGTATGATCTGAGCACAAGCTGCTTTATTTACGAAGATAAAAGCAGAACGTTTCTCTCCAAGTGATGCCTGTGACAGCTACTAATGACAGGACACTGTTGCAGTGCCCTTGTCCAGTGCCCAGCGATCCCTTCCCTCCCTCATTAGCTCAGAGTCATCCCACTCTGGCAGGAGAAGGGCTATGGCCCCTGACGTGACAGGTTTACAACTCAAAAAATTTTTCACTAAGAATTATACAATTATACAATAGAAGTCAAGGAAAATGGAATCGGATACACAAAATCTGGTTTGATAAACTTCTCCAGAATACACCTGCTCTATTGTCTGCAGGGCTAACCAAGCTAGATTGCACAATCTACAGTATTTTTAAAAATATGTTGTGAGGCCATTCTTTTTATTTTAATGTTATCAACCTTTGACTCATTTTTAGTTTAAAATATCCACTTTTCATTTCATTCACAAACCTCAGACTTCAATATTCTACATAGCACTTGGAACAATTCTTCCTCAAATGTTTAGAGATGAATGACTACTTGGCTGTAGAACTTGGACAGTCCTATCAGGCTGGGTGTCAGAAGGTGTTAGAAGCACCCTTCAATGCAAACGAGGGAACAGACTTCCAGAGATCAGGTTTAACAAATTGATCAACAAGTGAAACTTCACAAAATGCACGTTAGCAAGAGGTAAAATATGAATGTCCCACCCCTAGGTAGGAAGGCCAACAGCCACAATATGAAAGCATGAGAGCACATGCCCCAGATACCTTCCAACCTTCAACGCAATCTCAACATTGACCTTGTTAATTTTCTGGTATTAATAAGAAACGTTTGTTTCCAAAGCCTGCCAATCTCGACATTTTAAAACCAACTATAAACGTTGGACAACTCCACAGATGGAGCCTTCCAACAAGCCCAGGGCCCAGCAATCCCTGACGCGCATTTCCCAGTCTCTGCTGGACCTTGATGGAGAGCCCAAATTCCAGAAGTAAGAAGCGTGTGAAGCCGGAAAATAAAAACCAAGAAAGGACATAGCCACTGTCCTGTCCACTACAAACACTGGACAGATGGTGACAAGAAAACAGAGCCACAGAACCAGTGAAAATGGGATCTGTGAACTAGCCAAGGTTCACAATGCTTGGTCTGGATAATAAATTCCTGAATCAATAGTGCATACATTATCCATTCATTTATATTTGAATATTTCCCCCCAAAAAAGTACTTCCTATAAATGTGATTTCCCATGACCCCTTGATAAATATTAATTAACTTTCCTGGTCCCAACAGCTATCGGTATTTAATAGAAACCCTCATTCCATCCACTTCCTTCATCTCAACCACGAGTAGTATTAAAAAAGCTTAAAAATCTTTTCTTAAATATGCAAGTAGTGGCAGGCAGACTATTTAAAGAGCTAACGCAACAGACATAACAGAAACAAATACAAAAGCGTCCAAAGGGAGTTGTGAGGGGCTGCTTGATAAAACGAATATTACTGTTAAAAACAAAATAAACCAACAAAAACACAAGAAAATTCCCCCTAGAGAAATAGGAAAACAATAATGCGCATGCTATTAATGTATTGTTCAAAGGAACCACTTGAAAGCTCCCTCATAACAAGCAGATACGTACTTGAGAATCCCTTTAGGTCCCGTGTAAACTTCTAATGCATTCTGGCTGGAAGGCAGCATGGTAATAATTCTGTCTGCTTTCTCTGCTACATCTGCTGGGGAAGGCACAACCTTTTAAAAAAAATATATATCAGTCATTATTTTAAATGGAAAACATGAACATAGCATTAGTCCTGTTTTAAAATTAAAGTTCAGGCAGTTTCTAGAACACAATTATGCACAATTTCAATTTCTTTGCCACAAGGTAATACCTAAGATAGATAGCTAAACACACATGCTTATTTTGAGATAAGCAAAAAACAAAACAAAACATCAAACCCATGACTTCACTATCTAAAAGACATATTCTTTCTATTTCTACAAATCCAGTTTCTATGGAATCAAAGTGTACTGTTTATTTTAAGAAGTGTGAAGGGAGCTACGCGGGAAAGGGCAAACCATAGTGATCTTGGGAACAGACACATGAATTCTCACGGGTTCCTCCGGCTTAATGCCTTAGGCTGCAGACTCATTGGTATATACTTTGGCTGGCTAAGAAAAACATTCTAACACGTCAGGCAGGGCAGCCCAGACACACTACTGACAATGTGGGCTTGTGGAAAGCAAAAGGAAACTGGAGGGGAGGGGGATGAAGGTATCCTTAAGGCAAGGCCTCTGGCCTGCTCCCTGCCACCCTCCATCCTCTTCCAGCAAACAGAACCCCAGAGAATGACACAAGAATAAGGTTTAAGGCAAGAACAACATGGAGGAAGAATCAGACCAAGGGAGAAGCATTTGCTGCCAAGACCCTGAGACCTATGGGGTGACTAACCATCCCTGGGTGTAAATGTGTTGGAATCAAAGAGTAGGCTATTCCCCCAACTGAACAGAAGCTTCTTGAAAATGAGAAATGGGTAGGCCTGTTTGGAGCACAGGACACATGAGAGGGAAGGAATAAAACTACAAAGGTATGCTGCAAGGAGACTGAGGGCCTTGAATGCCAAACTAAGAAGTCTGGAATTCATCATTTTGAACAGGCTGGTTTTCAAAGAGACAGAGGAACTAGAGACCAAATTGCCAACATTCACTGGATTATGGAAAAAGCGAGGGAGTTCTAGAAAAACATCTATTTCTGCTTCATTGACTACATTAAGCCTTTAACTGGGTGGATCACAACAAAACATGGCAAGTCCTCCAAGAGATGGGACGACCAGATCATCTTACTTGTCTCCTGAAGAACCTGTATGTGGATCCAAAAACAACAGTTAGAACTGAACATGGAACAAGTGATTGGTTTAAGACTGAATGAGGAATATAACAAGGCTGTGTACTATCATCTTATTTATTTAACACATACAGAGAACACCATATGAAATGTCAGGCTGGATGAATCGAAAGCCAGAACTAAGGCTGCTGGAAGAAATATCAACAGTTTCAGACATACAGAAGATACCTCTGATGACAGAAAGTGAAGAGGAATTAAGAAGCCTCTTGATGAAGGTGAAACAGGAGAGGATAAAAACTGTCTTGAAGCTTAACAGCAAAAAAACTAAGATCTTGGCAACTGGTCCCGTCACTTCCTGGCAAATGGGAGAGAAGAAATGGCAGCAGTATCAGATTTTATATTCTTGGCCTCAAAGATCACTGCAGAAAGTGGCTGCAGCCATGAAATTAAAAGACACTTACTCCAGGGGCAGCTAGTTGGTGCAGTGGATAAAGCACCGGCCCTGGATTCAGGAGGACCTGAGTTCAAATCTGACCTCAAACACTTGACACTTACTAGCTGTGTGACCCCAGGCAAGTCACTTAACTAACCCTCACTGCCCTGGGGGGCAGGGGGAAGACACTCCCTGGAAGGAAAGCTATGGAAAATCTGGACAGCATGCTAAAAAGCAGAGACATCACTTTGCTGACAAAGTTCCATATGATCAAAGCTACAGTTTTTCCAGTAGCAATGCATGGCTGTAAGAGTTGGATTGTAAAGTAAGCTGAATGCCAAAGAACAGACACTTTTGAACTGCAGTGCGAGAGAAAACTTTTCTGGGTCCCTTGGACAGCAAAGAGATCCAATCAGTCAATTCTTAGAGAAATTAATTCAGACTATTCACTGAAAGGTCAAATGCTGAAGCTGAAGGTTAAATCTTTTAGCCACATAATGAGAAGACAGGACTCACTGGAAAAGACCCTGATATCTGGAAAGATTGACGGCAGAAGGAAAAGGAGATTGCAGAGGATAAGATGGATAGTTAATGTCATGGAAACAATGAACATGATCTTGGACAGAGTTTGAGAGAGAGTTGAGGACAGAAGGGCCTGGCATGCTGGGATCCATGGAGCCACAGAGAACTGGACATGACTGAAGGACTGAAGAACAACTAGAGTGGAGTGACACAGTAAGGAAGATAAATGTGGTGCCTGGTGTATAAGATGAACTGGTCTACTGTTAGGCTAACATGGAGGGACTGTCTTATCCTGAGCTTAAAGCCTACTACCTGAGGGCACATTAGCATATTGTTATTCAAACTGTGAGTGAAATGGTCCCATTATCCCAGAAAGCAATGGGGAGTTTTTCTAAGAGAGTGACAAAAAAGTTTACATCCTTTGACCCAGAGATACCACTGTTAAACTCATACCCTAACAAGGTCAGAAATAAAAAAGGCTCATACACACTAAAATATTTACAGCAGCACTTTTTGTAGTAGAAACAATTAGATGTCCATCACTTGGAGAATGGCCAACAGATTATGGTGCATGAATATGATTGATTAATATTGCATTGTAAGAAATGATGAATATGAAGAATTCAGAAAGGCAAAGAAAGACTTATATGAATTGATGCAATGTGACATGAGAAGAACCAGGAAAACAATATGCCCAGTGACAATAACAATGGAAATGAAAAGAACCAAAAACACTGAAACTGAATGCTGTCAAATGATAAAGGCCAAACCCAGGCTCAAAAGAAGGGATACAAGAATGCATATCCCTCCCTTCTTTGTACAGATGGGGAGGGCTACAGGTGTGAAACACTGCATATAATGTTGAACTTGGTTAGTTTTGTTGAACTGGGTTTTTTTGTTATAAGGAATTGTCCTCTGAAAGGGGAAGGAGGAAAGTCATACTAGGAAAACAAAAGGTATCAATAAAGATTTTTTAAAAAGAAATGAGGGTGGGGCAGCTAATTGGCACAGTGAATAAAGCACTGGCCCTGGATTTGATACCTACTAGCTGTGTGACCCTGGGCAAGTCACATAACCCTCATTGCCCCACAAAAAAAAAAAAAAAAAAAAGAAAGAAAAAAAAGAAATAAGGAGCAGCTAGGTGTCACAGTGGATAAAGCACTGGCCCTGGATTCAGGAGGACCTGAGTTCAAATCTGGCCTCAGACACTTGACACTTACTAGCTGTGTGACCCTGGGCAAGTCACTTAACCCCAACTGCCTCACCAAAAAAAAAAAAAAAAAAAGAAAGAAATTAATAGCATGTAAAAACAAAGGGTATGGATTTTTTAATGATACCAGAATGGGCTTAAAGGCCCTTTGGTGGCCAACTTTAAGACTTATCTTAAATTTCTCAGTTTCTAAGTCCTTTTCACTCCCAACACCTTAACCAAAGCTAGATTACTAATCAAGGCAGGCGATGACCTCCCCATCCTCTGCCCAAAGGTCAGGTACCAGCCAGGCCAAAACTCCTCCTAGCTCCCCAACCTTCCTGACTCTGATGCCCTGAGCTTATCACTTTTAGGTGGAAGATAACCTGTGGCACATGTGAGAAGCAACAGCAGCATGACGTAAGGGACATCCTCAGTGTCACCCAGTCCCAAACAGCACTCCCTGGAACTCCAAGGAGTCCTGGCTCCCAGAGTGTGCAATGGTAAGTGTGACGTGTGGCTGGACAAGAGAAGAACCTGTTATAGGCTGGGGAGCCTGGTTCTGTTGCTTATTTCCTGAACCCCCCTCGGGGCCACAGTTCTTCCTCTGTAAAACAAAGGCGTCTAATTAGTTTTTGCTCTTCTCAGGCTAACAGACCACCTAGAAGCCGAGGTCCCAAAAGGCCGTCCGGGTCCAGAACACTAGCGCTCCTAAGATTCATAGATCCCACAGCAATGATTGATCCCTAAGGCTTGCTGACCCTGCAGAGCAGTGCTGAAGGCCTGCTGGGGTCAGAAGAAGATCACAGTACTCAGTCCTCTGAACGATAATCAAGAATGCTCCATGCCTCATCAACATGAATCAAAGTGTGCAGATCCCCCCAACTCAGACTCAACACCTTGGCATTGGGTGAAGCCTGGATGGAATTTTTTTTAATGGAAAACTGGGGAGAGAGCTGGCACAGTGGATAAAGCCTCAGGCCTAGAGTCAGGAAGACTTATCTTCCTGAGTCCAAATCTAGCCTCAGACACTTCCCAGGTGTGTGACCCTGACAAGTCACTTCCCTTTATTTGCCTCAGTTTCCTCACCTGTAAAATGAGGAGAAGGAAACAGCAAACCACTCCAGTATCTCTTCTAAGAAAACCCTAAATGGGGTGACAGAGAGTCAGACCCGACTGAAATGACTGACTAGGGAGAGAAGGGAGAGAAGGAGGAGAAGACGAGGAAGAGGGGATGGAGAGAAAGAAGAGGAAAAGTACAGGGAGGGGGAGTGAAGAAGGGAGGAGAAACTCTGACGCCAAACTATGGATTCCCTGCAAAGGCTGCTTTCCCAGACACTGTTTGGGATTCACTTTCACCGGCTAGATACTGGCCAACACCCTCAGCATGTGTGGAGCATGGAGGAGCTGGGAGGAGGGGGATGAGGACAGTCCAGAGTAAGAATTGTGCCAATGTGGTTCCAGCTCCTTCTTGGCTCCCAGAAGAATGGCCACACGAGCCAGGATCAGCTTGATGGGTAGATCACTAAAAGGGGACATCCCCTGTGCTTGGCTGGGGTTTATTTAGAAAAACGGGGCTGCCCTTTCTAGACAAAACAGCCACTTCAGCCAAGTTCAATGCTTTGACCACTAAACCACAGATTCCATGTAAGCCCAAAGGGGCCAAGAATTTGAAAGAGAAAGATGACTGTGCACTCATTAAACTTCCCGCTCCACTGTTTTCCAATCACTAAAAGGACTGATGTCCACCACGGCTTCAGAACTACACAGCACTTGGAACATTGCAAAACCTCCCTGCCAACATCTTGAAGCATTTGGCCAAAATGGTGGAGCCTACTAGGCCAAAGACTTTTAAAGTTCTCATTTTACAAGACCCGAGAGGCTGCCAGATTAAAACCCACGAGAATTACTTAACCAAACATTTTTAACCTTACAACTTGAGAACAACAAAATGGTTTCCAAGTTTTTTAAAGGGAAACCAAACTGAAGGAGAATCTAAGCTTAACTGGGCCAGAAAACTCACCCAGAAGGGCCTCCATACTTTCCTGACCCTCAGGGACAAAGAGCAGAAGCTTTGTGGAAAGCCCATGCCCTAAAACCAGGCTTAGTCCTTTGGGACTGGACCTTAAAAGGAACCATCAGCATCTCCCAAAAACCAAAGTAAGCAGGGGAAATGAACATTTTATTATTATTATTATTATTATTATTATTCTTTTGTGGGGCAAAGCTCAGGATGTCACTTTTTGTCCTTGTAGTCTCTTGCCATCTCCAAATACTCTATGCAGAATCAAGTTGAGGTTTAACACTAGCTTCTTCTTTTTTTTTTTTTTGTGGGAAAATGAGGGTTAAGTGACTCGCCCAGGGTCACACAGCTAGTAAGTGTCAAGTGTCTGAGGCTAGATTTGAACTCAGGTCCTCCTGAATCGAGGGCTGGTCCTTTATCCACTGCGCCACCTAGCTGCCCCCGGAAATGAACATTTTAAACAAAAAGACTCCCAAACAGTTCTCCTGGTTTGGTTTTAAGTTGTAATCATTCCTCTTTTAGACATTTTAAAATCTGTTTGCAGTTCTTGTCCAATGTCCTTGGAAGTTGTTGCCAGCCATAAAAAAAAAAAGATAAGGACACTGGAAAAATATATTATTACTATAGGCCTTTCTCCCCACCATCCACTTGATGCACACACAACTTCTGGCTTTGTGATGGCTAGTTCAGGCAACCTTCCACATCTGGCTTAGGGTCCTGAGCCACCTACATTGTAGAAGAGTCAGTGACATCTAATAGCTGAAGAGAAGCTTGTGGGTATAAAACACACACAACTTTCCAAGTCAGCGATGTCTGCCCTTTGGGCTAGTTATTTTGTCTCTCTTTTCTCTGCCTTCCAACCACTCATTATTTCAGCCCTCCATGGGCCCTGACTCTGGTTCCCCCGCCCAGAGAAGCTTGTCTTTCCTGGTCTTCAGTTCACTCAGTGACTTTTCATAGAGGTTTTAGTCTGGTGTGTCCTTGTACTGTGGTATAGAAGCCCTACTCTTGAGGACCATCCGATTTAGCACTGTTCAAAGTGGGGAAAGATGGACCAAAGTTACATTTTGGTGACAGGGGTTGTTAAGCTGAAATAAAAAGTCTACAAAACACCCTAAAAATAAATAATAAAATAAAATAAAATGTCTAATCACATTTTAACATGGAAATAAACATATCATTGGGAAGTTATACTCTCAACAAGGATCAAAGAAAAACATTTATATCAACCATAAATGATTACAGAATCAAAGACTCTGAGAGTCAGAAGGGACCTCAGGGCCATTTGGCACAACCCAGACAAGAAAAGGAATATTCACTGTAACAGGCTCAACAGGAGGCCATTAGGCCTCAGTCTGAAGACCTCCAAGGAGGAAGGACTCACCACCTCTCAAGGGAGCTCGCTGCAGTTCTACAGAACTCAACTGGTTATAGAGTCTTTTCTGATATCAAGTCTAAGTTTAGTTCTTTGTCCTTTCCACCCAGTGTCCATTCTTCTACCCGTGGGGGCCAAACAGACAAGGCTAATTCCTGCTCTGCGTGACATTCTTACAGATACCCGAAAATAACTATCATGTGGATGTAAAGTGTTTTGTATGCCTTAAAGCTATTACTATTATTACTATTACAGAAAAAAAATCATTGTTCTCTTCTAGGTCAGATAGAAATGCCTTGGGACACATCTACTGTTTTTATTTAATAGTTAACAGTCATATGTGTGTGTCTATGTGTAGGGACGTATGTAATCTATTATATATCATAATATTACATATAGATGGATATATTATAGGTAAATAAAATGATGCCTTTGGAACAATGCCAATAGCAGAAAGGACATTGGGAATAATATAGATACTTCATCATATTTGTATTTTGGCAAAGCAACATCTAGTAAATCCTTGGTTTTGAGTTTCAATGTATCAGTGTTCTAAGTGGGTAATTGTGGGTAGTTCAATCTGTCACAATATTGCAGTTCTAGTACAATTTATTGATTGAGTTCTCAAGGCTATTTTGAGGTCTGTAAGGGGATTTGTTGTCTATTAGTTTACAAAAGACACTGAGCTTCTGACATATCATTCTAGGCATCATATGACATCTTGCTAGGAATTCAGTAGGTGCTAAATTTTTGTAGCCTGCAATGGTGTGCTGCATGGTTAAATCGTTTTCTTTCATTATATAGATTTATCATTAAATCTGGTCCCTTTAAGGATGACCCTTCTGTAATTTCTAGTGGGGATGGCCAGGTCTTGAATTGCTACCATAAACCTCTCTATTTCCATGAACAAATCTGCATGGCTCAACTATTTTTTCTAGGCTTCTTTGTCACCATATTGTTGCCTGAGTTAATGTTAATGATGTCCATGGACAGCATCTTGATCCCCTTCTTCAGTCTTAGCTATTTTATCAGCTCCACATGGAGGTAAACAACTTGTTACAGTCAACAAATCCAGTATCATGTCATCAGCCTTTATTACTTACTATGATTATTACGTGTCCTCAGTAGAATGCGAGGGCTGTCTTATTTTTGCCTTCCTATCCCCAGCCCCTTCTAAAAACCTCGCACATAAGCACCAATAATTGACAAAAAAGACTTTATATCAATCTAATTTAACAAGACAGAGGGCAGAAGAAAGGCAGTGACTCACCTGAGTTCTCCCCAAGACCCCTCCAAATACCTTCAGATAATGCCATAAGAATTTCTGGAGCAGCAGAACCCACAAAAGGACGGCGTGAAATAGCTTTCCAGCCAAAGACAACTTAGAAGGTCGGCAGGTGTCACACCCAGGTGAGGGTGGAGTGCGGTCCAGCACACACTAGACCCCAGCACACCAGAAGCAGGCCTTGGGAGCCACTGAATGAGCAGCAGCAGTGGCTGCTTCTGGAACTCAGCCTTGGGATTGTCACCCAGGACTGCCACCTGGCTCTGAGTATGGGCAAAGTAGCAAAAAGATCCCTTTAACCTCTTTCTGGGTGACAGTCCCAAGGCAGGGGAGGAGCACTAGCATACCAGAACTTGCAACCTCAGTGGAGCAGGCAGCCTGATCACAGTTCCGGGATAGAAAAGAGTACTTGTGTTTACTCACAGACTAGAACAGAGGCCAGAGAGCAGTCAATATACCTCTCCTTAGATCATACCACCTTGGAAGAACTGAAAACTTAAAGGTCCCTAGAAATATCTCTGAAAACAGATGCACAAACCCCTGATGTTTGGGACAGTGTGCTCTCCACCCTAGAGGCAGAGCCCTACTTTAACAAAGAGCTAAAAGTCAAGAAATAGACTGAGAAAAAGAGCAAACAAAAAAAAAGTTCTGACTATAGAAATTTACCATGGTGACAACAAAGATCAAAACACACCCCCAGAAGAAGATAAAGTCAAAGTTCCTACATCCAAAGGCTCCAAGAAAAATATCAATTAGTTTCAGGCCATAAAGGGGCTCAAAAAGGACTTTGAAAATAAAGTAAGATTGGTAGAGGGCAAATGGAAAAATAAATGAGAGTGATGAAAGAAAATCATGGGGGGGAAAGTCAGCAGCTTGGTAAAAGAAACACAAAAAAATTATTGAAGAAAATAACACCTTAAAAAACAGACTAGGCCAAATGGTAAAAGAGGTACAAAAAGTCAATGAAGAAAAGAATGCCTTGAAAAGCTGAATGGGCCAAATGGAAAAGGATGTACAAAAGTTCACTAAAGAAAATAACTCCTTAAAAATTAGAATTGAGCAAATGGAAGCTAATGACTTTATGAGAAATCAAGAAATAATAAAACAAAACCAAAAGAATGCAAAAAATAGAAGACAATGTGAAATATTTCACTGAAAAAACAACTGACCTGGAAAACAGATCCAGGAAAAATAATTTTAAAATTATTGGACTACCTGAAAGTCACAATAAAAAAAAAGAGTCTAGATATCATTTTCCAAAAAATTGTGGCACAGGAGCAGTTAGGTGGTCCAGTGGATAAAGCACCATCCCTGGATTCAGGAGGACCTGAGTTCAAATCCGGTCTCAGAAACTTGACACTTACTAGCTGTGTGACCCTGGGCAAGTCACTTAACCCTCACTGCCCCACAAAAAGAAAGAGAAAGAGAGAGAGAAAGAGGGAGGGAGAAGGAGGAGAGAGAGAGAGAAAGAAAAAGAAATTATCACAGAAAACTGTCCTGATATTCTAGAAACAAAGGGTAAAATAGAAACTGAAAGAATCCACCGATCTCCTCCTGAAAGAGACCCCAAAATGAAAACTCCCAGGAATATTATATCCAAATTCCAGAGCTCCCAGGTCAAGGAGAAAATATTGCAAGCAACCAGAAAGAAACAATTCAAGATTTGTAGGGCCACAGTCAGGATAACACAAGATTTTGCAGCTTCTACATTAAAGGTTCACAGAACTTGGAATATGATATTCCAGAGGGTAAAAGAACAGGAATTATAACCAAGAATCACCTACCCAGCAAAACTGATAACAATCCTTAAGGAGAAAAAAATGGGCATTCAATGAAAGATAGGACTTTCAGGAATTCTTGATGAAAAAACCTGAGCTAAATAGAAAATTTTACTTTCAAATACAAGACTCGAGAAAAACATAAAAAGGTAAACAGAAAAAGAAATAATAAGGGATTTTAAAAGATTAAACTGTTTAATTCCTACATGATACTTATAAAAACTTTGTAATTATGAGGGCAATTGAATGGAGTATATATAGACAGAGGACAGAGGTGTGAGTTGAATATGAAGGGATAACATGTAAAAAAATAATAATTTGACAAGATAGCAGAGTAATCAGCTGTGTAGAATTATGTTTCATATAAGACTATGAGACCATATATTAATTGTATCACCTAGCACCACAGCTTAAGGACATCAATAAGCTAGAAAGTGTCCACAAGAAAGCAACCAAAATGGTCACATCTAGAATGTGTTATATGAGGACTGATTGAAAGAACTGGGAACGTTATACCCAGAGAAGAGACAGCTTTGAGGGGCATAACCATGGTGTTCCTGTATTTCAAAGGCTTTCAGAATTATTCTGTTTGGCTCCAGAGGAAAGAACCCAAGTAATGAGCAGAAGCTGAAAACAGGCCAATTAAAGCTGAAATCAAGTAATTTCCCAATTGATAAATAGTCAAAGGATATGAACAAGCAGTTTTCAGACAAAGAAATCAAAAATATTTACAGTCATATGCAAAAATGCTCTAGATCACTATTGATCAGAGAAATGCAAATTAAAACAATTCTAAAGTATCACCTCACACCTATCAGAAAGGCAAATATAGCAAAAATTGAAAATATTGGATGTCGGAGGGGATGTGGAAAGGCTAGGACAACAACCCACTGTTGGTGGAGTTGTGAAAAGATCCAACCATTCTGAAGAACAATTTGGAACTATGCTCAAAGGGCTATAAAACTGTGCATACCCTTTGATCCAGAAATATCACTAGTAGGTTTATATCCCAAAGACATCCCCAAAAAGAGAGAAAGACTTATTTGTACAAAAATATTTCTAGCAGCAACTTTTGTGGTGGCTAAGAATTGGAAATCAAAAGAATACCCATCAAATGGGGAATGGCTAAACAAGCTGTGGTATATGGCTGTGATGGAATATTATTGTGCTATAAGAAATGACAAACAGGATGATTTCAGAAAGGCCTGGAAAGACTTGTATGAACTGATATATAGCAAAGTGAGCAGAACCAGGAGAACACTGTGCACAGTGACAGCAGAACTGTTTGATGAAGAACTGTGAATGACTATTTTCAGTAATGCTAACAATTTTCAGTAAAACCAAGACAATCCCAAAAGGACTAATGATGAAGCATACTATCCACCTCCAAAGAAAGAACTGATATTGATGGAACACAGACTGAAGCAGGCGATTTTTCACTTTCTTTCATTTTTTTCTTTTATTCAAGGTTTCTGATACAAAATGAATAATGTGGTCATGTTATACATAACTGCACATGTATATCTGATTGCTTACCCCTGGGGGGAAGAGGGGAGAAGGGAGGGAAGGAGGGATAGCATTCAGAATTCAAAACTTTAAACAAAAATGTTTATTATTTTTTTATAAAAGTAACCCTAATTCATGCATCTCCTTTAAAAAGTAGGCCCTAGGGAACCCACTAGACCCCAGATTCTCTTTCTACCCCAGATTGGGGGGGGGGTTGCTTTAGATAATCTTAATTATATAAATATAAACAGGGTCCACCTGGAGTGTCACCTGGGAACATACTTCACATCTCCACAAAGAAGAAAAAGCCCCCTCAACTGCCAAGTGAGTAACAAAAAATACCTCTCAAATACAGGATGAGTTTATTTCATTCAACAGCGCATACAAAACATGAAGGCATTTCAACAATGCCCCATTAAGACAACTCTCTTTCCCCTTTGGTGACTCCCACCTCACCAGAAATCAGTTCTCCAAACTAAATGCCAGCTTATACTTGGGGTTTCCCTGCAGGAAAAAAAGGCACCCGGCATCTAGAAAATCAATGCTTTCCTATGTAGGCCCTCAACTTCCAAGAGCCTGTGTTTCCAAGTTCTAGTATCAACCTCTGCTTGAAGGCCCCTTGAAAGGGGGGAGCACAGTCAGACGGACACTTTGGCAGCTGTGTTGGCACTAGATCGGAATGTGAAAAGAGACTTAGTCCAGATGAGAGGTGACAAGGGTCTGGACTAGGGTGACAGATGGCTGGATGAGCAGAGAGACAGGGACATATACAAAAGAAGCTGTGAAATGAAAAGACACGCTAACCATGTAGAGAGAAGAATAAGTGGAGGATGACACAGCTTACAAACCAGGACGATTGGGCGGGTGGTGCTGTTCCTGCTTCAATCATGTAACAGAGAGGGTGAACAACGGTGTTCAGAGAGTCCAGGCACCTGAGGGCTCCAGCTCCAGGCCCTCTTAACCATGAGCTGCACTATGCCAGTCAAGCCAGTCACCTGTGAAGGCCCAACCTATTCATATATAATAATGAAAGGGTCACACCGTGTGACCTCCACGGTGCCTCCCACCAACACTACAATGCTGAGAATTAGGGATCATCCACAGTTCAAAGATGAGGCAGCATTTGATTATGTAACAGGGAAAGCTATGGACACAATGACCCAAAGGAAATCGCAGCTGAGAAAGCCACCAGAGTTAAGTGTTTATCATCAGAGCTGTGCTGGATTTGATTTTCTACTGAAGGTGCTTTTCCACTTAAAGCACCAAATGAATGGGAATGATAATCTTGGGATTATTGATGAATATAGCTTCACCACCTCTATTTTGGGGGAATCATCAAGTCCTGCAGATCGCTAAACCAAAAACACAGATGCAAAGTCCAAACCAATTAAAAGAAAGATCATGTTGCTCTAATAGTTTTGCTCTACCGATACTAAATATTTAGGATTTGATAAACACTACAAAATATGAAGTCAATCTTGTAAAGCAGCAAGGAGCCCTTAAAAGATCTCATCTAGTTTGTAAATATTTAGGCGATAAGCTAGTAAAAAATACATTAATTTACTTTCATTTGAGTCTATTCAGATGGCTGTCTGTATCCATATTTATATAAAAAGTCATAAATCTAATCTATCATCAAAGGTTAAGCGAAAGATCAGGTTCTATCCATTTTTTTCTCAAAACCTCATTTAGTCCTACAGACTTGTAGATACCACGCCCTCTTTGTGGCATTATCTGTAGAATGGGAGAACAAAGGAAGGCCTTGTGTCCTGGCCGGATAAGAGCACAATTAGAGAAACGTCTCAAACAACCACCTGCCCCCCCCTGTCTCCTCTTGGTCAGATCACACTGACATGAGGATGTTCGGTTCTGCAGGGAACATTTCATAAAAAACGACGAAAAGTCGGTAAGGAAAGTTCTTCCAAAAGAGAACAACCAACATGGGGGGGAAGCCCTAGAGATTGTGCTGTATGCTTACCATTCAAAGAAACGGTTTAACTATAAGACAAGACTTAAAGGGACCATGATAGGTCTCTTCAAATATGTAAAATAGACTTGCCCTTCTTGCCACTGGGGAACAGAACTGGCAATGAGAAGAAGTTGCAAGGGCAGAAAGAAGCTTAACGTGAGGGAAAACATCCTAAGAATTAGAGGTATCCAAAATGGAACAGACAGCTCCAAGAAGCTGTGAGTTTACCCCTGTTGGGTCCTCAAGCCAAGGCCAAACGATGGCTTAGATGTGTATTTTAGAGCAGGGACTTATTCAGGTACTGGATGGTCTGAAGCGGAACCATTAGTGTCTCCTCCCCACTCAGAGCTCCTAAGTCATCCCCACTGATAAGAATCCCCAGATATTTGAGGCTGTGTATCCTGCCACTGGCTCTGAAGGAGAGAGTGAGGCTGGTGACCTTGCACAGCTCTCCCTCACTTCAATCCAATTCACTGCAAGTCATGGCATCACCTCCCAATGTCATGGTCCTCCTTGAGAATGAAGGACAAACAACAGATAGACACCACAAGCCTAGTTCAAGCCCCCTTTACACGGTCTTTCCTGATCCCCTAGTTCTTAAGGCTCTCTCCTCTGTCGAAATATACTGTACATATTTATTATCTATGTATGATTCCGCTCAGCACTAAGGCGGCCCAGGGCATCGAGCATGGGATCCAGGGTTAGGAAACCATCACTCATTCACTAGCTGAGTGACCTGAGCCAATGGCTTCTCCTGTCTGCCTCAGGTTCTTCATCTGTAAAATGGGGATACCACCTCACAGGGTGGTTATGAGGACCCTTCAGATGCTCCAGAAATTCTGGTGACTCATTGTTGCCTTGTTGTTGTTGTTGTATTCCAGCACTTGAGGGCAGGGACTGTTTTCAGACTGCTTTTGTGGTAAAAAACGGAAGTTTTAACTGAAATTTAAGAGTTGAATGCATACGACTGAAGCGGTTTTTGAAGGACCACCCTTTTGGGGAGGAGATCGTGACGAAGAGTACGGCCAAGCACGCGATACTTCCGGGACGCCAGCTTAAAACTGAGGGGTAGAACGGAAGTGCTGGCTTGGCTCGCACACTCTGGCTTCTGAGTTTAGCGGTGATGGCACGTTCTGGTGATCGGCTCTGGTTCTCAGCCTGAGAGGCAGTTTGGGGATTCGGTGAGTTTTATCAAAGAATATAGACCAAGCTTAGATCTAAGACTATTCATTTTGTATTTCTACTCTCCTATTTCCCTAATCAGTATCACCTGTGTGTTGCCCAAACAATGAAAGCTAATCCCTCTCTGATGAAAGCTCAGAAGCTTCTTTTCTTACTGGTCTGGGAGATACATAAAGGAAAAAGTTAAAGGGGAAGTTTAATGATCTTATATCCAATTTTAAATCTCACACTTTTGTATCCCCAGTGTCAACTGTATGTCCTTTTGTTGTTCCATTGTTTTCATTCCTGTTTTGTGAACTTCAGCTCATTTTACAGAAGAGGAAACTGAGGCAAACAGGGTTACGTGACCTACTCAGGATCACACAGCTAGTAAATGTCTGAGGCTAGATTTGAACTTCCTGACTCCAGGCCTGACCACCTCTTAAAGCCTGCTCAAAACAGCTCTAAAATAAGGACAAAGGTCATTTGGCCAAATCTGGGGAAGGGGAAGGCCAATCACCTGGAGCTGCAAAGATGCTCCCTCCCAATTTCTATTTCATTATAGAAATCTCCTCTCTAGCACAAGTCTCAGCTATGGAGCCAGAGGACTCATTACATAATGAGGGGTAAAACATCTCTACTACACCAGATTTAAAATTTTACTAGGCACATGTCTCATCCAGATGCCCCTGCTCATTCAAATACATATTCATTTTAAGACATAAACATTTGGAAAGACTATAGTTCTACAACACACACACACACACACACACACACACACACACAAACACACACACACACATAATTACTTTACCTGTCCCCCATCCTGGAAATCTTTGCACGCTTCTGGGAATACATCATAAATAACAAGAGGGTATCCATGTTTGATGAGATTTTTGGCCATTGGATTTCCCATGTTGCCCAGTCCAATGAATCCAACTGGAGTCTTGGAAGCCATTGACCTAGAACACACTGATTTCAATACAATATTTTCAATCAGGATGAAAAAATGATTTTTTAAAACTTCAAATGACTTTTAAATTTCAAATTTTTAGCAAAAACACCCATAAAGATTGTTTTTAGATTTTAAAACTTATAAATATCAGTAAAGGAATGAGTAACATAATTTCTAATGATCCTACATTCTTTATCATTAGCCAGTATCTCCTCTAGGAGAAAATGAACTGCTTATGTCTTGTTTTCTACATCCATTCCTTCTGTCTCCCATTTTTAGAAACAGATTTGGTAATGCCACTAAAAAGTCCTGCTTTTTATGAAGTCTACATCTGTACAAATCAAAGCCTGAACAATGAGTTTCTTC
The DNA here is from genome assembly GCF_019393635.1 of Dromiciops gliroides. NCBI lineage: Eukaryota > Metazoa > Chordata > Mammalia > Microbiotheria > Microbiotheriidae > Dromiciops > Dromiciops gliroides. Next base: position 17,964,093 of record NC_057865.1, read on the forward strand.
CCAAACTCTCACCTCTAACAGAGCGGGAGAGCATTCTGATTTCTGTTCAGGGAAAAGCAGACTAACTCTCAGGTTTCTGTTCAAAGTTAACTAGTTTCCAAACAAGCTCATTTTCATCCAATTGGATTAAAATTTCAAGACAATAATATCTGAATCTTATCACTAGTTCCTTGATATCTCCCTTTTGGTACCATTTACCACAGGGACATCTTTTACTATTTTAGTTTTTCAAACTATGTGAAAATCCCTTTTTTTATTAGTTAAGACTATCTTAAGACACCAGGAAAGCTTCCTAGTTAAAGGGATACCACAGAGAAAAGCCTTGCAATAGGAATCCTTGCCTCTTTTCCCACCAGACTCTCCCAGCCCATGATTTCATCAGTGTCAGGAGCTCAAGGGTAGAAATCTCCTCTCCCTCACCAGTACCCAAAGTCACAATGGACTCAGGCATTTCTGACTCCAGGAAGCTAGATGGCACAGTGGATCGAGTGCCAGAGTAGACTCAGGAAGACCCGAGTTCAAATTCGGCCTCGGATGCTTACCACCAGCTATGTGACTCTGGGCAAGTCACTTCACCTTGTTTGCTTCAGTTTCTTCATCTGTCAAATGAGCTGGAGAAGGAAAAGGCAAACCCCCTCCAGCACCTCTGTCATGAAGAGCCCCAGAGGGGGTCACAACAAGTTGGGCATGACTGAAGCGACTGAACAACAATGTTTCTGACTCCAAAGACAGACCCCGACCCAGGAGGCCACCAATCCTAACGTTCAGAAGCCCCCAGCTCTTTTACAACAAGTACCACAGTTTCGTGGATCAAGAGCCACCCTAGAGTCAAGAAGAACTAAGTTCAAGGCCCATGACAGACCTAAAGGCTGTACGCGTTCCTGGACAAATCACTTAAATTCTTATTTCCCCAAGCCCAAAGTAGCCAAATCACAGGATCAGGGGGGAAAAATCAAATGTGGTTTTTTTCTCTATTTATAAACAAATCGCCTAGCCAAATAAAATGTCTGCCTTGCCTTTAAAACTAGGCCTGTGGTTACCCTAAAGTCAAGAGATTCAGATTTCAGCACTGGCTCTGCCACTCACTTAGTACATGACCTTAGACGAGTCACTTCACCACTCCAAGACTCATTTTGCTCATTTAGAAAAGAACAGGCTTACTTATAGGTTCACTCAGAATATATGGCTCAGCACCTAAGAGAAGTCGTGGAGAACTTCCATGGATGGCACAGAAAACAAGCCAGATGAAATACTAACAACATGCTCCTTTCAAGTTCACAGAGCCAATGAGGCCGACGGAGCAGGAAAAGAAAGGTTTGAGGACTGACGTCAAAAATTAAAATAAAGGGGGGCAGCTAAGTGGTGCAGTGGATAGGGCACTGGCCCTGGATTCAGGAGGACCTGAGTTCAAATTCAACCTCAGACATATAAGGGGCTAAAATTCTAGCTAGTCTGTCTAAAATATCTATAATGAGTGGTTGCCAATAAATTATAAGCTTTAGCAATAGTTTGGACTTTTAAGCATTTATTAAGGAGAATAAGAATTTGGTGAAGAGAGAAAGACCTAGCTAGATTCATCTATCTATCAAAGGGAGAACGCATTTTTAGCTCCACTCTCCACCACAGTCCTCATGAAAACGAGTGAGAGCACCAGCCTCACCCCCTCTTCCTCCCACAAGCAAACGTCACTTCCTGATGCCAAAGAAAAGCCACATGTCTTGCCCTCAGGCACCTTCTCATAGCGGAGCTTTCCTACAGTAAGTCTCCAGCAGGTGGCATCATTCCAATCATTACAGACACTTGACACTTCCTAGCTGTGTGACCCTGGGCAAGTCACTTAACCCTCATTGCTCCACCAAAATAATTTTAATTAATTAATTAAAATAAAAACCTCCCCCTATAAGGCTGGTCTCTGGAATGGACATTACTGAAGGAGAATGTAAGAAAGATATGTCAAGCACCCCCTTTGCACAAAGTTCTACTTTGAGCTCAACACTGGGACCACAAAGATGAAATAACCCACAGTCGTGGCACCACAGGACTTTAGGATCTAATCACTGAGATAAGACCCACACATCCTTAAACAAACTGTATAATTGCATTACAAATTAGGGTTCATAAACAAATCATGAGTTCAAAGAGAAGGACCGAAATGGTATGAAAAATCTGGGGGAGAGAAAGCCCTATCAGCTGAAGGAGGCAGGGGAGCTTGAGGACGTCCAAAAAGCAGGGGAAGGTCTCACCAGGTGGAAAAACAGGGGGTGGGAGGTGCTCTATCTCAAGAATGAGGATGGTGTGACAGAAGGTTCAGAACTGAGAAAATGTGAGATAAGACTGGAGAAACATGGTAGAAACAAGAATGTGGGGGGCCCTAAATATCAGGATAAGCTGACAGCTCTAATTAATTCACAATGGGGACCCCCGTATTTAATCGTTTTTTGGAGCAGATAAGTGACGTGTTCAGAGCCATCAACAAGCTATGGGCATGTCAGTGAAGGCTGGATTGGAGCAGGGGTTCTTAAACTGGAGGCCACGGTCCATGGAGACTGTGAACTTGGATGGGGAAAATAATTAAATGTTTCGTTTTAACTGCCTCTAACTGAAATTTAGTATTTCATTCAACTGAATTTTTAAAAACCTGAGAAGGGGTCCGTAGGCTTCAGCAGATTGCCAAAAGGGGTGCAATCACACCAAAAGGGGCTAAGACCCTCTGAATTAGAGAAAAGAGGGGTAAGGGTGAAAGATTGTGGGCTCAGGGCCTACAGTGGGAGAGAACTTCAGAAATCACTTTGTCTAACCTCCTTAGTCACAGATTAGAGAGTGAAAGCCCAGAAGCCAAGGGACCTGCCCCAAGATGCTGAGGAAACAAATCGGGGATCCCAATCAAAGCCAATGAAGCCCAAAGCATAACTTTCTTCTCCACCATGCCTCAGACTGGTCAAGAGGCTTCTACTGCCTACAAAGGGCTTCAGAAGTTAGCATAACTGCGGAAGATGGAATTCATGGTGGAGAATTCTCTTCCGTTAATCATTCATTCACCAGTCTGCTAAAAAGAGGGGATAGAAGGGACAGTGGATAGAGCACTGGCCCTGGATTCAGGAGGACCCGAGTTCAAATCTAGCCTCAGACACTTGATACTTACTAGCTGTGTGACCCTGGGTAAGCCACTTAACCCCAATTGCCTCACCAAAAAAAAAAAGGGACAAAAGCATTTAGTAAGCCCTGCCTTTGTGCAAGGATACAGTAAGGGAGACACTTGATCTATTTCCCAGGTAATACAGGGATAACTAACCCTTCAAACACTCCAGTCCTTTTTGCTTCAGCCCTTGGTGAAATTCTGATAAAATAGACAAATACACTTTTCAACTTAGTAAACACAACTTCATCTTTCTCTCTTGACTCAGGCCATCATGGTGCCTCACATTCACCACATAAATGTCAATTGTTGCCGCACAAGACGGCACCAGTCGACACACACACACACCTGCCTTCAAAGATGTATTCCGCTTTCAAATAAATTCCAGATAATGGCTTTTTTCTTGTCCTTGTCTCTTTCATATAAAACTACAGTGAGGAATGTGGAATGGAGCCTTGCTTTTTCTTCTCACTGCACTCATGACTCTCCCCTCTGTGATGTTTAAAATCTAAATGTGGTTGCCTTAAATTAGAAGCTTTAGCACCAGTCTTTGGGCATTAAGCATTTATTAAGGCATACTAGGTATTAATAAAAAGGAAAAAACATGGAGTTCAGAAAGTTAAGAAAAAGGGACAGCTAGATGGCACAGTGGATAGAGCACCGGCCCTGAGTTCAAATCTGACCTCAGACACTTAACACTTACTAGCTGTGTGACCCTGGGCAAGTCACTTAACCCCAATTGCCTCACTAAAAAAAAAAAGAAAAGAAAAGAAAAAAAGAAAGTTAAGAAAAGGCCTATCTAGTCTAGAGTTCCAGCCTGGTCTGGTTCTTCCTCAAGTCCTCCACCAAGAGCCTGCTTCAACCATGAACTCCCTCAAACTGAGTGTGGAAACTTTTTATAGGTCTGGAGCAGAGGCAGTCCTTACACACTGCTTCAAGTTGATTGGTAGGTGTCATCAAAATCCATTGGTTCACTGGACTCGAAGGTGGTCTTGAGTTAAGTTCAAAGTCTTTAGCTTCTGAGAACAATACCTCTTTAAGGGCCAGCCAGGTGTGGTTACAATCTAATTAGCTAGAAGTAGGCTAATCAGCAAAGTCAATCACTCTCACTTAATTCAATCAGTTTAGATTAATCTCCATGTGAGCCTTTGAGTATCGGCCAAATCCCATTATTTTCTCACATCTCTTACTTAACCATTGGCCCTAGCTTCCCATGCTTCTCCTTGTGGAGTTGAGAAGCTGGCATGAGTAAACTGGGCAAACTCTCACTTAAAGGGTTTTTTAATATTCTTAAGGGTATGATGGGGCTATACACTTCTTTCCAATTTATTTATTCAACAACAATTATTGAGCAAGTATCAGGTACAAAGCTGGGCAGTATGGGGGATTAAAGATAACTCAAACAGTCCCTGCCGGACAGATGACATGGAAGTGAGAAGGAGGAAGGGATACCACCTGGAGATGAGGGGCTCAGAGGAAGGGCTTCCCCAAGGAGGTGGCCCTGAAGCTGGCCTGGACTCTGTGCCCTGCACAGGACAGGTACTGGGGAAGCCACACCAAAGCTGAAACAGTCTCTGCCCTCCAGGAGCTGATGCTCTGTCCTGGGAGGTGATGGGCCCAGGTGAAAGGCCCACCATGACTGAAGGTGAAGAAGTATCCATCCAGGAAAGCTAAGGAGACAGAAGAAGCATCGGTCCAGCTTGGAGGGATTACAGCACACCCCCTGGGGTCAGAGCAGGGCTGCCACAAAACCCAGGAAGGCAAGGAGGCAGGCCCCCTACTATGGATGTCCCCCAACCCTCTGCACTCCCTTGTCCAGTGACCTCCTCAGCTGCCAAGGTTGAATGAATCATCTCTGCAGAAGACTCCTACATCTCACCTCTCACTGGCACCAGGATTCTGGATCACCAGATGGCTGGGGGGCATCTCAAAGGGGAGCACATTCCAACCAAGCAGCTTGCACTAACTCCTTTCTACCCAACCACTGTGTCCCCATCACCATGCTGTCTTATTTCAGCTTCTCTTCCCACTGCCACAGACACCTCCCAGCCTCTTTGCAATTCTGTTACCAGGATCAAATCCACTTTGTCCTTACTCCTGGAAGGGGGGAGGGGAGGGGGGTGTCAGTCTAGCCTATGCTGTCCCACCTGGGACGGGCACCTTCTTCCAGACTTATGACCTCAGTGTCATCCTTGCCTCCTCACCTTCCCTCATCCCACATAGCCCTATCTTGCTGTTTCTCCAGCCCCAGTGTCCCTCCCTTCTCATGGCTCTCACAGCCACCCCCCACCCACCCCCACCAGCCCAGGCCTCATCACCTCTGACCCAGACGACTGCAACTGTCTCCCAACTGGTCTCTCTGCCTCCCGTCTACCCCAAGGCCAACAAACATCCTCAGGAGTTGGCCCCAACATCTCTTTGCAACCTCATCATGCCTTGGCCCCACCCCCGCACTCCTGGATGCAGCTGAACTTGCCTGCTCCGGGTCTTCACACACTGTACTCCCACCTCCAGGCTCTGCCCTGAACCTAGGACCTTCTCATCTCCAACTCCCAGAACTCCTTGAACACAAAACCTAATCCCCCCAACCGACAAAACCCTCCCCCTCCCTAACCGCCCTGGATTTATTCTCTAGATATTTATCTTGTTATCAATAAATATATAAGAGAATATGCCTTGAGATATTGTTTTTTTTTTTCATTTTTTAGTGCTTGGCACATAATAGGCACTTAATTAATGCTTGTTGATTGACTGATTTGGAGTGTCATCACAAGCTGTGATGATGTAATTAAAAGTAACATCTCTTGAAAACAAATGTTGACCACAAATTAACAAATGGATGACTAAATTGAACCTTTCCTCTTCTGAGGGATTAAGTATTAATGGTTTCCCAAAAAAATGAATGTATACCCTTCATCAAAATCCCCAAGTCAGTTCTGGGTTCTAGCCTAGGTAAGCTGGTCATCTTGATTAACACTATTTAATACCAACGTCTTTTCCCATATCTATGTTGGTGGACCAACAGCAAGACATTTTCTGGGGAAAATGTACATCTTTAGATTTCCCTCTACAATGGCTAACAAAAAAACTACTTGACTCAATTTGGGGGCAAGACATAAAATTTAGCTTTAAAAAAAAAAGTCTTCCATAATGCTTAACAAGACACATTATTTTATGCTGGTAATTCTTTTTAAATGATCACTGGTATTTAAATATCTTGGTGCTTATTCTGTGCTTACCAGAACCTGAAACCTTAAGTGAAGGGGGCAGATTTTTAACAAATTTTACTTCAGCAGTGATGAACTACATAATATTTAAGTACTTTGATGGCAAATATCCTTTACAGAACTGGGGACAACACTACACAATTAGATGATGTTAAAAATTGAATAATGGCTCTTTAAAAAGTCACTCTTTTTCTTAAAATTCTTAGGATTCTCAGTAAGTTAAGGGTCTTTACTTTTTGCAGTTATATCAAATTTAAATCTACTTTTTCTACTAAACTCAAAGTAGGAGAGTAAATGTCACATCACATAGAAATGACAATGTAAAAAAAAATCGATTGCTACTTATTTCCCAAAAAACCATTTCCATAAATTCCCCCAAAGCAAGGATGTACTAAAAATTAAAACTGTCTTCATCTCAATAACATTGTCAAGCCAAAGAGCCCAAAATATGTATGTGAAAACATTGGCATGGTTTAAACAGAAGACCCCATCACTGTGTCATTCTTTGTATTTGCATCTCCAGGGCCTCTGGTGGATTGATTAATTGATCTCTTCCTGTTACTATTACAGCCTTAGACCCCAGAATTTCTACTCATAATTTACAGGAACTTTCATTACTCATAAAAGAGAAATAACTGCCACACATTTTACTATGAACTGGTGAAGAAGAAAGGAAGGGGGAAAAAAGGAAAAAAAGGAAGGGAAGGAAGGAGGAAGGGAAGGAAGGAGCAAAGTAAGTCATGCTATTGTATTCTCCCAGTGTGGGTGACTACTCTGAATGTGGGTAGAATCTGTGGATTTATTTCTTGCCACCCAGACTTTTAAGCTGGCAGCTCCCTCTTGCTCATGCATATGGGTCTCACTAAAGTGGGGAGGAATAAGGAGCTGAGAATATTGTGCCCAAGATTATAGATCACAGACTTAGAACTGAAAGGGCCACTGAGTCACAGCCCCTCATTTCACAGATGAGGAAACTGAGGTCTGGAAGGACTGAGTGACTTTCACCGGGTCATGCAGCCAGCAAGTATCTGAGGTGGGATTCGAACTCGGGTCTTCTTGACTATGCAAAGGAAGGTGTGAGGCTGGTCTGAGAAGTTAAAGGGCTTGGCCAGGGTGTCAGGAGTCGGGCTTGGATCCAAGAAGTCTTCTCCCCTTCTGGCAGCTCACTCCCTCTCATTCTGCCCAAAAGAACATTAACTCGAAGACTTATTTTCTCAAAGAGCCACAGCAAGTTAACTAATTATATGAAATAAGGGGAAAAGGCAAAGTCCATTATGAACTTTCACTGATGGTCCAGAGAATTTTGCATTTGTTTTTTTAGTGGCAACCCTGGCCAGTTTTTAGAAATGAGGAGGAGGAGGAGGTGTGTCCACCCCACAGGTGAGGGTGAGAGGTCACCGAAGTCGATGGCCACAGCCATCTCAGTCTACAATCCCTGAACTATCTGCTGCTCTGCTGGACACTGGAACTAGGCTAAACGGGTAACAGAATGAAGCTTGGTACACAGTAGGCTCTTAATGAATGTAGATTGATTGGACAGTTATTGATTGACATCAGTCCCCATGGCTGTCAAGTCACCAGATGTAGAGTGCGCTGTGCCTGGCCTCAGTTTCCTCCTCTACATAATCCCATATGAAGTAAGGTTCTTCCCCTCCCTGGGCCTCAGTTTCCCCTTCTGTAGACTAGACCAGATCACTGACTCCTGGGCTCGCTTCCTGCTCTATGTCTGGAGCCTCCGGTGGTGCCGGCATTCAAGGCCCCCGAGCCTCTCGGGAGCAGCAGGGGGCAGGAGCAGAGCCCTGAGTTCGAATCCTGTCTCAGCTCCCGGAGCAAGTACAGTCTCAGCGCTCCCCCAGGACGGGTAGGGGCTTTGACAGGCCGGCCCCGGCCCCGACCCTCCCTCCCGAGGGGCAGTGAGGCCCGGCCCGGCCCGGCCCGGCCCGAACAGCCCCCTCCCGCCACCCGCCCGGCCTGGCCCGGCGCCGCCGCGAGGCCCTCGGCCCTTACCCGCCGCGAGGCCGGCTTGGCCCGCGCCCTGCCGCCGGCCCCGGCCCAGCAGGCTGCTGGCCGCCCCTCGGAGCACCAGCGCGGCTGCCATGCTGCTAGAGAGCGAGCGGCCGAAGGAGCGCCTCCTGCAGTCACCGCCGCCGACCGGCAGCGCCGCCGTCCAATCGCTCGGCCGCGCCTCGCACGCCTCCGCCCGTCGCGCGCCAATCAGAAAGGGCGCTCGCGGGAAGGGGGCGGGCCCAGGAGCGCTCCGCCCCCTCCCCGCCGCTCCTCGACCGCAGGCGCTCCGCCCCGCCCTTCCCGTGCCCCTGACTCGGCAGCCTCTCTTCTGTTTGTTTACGGAGGGCGGCACGGTGGGCGTGCGAGGGGGTGTGGCTGTCAATCAGGGCCGGAGTCCGCCCCCTGCGGGCCGGGGGGCGGAGCCTGGCGCTGCAGCTGCTCCTCTCACCTGGTTCTAACCCTGGCACTGGACGCTGCGGCACTGGCCCCTCCAGGCCTTGCCTCCTGGGCCCTAAGCAGCCCCAAAGGCCGAGACACTCGAGAACCCAAACCCCGCACTTTTTGTATCAGAAAGCTACCCAGGGGGCAGCTAGGTGGCACAGTGGATAGAGCACCGGCCCTAGAGTCAGGAGGATCTGAGTTCAAATTAGGCCTCAGACACTTAACACTTACTAGCTGTGTGACCCTGGGCAAGTCACTTAACACCAAATGCCTCACTTAAAAACAAATAAAAAAGAATAAAAAGAAAGCTACCCAGTCAATCAGTCCATAAACATTGATTAAGCACCTACTGTATGCCAGAAAACCAGGGAAAGGGAGAGACCTTGACCTGGAGGAGCCTAAGGAGGGAGAAAGTGTGCAGGCTTTCATAGGATACATCTTAGCAGAGGGAAGGTGCTAGAATGAAGGGGGATCCCAGCTGAGGAAGGGGGGGGTGCCTTCTAGGCCTGGGGCACAGCCAGGAACAATGCCCAGGGTCTGGAAATGGAGGGTGTCAGGGAGGAACAGCCAGAAAACCAGTAACACTGTTTGGCTGGAAGAGTAGGGAGGGAGGAGTTAAGATATCACAAGTGGGGAAAGCTGAGGGAGGGGAGAAATGATTGACAAAGGCCCCTTACCTTCCCAGTGATTCTGAGCTCCAGGTGGTCATCATTGAAACCTCATTCTCCGCCCACCCCCTTCCTTTACCTTCCCCAAACCAGCCTGCCCACCCCACCTTGTTCCATTACCCTCTGAGGGTCACCCACCCTTCTGTGGTGCTCTCTGGAATGCCTGCTCCATTAGCAACACTTGCCTTCTTCTGACATCTTTTCCTCTCCCATTCCTTCCATTTTCTGGCCCTCCCTGAGCCCTGGCTCCCTCCTCACAATACACAACCTCCCTCTCTGTACTTTCTCTCATTCTCCCCAAGGCTGGACAGGTGGGATTCCTTGTTCCCCATCACCACTTCCCAGTTTTCCCCCTTCCTCCATCACTCAGTAAACTCTCTTCTGAGGTTTGCTCCCTCCATATCTACCACCCAATGAAAATTCTGGTAGTTATTGCCCACTACCCTCCAAGACGCTGCCCTTCTTTCCTCAGTGGCCTTGGAGCCTGGCTCCAGTCTCTCTCCTCCTCAACTCCTACGTAGTGAGACTCCCTCAAACACCCCAACATCCCAGCTCCTCATCTGACTCAATTCCCATGCCCTACTTCTCCACCCCACTTCAGCCACATGCACAAAGATGGCCGTACATTTCTACTCTACACCTTCCCCTTCTCTTGAGTTCCTCAGCCCCTTATCATCTCCCCAGTCCTGCCCCACCAGGTCTCAGTACCAGATCACTCCCATCATTCCAGGCCTTTGCTTCTGCACATGTGATGACTCTCTGCCAACAGCTTCTCCAAACCTTTCCATCCCTCCTCAAACACCCAGGACTGCCCCACCCCCTTCCATGGAAAATCTTGCACCATATTTTACTGAAAAAATTGAAACCATTCACCAAAGTTATCTTCTTCTCCCATCCTCCTCATCTCACAGCCCCCAGGTACCTCCTTTTACCTCCAGGTCTTATATAATGAGGTGGCCCTTCTTGCCGAGGCAAAACCCTCTACGTTATCATTATTAAGCATTTGCTGTGTGTCGGGAACTATGCTAGGCACTAGGGATACAAAGAAAGGCTAGGAGCTTCCAGTCTAATGAGTGGGAAAATATATAAACTGCAAACGTGTGACCCCCAACTGCTCACCTCATGTGTTTGCCCTGGCTCTCTCCCTTGCAAATGCATGAGGTGAGCAGTTGGGGTCACATGTTTGCAGGACTACACAGTGCCCTGAGTAGCTCTGTCTTAGAGTACTCAGAGGGACATAAAGCCACAGACAGTAAGTGACTGGTCTAAGGTCATACAGCTCTTAGTATCAGGAGTGAGATTCCAACAGAGATTCATCAGCTCCAAAATGAACACCTTTAAATTTCTCATACTTTTTATTATCCAATCTGTTGGTTCATTGATATAAGAAACTCCCTCCACCAATTCCTTATGGGCACCTGTCCTGTAACTTAGAGTCTAAGAAGGCTTCCCTATATGGGCAGATGATACCGTAATGTTTGACTCAGCTGTTATGAAGCTGTTGGGTTAAAGGGTCAGAGAGATCTTAGAGGTCCCTCAGCACGACCCCCTCAGTTTTACATGTGAAGAAGCTGGGGCCCAGAGGGGACACTTTGCCGGGCAGACATGGATATGCAGTAGATCATTTTATCTAGATATGTGCCCATTTCTTTCCTTCCCCCAAACCACCAGAATCTGATGCTTCACCATGAGCCCATGCAGAAGTGACTGTGGATTCTCAAAGCCTCTGCCAGTGAGTAGGAAGTGCCAGCAGGTCCTACCAAGCTGAGAAAAACTGCCGTCTCAGGCCCCACAAAGGGCTGTTTGTGTATTTGTCTGTTGCCCAAGAACTGACACAGTTAGCACTGGAGAGGTTAGTTATCAGTTTGCCATGGAATGATGAGACTTTGGGCCACGGGTTTTGTAGGAATCTGCTAAATCACAGAGAACTTGAAACCTTTGGTCTTTCACCCTACAAACAAAATGACAGGTGCTTGAAATGCTGAACTGTTATTTATTTAAAGGGCCAGTAAGCCTTTTAAACAAATAAAAGCCTAGGTAAAATCTGAACTTGGAATGAATTCACTTACTCAGCTTCAGAGGCAAGTGATATAGCGGGCCAAGGGCCAGCTTTGCTTTAAGTCCTGCCCCAGATATACAGGAGCTCCATGACCTTGGGCCAGCAATTTGACTTCAAAATGCCCCAGGCGTGACTATAAACCATAGCTTTTGTGGAGAGAGTTTCCCCCACTGGATGCTCCCCATATAGATGAAATCACAAGTTCCAGACACTGTCACTGACAGCACTACTACCACTACTAACACCACCACAACTGCCACAAGCTCACTAGTTTTTGCAGTCCTGTCCAACTCTTTGGGACCCCATTTAGAGTTTTCTTGACCATTTCCTTCTCCAGGTCATTTTACAGAAGAGGAAACTGAGGCAAACAGAGTTAAGTGACTTTTCCAGGGTCACACAGCTAGGAAGTGTCTGGATTTGAAATTTAGAAAGATGTGTCTTCCTGACTCCAGCACTCTATCCAGTGCAGCCCCACCAACCTACCCAAAGGGAGATGAGTAGCCCTGAAAATGGGTCAGCAAGCCCTCATACCAGAGATTTTAGTCCTCCCTGAACACCCCACACCACCACCACCACCGCTACTACTAGTCAGCTTGACTTTTGTATTGCCACTGAAGTTCCATGATTCTAGAAGAGAGAATGAGGCTGAAGACTTTGTACAACTGCCTCACTTAAATCCAATTCATGCACAAGTCAAGACATCACCCTGTGATATCATTGGTCCTCTTCGAAAATGAAGGACAAACAAGAACTACTAGTACTACTACTAGTACTACTAGTAGTAGTACTTGTACTACTACTACTACTACACACACACACACACACACACACACACACACACACACAAAACCTAGTCCTTAATGGCAACTTACAGTCTGAAACTCTCCCCAGGCTCTATTCTTAGCATTAAGACTCATACACAAAGTTCTTAGATAGCCTTTGCTCACAGTGGAATTGACTTAAACATTTATTAAGCACCTACTATTTACAAAGCACAGTGTTCTTGCTAGGGACACAAAGACAAAAGTGGCTCTGTTCAGCCTGGCATACGAGGTAGCCTCCAGGTGGGTCAGGGGCCCTCCCCCAGAGCCAGCATGAAGCCACAGGTCTATGTGGTTGTTGGGATGGGGGTGGAAGTGGTAGTTATCATCTGGTCATGCTGTTCCTTCTGTCTCTGTTGCCTCTATTTGTTCCTGCTCTCAGATGATGGAGTTCTGTGCTAGGTTACAGGCCTTATCTCCCTTTCCAGACCCATGAGCATATGGCCCCAGTAATGGCTTCTATCTCTGTTGCGTCAGTCCTTTCCTAATCTTATGTAAGGGAGCATGAGACTAGGCTGGGAACACAGGAGTTTTGAAGACCAAGAAAGGGACCCCACAAAAGTCTGGGTACAGAGTTGGGACCAGAGCTTGCTGTCACCCAGTAGAGCCCAAAGGAGGGATTGGGATCCAGCCCAGGAGCGACTTGGCCTGGTGGTCAACGTGCTGGGTCTGACAAGAATGAGGGACTTGTCAGCTATGCCACATTTGGGAATGAATTTGATGAACCGAATGTTGTGTAGAAACTGCTTTCAGTGTGATCCCCCAGGAGTGATTGGTATAGGGGAGATTGTGCCCCTCGGTGTTGGGGGAATGGGATTTTGGACTTCTTGATTTTCTTGGCCTGGCCTCCAAACCTGACCTCTCTCAAGGGTACCACTCCCAATCAATTTGGGGAGGATTTCCTGCTCAGACGTATCTTCATCATGGCTTTGTTCAGGTTTTAGCAGAAACAGATTTGCCGCAACCCGTAAATGTAACCTTCCATAATTAACTGCTGAAATGCAATCCTGCATCCCACACTGTCAGCCTATAATCACATCTCTGAGCTATTTACAGCATGTAGCACTGTCTCCATTGATCTCCCCAGCCATGGTGGTCCTTCCTGAGCTTTACATCACATCAGATTGCTTTAGTCATTTTTACTGTAAGCTACTGGGGGGGGGGGGGTTGTTTGTTTCTCTCTATAGTCTTTAATGCCTTCTTTTTAAAAATCAAATATTTCTTTTCCTCTGGGATCAGCCATTAGGTATAATATACTGCTTGGGGTAGGCCATGAGCCTAGAGAAACATGGTGAAGGGTTGGAAGCTGCTCCTGGCTTGTGGGGCCACTTGGCCGGAACATATTGCTCAACCTCTCTGCTTTTGCAGTCCTCCACACCCAGAATCAGATCTGCTAATGCCTGATTCATGAGCTAAGGCTTAGAGATTTTCATGGGAGTCTATATTGGCGTTCTAGCCACTTCAGGCTTCTCTATATTGGAAGGATATATTAGGCTAAAGGTACTCTGTGTAGCTCAGCCTTTAATTCAATTCAGCAAGCATTTTTAAGCAGTTATGCTTACTAAATGTAACATGAAAGGGAGGAGGGAGGGATTGACCGACCCTGAAACAATATACAGGGGGCTCTGCCCGCTGCTAATCCATGCAAATACTTGAAGAACCTGATTCTAGAAATGTGTGATGATGTGACTGATCAGAGCACTCACAGGAATTTTGTGATTGCTTCTTGTCTGAAAAGAAAAGCCTTTAGGTTGGATGTGGGGACCAAAGTGAGTAGGCAGGCAAGGGGTCCAACTGGGCTAGTGAGTCTTTCTCTTTCCTGGTGGCGATGGCCTCAACAGCTGCTTGTTTAAGCCTTCAAGGGAAGGAGAGAGAATGCAAGTGTCCTGCTCTCCCCACTCAGGGCAGCTTGAAGTCCTGGTGTGACTGGCTGGTGTCACTGTTGTGTTTCGTTCTTTTCGATTATTAAATGAATGAGAGTTGGAAATGGAATGATCTAAGCTACGGCCTTCTGAGCTTCAGAGGGTCAAAAGAACCTAGAGGGGTCCCGGACCCAGAGTCAGACAGCGGCAGCCAAAGCTGGAGAAGAGTACTTTGCAAAATCCAGCCCAGCAGTGAATCAGCTTGGTAGCTGAGACACGATGCCCTGCAGCAAAGAAGCGATCCCAGCATCTACACCACATCTAGGAGTTAACTTGGAGATGGAAAGGTTGGTGTTTAGGTTTGATCCCATCCTCCCCAGCGACTGAGGTAGCAGGGGTGAACCAGGGGGCCTCAGCCTTCCATCACTGTGATTTCTGTCCCAAGTCATGCTGTCAATAGGTGTTCGTTCCTCTGCCTTCCCTGCACCTTCTTTGGCTCACTTGACAACACAGGTGTCTTCCATCTCCTGGTCCTTCTTCCTTCCCTTGTCCCCAAGTAGTCTCTGTTTCAGTAAGAATTCTTACTTTGATAGGGAGACAGCGGCATTCCAATATTTCAGCTGAGGACCCCACTGCGCCATTTCCAATTCAAGAACCATTTATTCAGCATCTGTCATGGAGTCAGGGTGGGGCTGGGGGCTGGGGACATAACCAAATGTCCTCTTTCTTATGTGGGTGATACTGAAGAAACCCAGAAGTGATTCTGAGTCTGTAGACTAGAGTTACTCCTCTCCCTTTGATTCTGTAAATTTGTTTATTCTTTTTCCTCTCTCTCTTTTTACACTTCCACCCACTGATGTGGAATTTCTCTGGCATCTCTTGGATGAATCTTCCATCCCCAGGGATTTAGCTTGGAAGTCTGGTTCCTGGGACAAATTCAGTTGCTGGGGAGAGAGGAAACTATGGCTTCTCTGAGATGGGCTCATAGAGGTTATGGGAACTGCCGAGGCTGAGGACATGGAAAGCCAAGGTGCTTGAAGGAAAGAGGAGTTGGAAACAAGACTGCAAACCAGGTACTTCACTCATGGGGAAGGGAAGGGAACCTGGCTTTCACAGATGACAGCAAGGACTTTTAGAGGCTGAGTCACAGTGGGCAGAGCATCTGAGAGTGGCCATGAGGGGTCAAGAGGCTGCCACCTCCTCCTCCTGGCCTTGTGGATCTTGGAGAGGGAGAGAGGGAGCCTGGGAGAGGGGACAGCCAGTTCTAAAAAGGGGTAAGTAGATGTAGCGATGGCACAAGATCATTCTTTGTGTATTTTTCACCTGAACTTTAATGAGCAATTTTGGCACCAGAGCCACTCTGCCTCCCACACTCATGAGAAATGTGTATCTTGGGGCAGCTAGGTGGCACAGTGGATAAAGCACCAACCCTGGATTCAGGAGGACCTGAGTTCAAATCTGGCCTCAGACACTTGACACTTACTAGCTGTGTGACCCTGGGCAAGTCACTTAACCCAGATTGCTCCACAAAAATTTAAAAAAAGAAAGAAAGAAATGTGTATCTTATCAACTTTGACTCCCTTTTACCTATTATTTGCAATTTTTACTGTACATTTGCCCTAAACTGCTTTATAATAAACACTCTTGGCAAAAGACTTGAGACATTGCTGGACTGTTTTTAAGGGAATAGAGGGAGGGAGGAAACCCTTTGCTGTTTCCCCAACCCCATATGTCAGCCTTCTTCCTCTCAAACTCCCCCCACCCCCACCCACCATGGCCAGGAATCCCAAAAAGCCAGAAGAAGGCAAGGCAGCAAAAATGCAGTAGAGAATCCCTCTAGCAGTCAGATCCAGAACAAGCAGGGGCAAGAGGTAAAGAGAATTTCGTTGGGGGGAGAGGGGGAATGGGAAGAGGAGGGCTGCCAGGGTCTCATGATATCACAGGTATGTGGGTAGTGGGGGGCATAGTTTTATATTATAAATCCCCATTAAATTCTATTTTGAGGGGGCGGCTAGGTGGCACAGTGGATAGAGCACCGGCCCTGGAGTCAGGAGTACCTGAATTCAAATCCGGCCTCAGACACTTAACACTTACTAGCTGTGTGACCCTGGGCAAGTCACTTAACCCCAATTGCCTCACTAAAAAAAAAAAAAAAATTCTATTTTGAGGACAGCTAGGTGGCACAGATGATAGCACACCAGCCCTAGAGTCAGGAGGACCTGAGTTCAAATTTTACCTCACACACTTGATACTTACTAGCTGAGTGACCCTGAGCAAGTTACTTAACCCCAGTTCCCTTGCCAAAAAAAAAAATCTATTTTGTCACCTCTGTTTCTCATCCTTAAACCTGAAATTCTATGCCCTTTTTAAAAGTCTAGAATCATGTTCCAGATAAATTATGGATTATATACATTATTGGATATATATCATATGGAATAGATAGATGATTGATTGATAGATTGATTTAGCATTGGAAAGGATATTAGAGGTCATCTGGTCCAACTTCCCTTTTCGCCTCAGATAAGGAAGCTGAAGGTGAGAGAGGAGAAAAGAATTGGACAAGGTCACACAAGTAGCAGAGCTGGGACTAAATCCAAATTCAGGTCATTGTCCCCGTACCACACTACCTGTCATTCACCATACTAAATATTTCCTACTAATTCTGGGTGGCAAGAGTTTATGAAACTGGAATAAAGTTGTATTGAGAAATGACACTTCGATCGCTCCAAAAAACATCCAAATAACGCCATAGGAAAATGCCTGGAGCAGCAAAACTCACAGAAGAATGTGCTGAATCATCTTCTAACCAAGAACGGCTTGGAAGGTCAGAAGGAGGGAGCTGCTGTGCTGATACAGGAGTCGGGCCCAACCCCACAGTCACCCTGACACAGATCCAGTCCCAGGAAGGCCTCACCAGAGAAGGAGACCCCCAGAGCCTCTGAATAAGCTGAAGTACCAGTGTCGTCTGGAACTAAGCTCACAGTCTGGTGAGTGGGCTGAGCCCTGGGCAGGAGGGAGACTACAGGGGTCTATGCTGGTGCTAAGACACAACTTGGATTTTTCAGCCCTGCTGAGAAACAGGTGGTAGGCTCGAGTAGAAGTGGATCAGGTGGGGGAGGGGCACAGGCTCGTGGGAGCCAACAACCACAACACACAAAGCTGGTTGATTGGCAAGTTGGTCTGGGGTCATCTAGGACCAGGGAACAGGCCGGGCGAGAGAAGAACCTGATTCTCCTTAAATCATACTACCTGGGACATCTTAAGCTTGGGATACTGCAGCCCGGAAACAGTGCCCCACTTTAAGGAGCTAAAAGTCTAGTAAAAGAAAGGCAAGATGAGCAGGCAGAGAAACATGAGGACCATAGAAAGTTTCTTTGGTGACAAGGAAGATTGAGGTGTACCCTCAGAGGAAGATGTCAACATCAGGGCCCCTATAACTAAAGCTTCCAAGAAAAATACGAATTGGTCTCAGGCCATAGAGGTGCTCAAAAAGGACTTGGAAGATATCTTCTGGGAAAAACTGCCAACCTGGAAAATAGGTCCAGGAGAGAGCATTTGAAAATTATTGGTCTACCTGAAAACCATGATCAAGGAAAGAGCTTAGACACCATCTTCCAAGATATTCTCAGGGAAAATTGCCCTGAAATGCTAGAAGAAGAAGCTAAAATAGAAATTAAAAGAATCCACCGATCACCTCCAGAAAGAGATCCCAAAAGGAACACTCCTAGGAATATTATAGCCAAATTCCATAGCTCTCAGGTCAAGGAGAAAATATTGCAAGAGAAATGACACTTGCTTTTCTTAGTGTTTAAAACTCAGAAACAAAGTATCAAGTTAATGCTTTTAGGATACAGTCAACTTGTTGAATTCCCACTGCAGCATACAACAAATGAGATGTAGGTGATGTGCTTAGCAAACTCTGAAATGCTACTTATTTTATATATATTTTTAAAAAATTTCTTTTTGCTTTGATCATATGGAACTTTGTCAGCAAGGTGATGTTTCTGCTTTTTTGTATGCTGTCCAGATTTGCCATAGCTTTCCTTGCAAGGAGTGTCTTTTCCCGCCCCCACCCCACCCCCAGGGCAATGAGGGTTAAGTGACTTGCCCAGGGTCACACAGGTAGTGTCAAGTATCTGAGGCCGAATTTGAACTCAGGTCCTCCTGAATCCAGAGCCAGTGTTTTATCTACTGTGCCACCTAGCTGCCCCCAATGCTAATTATGACTTATTATTGCCCCACATACATCAAGGCCCAGCTCAAAAGCCATTTCCTCTCTATGCAATTCCTTCCTCCCTCTCTTTCTTCCTTCCTTTTCTCTCTACCATTCAGAAATAATCTCTCCCTTCTTTGGACTATCCCAACACTTGATCTCATTGCATTTTCCCATTATACTCTATCTTGCAGCTATTTATAAGTATCCTTTTTCCTTCCCCACTGGACTATAGAATCAAGGGTGAAACCTGAGCTAAAATGAAGTTGGAAGTCTCTGGAATTCTGATGACCACTCTTGCCTGTGGAGAAGAGATAAATTATGGAGTAACTCCCTCATTTGTGCGGAAAGGTGGAGAATTACAGGGACCACTTGTTGCTTACCACCATTACTATGTTGGTTGATTTGGCTGAGGCACTCATCTCTTGCACATGGTGTCTCCAAAGTGGTTAACCCAAGTTCAAGGTACTCTGTGGGTCGGATTTCCCTCAAACTCTAGATCATACCCTGCCCCATCAAAATGTTTGCTATATTTTTCTAGTTAGCCAGAGGATACAATTGATTCAAAGCAAAGGTATTTAACAAAATAGTAAGAAAGGTAACATTGAAACACCCCCCTCCCCTCCATATACCTGGGCACCCTTTCTCACGTGTATATATATCCTTAGTGGAAAGAGTGGACACACACTGAGGGAGAGAATGTGTGGTCACATAGAGAGGTAGCCCACCTCTGGTTTCCCAGTACTGATATCTTCTGAGGCTATCACTGAACTTCCTCCTCTGTCTTCTCCTTGCTGGGCTTGTACCAAGGTCTTTCTGATGCTCCTCACCTTTTGTTCTGTCCTTTGCTTCTCTGACCTCTGTTGGGCTCACAGTATCTCCTGCACTGTATTCCAAATGTCCAGCACAATGCCTGCTCTGTGTAGGCCTTAATATTACTTAATAAGTACTTGTTGAATGAATGAATGAATGAATGCCCATTTTATAAATAAGGAAATGATAGGGGCTGCTAGGTGGCGCAATGGATAGAGCACCGGCCCTGGAGTCAGGCGTACCTGAGTTCAAATCTGGCCTCAGACACTTAACACTTACTAGCTGTGTGGCTCTGGGCAAGTCACTTAACCCCAATTGCCTCACTAAAAAAAAGGAAATGATGAACTAGATAAGTGACTTGCCCAAGGGAACAGAGCTAATAGTTAAGAAAAGATGAAAACTCACATCTTTCTAACTGCGAGCCCAGAACTCTATACCATATGACCTCAAAAATACATAGAGTGCAAGGGTTGGATCTATCAGTCATTCACACATTAGCATGAATTACTATAGCAAGTTCTTGCACTTAATTTCTTCCTAGTAGAATTCTCTGGATACTGATATTGAGGCAAAGAGAATTTTGATTTAGGTTGGGGAATGGAGGAAGAAGGAACTTGAAAGCCTCCCACAATTGTGGGAAAGGTAAATCTGTGTGGGTGTTTGGATAGCCAAAGGGCAGAATGTTTGAAGGCATTCAGGTGCAAGACTATATTCTGGGGAAGATGAAGAAGAGGAATATAGAAAGGGAAATGTCAGGTTCTAAGAAATACTTGTTTTGCAATTTTGCTGGGGGCCCTGCTAGGAAGACACTGTCCTGGCAAGGATATCTGCAGTCTTAGGGACATTGCTGATGACAGCTCTTAATTAAAAAAAAAAAACCAAGATGAGAAATGGGTCAACAGTGGGGTCATCACTAATTTATTCATCATTACTATTTCCTCAATAGGCAGGAGAGGCTACTCCCATTCCAAGGAGGGTGGTAGTGCAACATTAACTGATTACAATTTAACCATTTCTATTGGAGAGTGTGTTGCTAAAATGAAAATGAATACCGATAACCATTT
This sequence comes from Dromiciops gliroides, assembly GCF_019393635.1. Lineage (NCBI taxonomy): Eukaryota > Metazoa > Chordata > Mammalia > Microbiotheria > Microbiotheriidae > Dromiciops > Dromiciops gliroides. The sequence goes on from NC_057865.1 coordinate 17,984,404, forward strand.
CAAAATTCATAGTGTGATGTTTAAAATCTAAATGTGTGGTTGCCTTAAATTAGAAGCTTTAGCACCAGTCTTTGGGCATTAAGCATTTATTAAAGCATACTAGGTATTAATAAAAAGGAAAACACATGGAGTTCAGAAAGTTAAGAAAAGGCCTATCTACAGCTAGGTGGCACAGTAGAAAGAGCACCGGCTCTTGATTCAGGAGTACCTGAGTTCAAATCCGGCCTCAGACAGTTAACACTTACTAGCTGTGTGACCCTGGGCAAGTCACTTAACCCCAATTGCCTCACCAAAAAAACAAAAAGAAAAAACAAACAAGAAAAGGCCTATCTAGCCTAGAGTTCCAGCCTGGTCTGGTTCTTTCTCAAGTCCTCCACCATGAGCCTGCTTCAATCACAAACTCTTCTCAAACTGAGTGTGGAAGCTTTTTATAGGTCTGGAGCAGAGGCAGCCCTTACACACTGCTTCAAGCTGATTGGCAGGCATTATCGAAATCCATTAGTTCACTGGACTTGAAGGTGGTCTCAAGTTGAGTTCAAAGTCCTTAGCTTCTGAGAACAATACCTCTTTAAGGGCCAGCCAGGTGTGGTTATACTCTAATTAACTAGAAGTAGGCTAATCAGCAAAGTCAATCACTCTCTTTTAATTCAATCAGTTTAGATTAATCTCCACCTGAGCCTTTGAGTATCAGCCAAATCCCATTATTTTCTCACAACAGCATATACTAGACAGTCCACCATTTGCTCCTGGCTTGTGCTCCACAAGTGCATCTGTAGGGCATTCCATGCTCTTTCCCCCAGCGTACATACAGTGTCTTTGATGGTGAGGTTCTCAGGCCAAAGTCCAAAAGTTAATTTAATACGTGATGTTCCTGAAGCTGAATGTTGTATAGAGTCCAATTGAACCTAACCATCTGTGGGAAAATGTGTACAGAGTCCAATCTCAGGAAAACAGGAACGTGTTTCTCCTCCCACCAGATTCTTCAAAAGGACCTCTGTTTTTCTATCCATTCATTTCCCTCATCTGCCCTTATCTGTTTATTGTTGTTGTTGTTTACATTGAATTTTATTTTCTCAATTACATCAGAATATTTTTAACATTAATTTTATAAAATTTTGACTTCCAAATTCTCTCCCTTCTCTACCCCCCAAAGGTAATCAATTTAATATAAATTATATATATGAAGTTACACAAAACATATTTCCATGGTAGCCATGTTACAAAAGAAAATGCAGACCAAAAGAAATAAAAATAACAAAGAAAGTTTAAAAGGTTATGTTTCAATCTGTATTCAGACACCATCAGTTCTTTCTCTGGAGGTGGATAGGATTTTTCTTTTTTTCTTTTTCTTTCCTTTTTTTTCCTTTTTTTTTTTTTTGCAGGGCAATGAGGGTTAAGTGACTTTCCCAGGGTTACACAGCTAGTAAGTGTCAAGTGTCTGAGGCAGAATTTGAACTCAGGTTCTCCTGAATCCCAGGGCCAATGCTTTATCTCCTGCGCCACCTAGCTGCCCTGTGGATAGGATTTTTCATCACAAGTCCTTCAGAATTTTCTTGGATCCATGTATTGCCTGGAATAGCTAAGTCATTCACACTTGATCCTCATATAATATTGCTGTTACTGTGTACAATATTCTCTTGGTTCTGCTCATTTCACTTTGTACCCGTTCATATAAGTCTTTCCAGGTTTTTCTGAAAGCATCCTGCTCATCATGACTTATAGCACAATATCATTCCATCACAATCATGTACCACAACTTGTTCAGCCATTCCCCAATTGATGGTCATGCCCTCAATTTGCAATTCTTTGCCACCACAAAAAGAGCTACTATAAATATTTTTGTACATATAGATCCTTTTCCTTTTTTTCCATCTTTTTGGGGGTACAGACTGACTAGTAGTATTTCTGAGTCAAAGGGCATGCACAGATTCATAGTCCTTTGTGCATAGTTCTAAATTGTTCTCCAGAATGGTTAAATCGAGGGTAGCTAGGTGGCTTAGTGGATAAAGCATTGGCCCTGGGATTCAGGAGAACCTGAGTTCAAATGTGGCCTCAGACACTTGACACTTACTAGCTGTGTAACCCTAGGCAAGTCACTTAACCCTCATTGCCCTGCAAAAAACAAAAAACAAACAGAATGGTTAAATCAATTTACAACTCTACCAACAATGCATTAGTGTCCCAATTTTTCCACATGTCCTCTCTCATATTAGACAATTAGATAGGTGTGAGGTGGTACCTCAGAGTTGTTTTCATTTGCATTTCTCTAATCAGTCATGATTTAGAGCACTTTTTTCATATGACTAATAGACAGTTTTTATTTCTTTTTCTGAAAACTACCTGTTCATATTCTTTGACCTTTTATCAATTGGAGAATGACTCATATTCTTATAAATTTGACTCAGTTCTCTATATATTTGAGAAATGAGGATTTAATCAGAGATAATTGCTGTAAAAAAATTTCCCCAATCTTTTGTTTCCCTTCTAATCTTGGCTGCATTGGTTTTGTTTGTACAACCCCCTTTTTTAATTAGATATAATCCATTTTATATCCCATAATGCTTTCTAGCTCTTGTTTGGTCATAAATTCTTCCCTTACCCATAAATCTGACAGGTAAAATATTACATGCTACTTAATTTGCCTGTGTTCTCACCTGTTGGAAAATGGGTTCAGGGCAAGCCCCAGACCTAGGCAGTGGTACCTGTGTCCTGTTTCTTCCCTATGTCCTGTTAAAGTCAAGGTTGGAGAATTCAATATTTTGGAGAAATATATTCTAGAATATCTTTGACTCATATTATCTAATGCTTGCCACCTGAACCCACAACCTACCAAAGCGGCCCCTTCTCCTTTTGGATAGATCCCACTTTTAGGGAGTTTCCCCTTAAGTCAGCTGAATCTACCTCTTTCAATTCAACCCCTCTGAGGTTTAGCAGAGCACATAAAAGACCTTCAAATACTTAAAGACAACAGCGATATCCCAGACTCCCAAGTGTTCTCTTCTCCAGGTTAAACACCCCCAGTTCCTTCCAATTGCCCTCCTATGCCAGGGTGCCCTGATTTTGTACCATCTCAGTTATCCTTCATTTAATGATGTCCATCCTAAAATGTGGCCCCTGGGACCAAAGACAATAAATACTCTAGGTGTAGTTTGCCCAGGACAGAGAATAAAGAGATTATCCCCTCCCTCAACTGAGCCTCCGTTAATACCCCCCATGATCATCTTAGCTTTGGGGACACCATGGGGATCTTTCTTCTAGAGCAAAGTTCTCCATCACATAAAGGATCATCTCATTCACTCATTTCACAAACATTCATTGAGCAGCTTCTCTGTGGGAGCCTCTGGGCTGCCCCCTGTAGTTTTTATTAAGAAGCATATGTTAAGAGGCAGCTAGGTGGTGCAGTGGATAAAGCGCCAGCCCTGGATTCAGGAGGACCTGAGTTCAAATCTGGCCTCAGACACTTGACACTTACTAGCTGTGTGACCCTGGGCAAGTCACCTAACCCTCATTGCCTAGCAAAAAAAAAAAAGGAGGAAAATTGGAACACTAATGCATTGTTGGTGGAGCTGTGAGCTGATCCAACCATTCTGGAGAGCAATTTGGAATTATGCCCAAAGGGCGATAAAGCTGTGCATACCCTTTGACCCAGCAATCCCACTTTTAGGTCTTTTGCCCAAAGAAATCATGGAAAGGGGAAAGGGACCCACATGTACAAAAATATTTATAGCTGCTCTTTACGTGGTAGCAAGGAATTGGAAGCTGAGGGGGTGCCCATCAATTGGGGAATGGCTGGACAGGTTGTGGTATATGAATACAATGGAATACTATTGTGCTGTAAGAAATGATGAGCAGGAAGAGTTCAGAGAAACCTGGAGGGTCTTATGTGAGCTGATGATGAGTGAGATGAGCAGAACCAGAAGAACATTGTACACAGTATCATCAACATTGAGTGTTGACCTACTGTGATGGACTATATTCTTCTCACCAATGCAATGGTACAGAAAAGTTCCAGGGAACTCATGATAGAAGAGGATCTCCAAATCCAAGAAAAAAAAAGAAAGAAAGAACTGTGGAGTATAGATGCTGATTGAACCATATTATTTCTTTTGTTTTGGGTGCTGTTGGTTTTTGTTTTTCTTTCTATTTTGAGGTTTTGCATCATTGCTCTGATTCTTTCTCTTGTAACAGGATTAATGCAGAAATAGGATTAATGTTATTATGTGTATATATATATGTGTGTGTGTGTATATATATATCTATATGTATAGAGATATATAGATATAACCTATATCAGATTACCTGCTGTCTAGGGGAGGGGGGAGGGAGGGGTGGGAGGGAGAAAAATCTGAAATTGTAAAGCATGTATAAACAAAAGTTGAGAACTAAAAAAAAATAAATAAAATAAAATAACTGTAGACAATAAAAAAAAAAGGAAAGGGAAGTTATATGTACAAAAATATTTAGGCGCAGCTAGATGGCACAGTGGATAGAGCACCAGCCCTGGAGTAAGGAGGACCTGAGTTTAAATCCGGCCTCAGACACTTAATACTTACTGGCTGTGTGACCCTGGGCAAGTCACTTAACTCCAATTGCCTCACAAAAAAAAAGAGAAGAAGAAGAAGGGCATGTTATATTTGGAGTTCTCCTACATGGAAGTTAAGCAATACCTGAGAAGACACCTTTGTTCATGCATGAACCTTTCCCTCTTTTCTCACAAATGTCTGCCCTTGGGGTTTGGAGGGGGGCTTCTTGTAGGACCCTACATTGTTATCCATGGAGCAGTGTGTTTGCCCACACAACAAGAAGGTATGAGAGGGGTAGGTTAGCTGTACCAAATCTGGAGCTTTACTATAAAGCAGCAGTCATCAAAACTATCTGGTACTGGCTAAGAAATAGAGTGGAGGATCAATGGAATAGGCTAGGCACAGGAGACACAGTAGCAAATGACATTAGTAATGCAGTGTTTGATAAACCCAAAGACTCCAGCTTCTGGGATAGGAATTCAGTATTTGACAAAAACTGCTGGGAAAACTGGAAGATAGTATGGCAGAAATTAGGCATAGACCAACATCTTACACCTTACACTAAAATAAGGTCAAAATGGATACATGATTTAGACATAAGAATACAGATAAATTAGGAGAAGAAGGAATAGTCTACCTTTCAGATCTTTGGAAAGGAGAACAGTTTATGACCAAACAAGAGATAGAGAATATTATGAAATGCAAAATGGATGATTTTAATTACATTAAATTAAAAAGGGTTCATACAAACAGAAGCAATGCATCCAAAATTAGAAGGGATGCAGAAAGCTGGGAAACAATTTTCATGGCCAGTACTTCTGATAAAGGTCTCGTTTTAAAAATATATACGGAAATAAATCAAATTTATATCAATCCAAGTTATTCCCCAATTGAGAAATGGTCAAAGGATACGAACAGGCAGTTTTCTGATGAAGAAATCAAAGCTATCTATTCCCATATGAAAAAATGCTCTAAATCACTATTGATTAGAGAGATGCAAATTAAAACAACTCTGAGAAACCACCTGACACCTATCAGATTGGCTAATATGACAAAAAAGGAAAATAATGAATGTTGGAGAAGCTGTGGGAAAATTGGAACACTAATGCATTGCTGGTGGAGCTGTGAACTGATCCAGCCATTCTGGAGAACAATCTGGAATTATGCCCAAAGGGCTATAAAGCTGTGCATACCCTTTGACCCAGCAATTCCACTTCTGGGTCTTTTCCCCAAAGAGATCATAAAAAAGGGAAAAGAACCCACATGTACAAAAATATTTATAGCTGCTCTTTTTATGGTGGCAAGGAATTGTAAATTGAGGGGCTGCCCATCAATTGGGGAATGGCTGAACAAGTTGTGGTATATGAATGTAATGGAATACTATTGTGCTGTAAGAAACAATGAGCAGGAGGAGTTCAGAGAAACCTGGAAGGACTTGCATGAACTGATGATGAGTGAGATGAGCAGAACCAGAAGAACAATGTACACAGTATCATCAACATTGTGTGTTGATCTACTGTGATGGACTAGATTCTTCTCACCAATGCAATGGTACAGAAGAGTTCCAGGAAACTCATGATAGAAGAGGAACTCCAAATCCAGAAAAAAAAAAAAGAACTCTGGAGTATAGATGCTGAATGAACCATACTGTTTCTTTTGCTTTTGATGCTGTTGTTTTTCTGTTTTGAGGTTTTTCCTCATTGCTCTGATTCTTCTCTTATATTATGACTAATGCAGAAATACGTTTAATGTTATTATGTATATATATATATATATATATATATATATATAAAACTATATCAGATTGCCTGCTGTCTAGGGGAGGGGGGGAGGGAGGGGAGGGAGGGAGAAAAATCTGAAATTGGAAAGCTTGTATAAACAAATGTTGAGAACTATTTTTACATGTAACTGGAAAGAAATACAATACTTTTATCAGAAAATTTTTTGTAAGATAGATTTTTTTTCTTTTCTTTTTTTTTTTGGCGGGGCAATGGGGGTTAAGTGACTTGCCCAGGGTCACACAGCTAGTAAGTATCAGAAAATTTTTTAAAAAGGTATGAGAGGGACTGGGGGTAACAGACAGTCACTGCTCATTTTGAATCTGTCTGTGTCCATGATGTCTCTTGCGGATTGAAAAGCAGCCACCCACACTATGATGAACGTACATTGGCTTCAGGTCTCTTCTCTGCCCCTTACCACCTGTGTGACCTCAGGCTACTCCCCCTTAGCTAGAAGGCCTCTGGGGTTCCTTCTGATCTGCACCTGTTATCTACAGCAAGATACTACTTCTTGGTTTGTCATCTTTCTGATTTTCCTGTCATCCTAATGAATTCACTTTCAGCACCTGGTGGGCAGGCAGTGCTTTGATTCTGGGCACAGATGCTGACTTAGAGTGCTGCTGCGAATGTGTTTTCCTGAATTTGCTTCACATCTGTTTGAGGAAATCATCTTTTTCAATCACTACAATGAGATGTCCCATAATTGATATATAATGGAGGTGGATTGGCCCAGAGAGACCAGCCCTGCAAGTATATCCAGATATTCCCTGCCTGTTTCTGACCAAGGGGGTTCAGGGTTTTGTACTATGGGTTGTATAAAGGTACCACCTGGTGTTCCCTGGCTCTCTTCCTTCTGGTTTTGATGCCTGGACATGACTCTGAGCTGTCCAGAGCATTGGATGTGTGGGGGGAGGGGACATACACACTTAGAGGAAAACTGGGAGCCCATGTCCTGCCTAAGCAAGTGGGGGGGGGGAGGGGGAGGGAGATATGCAGCAGAACAGGTACATTTCCACTAGCAAAAACTACACATTTGGGTACAGAGCAGGAAGACCAAGGTAATCCAGTGCCTTTGTGAGTCACAATAGCCTATGGCTATCTTAGTTATATCAGAAATGGTTGGTATTTCTAGGCACAATTCAGTGTTGTTAGTTGTTTGAAGGTTTTAAAAGACCAGAAATGGCGAAGGGTGACTGTACTTCTGAATTTTCAGGAAAGATCTGAAATTTTGAATGGAAGACCCCCCAACCACCACCATTAAATGGGATGCTTTGCTTTGACTTGGTTTCTTTTTTTTTTGGAGGGAGGAGAGTAGAGGACTAGGTCAATGATGTCACCAGTTAAAAAAATTCTTGGGGAAGGAACTCCCTGTACCAAGACAGATCTGCGTCTGTCCTGAAATTTGTCATCTGAATGAGTTGCCTAGGGTGGAAGAGGCTGTGATTTATCCAACGTCATACACCAAGTACAGCATCAGAGGCAAAAAGAGACTCTAGACTTTGTTTTTTTAAAAATAAGGTGTATTATTTGTTCAGTGAGGGAAAAATTTACTAAAGACCCACTCAAAATTAAATTTGACACTTGTTAAGTCCCTGTGACACAGAGGTTTGGGCCCCACCATTTCTGGGCCAAGATGGTTAGACAACCTTTCCCAGCCCCCCTCAGCCCACAGTGTTCTTGGATACCCTGAAGGGTTGAGGGGGGTCTCTCTTCCATTGCAGGCAGCTTGATGACTGAGTTCCTCTCATTTGTTAGGGGCCTAGTGAGCACCCCTGGTTCCATATAACCATTTATGTTAGCTTTTTACAAAGGGCTATTTATGGGGCAGCTAGGTGGTGAAGTGGATAAAGCACCAGCCCTGGACTCAGGAGAATTCAAATCTGAGTTCAAATCCGGTCTCAGACATTTGATACTTACTAGCTGTGTGACCCTGGGCAAGTCACTTAACCCTCATTGCCCTGCAAAAAAAACCAAAACCCACAAACAAAGGCCTATTTACTTCCAAGAAGAACAAGAACATATAAGCATCACCCCCCCCAATACCTTCCAGGCAGACTGTCTCCCACCCCAGGGGTGTCAACTTCAAATGGAAATAGGGGCCACTCATCCGTACAGAAGAATTCCTGCAGGGCACATCTCAATATAGTTTTAAAATGTAATCATATCTGTTTCCTTATGTTTTTATTTATTTTCTTACATATTTTCCAAGTACATTTTAATCTGGTTCAGGCTCACTCTGAGTGTAATGGACTGTGTGAGGCCAATGGCCCTGGGACTGATGCCTCTGCCCTACACCAATTTTGTCTCTAGACAAGGAGGCTCAAAACTGTTCTCAATCCCTAGAAAGATTGGTCCCACCAAGTTCACATGCAAAGCCTGCATCCCTGTGGGATGACTCTGCTGGGTTGGGATCCACAAAGTCATTCCCTCCCTAAGATTGCTCCTTGTTCCTTGGGGGCATCTGTGCTCTTTGCTGGCTGCATCTGGAAAGAATTTCAGCTCCTGAATTCCTGACATTCACTGTCCTGGGGTCATAGACTCTCTCATAAACACATATCCATATATAAACATATATGCACACATGTGTGTATATGTGCATATGTGTGTGTGCATACACACACATACTTATAAATATATATACTTGTATATACACCTAGTCTTATGGATCCCACCTCCACAATACAGCTCCCCCAGCCTCCTGCACCCTACCTCCTCCCACCTACACGGTCTCATGTTCCATTAGCCATCCCTAGTCTTCTCAGACCAAACCTTCCTTCGCTGGCTACTGCTCCCCCACATTTGTTGCATTTCATGCTAGAATATAAGCGCTTCCAGCTAATACTGTTTAATTTTAAATTATTAACATTTAAATGCCTAAACTTTTATTTTGATCACATTTTGTTGGCACTCTCTCTAAGTATGTTATCCACATTTTTGCCTTCATGCGTAGTGCATCCTGAACATAATTTAGCATATTCTTCCAGACTGCATCATCTTTGTAAACATCAGTTATTGTATCAGGCTATAATCAGGTGCTCCCTTCAGGGGTCACTGAGGGCTGTTGGCTCCCAAGTAAAGTAGTCCTCAACAGCAGGAACCTCTTCACTTTCTCCAGGGAGCGACTGAGGCTCCTAACTGGCTATTTTATTTTGCACACAATTCTACTGCACTCAATTAAACGATGGAGAAAGACCAAGGTCACTGAGTAAATGAATTGTTGTTGCTGGTGCCGTTCAGGCAGTCGTGTCCGACTTTTTGTGACCCCATGTGGGGTTTTCTTGGCAAGGATACCAGAGTGGTTTGCCATTTCTTTCTCCAGCTCATTGTACAGATGACGAAACTGAAGCAAATGGGGCAAAGTGACTTGGCCAGAGTCACACAGCTAGCAAGTATCTGAGGATGGATTTGAACTCAGAAAAATGAGTCTCCCTGACTGTATTGACTGCGCCACCTAGCTGCCCTAAATTAAATTAATTTTCCTCAAATTTCTAAAAGACCTATCACTTTTTGTTTGTTTTTTTCTGTGTTCCTGATGAATGAAATTCCTAGAATTCTGTCCTCCCATGTTAGATGTCATAATTTCATTCTTTGCAAAGTAAATTATTCAAAATAACCAGAAATCAACTCCTCTTACACTTTTGGACAAAAAATTCCACAAAGCAATGTTCCGTAAAGTATTTAAAGCAAGATATGATGTTGTTATAGAAAAAAAGAATTACCTTCCAAAGCTTAAAATCTGTTTGGTGGCTTACATGAAAGAGTATCTAAGTTCTTAACTGCAAAGCTTAAGGCAAAAAAAAATTAGGTATCGGTATTTGAAAGTAATTAACTGGAAACTGTGTTTCCTTATATTGACAAGGATTAGATTACTTGACATATCTGAGGCATTCTAAAATTCCCCTGTAGATTTCTGAAAAGTAAATCCTACATTTTCATTGATTTTCATTATAAATAAAAATGACAATATTTCCATAGCAGATAAAAATCCGCTAATGGACTAAGCTAAAACCTCACTGGCTAAGTTTGCAGATAGGAGCAATGTTTTCTGCAAGTAGCTGAAGCTCAGCCTCCTTACTTCTTTTTTGCAACATTCTTTTGATTCGAAGTCTCCTTCTAGGCCCTGACTATTCCCCCACCTATTTTCCTTTCTTGTCATCAAATCATAGGAATTACTGCAACATCACAATATCCCCATCTCCATTCCCATGCATAGTATTTTTAAATGTCCAGTTGAACTGGGATATACATTACATTTTACCCACAGACATGAGGTAAGTGCTCTACATTCTAGAACAGTAAACTACTCTGCTGCCCCATAAATTCTGCTAAGCAATCTGGAATCATGGAATTTGCCTAGTTCACTTTGTGGAAGCAGTGGAATCCTTTTCTCAGATCTTATAACACCAGGGAACTTAAGGGGAATACATTTATTATGGAGAGGCAGTAAGAAGTCCCAAGCTTAAGGGTTTATTGAGAAAATTCCTATTAGTGAGTTTTTCATAAAATTTCTTTGCCTCAATTTACTTTAAAAGGCTTACCAAGCTTTTAAATGACTTGTTGAAACATGACGATCACTAAATACTATGTTAAAGGGTGATTCAATATTAGCTTAAGGTAAAAAGAAAATGTGGATAAGATTGTACAAAATGAAAAAGATATGGAGAGAAAACTTACACTGACAACACCATAGACACATCCAAACAAGTATTACCCAAAAGTATGAAATAAAAATGTTGCCTTAAAAACTGTCCAAGGATTTATCGATAGGTACTGTTGCCAATCATACTTATCAACATACAGAGACAGTTTATTAGCTCTTCAGAGCATAGACCCATGGGCATATACAAAAACCAGTGGGCCCCAAGTAGCCTTTTCGGCAGCTTCATATAGGTTTTAATTACAAGGCTGGACACACAATGGGATTTTATAAAGATTAGATGTAGAAGGTAAAGATTTTTTTCAAAGAAAACACAGCAGAATGGAAGGCTCTACATCAGGTAAAATAATAAACTGGTCAGGAGACAGTTGGGATAAAGGTGGAATTGCAGACTAACAACTAACCTCTGAGCTATACCTAGTAACTTGATATCTTTTTTTTTTTTTCCCTTTTTTTTGGTGAGGGCATTGGAGTTAAGTGACTTGCCCAGGGTCACACAGCTAGTAAGTGTTAAGTGTCTGAGGCCGGATTTGAACTCAGGTACTCCTGACTCCAGGGCCGGTGCTCTATCCACTGTGCCACCTAGCTGCCCCAAATTGATATCTTAAATAAGTAGAGATAATAAGACTGCGTCAGAAATTCTCTTATTACTAACCAGTTAATCACTGGAGCTAAAGTTTAGTATATTAACTAAATTCTACAAGCTCTAAGTCGACTTGCATTCTCAAGCAAGTGGCAGTAAGAGAACCAAACCAGAAAAATTCTCCTGTGACAATGTATATTTAACTTTTCATTTCAAAATATATCCAGTCTTTATTGAAATTGTTAATTCATAGTATTCTTTATGTAGAATGTGGTTTCCACTTTAAACCTTTGATTTTTCCAGTGAAATAACTTTTTTTTTCAAAATATAAAAATGATTGAATGTCATCATTGCTGCACCAAAACCAAGATTTTGTTTGGATTTGTAAGACATGACCATTCATTTCCAGGCATTCAATATTATATCATATATAGCAGGGTTTCTTAAACTTTTCCCACTCATGAGCCCTTTTTGCTGAGAAATCTATAAGTAACTTTGGGTAGATAGGTATATAAAATAGGTATATAAAACCTTTTACTGTTGCCAAATTCTCCATGACCCCCACGTTCAGTTATTTGACCCCATATGAGGTTGTGACCCACAGTTTAAGAAGCTAGGATATAGGGGGCAGCTAGGTGGTGCAGTAGATAAAGCACCGGCCCTGGATTTAGGAGAAGCTGAGTTCAAATCCAGCCTCAGACACTTGCCACTTACTAGCTGTATGACCCTGGGCAAGTCACTTAACCCTCATTGCCCCTGCCCCCCCCCAAAAAAAGAAGCTAGGATATATACAAACATGTTAGATATGCTATTAATTGATCTTCACATATTAAGATGGTACTAACAATGCACCATTTCATTTGTGGCTGAATTACTGTTCCTAGAGTGCTGATAGACTTAAAACCATTGGCCATAGGAGTTCCTATATTTAAGCCTCACCACATCATACTCTAAGTTTAAACTCTTTCTTTAAACTCTGTATGTATTTGTAGAAGAGAGTCCTCCAGGCTTCAGGGAGGGTATTTGATACCAACTGTTCTTACTATAACATCATATCTTTTTCTTAAAGGATAATTGAAATCTGACTGACCAATCTTTGTAGGAAGCACACTGGTGGGGGCTTATTAGTCATATTGCTAGAAACTCAACCCCTAGAACCCAAAGACTACTAGTAGTAGCTGCCCTCTGGACCCCTGGCTTGCTCATGCAAGTGAGAATCAAGAAAGTAGCCCAGATGGAGTGCTGCAGTAGGGAGTTAAATTGGTAGGAGAAATAGAAAAGGTCTTTCCTTTGAAAATCCCTAGAGTTAATCAGTAGTCATTCAAAATGCTACATTGGGTGGCTCTATCTCACCCATTACTAGTGCCCTTCCTCCAGAAATTACTTTGTAATTACTTTTCATTTATTTTGCATATTTTCTGCCTGTTATTTTCCTCTGATAAAAATGTGAACTCCCCTAAGTCCAGATTTTAGCCTGGAGAGGTTCTGGTGTCTCCTTCAATTATACCAGAACGGGTTGGCAAAGGGTGAGGGTTGCAGGGATTTGGAAAAAAGACAGCAGCTCTTTCTTGGTTTTGGGTGTGCCATGGTGCCAGGCCTGCCAACCAGGGTTCCAGGCGGTTAAAGTCTGTAGGTACCAGGTGTGCTAAGGTGCCAGGCCTGCCAACCAGGGTGCCAGGTAGTTAGAGTCCGTAGGTACCAGGCATGCCATCCAGGAAGCCAATGAGTTGTGTCCAAACATTTTTCATCCCTGATCCTCCCCTGAGCTGACCTATGGTGGTATTGTGGTGGAAGACCAACCTTACTCCCTAACTGGGCTGGGACTCGTGGGTTGGTGTGGCTGGTCACCCCCTTTACCATGGCATCTGAACATTTCTCCAAATCTGAGTCTAAATCAAGAAAGAAAGGGTCATCTGATGCTCTAATCTGCCTAGATAGCATAGAATTCACAGATTTAGACCAAAAGGCAGAGAAAATATTCAATAAATGGAATGAGAGGAGCCAAATAGTCAAAAATAAAGAGGAGGGATTGTGAGAAATGGGTAGTTGTCTCCTCTCAATGTGGATATAACAGTCAGTCATACTTCCCTGACCTGTTTGTAGGACAAAGGTCTCAGATCCCCTCCTCCCCCTCAGGTTAGCAAGGTCACATGGTTCAAGGAGCCCTGATCTCAATTAGGTCCTCTCCAGAGTTCTGTCCATATAAGGAAGTATAAGGTCCACTCCTGAGTTATGCCCATACAAGGAAGAGGGGTGGGAATACTGCGTTCCGATTAGCTAGTTTTTGCGCGTAGATTGTAACCCCGACCAGTGATGAAAAAGGGGAAGGTCCATTCGCGTTAGGGACTAGGGTATAAAATAGGGCCTGTGAGCCCCCTTTCTGGGCACCCACTAGCTGCACACTAGGGTGCCTCCTTCTCATGAGAAGAAAATAAAGCCTTTGTCACCTCAAAAAAAAAAAAAAAGTGAACTCCCTGAAGACAGAGACTTTTTTCCTTTGTGTCCCCAGCCTAGAACAATGTCTGGTTTACTAGAAGTTCTTAATAAAGGCTTGTTGCCAGAAACTTTTTTTTTTTCATAAAAACTAAGTGTATGGGGCAGCTAGGTGGCGCAGTGGATAGAGCACTGGCCCTGGATTCAGGAGGACCTGAGTTCAAATCCGGCCTCAGACACTTAACACTTACTAGCTGTGTGACCCTAGGCAAGTCACTTTACCCCAATTGCCTCACCCCCCAAACAAAAGAAAACAAAACAAAAGAAAAAAAATAAGTGTATGATTGTTTATACCAATGCAAGAGCAAGACTTCATGATTCCTGCACTTAAGCCTGTTACTTATTAAGGGAGTCATTTTACCTGACATCTAGTCCTCCTCCAGGTTTATTAAAGCCACCCCATTTTCTTATAGAAAGGATGTGCCCTTAACCATGTGCAGATTCCTGAAAATTGTAAAGTGGCTGGAGCCAGTGGGAAAATAACAGGGAGAGGAAGTCCGATGTCTGTTGGCCCATAGGAGAGTCTCTTCTCAGTTCAGGCAATGAGAGGGGAAAGAGGGGGGTAAACACAGGGAGGATCCAAGAAATCTAGAACCTGAGGGTAGGGTGGAATTCCAGTTGGGCAGGAGCATTGGGGGATGTGATTGAGGCATTTTAATCTCTGATCCTGGGGCTACAGAGCTGATTCCCATCTACACTGGAAGTAGAGAAAGGAGGCAAATGAGGAAAGAGCCAGAAACTACAAATTAGCCAAGGGTGTTTTGCTTCAGGTAGAACATTCAGGAAGCAAAGGAATGGTGAGGACAAGAAAGAGGAAGCCCCTTCAGGGCCAAAGCATCGACACCTGTAGAAAGCAGCAAAGCCTGGGAGGGAAGTTAACTTAGCTGACCAGAGAGGGAAGTATTTGCACCTAATAGACAAGATGCAAGGAAAGGGAAGCCCTGCCAGGCCTTGGCCAGAGGAGGGGATGAGCCTGGCTGGTGCAGACAGTTGGAGATGGGGAGGAGGGGAGTTGAAGGAGCTCACTTAAGAAAACCCAGATCTTCTTAATTAAGTAAAGGCAGGAGCATGAATATTTATACCTCAGAAATCATCAAACACTAAACACTAATTGATTTATTGCTTTCTTGATTGTCTAGACCTAAGAAAGTGGTGAATAAAATGTTAGGATCCCTGTTGAAGAGCAGTCAGGATTTAGAACTGAGAAAGACCTTAAAGATCATTTAATTCAACTCTCATTCTACAGAGGAGAAAACTGAAGCCCAACAAGATGATTTGCCCAAGGAATAGGGAGTAGGAAGCAGAAATGGGAGTCCAACCAAGGTCATGTGACTCCAATGGCCTTTCCACTATACCATGTTGATTCAGGGGCCTAACCAAGAGCATCTTTGCTCTTGGCAGCTCAGTGGGACCAGGATGGAGGATGGAGGCACTTGGTAGACTGGAAGAAAAGGGAAAGGGGGTGGGTGAGGGACTGGAGGCATGAGGATGAAGAGCAGGTTCAGGGGGAATAAGTAAATGGGAGAAGTGGAATAAAAGGACATAGTGGGAAGAAATGAGGAAGTCACTGGGTCTGAGCCAGTGGAGGAGGCAGAGGAGTTTTGAATGGTGATGTGATGAGGTACCTATCAGCATTGGCCCTATTTGTGAGCGGCTGGAGTAGACAGGAAGGACATCTAATTTCTTTTTCTTTTTTTTTTTAAAGTGAGGCAATTGGGGTTAAGTGACTTGCCCAGGGTCACACAGCTAGTTAAGTGTTAAGTGTCTGAGGCCGGATTTGAACTTAGGTACTCCTGACTCCAGGGCGCCACCTAGCTGCCCAGGACATCTAATTTCTGATACAATGGAAAGTTAATTACTGACTTCTGCTGAACCTGCTAGACTGGTTTGCTGGCTAGCACCCAGAATGAATTTCAAGGGGCAGGAGGAAACTCCCTCACTTCCTCATGACCAAAACCCACCGGACCAGGCAGACATAGTTTGAATATCTCCTCCTCAAGTCTCCTTGGTTCACATCTTAATTCCCATTTGAAGACAGGTTGAGAGCAAAATCCTGCATGAGATCCACAGCAGCAGGAGTGTGCTGGGTAAGGTTTAACAATCTAGTGTATATATACACTTTTAAGTCTAATCTGCATTATTCACCCTTTCTTAAATCCAGATAATCAACAAACAATACATTAAGCCCTGATCTGTAGCCAAAGTGGATTTCTGAGAATTTAACAGTTACTGGCTGGTCAAAGCCTTTCACAGCAGGAATGTGGTAGCATTGGGAGGGAGCAGAGATGGCAGGGAGACTGGAAGAGGGGAGGATGTCAGAGTTTCCTCCCTACTTCACAATTTGGGCACTGGCCAGCCCTGCTGTACCTCAAGTTCAAATTCCTTCTTCTGCAGGGGTCCTCTCCCAGCCCCCCTGGCCACTATCTCTCCTCTCAGATGACCAGTTTTCTCTTCTGTTTATATCTTATATATATCTAGTTATGTACATGCTGTCTCCCCACCTAGAATGGAAGCTGCTTGAGGACAGGGACCTTGTTTTTAACCTTCCTTTGTAAACCCAGTGCTTAGTAGAATGCCTGGCACACAGTAAACATACACCGCTGGCCCTCTTGCTGACAGTCCCAAGGCATTTAATCCATCTTTAAATTCTGAACTGAAAGGCAGAGATGACTTTAATTTCTGAGAAAACAGTATTTCTATTTGTTAACACTTTATACCTTTTGTTTTTATATCACCTTCTTTTCCAAATATATCCCCTACTCAGTGAGTCATCCCTTGTCAGACGATAAATATTTATTTAATTTTTGTTTGTTTGTTTTGAGGGGCAACGAGGGTTAAGTGACTTGCCCAGGGTCACACAGCTAGTGTCAAGTGCCTGAGACAGGATTTGAACTCAGGTCCTCCTGAATCCAGGGCTGATGCTTTATCCCATGCACCACCTAGAAGCCCCTCAAGAATATGTCTTTCAAAAAAAACCAAGTTTCAATTCTCTTTTTTTTTCACTTCATAAATATTACAAGTGATTGGGCCCCACCACTGGCATAGATACAGAGGACATGTTTAGGTCTTCCTAGTCCTAAACAATCCTCTTGACACTTCTGGTCACCCAGCTACTGCCTCCTTTCTCTTCTCCCTTTTGCTGCTAAACTTTCTGAAAAAGTTGTCTACACCTAATGTATTTCCTCCCATACTAACCCCCATCACCTCAAGCCCTTCTCTACTCTCTGTTTATAATGGCATTCATTCTCACAACTTCCAACTATGGCCTCTCTCCAGATGACTCCCGAATCAATGTCTCCTCCTAGATGTAACATCTCAGACCCGACATTTGCCAAACTGAGCTGATTATTGTTTCCTTAAACTTGCTCCTTTTAACTTTACTATTTCCATTTGTGCCACCACCATTTTCCCAAGCCCCCCATACTCACGACTAAGGGCTGTCACAGATTACCCTTTGTAACGACTGGATGATGCCACCTGCTGGAGACCTACTGTAGGAAAGCTCTGCCATGAGGAGAAGGCATCTGAGGGCAAGCCGTACGGCTTTCCTGTGGTGTCAGGAAGTGACGTTTGCTTGTGGGAGGAAGAGGGGGCAAGGCTGGCGCTCTAGCTCTCTTTCATCAGGACTCTGGTGGAGAGTGGAGCTAGAAATGCGCTCTCCCTTTGATAGATAGAGGAATCTAGGCCTTTCTCTCTCTCTTGACCAAATTCTTATTCTCCTTAATAAATGCTTCTTTTTTTTTGTTTTGTTTTTTGGGGTTTTTTTAGTGAGGCAATTGGGGTTAAGTGACTTGCCCAGGGCCACACAGCTAGTAAGTGTTAAGTGTCTGAGGCCGAATTTGAACTCGGATCCTCCTGACTCCAGGGCCAGTGCTCTATCCACTGCACCACCTAGCTGCCCCAATAAATGCTTAAAAGTCTAAAACTCTTGCAAAAGCTTATACTTTATTGGCGACCACTCATTGGATATTTTAGACAAACTCGCTAGAATTTTACTCCCTTGTACCTTCTATTCAGTGAGGAAGTCCCCCGATTTCCTCTCTGTTACCTCTCTCATATCCACTCCCTTTTCTTTGCCCACAGCCATCTCCTTAGTGCAGGTGCTCATTGCGACCCGACAGGTCTTCCCACCTTTACTTTTTCCTTTAATCCTAATGAAATACTGCTTCCAGAAAAATCTTCCTTATGCATATAACTGGCCCCATCCCCTGTCTGCCCAAAAACCCTATGGCTCCTCACTTCCCAAGCAAAGTTGAAATCCTCTGCTTGGCATTTAAGGTGCCATCTGGGGCCATCCCACCTTTTCAGCATCATGCACTTTACCTACCAGCAAGACTTGTCTCTCCTTTGTTCATCAAAGATACCACGTAGCTTCCTGCTTCCTGACTCTTCTCATGTCATTCATTGTGCCTGAACTGCCCTCCCTTCCTTTCTTCAGTTGTTGAATTCCTGCCCATCTTTTGAAGTTGAATTGAAATGCCATCTCCTTTATGAGAAGGCTCCATAAGGACAATGTTCCTGGGGCTTCACAACTAAAGGGTGTGGGTCATGTTTATCTGGTGGTCTTACCTCGTAGTCCATTGTAAGTTACATTGCAGCTGCATTTTCTGTGTCCCCAGAATTTGGTGCAATGCTTTGAGTAAATAGACATTTAATAAATGCCTATTGCTATTGAATGAATGGAGGGAGGGAGGAATAGGAAGAAGCCCTGTTTTTCTCATACATAAGAATGGCTTATGTGTCACAGAATGACAAAGTAAGAAAATGAAGCCACCAGCTCAGGTCCAGATTCCTACTGGGAATATCTTCTTTATGTCTTTATTGCTTGGCTTCAGTTTGCAGATCACAGAATTCTAGATCTAGGGCTGAGATCAAAGGCTATTTAGTCCAACTTAGTACTAATACTCTGCAGCCCATGAGCGAATTGCCGCATATGGTTACCACTGGGTGTTGGGAAAGGGTGTCCTGGGAAATGAGTGGTAAGAGTGTTTACTGCTTATCATCATTTTTTATTATTTCCCTTGTTTTTCAGTTTCGAGTATATCCATTTTGCGTCACTTTGACATGAGTGTATCGTCCAAGATTCAAAGGGGGAATAGGAGGAGAACGTGAGAAAAGTGGGGAAAAGGAAATAGAGACTCATAAGAAATAGAATTTAGATTCAAACAAATGCAAGATAACCTCAGGTGGCAAAGGAAGAATGTGCTTTACACATGTTTCCCCAGTCTCATAGAGAGATCTTCCATTTCCTCACCTGGATTGCCAGATCCAGTAGCTATGATTCTCTGTAAAAATGAAATGGGGACATTCAATTAAGTTCAATCTACCTTTGTTAAACATTCATTTTACGCAAGACAAAGCAACTGCTTGGTCTGGTAAATGCAAAGAAAGATAAAACGGTCCTTGGCCTCAAGGGACTTCCATTTTACTAGCTGGGATACATGTGTACAGATAAGCAAATCAAAGTAATTTCAGGAGAAAGTACCAACAGCTGGGAGGATCAAGAAAGACTTTATATAGGTTTGGCACCTGAAATGAGCCTTACAGAAATGAAGAATTCTAATTCTGTAATCCAGTGGCAAATAAAATCACAGAAGGAACATTCCTTTCCAGAGTAATTCCATGATGAATCAGCATGGTGAACAACTATTTAGCGATAGGAAAGCCAGGCAAAGGCTGCTACCTCTTCCCTGTTACCTGCAATACTACTAAATCAAACTCCAGAGTACTTTGCATGACCCTACTGCTGGCTGCCAGGGGCATTATGAAAGTTTAAAGAAATTTATTCACCATAACCCAAATTTATTCACCATAAAGCCAATGAAAAAAATTGACCCAAGGGACTCTTACTATGGTGGCAGAGTGTAGCTGTGGGTCTGACTCATAAAAGAGCTATAAAATCCTGGGATTGCAAAGAGATTGATAATGATTCCTTTGAGGGCTCATGGCAGCTACAATTTAGGGGTCGACCAATAGAAAGAAAGCAATAGGTAATGATATCAGCAGTGCTGGAAAGAAGCAGCAAGGGACAGCTTTGGAGGCAGAGAGATATTTCCAACTGCTCAACAGTTATGGGAGTTATCCATTCTACTTATGTTCACTCTCCTGCCATAAGAATGGGAATCTGTGAGAGAGAATATATCAGATTAGTTGCCTTGCTATTTCTATTATTTGAATGACATTGCTTTGAGATAATGTGCCTTATGGATTGATCTGGTAAAGTAATAAAAATGAAAAGAAGAAGAATCAGGTAGCAGCTTATAAGCTATGGTTAAATATGCTTTAAATCTAATTGTTGCTTTCAAGAACTGGGGTTCCAAATCAATGCAGATTCTAAGTATGGTTGATTACATATGGATGAAATTCTTAGAAATTGCCAAAGAATAAAGAGGATCAGAAGTCACAACCCCAAGTAGAAAGCCCTAGGAAGGTAATTAATATAGGCAGGACTTGGCATCCAGGAGCCCTAAGGATCCAAACTTTAAAAGTATGTGTAACAATGTCGTATCTACTTTTGATTTGAGGATTTATTTTTATATTTGTATCGCTATATCAAGATCATTCAGGATATCTTGAAATATATTACAATAGAAAAAACGCTGATAGTGAATTCCCTGGTATAAATCAGGTAGTCACATGCTAGCCAAAGATATTCACCACTGGGACAGAGGAGACCTATCCAAAAGTGCTGTTCAGGGATTCCTTGAGGTTGGTGAGGTCCCCCAACTGTCACTATTTCTGGATGACACTGTGCTCATTGAATCAAGCCTCAGAACACTGTAGAGCCTCCTGGGAGAGACTGACCATTACTCAAAGGAGTCTGACCTATCTATACATAGAGGAAAGACTAAATGGATGAAGAACATCTATTGGCCATATTTCAATACATGTTCAATGGGAAAGCTAAAAAAATTGTCCAACAGTATGTATCTGGGCAGCTAGGTGGTGCTGCAGTGGATAGAGTGCCTGTCCTAGAATCAGCAAGACTCATATTCCTGAGTTCAGATCCAGCCTCAGACACTTACTAGCTGTGTGACCCTGGGCAAGTCACTTAACCCTGGATCTAGAGAAATAACTCTAGCATCTTTACCAAGAAAACTCCAAATGGGGTCACAAGAGTCGGACACAACTAAAATAGCTGAACAATCTGAAACCCAGGCTTCCTGACTCCAAGTCCCCTGGTCTAACCACTGTACCATGATACCTCTTCATTGCCCTCTGGGAATACTTATCTTAAAGTGCTATATGTTAGTTGTTATTATTAATTATAATTGTTGTTGTAATGGTTATAATAGATGTTATAATTAATTATAGTAATATTTCCATTATTATGGATGTGAGTAGGCCCTGACACCCAGCTCTGAAGAATCAAGGAATTACATGACAGGAGGAGAAGGTGGCTGGTCATGTTCCAAGAGGGGAAGGTGACAGGTGGACAGCCAGAATTCTGCACTGATGTGCTCGGTGTCCAGAAAATTGAGGAAGGACTGCAGCACATTGGTTGGACCCTCTACGGTGAACATTTGGGAGAACATGGACCAGAGAGGCCCAGAATGCATAGGCATGGATGGGGAAGTCCCAAAGACCACAGACACATCAAAGTATTTGACTTTGACCCCGACGTATTTCTCTGCTGAGGGAAGGAGACTTCTAGGAGCATTCTGAAGAAAGGTCTTGGCTCCTTTCCTACTGGACTGGCTTAAGTGTTTCTGATTCATGCTCTGACTAAAAGAAGCATGTGCTTGCCTGCTAACTGGGGCACATTCTGTTCCTAGGAAGGGCTCAGATTCTTTGTGTCCAGAGTCATTCCATACTTGGAATCTCAGTCTCTGACTAAGACGTGAGGCCCACGAGGGAGGGAAGGACAAGGCAACAAGACGACCTATAAGAAGAGAACTCTCAGGTCAGTCCTCAAAGGGCTTCAGAAGAGGGGCCAAGTTACTGGGAATTCCTCTCCAGGCCAAGGCAAAAATGGGGATTTTTTCTGTTCAAAAGGCAAATTTCTGAGTGGTGCCTCTGAGCAGTTCAGAATGTGCTCTGCTGCACCTGGGTCTGGTAAACTTGGAAAGAGTTTTCTTTTAAAGGCTATCTGGCTTATTGTTGTTGTTAGTTCTAGCCTTGCCAAGTCCTAAAAAGGGCATGTTGAAATTCCGATTGACAGAGAGTATTGCACATGGGAGCAGGGATTCCATTTGGTAGATTTCTTTGGGGAACTTGGCCCATTTATTAAATATACCTAATAATGTAATTTAATATAATAATATTATTATTAGCTAACATTTATGTAGTGTTTACTATGTGCCGGGCATGGTGTTAAGCACTTTAAAAGTATCTCATTTAGGGGCAGCTAGGTGGCACAGTGGATAGAGCACCGGCCCTGGAGTCAGGAGTACCTGAGTTCAAATCTGGCCTCAGACACTTAACACTTACTAGCTGTGTGACCCTGGGCAAGTCACTTAACCCCAATTGCCACACTAAAAATAAAACAAAAAAACAAAACAAACAAAAACGTATCTCATTTAGTTCTCACAACACTGGAATTAGGTGTTATCTCTATTTTACAGATGAGTTAACTGAGGCAAACTAAAGTTAAATGATTTGCTTAGAGCCACATAGTGTCTGAGACAGAATTTGAATTCGGGTCTCCCAGGTCTAGCATTCTATCCTGTACTACTTAGCTGCCTGTATGCAATACTATAATATAATAATGTAATTGATGTAATAATTTAAATAGATAAACTTGGGATAACTACAACAGGTTTGGAAATTTACAGGGATGGCAAGTGGGAGAAAAGATTGACATACCCTATCTGGAAGCAATGACACTATTGGCTTGATTATGGTTCAAGAACTGTAATATATTTTTTCTTAATGTGTGAATAGATGAGATCGGGGAAGGCAAGATCAGTATTTCTCAAAGGTTGACAAATTGTGAAGCTTCCTTCTTTCAACTCAAATCTGTCATGTTACATAAAATTGTTGATGTCATATACTGTGCATGCCTGAAGACCCAGTCTAATCAAGAACTCAGTTATTGAGCCGCAGAGCCTGGATCCATTTATTGTAAGCTGTCCTTTTGTTGGAGAAAACCAGTTCTGTTCAGTGGGATCAGGGTTCAGCTGAAAAATAAATTGAGCTTTCTTATGTGATTTCATTTTTATACTTTCCATTCTTTGCCAACTTAATTAGATTATTTCCATATGAAAAATTTTATAAAAACTCAAGCTTTTCTGGCCTTCTAAATACCTTTGTTTAAAGTAAATAACTATGGAAGAATTCACTTCTCCTGAAACAACTTTCAATTTATTAAACAGAGGAGCAGTATCTGCATATTCAAATTCCAGCACGGACTTTTCTGAATGGATTTGTGTATGATTAGCTTTCCCAAACCAAGCTATTAAAATGTGAGTATTATACATGAAATGTTTATTATTTGTAGAGTCTAGTTTTACATACTGTGACACTCTGTATTCTACATATAAATATCTGCGTACATGCACCATTTGGGTGTATAAAATGAAACTACCTGAACGCTTTAAAAAAAAAATTAGAGCAAAACCTAAAAGTGTCTATAAAAAGAAATTCATTAGAGCTTTCAAAATATCCGTAAGTGCTAAATAAGCTTTCCAGAAATCAGTGATTACACTGCAAACGTGTCACAAGGGGAACTGTTAACAAGTGTGACTTTGCCAGTGGTAGGAAGGCTGCCAACACTTAATTGGCTTTAAAGTTGGTGTGCTCTCAATGCTTCATTGTATCTCGAAGGCAATAATGCCAACATTTATGATTTAGGCCTTCAATGGGGACTCAGATATGCCTAACTGAGGCACCGGCTAGGGCTGCTTCTAGCTCAGTGTCTCCCGGGCTGCCAGGGCAATTTTCCTTGGATAGACCTGTAATCTTATTGGCACAGATACTCCCATAAGTGATACAGACCACAGCCCTTTTATGAGTACCCCTCTCGACACCTCTGCTGTCACAGAGTTGGGGCTTTCAGAGATGGAAGGGAGGGAGGGGGCTCTGCAGATAGTGAGCACCGGCCACCTACCTGTCAGGGATGTTGGAGTGGGCATTTCTTTTGTGTATGGGTTGGACTAGATGGTCAAAGAGGACCCTTCTAATACTCAAAGTCTATGGTTCAATCATCCAACCCATTTCTGAAAAAAAAGAATCCCTACTATAACATACCAGATGATACAAGCTCCTTTAAGGCAAAGAAAGCTTCATGTCTGGTTTTATATTTATTTATTTTTTGGTTTTTTTTGCAGGGCAATGAGGGTTAAGTGACTTGCCCTGGGTCACACAGCTAGCAAGTGTCAAGTGTCTGAGGCCAAATTTGAACTCAGGTCCTCCTGAATCCAAGGCCGGTGCTTTATCCACTGTGTCACCTAGCTGCCCCCTGGTTTTATATTTATTAAGAGCCTACTATGCACCACCTGGCACACAGTAAGTGCTTGATAAATGCTTGTTGAATTTAAGTGAAATTGACCCGTGATCGTTCATCCCTTGATTGAAGACCTTAAATGAGGGGCAACTCACCACCTCCCGAGGCAGTAGATTCCCCTTTTGGACCTCTCTTTGTTAGGAAACTTTCTCCTGACAAGCCTAAATTTGACTTTCTGCAACTGAGGTCAAGTAGAACCCATATAATCCCTCTTTGACATCAGTTAGGATGTTTCTCTTCTTCAGGTTCAACATCCTCATTTCCTTAAACGAATCTTCACAAGGTATAGAATCAAGACCGTCAGATTTTCCTCCTGTAAATGCTTCATGGGAGGCCCACTCCATGCCAGGGAGAGTGGGAAGAGGAGGCTTCCTTCCGCTGGCTCTCCCGATGTCATGTAGCTTCCAACAGAGGGAGCTGACTGTCCACTGATTATCCCCCACTCTCGACACAAGACTGACCCATTTTATTTTTCTGGTTTTACACGTCTGATCAAATGAATGAACATATGTAAAGCACTTTGTAAATCTTAATAACATGTTTGTTTGTTTTTTCAGGGCAATTGGGGTTAAGTGACTTGCCTAGGGTCACACAGCTAGTAAGTGTTAAGTGTCTGAGGCCAGATTTGAACTCAGGTACTCCTGAATCCAGGGCCGGTGCTTTTATCCACTGGGCCACCTAGCTGCCCCTTGCACTTTGTAAATCTTAAAGCACCATATCGATAGTAACTATTATGATGACAATGAGGCTGTCTCCTTTGGGTGGTAATGTGCCACATCCCATACACACCCTCTGTGTCCTTTCTCCCTACTCAGTGGCTAACTGACAGCTATTGGACACTGTGATATTCCAGGATGGCCATATAGCATCCCCAGAACATGACTCCTGTTGATAAGATGCACCTATGTTTCAGGAAGAAGCTCGGGACCTTAAAAAGCACAGCACTTCCTCCTCCTCTCGCTCACTGCCCATGGTCAGTGACTACGCAATATACGTGCGCTGATAGACCAGCTAAATGGTTGTCCATCCAACTGGATACTGTCCTCTTGGCCTCAGGTACTGATCAGCTGGGATGTGAGTTTGTCGTGTTTTTGTAAGGAAGCAGAAAAGAGAAATATTTTCTGTAAAATATAAAATGATGGAAAAGTGGATCCAAATGGCTCATCTAAGTCTAAGAGGAGCTGCAGTTTTCTAACCTTCCTTTGTGCTGTTTCCAATTCTTTTATCTAGCAGTCAGCATTTTTTTTAAAGATGCAACCTGACATATCCACCATACCTACCCATACACTCACTTCCTCATATTGACAAGAATAGCCTACATGGATAGGGTGTCCTTGGTGAAAATAGGAACAGAAAACACGCAGCCTTTTACAAGTGACTTACCACTGATCAAAGGAGATAATATTTGTGAAGCAATTAGCACAGTTCCTAGACATAAAAGGCACTTCCCCATCCTGTAGGCCACATGTTCACACTCACATAAGTGACTGGAAGGTTGACTTGACATTTATTAAAATTTTTCTGAGTGTCAAGCACTAGGTTAGGCACAGGAATACAGACACACAAAATAAATCAGTCCCTATTTTCATAGTGGGGGCAATTTTACTGAGGGGATACCTCATACATACAGATGTCTAAGTCCAAGGTGGTTGGAAGAGAGAGAACATTAACCCCTGGGGTATCAGGGATGGCTTCATGGAGGAGGTAGCACCAACATGAAGCCTTGAGAGAAGATAAGAATTGCATGGAGTGCATTAGAGACCTGAGCAAAGGTTTATGCAAAGGCATCAATCAGGACAGAACTGAGTTGCAGTCAAGGAACAACCAACCCATGCTTGGGTTTGTCTGCAACATAAATGTACAAAGCGGCGGAACAAGGTGAGATCAGCCTGGAAAGGTTGGCCAAGGCCAGATTGTAGTTTATTGGAGAGCAATAGGGAGCCACTGGAGGCTTTTGAGTAGCAGAGGGACACGGTCAGACCTGGGTTTGATTCCTGGCTCGGTGAGACCTTGGGCAAGCCTCAATTTCCTTATCTGTAAAATGAAGGGTTTGCCTTGCTGACCTCTAAGGGCCCCCCAGCTCTAACCCTCTGATCCAAGAGTGAGGGGTGGCCAGGACTAGAGCCTAGGTCTTCTGCTTCCCAAGATGGCCCTCTCCCCACTGTGCCACACTACCTCTTGCTCATCAGAAAGGCTGGCCTAGCCTCATCTCTGAACTACAATCATCCTAACTCAGAAAAGAGAGCAAATGAGAAGGAGGATTTCTTATGATGCTGGGAATTGACTCGAGGGTCAGGAGGTCTGCGTTCTATCCCTTGTCTATTAATTAATATCTAACTGCCAATTCAAGATCTGGACACCGTTCTTCCCCTGGAGCCTGCACTGCACATCTATTCTCTAACTCGGAGGATGAGAACACTGCACGTGGAGAGAGGCAATCCCTGGGTTTGCATCTCGGCTCTGTTGTGCCTGCTTGAACTCAACCTTTGCAGGGGTAAAGTATAGGACAAGGTGACTTTGAAGGTCCGCTTCAATTCTAAATTCCTCTGTGGCATAATGGACAGAGGGCTGGGCTTTACCTTGGAATCTCTACTTCACAATGGAGTCCATAATGGGGGAGCAGTGTGGCTTTGTGGGATAGGAGATTGGTCTCTATGGAAGACCTAGGTTCAAGGTCTGCCGACTGACCCTGGCTACATCATTTAGCTTCTCTGTACACTAGGAAGCTCTCTGAGACTATGTAAACAGCACTGGTGGAGGGAGCATTCTCACAGGGAGTTCCCTATACTAATGAAATCACTGGTCCAGGTTAAATCTGGAATAACTATGTAGTAGAGAGGGTGCTAGACTTGAAGGCAGGAAGATCTGGGTTCAAATCTTTGACTCTTATCAGTAAATTCCTTTACTTCCCAGTTTCCTTATCTAAAGAATGTTGACAATAACACCTGTGGTAGCTTCCCTTCCAGGCATACTGTGGGGCTCAGATCCCTCCCAGAGCTGTGTGGGAGCAAGCTTATAAGATTTAAAGTGTTGGGTTAAGCTAAGTTATTGTTGTTATCTCTATTTTAGGAAAATTCTCACTTTTCTGGTGGCATTCCGATAGAAGTGGTTTTGTTAGAAGATTATTATCTCAGGAAGTTCATAGAGTTGGTCTCTTCTTCTTTACATTTCATGGGTGTTCTACAGATGGTGGCACAGCTGAACAGAATAGCTGCCTTTTGGGGTGGGTGATTAAAAGTAGTAAGCTGTGGGCAGCTAGGTGGCGCAGTGGATAAAGCATTGTCCCGGGATTCAGGAGTACCTGAGTTCAAATCTGGCCTCAAGCACTTGATACTTACTAGTTGTGTGACCTTGGGCAAGTCACTAAACCCCCCTTGCCCCGCAAAAAAAAAAAAAAAAAAAAAAAAGAAAGGAAAAAAAGTAGTAGGATGTCCTCCCACCCCTCTGCAGGTTCACCGAGAGCATTCTAACTTCAGTGACAGACAGGACCATGGTGATTATATGGACCTCATCCTGTTCCACGTCATTCTGATTTCTTGACAGGTCTCTGAACACTTTTTTTTGGTTTTAGTTTTGTTTTTGTTTTTTGGTGAGGCAATTGGGGTTAAGTGACTTACCAGAGTCGCACAGCTAGTAAGTGTTAAGTGTCTGAGGCTGGATTTGAACTCAGGTCCTCCTGAATCCAGGGCTGGTGCTCTATCCACTGTGCCACCTAGCTGCCCCATCTGAACACTTTTTATTCCATGTATATGGAGATTGTGAGTATTTTCCAAGGCAACCTTTATTTAAAATATACATTTTATGAATCGATGTTATACCAGAGCAATTGCAGACACCAGTTCAGGCAGATGGTCCAGTTCTTGAAGATGTTTTGAGGTCAGTATTTGTAGCCAGGGGATTTGTCATCTCTTGGCCCATGAAAGATAGAGAGGTTATGATAATAATTATTATCACAGTTCTATTAGAAGCATTTGTCTCCCTGTTAAGCTCAGAAAATCATCTGCCTAGCTATGAACTCTCCCAAATAGCCTGACATGGGCATTCACAAAAGATACCCCAGTCTTCCAGCCAGGCTCCCCACTGGCAGTGCAGGATGAGACAGATGCTGGCTGATTAGCTGCCCTTGGCAATCAGCCAGCTGACATCACTTCAAATACAAATACAGTAAATGATGGATTATATGTGACAGGAACTCAAGGACACAGAGAGAAATGCAAGCTCCTTGAACTTGAATTGAGGAGCTCTGTGGTCTCACTTTGGCTTTGATCCTGTCCTCTCTATGCCTCTGAGATGAAAGGTTTGAACAGCAGGCTTTGGCTCTCTATTAACATATGACAGTGAAAGAGGGTCTCCCTCAAGGAGGCCGTGGCAAGGAGGTGCTAGTGGCTCTTGGGAATTTGTGTGGGCTCGGGGCGGGTGTGCTGAGCCCCTTCAGGGCTCTCCCAATGACGCTGCCGTCACTCCCCAATCTACACACCCGGGCACAACCATCTCTGGCAGGTCCTGCAGACCCCTTGGCGATGCCCTTCCAATTCTGTATCTCCCCAGGAAAAAAAAAAAGCAACCACACATATCACTCAGTTACTTGCTCTGTATTAGGTGATGGTGACTGGGCAACTACCACATCTTTCTCACCTTCTGTGGCATGTTGGAGTGGCTGTACCCTGGGATTAGCCACAAATTCGCTGCCAGGGCAGCATACAGATGCTGTGGGGATTACAGAGGATCTCTGCTAGAATACTCAAATAGGGAAGAATTCCTTTCCTTTGCCTAAATAAGGGCACACTGCCCATTCCACTCAATTTCCCTCACCCTTGAAAGCATGGGAGTTTCATCTTTGTAAACATTTTAAGAAAGTTAAATAGGAGATACCGCATGGCTATAAAACATTAGATCAGCTGTTTCAGTCTCTTTTTAACATTTAAAAAATAGATATTTTCCTCATGCATCCCCCTCCTACCTCTTCCAAAAGACCATCCCTTTTTAACAAAGAATAAAAAAAGCAAGGAAAAGACAGTTCGGCCAGTCTCATAGCCAACATGTCAACCAAGTCAGACATTATATGCAGGGTTTCACACCCATAGTCCTCCACTTCCTCAGAAAAGGGGGGAAGGTACATGCCCATGTCTCGTCCTTGGCACTCTGGTTATTAGCTCTTATTGTCATGTGTTTTTATTATTATATGGTCATAGTGGTCCTGGGTTATTGCCATTTCATAGCATCTCATTTTGAGTCTGTGGGGGTTGTTCTGTTCACACTGTGCGGATTGTATTTCACATGTGTTTGCTTGGGCTTCTCTGTGTAATAAGTACACTCTGTCTGCTCTCTGAGAATCAGACCAACCGAGTCTCCCTTTGGGCTTCTAGGATACTCTGAGGGCTGGGTTTGTTTGTTTGTTTTTCTTTTCTCTGCCATCAGCCCTCACTGGTTATGTTCTGCCCCTAGGCATTGTTAGGGGCTGGTGACTAGCACCCCATCTAGCCACTTCCAGCTGGGTTGACTGGACCCAGTTTTGTAACGTCTACCCATTCTCCAGTCTCTCCCAGGTACTCCTCTTACAAGTCACCATGATTCCCCCAGCAGCCATCTCCCCAGATGGTGTCTTCCACATGTCCAAGCCAGCTGACGGGGTCTACACTTGCCTCCTATCCCCATGACATCCAAAGCCTTCAGTCATCATTTCTCACACTGTAGTAATATTCTTTTACATCCATGTAAGTCAGCTTGCTCAGCTATTATTCCTCAATCAATGGGCATCTACTTGGCTACCCAGTCTTTGGCAGTCAGTAAGTAAACATTTACTAAATACTTAATATATACTTCGACGGGGCAGCTAGGGGGCACCATAGTGCATGGAGCCCTGGGCTTGGAATCTTGAAGACTCATCTTCCTGAGTACAAATCTGACCTTAGGCACCAGCTGTGTGACCCTGGGCAAGTCACTTAACCCTGTTTGACTCAGTTTCCTCATCTGTAAAATGAGCTGGAGAAGGAAATGGCCAACCATTCCAGTGTCTTTGCCAAGAAAATTCCAAATGGAGTCATGAAGAACAGGACACAACTGAACACCACCACCACCACCAACAACAACATACCTCTACAGAAAGTATGGCCATAAATATTTTGGTGTATGGGGGACTTCTTTTGTACTGATTCCCTCGGGGTTTATTGCTTAGTCCTTGAGTCAAGAGCATGGATGTTTTAGTCACTATCTTAGCCTAATTCCAAAGCACTTTCTAGAACTGGCTGGAGCAAGTCTTAGCTCTACCAGAAGTGTCCGAGTGTCCCTGTCTCCCAGGTCTGCACCGGTACTGTTTCCGTTTTGTGCTATTTTTGTCAATTTGCTCAGAGTAGTTTTGATTTACATTTCTCACACGATGAGTGATGTGGAACAGTTTTTCATATGGTGTTTGATCATTTGCCTTTCTTCTTCTGAAAACTAAGTGTTCATATACTTTGACCACTTCTCTGTTGGGGAATAACACTCATCATTATTCAAATCTGAGGCTTAGATTTCCTGGAATACTTGCTGATGTCCATATTAATGGCATTTCTGTAAGGACTATGGTGGTCTCCCTAACCAATAAATGAAGGATCCCCATGGAGTGAGAACAAGACCTCCAGTAATGACTGAAGCCTCCTCAAGTCACCAGCCATTCTCTTAGCATTGCTCATTGGAAAATATAGTCTACAAACAGAGGCCATTATTGACTAGTTTCCAAGCCAACTGTAAAAGCATCAATTCATCATTCCTTGGTATTTTTTCATCACACATTCAAAAAACACGTTCCTATGTTATAGCTGGAAAAAGTCTGAGGTTCATATTAAAAATAAATTATTAAGTATGTCAATTATGATTTCCAGTTATAAAATATGAAATCGTGTGTGAGACGATGGCCTATTTATTAAATTCAAGTTTTGCACGTGCAATGGAGAAAGATGTGATGTGTGTGTTTATGATTTCTCTTTGAGTAGTTCTTTGTGCCTACATTCCAGCCTTTTGAATAGAATACGATTATTATTTTTCCACCATAAACAAAGTGTGCATTTAGCCCTCCAGAACTCCTGAAATTGTTACTTTATTTTTAACACCTGTGTTCTGAGAGTTAAGGCTTTATGAACTATCTCATTAATCTTCCCAACACTCCTGTGGGCACTGCCAACAGCACCGTCAGCCATAATCTTCCCCCATATGCAAGAAGAGCAAGGTTCTCTTGAGGGGATGCAAAGATGTCCTGTGTATCCTTAGACAGAGAATGCTAACTTTTCATTTTTGCAGGCTAAGTAACGTTGTATATTTCCTAGGTCATTTCCCTCCCTTTGCAAGTACTTGGCTCATGGTATTTCTTTTTACTTCAGTTCCTGCCCTTATAGCTGGAGCACTTAGCATACCTGTTCCTTCAAGCATCTTCACCATACAGTTCTTCAATATCTTTGGCTTTCATGACCTACTCAGACCTCAGCCACATGCAGGAATCTTAGTCATGCCCTTGCTCTCACCTTCACCCATGAGTGTTCCAGTTCCATGATGCAGAATTCCCAGAGTCCTCTCTCTGACCCAAACCTCCCATCATCCCAGTTTTCTTCACTGTCCCTTAAGTGATTCTTCTTTGTCACCATAACTTTCACCCATAAATAGTTTCCTGGAACATCTTTTTCCCTTTCCAGGTCCGCCTTGCTGTGTTTTCATTTCCCTTTTTCCAGTATTGATCCTCTACTTAACCCTACCTCCACATTAGCTTCTATTCTCAAATTCCCCTGGTCTCCTGTTCTGAAATTCATGCCTTGCCAATCTCCAAGCCTAGATTCCTCACCTATCTGCCTCTTCTGGTCCTTTTCACTTGCTGCTGAACAGATCTGGAGGTAGTCACCCAACTGTACTAATTAGGTCCATTATAAATTTATGTCATGTAATCTCAAGTAGACCCTCATCATAGCTAGGCTATCCTTTAACTCTTCCCTAGCTGATTCTCAAACCCCTTCATTACTGAGGCTTTTCTAAACTCCAGCTCTCCTCAAACCTGCCACATCATCCTCTCTCCCTCCTAGCTTAGAGCCTCGCCTAATTTTTTTTTTTTTTTTTAGTGAGGCAATTGGGATTAAGTGACTTGCCCAGGGTCACACAGCTAGTAAGTGTTAAGTGTCTGAGGCCGGATTTGAACTCCTGTACTCCTGATCCAGGGCCAGTGCTCTATCCACTGCACCATCTAGCTACCCCTCCTTGCCTAATATTTTAATGAGAAAATAGGATACTCATTGTGAGCTCCCTCCTCTCTCCCTCTTGACATTATCCTCCATTCTCACCTTCTTTGCTCTAATCTTTGATAAAGAGGGGGCACTTGCCCTTGCCAGGAACAACACATCTCTATATATTTTTGACCATATCCTCTTCTGCCTTCTCCAGTACATTAAGCCCACAATCATCCTTACCCTTCCCTCTAATCTTCAATCTTCCCCCTTCTGCTAGGTCCAGACAGTCAAGTCTGGCCCATCATTAGTAAGCTCTCAATAGACCCTCAAGCTATCACTCTATATCTCTTTTCCCCTCTTTGGCCAAAATCAGAGAAAGAACTGTTTCCACAGCTTGTCTCCCCTTTTCCTCCTCTACGTCACCTCTACACCACTTTCACTCTGACTTTCTACCTCATCGCTGAACTGAAAATACTCTCCAAAGTTACTGACAATCCCATGACTCTTCTTGCTCTCACCCTTCTTTACCCTTTTGCTGTATTTGACAGAGTTAACTACCCTGCTGAATTCTCTCTCTTCTCTAGGTTTTCATGATACCGTTTTCTCTTGTCTCCCCTCCTGCTTGTGTGACCACTCCTTCTTTGATCCATAACTCAGATCTTTTTGTTTTTGTTTTTGTTTGTTTGTTTTGTGGGGCAATGAGGGTTAAGTGACTTGCCCAGGGTCACACAGCTAGTAAGTCTCAAGTGTCTGAGGTCAGATTTGAACTCAGGTCCTCCTGAATCCAGGGCCAGTGCTTTATCCACTGTACCACCTAGCTGCCCCCATAACTTAGATCTTAACTAGATTCACATCATGGCTCCTAACTGTGGGTTTCTCCCAACACTCTGTCCTGGGGCCTCTTGTCTCACTATACTCTCCCCTGGTGACCTTATCAGTCCCCAAGGGTGTAATTAGCTTTAGGCAGATGACTCATAGTTCTATATATCTAGTTTTAGTTTCTCTCTTGAGCTCCACACTCACATCACCAAATGCCTATTAGATATTTCAAACCAGAGTTCCCAGAGAAATCTCAAATTCAACATGTCCAAAACAGAACTCATGATCTATTACCCAGACTCCCCAGACTTCAGAACTTCCTATTTCTGTTGCGATTACTGCATACTGACATTCCTCTAGATATAAAACACTGTAGTCATCCTTCCCTCCTCCCTCTCCTTTATCCTTCAGATCCATACTGTCAAATCTTTTCCGTTCTACCTCCATAGCATCTCAAGTGTCCATTCTCTTCTCTCTACTTACATGTCTACCATACTGGTTCAGGCCCTTATCACTTCTTGCATAGACTTTTTTTGGTCATAGATTATTGCAAAAGACTCATAATTGGTCTTCCTGACTCAAGTCTCTCCCCATTTCAATCAGTTCTCCACACTCAATTGACAATAACCAATCAAACATTTATCAAAGGCCCACTAGGTATTATATGCTGAAGATACTCTCATGAACCTCACATTCTAATGGGGGAGACAAGAAGTACAAATATGAGCAAAAACAGAATAAATACACAGAAATACAAAGTATTTAAAGTTAAGTATGGAGGGCAGTAGTTCTTAGGGGAGTAAGAAAAGCTTCACGTAGAAGGTGGTACGTGAGCTGTGTCTTGAAGGGGATTTCATGAGGACAAAGTAGATTCCAGGGTGGGAGACAGTCTGTACAAAGACAAGAGAGACAGAAAATATTAGGGCAGCTAGGTGGTACAGTGGATAGAGCACTGGCCCTGGAATCAGGAGTACCTGAGTTCAAATCCAGCCTCAGACACTTAATACTTACTAGCTGTGTGACCCTGGGCAAGTCACTTAACCCCAACAGCCTCACTTAAAAAAAAATTAAAACAACAACAAAGAGACAGAAAACATGGTCCAGTGTGTTAGGAATACAGAGAAGGTCAGTCTGACCAAGCTGCAGAATGTCACTTGGGAAGGAGGTTGGGGATAGGTTGTAAAGGGCATTAGAAGCTAAGCCAAGGCCAGGCAGGGTGGTGCACACCTATGGCACTCACGGGTTGCTCTGAGGTTTTGAGTTGCATTAGGACAAATGCCATTGGGTAGCTATTCAATGTTATCAGTATGGCGAGCCCTTGGGAGCAGGGGTTACTAGGCTGCCTAAAGAAAAAGCAAACAAACCCAGGCCAGCAACAGGGCAGGTCAAAGCTCCTGGGATGATCAGAGGTAGGTCTAGGTCCATGAGTGGATGCTACAGTTACAGCCTGGCTGAGATGGTAGCAGAGCTGAAGGCAAACTGAGGAATTTAGGGAAGAAATCTGAAGCAGGGAAAGTAGAAGACATTTTCAATCATTTAAGTGAGAGGTGATGAGGGCCTCCATTAAGGTAGGGGCTGTGTGAGCAGAGAGAAGGAGTCGGATGGAAGAGATGTTGGGAAGGTAGAAATGGCAGGATTTGGCAACTAACCGGATCCATGAGGTGAAAGGAAGATGGAGGAGTACAGGATAATACTGAGGTCACACATCAGAGAGACTGGAAAAATGGTGCTGCTCTTAACAGAAGCCGGGAAATTTAGAAGAGGGCTGGGCTTCAAGAAAAAGAGAATGAGTTTTGTTCTGGACAGGTTGGGATTTCTCTGGGATACTTGGTTGGAAATGTGCAGTAGGTATATGGTGATGTGGGACTTAAGCTCAAGGGAGAGACTAGGACTGAATATATGAATCTGTAAACCAGCATAGAGATGCTAATGAAACCCAAGGGAGTCAATGATGTGGAGAGACAGAGACAGAGACAGAGACAGAGACAGAGACAGAGAGAGAGAGAGAGAGAGAGAGAGAGAATATGAATGTATTTATTATGGGCCAGGCACTGTACTAAACAGTAGGAATAGAAAGTATGTCAAGATAATGGAATGTGATAGATGAGATTTAGCAGATACTCAGGGGCCCACCTGGAGACTGGTTTAAACTGATTGAATTGGATAAGGTAACGGCTGACTGGATTACTGGTTTACTAGATGGTAAAAACATCTGGCTGGTACTTAAGAGTACTTAAGAAAGTATTTGTTCTCAGAAACTAACAACTTTGAACCACCTTCAGGTCCAGTGAGCCAATGAATTTGAAGGACACTAGCCAATCAGGCTGAAGAACCTCCCATTTCTGGGAGGGGAACAGGCCAGTGGATGCTGGCTAGAGAGCTCAGCTTCTTTGGCTGCAAGACATCTGCATGGTGGCAGAGAATTTGAGAAGTGGGAGATTAGGAATGTTAGGATTGCCAGGTTATAGGAAATCTGTTCTCAATCCTTCCTTTTATTTTACTATCTTTCAATAAACCCTTAAAAAAACTAAACTGGTTTATCAGTGATTTTAGTCAGTTTCCCCCCTAAAACTGGGGGGACAGATTAGAACCCACATTTAGAATTTTAAATTACACAAAAGGAAGGTGAAAGGCAATCCCTTTCCTCAAGGAGCTTACAGTCTAATGGGGAAAAAAGAAGGAAGAGAAGAGGGCCTAGGGTGAATCCTTAGAAAACACACACACTTAGGGATGTGATATGGATGACGAGCAAGCAAAGGAGTCTGAGAAGGAGTGGAGAGAGGCAGGAACAGAAACAGGAGAGAACAGTGCCATGAAGACAAGGAGAGGAGAAATGCAGACCTTCCAGGCATCCCATACTCGCTAAATTCTGATGGCTCCCCATGACCACTACGATAAAATGTAAACTCTTATTAGAACTTGATTCCCTTCGCTACGTGGCCCCAATCTACCTTTCCAGACTTTTCATACCTTACTCCCTTTCATCTACTGTACAATTTGGTCACACTGGCCTTATTCACTCCCCATTCACTCCACTCCATCTCCCACCTCCATGCTTTTGCCCTGTTTTCCATTCCTGGGATGCTCTCCCTCCTCATCTCTGCCTATCTGCACCCCTACTTTCTTTCAAAGTCTTCTGTAGGAAGCTTTGCCTGATCTCCTGAACTACCAGCCCTTTATTCCCCCAAATTACCTTGTATTTTTTTTTGTATGTTCTGATGATATCAAGGCATTACTGGATGCATGAGGTGTCTATACCCTCATTGGCACCTTCCACCTCTTACATGGGCATGTGAACCCATACTCACTTTCTGAGCTAACATTCATTCCAACCTGCCCTCACATTGTCAAGAAACTTAGAAGGTAGAAAGTTAGCTCCTGAGTCCCTGTGGCGCCCTTTCATTCACACAACCAGCTACCCACAAAGATGACCCTTTTAGAGAGGGAACCTAACTCCTTATTTGGCAACAAGACAGAAGATATAATAGCCCTCCAGGCATTGACTCATTAAAGCAAATGTAGGAATAATGAATACATTACAATCCATGTAAATCTAGGTCACACTCTTCACTGATGCACCCAGTCTCCATGTGAAGAGCAGGAAAGCCTTAGAGAAACCTGGCAGGGAAGCATTTGAAGAAGGAAAATCCTCTGGACTGAACATGTGATGTCACTGGTACCATTCAGGAATAGGTGTAGCAGAGGAAACTCCATCTCTGCTAGTGTTTGCCTGCTGGTCCTCACTACGCTCCAGCTGGGCTGATGTGATTCTTTTCTTGAACTAAAGAAGGATTTGTAAGTCCTTTTGACTTATCATCAGCCTCAAATGGGTGCTAGAAAACTGTCTTCCTATTTAACCGTAGATGGTTCCGTTTAAGGCAGAGAAGAGTAAAATTCATCAGGCTGGTTTTCTTGGGGCCAGACAGAGGTGAAGTGACTTGCCCACAGGAGCCAATACTCAGAAGGTTCTGTGAGCTCAGTTATGTGAATAATTCTCTCTAATGATGCCCGATTGCCACCCTACTTGCCTGTCCATCCCTGTTATTCTTGTCTATTTGCTACCATAATAAATTGGCCAGCAGGCACCTTGCTACTTATTATACTAGGGACTCTCCTGTGAGAAAATAATGGGGTTTGGGGACTCCCAGAGGCCCCTGCTGAGAGAACCTGGCCTGACCTTTCTTAAGGCCAGCCCAGAGTAGGAAATTACCTCACTCAAAACCACACCCACCTGAAAGCCTTGTTCCCACCAGAGGATCTGTTCTCTGGGCTCTGACATT
The DNA here is from genome assembly GCF_019393635.1 of Dromiciops gliroides. Classification (NCBI taxonomy): domain Eukaryota; kingdom Metazoa; phylum Chordata; class Mammalia; order Microbiotheria; family Microbiotheriidae; genus Dromiciops; species Dromiciops gliroides. The sequence continues at coordinate 18,022,170 of NC_057865.1, forward strand.
GGCGAGACGGCACTGAACCACCCTCAGATCCAGTGAACCAATAGATTTGAATGATGCTGGCCAATTAGCTTTTTTTTTTTTTTTGGTGAGGCAATTGGGGTTAAGTGACTTGCCCAGGGTCTCACAGCTAGTGTTAAGTGTCTGAGGCTGGATTTGAACTCAGGTCCTCCTGACTCCAGGGCCGGTGCTCTATCCACTGCACCACCCAGTTGCCCTGGCCAATTAGTTTTAAGCAGTGTGTAAGGGTGGCCTCTCCCCCTTCCCTCCAGGAGCTTAAGCTCTCTGAGCTCTTTGGCCCAGAACTTGTTGAGAGCTGACATGGCCCATTAGAGCTCCCCATTTTCTCTCTTCTCTCTCCTCTATTTCCTAGCTAAGCTTTCCTACCTTTCAGAGCCATGTGTGCTCTCTTTACTAATCCTTAATATGCTTTAATAAATGCTTAATGCCCCCACACTGGTGCAGTAGCCTCTAATTTCTAAGTAACAAATATATATAATATATAAGGGACGTTACTAAGCTTTTCAAAACAAAACATTTAAAATGTACTTTAATTTCAAAAACATCTTCCCTCTTGTATCTCATCATGGTGTGGAATTCTCAGAGGCTAGATAAGAGGGTCCCAATTCTGGCAGACAGTACCCAGCTGTAGGCTGGGGCAAGTCCAACATCACCCACCCCGTGACATTACGTGGAGGCAGCTTCATCCCTGGCACATCCTGTGGGCTGTGGGGTGGAATCAGGAGCCCAGGGTTGGTGGTAAGACTTCAGGAAAATCCCTTTAGTGGCAGAATAGACGATGGATTGGAGTAGGGAGAGACTTCAGGCAGGAAGCCTCCCCGTCCCAAACCACCCCCCCCCAACAGCTATTGCAATAGTCCAAGTGTGAGGAGATGAGGGCCCTGCACCAGGGTAGAGGCAGTGTTACAGGAGAGAAAGGGGTACAGGGTACATTCAAGGTACAAAGGTAAAACTGACAGGCCTTGGCGACAGCTTGGATGGGAGAGGTGAGAGTGGGGAGTCCAGGATGACTCTCAGGTTGGGAGCCTGAGGGCCTGAGAAGGTGGTCTTGACCTCTGCAGTATCAGGGAAGGGTTTAGGGGGAAAGAGAATGAGTTAAGTTTTGGATATATTAAGTTTAAGATGTCAACTGGACATCCAGTTTGAGAGGTCTGAAAGGCAGTAGGAGATGCAAGACTGGAGGTAAGCATAGAGTTTGGGGAAGGTGAGGTAGATTTGAGAATCATCAACAAGGAGATGGTCATTAAATCCATGGGAGGGGCAGCTGGGTGGTGCAGTGGATAGAGCACCAGCTGGAGTTGGGAGGACCTGAGTTCAGATTCAGCCTCAGACACTTAGCACTTGCTAGCTGTGTGACCCTGGGCAAGTCACTTAACCCCAATTGCCTCACAAAAAAAAAATTAAATCCATGGGAGCTGATGAGATCATCAAGTAAAGTACTATAGAGAGAAAGGAGAAGAGGGCCCAGGACAGAACCCTGAGGGCCACTGACACTTAGAGGGTGTGATCTGGAGGAGGATCCAGTGAAGGAGCCATCCAAGAGGGGGAAGGAGAACCAGAAGAGAGGGGTGTCCAGAAAACCTAGAGAGAAGAGAGGATCAAGGAGGAGAGAGTGACCAACAGGGTCAAAGGCTGCAGAGAGATCAAGGGGAATGAGGGTTGGGAAGAGGCCATTGGGTTGGGCAATTAAGAGATCGCAGGTCACTTTAGGGAGAGCAGTTTCAGGGGAATGATGAGATCAGAAGCCAGACTGTGAGAGGAGAGACAGCAGAAGCACTGAATGTAGATTCCTTTTCTAGGAATTTAGCTCCTAAGGGCAGAAGAGAGATACAGATACCTAGTGGGAATGGAAGGATCAAGGGAGGGTTTTTTGAGGATGGAGAAGACCTAGGTGGGAATGAGCCAGAAGAGAGGTAGAGATTGGAAATGGGTGAAAGTGGGGAGAGGTCAGAAGGGGCAATCTGTGGAAGGAGACAGGATGAAGTGGGATCACTTGACCACGTAGAGAGTTTGCTCTGGTCAGGAGGAAGGTCATTTCATCCTGTGAGACAGAAGTGAAGGAGGAGATGGTGAAAGAAAGTCCCAGAATGACAGGAGATGAAGCAGGGGGAGGAGAGGGAGTCCATGACCAATGGGCTTAATTTGTTCTGTAAAATGTAAGACAAGGGTCTCAGTGGAGAGAGTGGGAGTCATGGGAGGCTTGAGGAGGGATGAGAAGGTTTGGAGGAGCTGTTGCAGAGGGAGTTGATGAGAGAGGTAGAGGAGGATTGCCCATGCAGCTGAGCTTGTGTAGCATCAATCTGCAGCAAACAGAGCAGTGCATGATTTTCTCTACCTTCATTCATCAGCATGTGTGTAGGAGCTAAGGGGGTGAATGGTGGGAGTGATCCCAGGTCAAGGCTTGGCCGGGCATGACTGGAGATCTGATGGGGGCTTGAGATTCAAGAGAGGAGGATGGTATGGAGTCGAATTGGTTCTCCAAGGGTCAAGATGGGAAGGAGAGATGCTAGTGCAGGAGAGAGGCCTGAGGGAGAACTGAGGGGTCAGGGTTGGAGTCCTGGCCCCCTCCACTTTCCCACTCTGGGCACTTTCACTGGCTATCTGTGCATGGAATACTCTCCTAGACTGCTAGGTGGCATAGTGGGGGTGACGGCTGCTCCTGGAGTAGAGAAGGCCTGAGTTCTAATACTGCCTCTGACACACTAGCTATGTGTCCCTGAGCAAGTCACTTAATTTGTCTGCCTCAGTTTCCTCAGCTGTAAAATGGGGGTCACAATAACCCCTTCCTCACTGGGTTATTGTGAGGTTCAAAGGAATGAAAAAATATTTGTACGGCACTTAGCAAGTGCTCAGCACATAGTAGGTACTTCATAAATGCCACCCCCATCTCTCCTTGGCTTCCTTCAAGTCCAAGCCCAAGCCCTACCTTCTCCAGGAAGCCTTTGCCAGCCCTCCCATCCCAAGCACCTTCCCTCTGCCTAGTGTCTCCAACTTATCCAGTAGAGTTCATTTGTGCACAGTTGTTTTCACGTTGTCTCTTCCAGTAGACTGTGAGCTCCTTGAGAGCAGGGACTGTCTTATCCCCAGGACTTACCACAGTGCCTGGCCTAGTTCAGTCCTGTCCACTCTATGTGGCCCCAGAGACAACATCTACAGGCTTTTCTTAACAAAGATACTGGAGTGGTTTGCCATTTCTTTCTCCAGTGTGTCCCCATTTTTACAGTTGAGGAACTAAGGCAAATAGGGTTAAGTGACTTGCCTAGGGTCACACAGCTAGGAGGAGTCTGAGGCCAAATCTGAACTCACATCTTCTTGACTCCCCTCCAGTGTTCTATCCACTGTACCACCCAGCTGCCTGGTCCATAGTAGGCACTTAATAAATGTTTATTGAGTGACATCAGTTCCTTTTTTTTCTTATAAATACTTTATTATTTTCCAGTTACATTTAGAGATAATTTTCAACATTTGTTTTTATAAGATTTCTAGTTTCAAATTTTTCTCCCTCCCTCTCCCCTCACCAAGACAGTAAGTAATCTGATATAGGTTATATATGTACAATCACTTTAAACATATTTCTGCATTAGTCACATAATGAGAAAAGAATCAGAGCAAAAAGGAAAAACCTCAAAAAAGAAAAACAACAACAAAAACAATAGAAATAGTATGGCTTGATCTGCATCCAGATTCCACAGTTCTTTTTTTTCTGGATTTGGAGAGCATTTTCCATCCTGAGTCCTTTGGAACTATCTTGGACCATTGTATTGCTAAGAACAATCAAGTCTATCACAGTTGATCAACACACAATGTTGTTGATACTGTGTACAATGTTCTCCTGGTTCTGCTCATCAGTGACATCAGTTCTTAACAAAGTTTCTAGGTTTTTCTGAAACCACCGTTTTGTCATTTCTTAGGATTGTGGTAGCATAATAAAATGTCCTTTTTCTTTTTCTTTTTTAAATTTTATCTTTTATTTAAAAAATTGATTTGAATTTTAAAAATTGATGTCCTCTCTGGGGCATGCTTCCTTTCATACACATCTAGGTATGCTTTTTTTTTTTACATATAAGGTATTTTATTTTTCCCGTTACATGTAAAGATAGTTCTCAACTTTTGTTTATACAAGCTTTATAATTTCAGATTTTTCTCCCTCCCTCCCCCCCCTAGACAGCAGGTAATCTGATATAGGTTATATCTATATATCTATATACATATATATTTATACACACACACATATATATCCATAATAACATTAATCCTATTTCTGCATTAGTCCTGTTATAAGAGAAAAAAATCAGAGCAATGATGAAAAACCTCAAAATAGAAAAAAAAAAACAACAGCACCAAAAACAAAAGAAATAGTATGGTTCATTCAGCATCTATATTCCACAGTTCTTTTTTTTTTTTCCCTTGGATTTGGAGATCCTCTTCTATCATGAGTTCCCTGGAACTCTTCTGTACCATTGCATTGGTGAGAAGAATCTAGTCCATCACAGTAGATCAACACTCAGTGTTGATGATACTGTGTACAATGTTCTTCTGGTTCTGCTCATCTCACTCACCATCAGCTCATATAAGACCCTCCAGGTTTCTCTGAACTCCTGCTCATCATTTCTTACAGCACAATAGTTAAAATGTCCTTTTTCATTTCTTTGGAAACAGTATTTTCTTTTGAATTCCTTTCCAAAATCATTGGCAAACTCTTGGGAAAGGTGGGAGATAGGCTAGAACAAAAGGGCTTTCTTAGGGAAATAGAAGCATGGAGAAAACCAAACTTAAGTAAATGAAGCAAGGTGAGATCAGGATCAGGAAGTTAGGGTTTACCCGCCCTCTTTCAACTTCCACTGACATTGATTAGCTTTAGATGTTCCTATAGATAGATAGTGGCCTGGTAGTCTCCTCTAGGAAGAATGAGGGGCTTACCTCACAATTCTGGAATGTTAACCCAGACTCTAGTTTTACACATATTGTGATTTTCTTCCTCTGGATTAAAAAAAAAAAGTATTCCTTAAAATGGTCTCTGGGCATAGAATAATGTCTGGGGCACATCATTCTTAGGCAGTTTGGGCATCTCTTTCTCTAAGCCACAAACAACTTGGATAAAGGTTCAAGTTTAAATAAAATTGCTTTTTTGCAGAGTTGAGCCTAAAATTTAGGGTACAATTAGTTTTTTTTCATAAATGGGGTGCAGCAATATTCTATTTCATTCATTTGTTTAGCCATTCCACAACTGATGGACATTACCTTACTTTCTAACTTTTTGACACCACAAAAAAGGCTGCTGTAAATATTTTTGAAGTTATGGTTCCTTTTTGATCTCTTGGGATCACTGGGTTGAAAGATATTGCACATTTTAGTAACTTTTGGGGTATAGTTACAAATTTCTAGAATGCTGGATCAATTCACAACTCCACCTACACCCAGTGTTCTAAGGTTTATCATTTTCCTTTTTTTTGGTCTTTTCTAATCTGATGGGTATGATGTAGAAGAAGCTAATAATTAGTGTTTGGGAGCATTTCTTCATATGGTTATTGATTTCTTAGCTTTTTTCTTTAGAAAACCATTCATTACATTTGACCATTCTGATAACATTTTTCAATTGGAAATGGTTCTTATTCTTATACATTTGAATCTGATCTTTCTAGAGCTTGGAAATGAAAACTTTATCTGATAAATTTATTGCAAAAAAAAAAATTCCCCCCAGTTAACTGTTTCCCTTCTAAATTTAGCTATGTTGGTTTTGTTTGTGGAAAACCTTTAAATTTCATGTAACAGAATTATTTGTTTTATTTTCTTAGACTCTTTCTATGCCTTGTTTGTTCATGAATTCTTTCCCTAGCCATAGATCCACAAGGCAATTTCTTCTTTGCCAGCACCTAAGCTCCACTGGATGACCTCTGGGTTCCCCCCCTTACTAAAACGTCAGGTTTTTTGATGGCAGGCCCTTAGGCTGAGGCCAGGGAGGTGAGATTGTTCCTGTTGGGGCCAATCAGGCTGCCAGATCATGCATGGAAATGGGAGAAAACGAGTAAGATTTCAGGTCAGGTCAGTGAGGTTTCCATGGGCAGGGAATAATATTAATGATAATAAGAAGAACTGGCATTTAATTAGCTCTTTAATATATAGCATTATGTGTACATTATCTCATTTGAATGACCCTATGAGGCAGGTATTATACATAAACTTCCATTTTACTGCCAAAGAAAATGAATCTATGAGAGTGACTTGACCATGGTCACTCAGCTACTAAGCATTTAGAGGCAGGTTTTGAATCTACATCTTCTTGAGTCCATGGCCAACACCATAACTCTTATACCAAAGAAAGCTCAAGCTGGTTTGTTGTAACAAGGAGAGCTCCAAGGGACTGTGGCTTTAGGAATCCTTTAATAAGGATAATTCTGAGATAAATAAAAAATGGAGAGACAGAGTTTCTGGGTAATTAATAATCAATTTATCAATTAGGCTAGCTGGCAATCAATAAGTTGACGGCCAGTGGTTTCTCTTGGTGACCAAAGACCCCGAAATGTGTTAAATACCTTTCTAAAAGGGAACTCCCCTGACAAGTGAAAAGCAACCCTGACTGGTGGACATCAGCTCCTCCTGTTCATGAGACTTGATAACCTTGAGGCACCTGGGCAAAGGGGAGCCATCTCCATTTGGACCTCTCTGGCTAGTTTTCTCCATCAGCTGGGTTGTCCTGAACTCTAATTGAGAGGACCAAGGAAGGGCAGGAGGTTCTGTTTAAATTCTAAATAGAAATGAGGCCCCCTATTGGGGTGGCATTCTAGGACCTTGAGGGCTAGAAGCAAATCTTCCCACTCAGCCATGCCCTTCATAGACTTGAGTTGGATTTTAGAAGAAAGGAAAAAAATGGATTACATAGTAATAATTATGAATATACTCGTATAATATTAATTTCTCTCAATTCCAACACTTGGAGGTGTGGGACTGAGAGAGTCTCCTTATCCATCCAGGAGCAGCCACCCTGTTTGTGAACAGAAACCGTGTCTCTAGAATTTTTTTTTTTTGCTGATAAGTGGAAATCTGAGTGACCCTGCATTAGGTGAACTTCTAGCACCGGAAGTCCTGGTCGGATAATCAATATGTCAACAAGCATTTATTAAGTGCCTAGCATGGACCAGGCACTCATGCTATTATGGGCTTTGCGGCTACAAAACCAAAAATAGTCCCTGCCCTCAACAATCTTATATCCCATCAGGGGAAATAACAAGCAATCAATCCAGTAACTTGGAAGAATTTATTTAATAATGGATAGTATTTATATACTATTTACTATATACAAGCCTTAAGGCTCATAAAATGTTTTACATATTTTATCTTATTTGGTCTCACAATGACTCTGGGAGATAGGTGCTATCATTACCCTCCATTTTTCAGATGAGGAAACTGAGGCAAACAGTGGTTAAGTGACTAGCTTAGGGTCACAGAGCTTCTAAGGCTGGATATGATCTCCTGTTTATACTCCAAATATTCAACACTATTCAGCTACCTCTAAGTAACATTTATTAAGCACCCATTGTCTGCTCAGGCTCAGGGATAGGTGCTAGGATACCAAAGCAAAGAATATAAACAAAGTCTAATTTCAAGAAGCTTACTAGGGGATGACTGAGGTTTCTTTAGAGCCTTTTATTCCTTTCTCTACTGTTGCTCATACTTGGCCTATATGTCAAATAAGCTCATGAGTTCCTTTTCATTTTGAATAACAGAATTTTAATTTTATCGACAATAAAGTGAGAATAAACAAATTTCAATCCTTATGTCATATGGCCAAATTGCTTAAATTTATAATTTAACTGGAGTTATTTACTACCAATTAGTCTCCTACTCAAAATAATATGCTGTAAAAGGATTAGTGTTGTGCTAAAAATACCTTTGTAACTCTCACTTACTACATTAATAGCACATGTATATTTTTAGCACATTTTTTAAAGGCCCCTAGAGCTTTAATAGCTTGCTTAGTCCTCTGCAGGGTGGGCATGAAACATAATTTGTGCTCAGATATCTGTCTGGCAACAGGAAAGCACAAAAGAAGCTACTGTCCGGCATCCATACAGAAGTGGCAAGCTGCTTCACTACATGTTGATTCATCTTCCTTTCAATTTGCTGCCATTATCTTCCTAGAGTACTTGGATGAGCCCCAAATATCTCTAGATAAAGAGACTAGTGTGGATAGAGCAAGGGCCCTGGAGTTAGGAAGACCTGAGTTCAAATCCAGCCTCAGAAGCCTATTACCTGTGTGATCCTGAGCAAGTCACTTCACCTTGTCTGCCTCTGTCGAATTGTCTGGAAAAGGAAATGGCAAAGCACCCCAGTATCTCTGCCAAGAAAACCCCACATGGGATAACAAAGAGTTGGATACAACTGAAATGAATGAACGAACAACCAAAGAGACCAGACCCTTCCCAGACCACCTGTCCCCCAAGGTAGCTGGGTCTATCTCATTTAGACAGGAGATGTTATTTCTAGTGTTGTTTGCATCTCCAGAAACTTGTTCACAGGGCAGAGGTTCTTAACCTTGGGGCTCATGGGAGATTTTAGGGGGTTTGTGAACTTGGAGGGGAAAACATTTCAGCTTTCTTTCACTATAAACTGTGTATTTTATTTTATGCATTTAAACACATTCTGAGGAGGAGGCCCTAGGTTTCACTAGACTGCCAAAGAGATAGAAGATTTTTAAGAAGGAAATCTAAGAACCCCTGCTCTGGTGGCCAGAGAGCCAGCCTTAAAGCCAGAAATACCTGAATGAACGTCCTGCCTGTGACACCTGACAGGCCAGTCACTTAACCCTCTCAGTGGCCCAAGCCACTCCCTAAAAAGATGAAACTGCTGCATACCTGCACTGGTGGAGGGAGGGAGTTCCCTGCACCAGCGAAATCACAGGCCCAGTCTTCATTCCCACGATCAGTGACACACAATTGAAACATTTAGGCAAAAGTTCTCCAATGTTTCATCACAATGTTGTGGTCACCCTGGGTTCTCACAGGCCAGGGAAGCATGAGCCCTGGCTAGTCCTACTATGCTGGGCAGGCTTTAAGTACAGCTAAAAAGGGTGGATTGCTTTGAGGACGAGATTAGCTAAATTGCAAGGGGCTCTTTGCCAGGCTTAGATGAAGGGTGGTTGGTTTCAGCCACTCTCCAAGAAGGGCGGTTAAGTGGGAGGTGGAGAAGGTACAAGCTATATCAAATTGTTTGGCTTTTCAGTGGCTGGGAGTGAGGGGAGAGGGAGAGAATTTGGAATTCTAAATTTGAAAAAAATGAATGTCAAGAATTTTTGTTTACATGTAAATGAGAAAAAAATAAGAATTAAATGTAAAAAAAAAGTGGTGGGTGGAGAGAGGGCTCAGAAGAAATCCGATGAAATCATGGACTGAAGTAATTTTTTTTTGCGGGGCAATGAGGGTTAAGTGACTTGCCCAGGGTCACACAGCTAGTAAGTGTCAAGTATCTGAGGCCACATTTGAACTCAGGTCCTTCTGAATCCAGGGCCGGTGCTTTATCCACTGAGTCACCTAGCTGCCCCCTCAGCAAGTTTTTAGTAGTGGTAGTAGTAGTATTACTACTACTAGCAGTAGTAGCAGTAGTAGTAGTAGTATGATAGATCCCCTTTATCCTTCTAGTTGAGAGGCAATCAATAAGCATTTGTTAAACCTCTATTTGTAGGGTAAGAACTTGATAGGGATCTACAGGGTCAGGTGACCTGAAAAATCACTCCAGATTAATGATGATAATGATGATGGTGACAGCCAACATCATTGCTTTACTTACATTGTTTCATTTGATCCTCCCAGCAGTAATAATATTTTTGTAGCACTTTAAAGTATGCAATGCCTTTTCCTCAAAGCAGATAGGATTTGAACCCAGGTCTTCCCTGACTTCTCTTTTCCCTCTCTTTCCACTAACCCTTCAAAAGGGAATTTCTGCACAGTATAGATTTTCCCTATACAAATAAGGACTTATATTTGCAAAAACACTTTCTTGGTTTTTTGCAGGGCAATGGTGGTTAAGTGACTTGCCTAGGGTCACACAGCTAGTAAATGTCAAGTGTCTGAGGCTGGATTTGAACTCAAGTCCTCCTGAATCTAGGGCCAGTGCTTTATCCACTGTGCCACCTATTTGCCCCCAGCATAAACGCTTTTTTTTTTTTTACATAAACCAGCGTGATAGAGAGGGTATCCTGATCTCAGGTGACTTGTCTAAGGTAACATAGTCAGAAAATGGTAGCACTGATCTCAAATTTGGAGTTGTTTTTCTCCCCTGGCAATGCAAATTCTCCACATTAAGAGATTCTTGCAAGAAGGTTGGCCCTGAAGATCCCTTATCTCTAGCTCACAAACAGCTCTGCTTAATGACCCCCATTTTACATTGAACCTGCTGTATTTATAGCTTTAAGAAAAGGCAGGGGGGGCAGCTAGGTGGCACAGTGGATAGAGCACCGGCCTTGGATTCAGGAGGACCTGAGTTCAAATCCAGCCTTGGACACTTAAGACTTACTAACTGTGTGACCCTGGGCAAGTCACTAAACCCCAACTGCCTCACCAAAAAAAAAAAAAGAAAGAAAAGGCAGTGAGGATGAGGGCCAGGCCTTGGTTCAAGAGCCATTTCTGTCTGGTTGTGGGGGCCTTCGAGCCCCTGGAATCTCTCTCAGACTAAGTCCCGGATCAAGGGCTCGTCCTTATTGGCAGAGAGAGTGTCCTCCCTTCCAAGGAGTTCCTCACATGAATGTGATCATAGGTCACGAGTGTGCGTGCTGGCAAAGTCACTTTTTACTTCCAACTGCCTCTCCTAAGTTTTGCCCAATTCATACAGTACTAGGATCTAGAGGATAAGCTAGTTACTGAATGACTGCTCATTTGCATCCATTTGTGGGGGAGTTAATGGACAGAATGTTTCCTATTCCTTTACAATGACTTGTCTAGGTTCCCTTCCCCTGCCCTCCCCCCGCCCCAGATATATTTATATAGTAGTGGTCTTTCCAGTTATTGTTTTTGCAATGGGCAAGTGTATCACTAAAGTCCCTGAAATCAACTGGATGTTGAATTTGAGACTTGCAGATAGTCATCATATGCAACATTTCTGAAGTCTCGGCTGCTCTCATGTTGCAGTCAGTGTTTTCACAGTGGCCTTCTCTATTGACCTTTGGCTTGTCAGTGGTGTCCAATTATCCCAACCAAAACAAAGTCGTGGCAAAGGACACAGGAGAAAGGTCAGGGGCATAGGGAGTCAGGAGTTAGAGATGGCTGCATTTGGGCAGAAGCAGCGAGGCCAAGGCCAAGGCCAAGGCCCAGATCCTAGCCTGGTGTGGAATAGTTCACTTTGTTTACCTAGTCAGCATCTTGCATATATGCATCATTTGGGTCACAAGATACACCAGCTAGAGAGTGTGGTTGGATCAGTGCAAATCCCTGACCACTAAGAGGATTTTATGAACTGGTCTGCATTTATTAAGCGCCAACTATGTGCCAGGCATTGTGTTACAAAGAAAGGCCTGAGACAGTCCCTGCCCTCAAAGGGCCCCCAGTCTGATGGGGGTGGGGGTGGGGAGGGAGGCAGCGGTCAAACCACCAGATACACAAAAGCTACAGACAGGATAAACTGGAGAGAATCAATAGGGCTCTGATTAACCACCAGCTCCCTTCAGGGTTCAGTTCAGAGAATCCTTGTATAACAGCTCCCCCAATTCTTAGTGACCCTTTGTGACCCCATTTGGGGTTTTCTTGGCAGAGATACCGAAGTGGTTTGTCATTTCCTTCCCCAGTTCATTTTGATGCGGGATGGAATTTGGGGTCAAATTGATGGTGAGTCATCCCAAAAGAATTACAAGACTCAGTGACTCAGTTTCCCAAGTTTTATTGCAATACTGTGTGTGACCACAGGGAGAGAACCAGAATAGTGGAAAGGTATTTCTCAAATAGGGAAAGAAAAGACAGTTATATTTATAGTATGGATAAATTGATTATTAGTCTCATTATAATAATCTCCACCTTGGGGAGGTACAAGGGAGGGCCTGTCCTATTCATTATAATATTCCCCACCTTGGGGAGGTGCAGGGGAGGGCTTATCCTAATTTGGAGTTCCTGGGGTCCTAAACCAACCCCTGAGGAGGGTATCTTTTTCAGTGGAGGTGTATTCTTGGGGTTTACATGCCATAAGGTGAATCTGGGGACAAATTTGGCCTTTTCTGCACATGTCTCTTTCGGGTTCCCACAGCTAGTTTCAAAACATCTTCATTTTTCATTTATTTCTAGTCTAAGTTTCTATAGCCTGTCATTTCCTTTATTGTTATAGTTTCAGGTCTTCATGGCCTCTTTCCCTCTGTTCTATTATGGGCACTGATTTCTGTGGGTAAGACTAGCATCCTGATTTGTAAGTTGTTAACCTGGAAATTAAAGAAACAATCAATATAGGAGAAATAAGGTCTTTAATGGGGGCAGAGGAACTATAGCTGGTGGTATCCCAAAGCTTGGAAGCTAGGAATACCCAAAAATGGGAACAGGGTTTTTATGGGGTAACAGAACAAAAAGGGAACCAGAAGATTGCTCCAGAGTGACACATAGCTACTTAATGTAAATGAACCTTGGACAAAAGAAATAATAGAGCTGCTCCTAAGTTAAGTCTAGGCGTTACTGACTCTGAATAGAAACAACTTAATGTAGGTGGACCCTTTTTAACATAAAGTCCAGGGAGTAAACTTGGGAATCTTTGGGAGGGAATAGTTTTTTTTTGTTTGTTCATTTATTTGTTCGTTCTTTCATTCATTCATTTATTTGTTTATTTATTTTTTGGTGAGGCAATTGGAATTAAGTGACTTGCCCAGGGTCACATGGCTAGTAGGTGTCAAATGTCTGAGGCTGGATTTGAACTCAGGTCCTCCTGAATCCAGGGCCAGTGCTCTATCCACTGTGCCCCCAAGCTGCCCCCAGAGTAAATTCTTTTTTTTTTAGTCTAAATTTAATATTTTATTAATATGCAGCCTCATCTGCTTATACAGATTGATTTTATACGACTTACCCCAAAGAGGTGGCATGGATTTATTACATAATTTTTCCCCATTAACACAAACAGAATTTTAAATTCCAAGCAGCATTAGCACTCAAAACAGAATTTATCCACAGTTTCATTTTCCAAGCCAAGCAAGGGGCAGTTCCATTTTCAGTATTTATGAACTCAAGGACCTCTGTACGAAGTTCTATTTAAGTTTTGTTCACCTCACTGAGGAATACTACTATAATTCGATTGTTTTTCTAGCAATAGTTGGCTTAAGAGAGCCAACTATTTGGCTCTGTTGGTTTGTCCTTGGTTCTTGAAGAGGACTATGACAGTGGGATGATGTCATGACTTGCACTGAATTGGATTTAAGTGAAGGAGGGCTGTGCAAGGTCATCAACCTCACTTTTTCCTCTAAGAGCCATCTGGATCCAGTGGTGAGATATATATCAGGATGACTGGAAATGGCCTCGGAGGAGGGAATAGTTTGTTTGGGGGAAGGTCCTGTATGGAGCAAACTGCCTCAGTTTACCCAAATAACTCGAGGAGACCACCAAGTCAAGCAGAGACAGACAGATTTATTACATTCCCATAGGAATGGGCAAGCTCAATGCCTAAGCTGCACCAGCTAATACATGCCTTGACCTTTTATAGGAATGTTGGTCAGAGGGGAAGTCCCCACGAACACTAGGTCGAGCTCACAATCTAACATCCAATCCTGTCTCACCCAGGGTGTGTGTTCAGCTCGTGATCAATGTATGGAGACATGCATATGTGTTCTAGGAACAAGGGGGAAAAGGGGAGGGGGAACAAGGTCAAACCAAGGGAAGAGGAAACAGGGGAGTGACAGTCAGATGTTTCAGATCTCACAGTTCCCCGGGCCCCTGTCTCTAAAGATATTCAACCTGATTAACAGGAAGAGTCACTCAGGTGCTTCCGCATTGTTCTGTAGTTGTGTTAATTCTAGAAAGATGACAGGGTTAAAATTTATCTTCGGTTATGTTGGGAAGAAAGGAATAATCCATTGTTGGGACCCCAGGGCCAAGGGGATTCTGCTCTGAGAAAAAGAGACATGTTACTTAACATCTGGTCTCAACTTAATTGCTGCATCCTGTGCTGAGCCCTGTCCTTTCTTCTTGAGTCCTAAGTATTGAATTGGTGGGCAAACTCCCTGACCCACTGACTGGGGTTCTGACACATGATGGATTGCAGACAAAACTAATATGTAGCTGACAAGTGGGGAGACTGAGCAGAAGTAAAAATACTGTTAATTGGCAATAAAACTTAAAGGAGACAGTGAGAATTTGACAAGCAATAAACTTCTAAACGAACTATACTGAGGCAGGGCTGGGTACCTTCCAGACCCCATCCTCAGAGTTTAATCTGGCTCAAATCCATAATCATATCATACAGTCCATCAAGAGTCTGGAAATGACAAAGACTGGTCAACCCAAGGCAATTCATTTGTCTGGGGAAAAGGGGACTGGGTGGGGAATCACTTCTCAAAGTTATCTATTAGCTGGGGTCTAACTCCCTTTGGAGCTAATATCTGAATTAAAGCTTGGGTCTTAGGTTTTTTCTGTTAACCTCTTTTTGCCTCCTACTTCAATTTTACAGATGAGGAAACTGAGGTAAACAGGGTGAAGTGACTTGCTCAGGATTACACAGCTAGCAAGTGTCTGAGGTCAAATTTGAACATAGGTCCTCCTGACTCCAGGCCCAATTGCTGTCCTGGTCTCTCACAGGATGAGGCAAATGGAAAATCTATACACCTTGCTACTGAATCTCAGGCATTTTCTACAGTTGGGCAGCATCTCTTAGGAGCACCACTAAGGACGAGGATACTGGCTGGGGCTCACATTGCATCCCAAGTCCCAAGGCACTTCTAGGGAGAACTTCCCTCCAGACAGTAACTAAAGCCTTCACTATCATTCCAATACGAGGTGGGGCAGCTACGAGAACTCCAGGGGTCTGGAGGCAGGAAGATTCATCTCCCTTCCTCAGACACTTCCTAGCTACGTGGGCCTGGGCAGTCACTTCACCCTGTTTCGCTCCACTTTCTCAGCTGTCAATTGAGCTGGAGAAGGAAATGGCAAAACCACTCCAGTATCTCTGTCAAGAAAACCCCAAATGGGGTCAGGAAGAGTCAGACACAAATGAAAATTACAAAACAACAACCTTCTGGGACCTATCCAACCCCCAAAGCTTTTATTAAACACCCACTGCATACCTGCCAGGCACAATGCTGGTTGGAGATGGGAAGATAAAACTAGGCAGTCTCAGGCTTAAGGAATTTACATTCTCCCGCATCACAGCAACAAGTAAATAGACAATTTAACAAATGAGAGGATAAAGAGCCGAGCAGGGGCTTAAGGGAGCTGGGATCATAAAAGGCAGAAGGGAGGAGGTCTCCAAATCCCTGTCTCTCTTGGGCTGGGCCAAGTCTAAATCCTGAAGGTGAAGGGTGGTCTGCGAGTCTGGAGAAATAGCACCTTCAGGGAGTGGATGAAGGTAAGTAATGTGAAAGGTCCTGGGAAAGTAGGTGGCAGCAGCAGCAGCCAGCTAGTGAAGGTCTTTAAGTGGAAGCTTGGAAAGCTTGGGTCTCAGCCCAGAGGCAAAAGGGAATCACTGGGCATCACAGTCTGTCCTCTCCTGCCAGGGAACCTTCTCTTGGCACAGAGATTAAAACATAAATGGCAAAAAGTTTGGCAAAATCACTCTTGTTTTCATCTGACAGGATGAGTCACATGGACCAATTCGCAGCTACTGAGTGATTAGTGGATGCCCTCCTACAACCCTCCAACATCAAGCATATTCTTTCATTTTCTTGCTTTTGCTGATTTGCAGGGTGGGAGGTGAAAGCCCTTTCTTTTGATGTCTTTATGGAGAACAGATTGGAAATGAGGCAACTGGAAAACCTGGCCTCCCCTTAGGAGGCTTTGGCAAAAGTCTAGGAGAGAGGTGGCTCGTGAGTGGAGAGAGACAGTTCTGAGCTACGGTGTGGATGTAGAAGGAACCAGGCTTGGCCACTGATTGGGTGTGATGAGTGAGTAGAGGGATGCCAAGGTGGTGAACTTGGGGTGGAGGAAAGAGGAAAGTGCAAAGGAAGGGAAGCTCTTTAGTACACACTGATTTTAAGAGGCCCACAGTACATCAGCTTGGAGATGGCTGGGAGGCAGTTGGTGGTGTAGGAACAGAGCTCAGGAGAGAGAATGGGGCTGAGCCTGACTGTCCTGTCCATTTGCACATGGTCTGGTCAGCATTTCTTTGTGAATTCAGACTGTGTGTGGAGTGGGGAGAGATCAGGGTCTATTGGACAGAGGTATGCATTCAGATCTACTATCCAAACCTTTCTTGTGTCTTGTTGGTGTTTACTTTGCCCTTCATCCTGGGTGTCAAGGAGATGAACAGAGTCCCCTAAATGAGAAATGAAACACTCCCTCAGTCACGAGTCTCACTCAAGGAGTGTATTTAAAGTGCGCTGGAGAGAAGAGGCCCAGTGAAGGCAAGCATCTCATTTGTGTCGAAACATTCCTTTGCCTCTTGACAATACAGGAATCCCACTGGGAAATAAGAGCAATTCCAATGGGTGCTTTCAGAAACATTTTTCTTACTTACGCCCATTGTACTCTGTGAAGCGGCCAAGTCTCACACCTTCAGACCACTCTTTTCTTCTCCCTTAGACAAGAAAAGTCTCCTATGCACAAGCAGAATGAACACGGCTGCTCTCACCTACTCCCAAGTGAACAAAATCACAAATTTCATCAGTCTCACTCAAGACAGTTTTAGGAGTATGGGCAGCTCTGGCAACCTTTAAATGGGTTTCTTCATCAGCTCTAATTGAGTGTCAGAACAGAAAATCCAAAGTGTACAGAAAGACTTTTTCCTTTTTGGAGAATGTCAGCAATGTGAGAACTCTATTCTGTTCCAAAGACGCGCCTGTCCTATTTTTCTAGAAGCTGAGGCTGAACCACAGTCCTGGCCTCCACTTCCTCCTCACCTCTGCCTTCAAGGCTCACACCAAGGGCCATCTTGTCTGGAAAGTCTTCCCTGATGCCCCCAGCTGCTAATGCCGTCTTCTCTCTAAATTTACCGCCCCCCCCCCAAAAAAAAACCCCAAAATAAAACCAAAAACCAAACAACTACCTTGTATCTCTTTGAATCTACCTAAACATGTACAAACTGTATCCTCAGCTTAGACTCTAAGCTCCTTGAGGGCAGCGATTCTTATATTTTTATCTCTGTATTCCTAGTCCCTGCCACATAGGAGGCATTTTAATTTTATTTTGGGGGCACAGATTAAGTGATTTGCCCAAGGTCATAGAGCTAGTAAAGTGAGGCTGGATTTGAACTCCAGGCAGAATGTTTTATCCACTTCCCCACCGGGCTGCCCCCCACATAGGAGGTCCTTAACAAAGGCCTCTTCATTATACAGCAGAGGGTGTTCTGTCACACCTGAGAATGAAACCTGGCTCCTTTTTCCATGAGAGTTCTCAGAAAATGAAAATGAGGCTGGTGATTCTGCAGTCCAAAATGAAATCAAGATCTGGCACTAAACCAGTTAATTTGATCAATTTGGATCCGGAAATCCCCACAGGCTAAACCAGGCCGGGGCAGGCTTTATTCTTGACCAGGATTGTTGTTGTCTGACCAAATTCACCACCATTTTTGGCTTTACTTAGAATACACAAGGCCTTAGTAACTGATCTGGCCTGCAACTTAATTTGCTTACAAAAATGTTAAGAAACTTTTAATAAACCAATTAAACTCGAGCCACTTAGTATATATTTGGAGATTGTATAAATAAATGGGTGCTATATTTAGAACACCGTGACAAGTTGGTTAATCACATTCTGTTTCTATTGGAATTTAACGCAAACCTTAAATATAGAAGAAAAAAAAGCAGCTTTGCTGTATAAAAAAAAATAGCTTACATTTATATTTGTATAGCTTTTATGGCCACAAGGAGACACACACTCACACTTTTCTCCTCTTTTTCTTATCTGATTTGTTCCTTAACGACAGCTGGGTTAGGTCAATTAATAGTCCAAGTGTGATTTATGCCCATTTTCTGGATGAGAAAATTGAGGGTGAGTGGTTAGGTGACTTGATCCAGTAAGTAGCATCAGGGGGGCTTGTCTGGAATCAAACCCTCCTTGACTCAGGAACATTATCAGGTGTAATAGAACCATGTCCCTCTGCATTTTAGAGTTTGCTCAGTCTGCTGGGAATCTTGCTGACGTGGCTCGTTCATTTGCTCTTTGTTCAATCTTTTCATTCAAGGTTTTCAGCTAATGGGTAGAGACTATGGCCCCAGTGATAACACTCAGGCATTTTGGAAATAAATAACTGATATTTACAGTTATTTACATGTGCTCTGGGTAATTTTACTTCAAGTAACATATTTCATTTGATCCTCCCAATAATCCCGAGATGGGTGGACAGATTTTGTGAGATCTACTTTATACATGAGGAAACAGAGGCTCAGAGAGATTAATGAGTTGCCCACAATCATACAGTAGCCAAATTGAGATTTGAACCATGCTCTTTCCCTGGCTAACATCACGGGGCCTTCTATTTATTATTCCATACCACTGTCTCTGAAGTTACTGAAAAGCTTCTTTAATACTCTGATGGATCTGTGATCTCAACAGGGCAGGTCTTCTGGGCCAGTGCAGACTGCAGCCAGTGCCTTCCCTTTGTTAAGGGCTAAAATTCTAGCTAAACTGTCTAAAATATCTAATGAGTGGTCGCCAATAAATTATAAGCTTTAGCAAGAGTTAGACTTTTAAGCATTTATTAAGGAGAATAAGAATTTGGTAAAGAGAGAGAGAAAGGCCTAGATTCCTATCTATTAAAGGGAGAGCACATTTCTAGCTTCGCTCTCCACCAGAGTCCAAAGGAAAGAGAGGAGCGCCAGTCTCTTCCTTCCTCCTCCCACTTCCTGACACCAAAGAAAACATGCATGGTCTTGCCCTCAAAGACCTTCGCTTCATGGGCGGAACTCTTCTACAGTAAGTCTCTAGCAGGTGGCGTCATTCCAATCGTTACACCTTTTTGTCTGTTTTGTGCACTTGTTGCTCTGTCTTTATATAATCTTCATGCAGGAGTCCTTGGCTCTGGGTCTTTTGACATTTCCTGGGCTCTAGGGCAACCTTTGACCTGTCCATCTATTATCCCTTCCTCCTTTACCCCCATACAGGTCCTTTTCTGGGCATACGTGTATGTGAGGATGCCTTTTGCCCCCACTTCCTGTATAGAAGGCTAGGTTACAGTTTCCTGACATCCTTCAAGCATCCTTCCATTCAATGCCTCTTGGATCATCTATCATTTTGATTCCTTAAAGGTGTCCCAAGAGGTAGCTAGGTGGCTCAGCGGATAAAGCACCGGCCCTGAATTCAGGAGGACCTGAGTTCAAATCCAGCCTCAGGCTCTTGACACTTACTAGCTGTGTGACCCTGAGCACTTAACCCCCATTGCCCTGCCAAAAAAAAAAAAATGGTTTGTTCACTAGAAGAATACTAATATTGAAAAATTGGCAAAAGCAAAAGATGGCAGGGAATGATTCTATCATCACTGCAAGTCCTATACAACTTCCCAAATGCAAGCACTTAGCTTCCTATTCAGTTCTGATCTCAACTCCACACTGCCCATTTGCAGCACTTGTCCAAGATAAATACACAGGTGGATTGGACATCAGCATGTCACAAGACAGACTTGCTGTTGCTCCTCCACCCTGTGGTTGCTCCCCTTTCTGACCTGCCTATTTCTTCTGTATTTGTCATTGTCATTTTCTTAGCTATGGCATCTTTGACTTAAGGTCATGGTTATCCATGTCCAGTCCCCACATCATGGAGAGATTCTTTCATTTTGACTTGTGTAATTGCCATAACCCTGGTTCAGGTCTGTATTCAATCAGGAAGCACCCACCTTGTGTGAGCTACTGGGGATGCAAAGACAAAAAAAACCAGGTTCTTTGCTTCTAGTTTCCCCCTCTTAATCAATCTCTCATCAAGCTGCTACCCTTTTCAAAAAACCTTATTGGCTCCATATACCGCCCTAGGCCGACATTCAAGGCTTTCCTTAAGCTAGGTCTAACTTTCTTGCAGTACTCCCACAATTGCATCCTCCCCTCCCTCTAAGAAGGTCAATACTGACTGGCCCCTTGAATGGATCTGAACATCCTTCCTGCTTTAGTATCCAAATGGTTCAAGGTCCCCTTCTCAAATCTGAGCTCCAATGGTTCCCTCTTTTCTAAGCCCCCAGCAGACACTCTGGTTTTCAAGGGCTTGAATAACATGGTTCCTCTACCCCCCAACCTTATTTCCTACAGATCCCTAACTTGTATTTCTCATTCTCCTCTGGTTAGTCTTCTCACTGTCTCAAGAATGTGCCAAGCTCCTTCCCATTTTGAGAAGTGTAAGGAGGCCTTTCTCTCCTGTCTCTTCTCTTGCCTAGAATTCTCTCTGCAGTGTTCTGTGGACATTGAAATCCTAGCTAACCTTCCAGATGTATTTGAGTCCCACCTCCTAAGAAGTCATTGCAATAGTCCTGATCAATTTCTCCTTTCTTCTCCCTCAGCAGAGTCACGTGTGGTAACGACTGAGTTTAGCAGAAACTGTCTGGCATTTCTGCATCCCCTGCAAGCTGCCGGCATTGCTGAGCAGAGGAGAGGTAGGTGCTTCCCTGATCTCCGGTCACCGATCCCATCCAACCTACGAGGATCAGTTTAGCAAGCACTTACTATCTGCAGCCATGTCTCCCTCTAAACTCCCTAGCTGTCGATTCTATTAAAAGGCAATAGGGAATAGTGGGCTTGGACCCAGAAGCAGGAATCGTTCCCGATATTTGTAGTGGTGGAGTCACTTCACTTGAGTTTGGTTTTCCCATCTGTAAAATGGGAACCCCAAATAACATCAATTTCAGAGGGCCATTAGGAGGAGCAAATGAGATAAGGAGTATAGAACTTTATACACACATCAGCTCTCATCACTTTTTTCTGGCAGTTAACATTTTGTGCATAGGCACCATCTCCACATTACTACTGGATTATGTGGTGTTTTTATCCCCCGTTTATCTTGCTGACTGATCTTCTGATAGACCTGGAGGGGGGATGACAGATGCTCGGTGATGTCACAAAATCATTAAGATGGACACGTGAACATTTGGGGGGGGGACTAAGTTCCCGGATTTCGTTGAGTTAAGAATGGAAATTTAAGGCCCGACTGCACTGCGCTGAGGGACACCAGGCCAGAAAGACCCGGGGCTGACGTCACCGCCTGCTTCTGGTTATGGCCGGTGCCACTTTCTAACAGGACCAGATCACAAGACGGGGATGAACCAAGCCAGCCTGGGCTCGCTAGCGAGCTGGAGTCGCGACTGTACCGAGCCCGGGCTGGCCGCATCCTGTCCTGTCCTGTCCTGTCTTATGCAAGTATGTTATTTATATCTAAGTATATATCTTCCAGAAGTATATATCTATGAAATGCACGGGTGTTACACTTACACACACAGACACACGCGCCCCATGGGGGGGAGGAGGCGCAAGGGTAACAAAAACATTAACTTTGTATACAAGTGCAATTTCATGGTGTCACGTGGACCAAGAACAGGCTGCCTGTGGATCACGTGATTCTGGATTTGGGGTCAGGCGGTCTAGTACTAATGAAGAAACCGGAGCACAGAAATGAAGTGATTTACCCAAGGTCATACGCTCAGGGCAACTTTAGAACCCAGGTCCCCTGACTTCAGGCATTTACACATTTATGACTCTGTGCTGGGCACCGGTCCCTTCCCTCTCAGAGCTTACCCTCTGTAGATGGGCTTAGAGTCGGGGCGACCCAAGTTCAAATCCTGCCTCCGAGTTAGCTAGCAGCAGTCACTCTGCAGGAGCTCCGGAGGGGAAGGTGCAAGGGGCGGGATCTCAGCTCCGGCCGAGCCTGAGTGACGGTTCAGACCGCAGCAGCGTCCCGGAGCCATCGCGCCTGCGCCGCTGGGCATCCCGCCCCTTGTGCGCTCCTTCCTTCCCCGTGCCCAGGAACGAGGCTGCACGCGCGCGGCGGAAGCAAGCTTCCCGGAAGGGCGGAAGTGACGCGCGCGGTCACGGCTCGCTCGCCCCTCCCTCCGTCCCTCCCTCCCCCGCTCCTCCTCCTCCTGTTCTTCCTCTTCAGTCCGTAGGTCCGTCCGCCCCTCAGCGACGGAGCCCTCTAGCCCATCCGTGGCGGAAAGCGCCGGGCGGCCGATGGCGACTCTGAGCGGGAGGCTTTGTTGACGCTGCCCAGCCTTCGCCGGGGCCTCGCCGGCCCTGCCTTGGGTGAGGAGCTGGCCTGGCGGGCGGGAGGCCGGGCTGGGATTGTGACGCTCCCGCAGCGGGATGAGGCTCCGGGGCGCGAGGGTGGGAGGGACGGGCGCCCCTGCCTCAGTTTCTCCGCTTGTAAAACGAGGACTTTCGGAAACCATGACCCGGGAGAAGGGGGAGGACTGAGGGTGGGGACTGTGGGGGCGCGGGCTCCTGCCACCCCCCGCCGCGGCCCTTCGGGCTGCCTTTATAGGCTCGGCGTGTATACAGTAGGTGCCCATTGAGCGCTACTTAGAACAAACTTGGCCTCGGGGGCGGGGCGGGGCCTTAAAGAAAGGGAGGCCAGAGCCCCGTGGAGCTGAGGGGGACCCTTGCTCATCTGAAAACTTTCTGCGGGGAGGGGGTGCGATGGAAGACCCGCTGGCGGGGGTCCCGGGGAGCTCCGTGGGGCCGGGAGGGGGGAGCGCGCGCGACGCGTCCCGGAGCCGGTGTTTGTGTCTGACGGGGCGGGGGCGGGGCCGGCGGGGGCGGGGCCAGCGCGGCTTTTCCCGGACCCGCGAACTTCCGGAATAGGCCCAACCTCTGCCGTCGCCCCCCCCCCCAGCTTGCTCCCACTGACCTCCGGACCTAGGGGTCATCGGATGGCCGGGAGTGGGGCAGCGCTGGCGTCTGCCACATTTCCCTGACTTTGGGGTGCAGAGCGGGGGGGGGGCGTCGGTCCAAGGCGTCAGAACTTTGAGGATTTTAAAGAAATGTCTAAAGAAATTGGGGCGGGGGGGAGTAAGGCGAAGTGGGTCGGCGAAACCCTGCCCGTGATTTAGCATTTGTGTGTCCTTAACTTTGGGCACACCAGGCGGCCACACTCGGACTGATGAGTGGCCATCTGTCTTTCAGGGAGGGGAGGGACTCTGTACCCAGGAGTTCCCTTCACTGCTGGGGGGCTGCAGAGCCCGGGGCTTGGAGTTTGGGTGACCTGAGGACACATCTGGCCTCGGACACTTCCAGGCTGCGAAACCCTCTGCCTGCCTCAGTCTCCGAATTGGTGTAAAGTGATGCAATAATAGCGCCGACCCCGGGATTGTTGTGGGGACGAAACACGGAGAACAGGGTCCCTAAAGGGCTTAGCAGCGCCTGGCACGTGGCAGGTGTTGAACAGGCCTCCTTCCCACCCAGGGCTTGGATGCGGAGTTGATTCTTAACCGCTTTAAATAGCCATGCAGACAGACCTTGTGGCTTCTCCTTTTTAAGCCAGACTTACTGACCCTGTACACTGAATGTGCTCCTCTTAGCTGTGTATGAAATAAAGTGGGGTGCTTGCTACCTGCTTGTAGGCAGCTTCCTCTCAAGCAATCGGCTCCTCAGTGACCGAGTCTAGGTGGTCCTGTGCGAGCCAGAGGGTTGCAAAGGCCGCTGCTTTTTCCAGTGCTGAAGGGCTCTTGTGGTACAAGAACTTAGCTGCTGTTGTCGGGAGTGAGCTAAAGCATGGATAATTCGAAGCTTTCTAAGTGTTGGTTTTTCCTCAGGTGGAAGATGGGGTTAAAACGCAGCGTGACATTGTACTTAGTTTTTCTTTTTTGGCAGGGCAATGAGGGTTAAGTGACTTGCCCAAGGTCACACAGCTAGTAAGTGTCAAGTGTTTGAGCCACATTTGAACTCAGGTCCTCCTGAATCCAGGGCTGGTGCTCTATCTACTTCCCCACCTAGCCGCCCCACCCCCATTGTACGGTAGTTTTAACAATGGATATAGAGATACAACATTTCTTTACATGCATGTCACTCACTAAGAATAGTAACATTTAACACTGGCTCATAGTTTTCAGTAATTTGCTTGCTTAAAAGTTGCTTGATTTTATTTGTTTATTTTTTCCCCTGAGAGTTGGATTCAGAGGGTAGAAGATCTGGGTTTAACTCCTGCTTTTGACAAGGACTGGCTTTGTGAGCTTGGGCAAGTCCCCTAAGCCCTTAGTTCTCCATGACTGTGACTGGAAGTTGAAGAGCAGGCTCTTGACTGCAGTTTTCCTCATCCAGGAAGTTCTTTAAAATCACAGGTCCATTTCCAATTTGTATCATCTGTATGCTAATGTTTAGGAGTGATAAATTACATAAGGCCACTGGAGAAAAAGCTTTATGACAACTGACTTAATTTATGAATTTTTAGAGTGTTTTATATGTATTTCACTCATTTAAGTGAAATGGGTAGCACAGCATAGCTTGATAACATAGTTTGGTCCCAGGACTTGGAGTCAAGGAGACTTGCTAGCTATGATAGCCTAAAAGTTCTTTCAGCTTTCAGGGATAATAGCACTGACCTTATGAGGTTCTTGTGAAGATCAAATGAGATAATATGTACAGTATATAGAAATGTTGACTATCATTAATATTCTAGAAGAAAACATAACCAACAATCCTATGTCCTTATGGGACTGAAAACTTCCTAGAGAAGTGTGTAGATAATTGTATTTATTGAGCTCCCACTGGTTCACAGTGAACTGTAAGACTGTATACAGAAATGCACAATGAAATTATTGCCTTGAGAATCAAGATTAAGAATTTTTGTTCAAAGACTTTATAATGTAGCTGGTGTAAGAATCCTAGGACTTAATTGGAGATTTTGGTTTAGGCAGTATGAATTGTGGAAGTGGGCTATTGTGTGTGTGTGTGTGTGTGTGTGTGTGTGAAATAGTATATACTATTGGTCGTTATGTTTTCTTTCTTTCTTTTTTTTTTTTTACGGGGCAATGGGGTTAAGTGACTTGCCCGGGGTCACACAGCCAGTAAGTGTCAAGTGTCAGAGGCCGGATTTGAACTCAGGTACTCCTGAATCCAGGACCAGTGCTTTATCCACTGCACCACCTAGCTGCCCCTTGGACTTCATTTTAATAAAACCCACCTCCAAATCTTGTCAACTAATTAGATTTGAATAATGCTAACTGATTAGATTTGTTCTCTGAGTGATAGAGAGTGACAGCCATAGACCTCCTTTTATTAATATCCTGTTGACCATATTGATAAAATGATTAAATTACCGAGATACTAAGTTTCTATTTTTAATCATCACAGTACTTTTTCCAAACAGTGAAGGTGGTGTGTCTTTTGGGGGACTCTTCCCTGGCTTCTGGGGAGAAAAAGAAAGGGAGGGAGTCTGTTGGAGACTACTGGAAACTATTCACAAATGTAGAGTCAGGGGTTGAGGGAGCAGATGAAGACAAACAAGATTAGTAGAATTTGGAGGCAACTGATAGAAAGGATTCTTTAGTCCATATGACAAGTCAGTGAATTCATCGTTAATTTCTGATGTTTTGAAGATATGAAATTGGTTATAATAGAAGGGAAGAAAAATCACGAGATAGCCCTGCTTTAATAAACTCCAAACATTTTCATACTATAATATGTATTGAAAGTTACTTGCAATAGGCTTAAAATAATTCAGAGCACATGACATTTATAGAATAATCATATTAGTACCGTGAAAATTTATAAATGTAAATATTGTCATTCTAACAGAAAATCCCCCTCCAGTGTAGTAGCCATTACCACAGAAACATTTTTGTTTTGAATTTAATTTTTTATAATGTAGATGTGAAAATTCAAACAAGTCCAATGACCAAAAAACCAACACTCCTTAGGGTGGGTAATTATTGTTTCAAAATTATATTCTTTATTTTCTGTTTGTGTTCCCGGTGCTTTGGACACTGCCTGACACATAATAAGCATTTAATAAATGCTTTTTGACTCACTTTGCCCTTTTGTCTAAAAGGTAGAAGAAAAGTACTGTTCCCCTAGATTAGCTCTGGGAATTTTATGGCATTCCATGACATCATAGGAGTTTTATGCTCAGGACTTCAAGATCTGACATCTATGAGATGTGACTGACTGGAGTTTGGGAAGGAGGAAATTGTCCTCCCTTTATCCTTCTCTTCCCCCCCCCCCCCCCTGCAAGGGGATTATTAAATCAGTGGCCTTGGCCTCCCTAGCACTGTGCCAACCCACTGGCTAGTTGGCTTGGGTAACACAAAGGCACACAGCAAGATCTTTTTATTTTAAGCAGATATTTCTAACTCTTTTCATGAAAAAGTACTTTCCATCTTCTCAGAGCCTTAAAATCACCAGGATAGGCAGTGCTGGTGTCAAAGGCTAGAAGGGGAAGGGTGGTTGTTAGTCCTTCGTGGGAATTGGAATATCCTGTTGGTTGCTATTCTGTTTGAGCAGACATTGTCCTTAGGACAATATTGCAGGAGTGACCAGTTTAGGAAGGATCTTTTTTTTTTTTTTTTTTTGCTGAGGCAATTGGAGTTAAGTGACTTGCCCAGGGTGACACAGCTAGTAAGTGTTAAGTGTCTGAGGCCGGATTTGAACTCAGGTCCTCCTGAATCCAGGGATAGTGCTCTATCCACTGCGCCACCTAGCTGCCCCCAGTTTAGGAATATATCAGGTCAGGAGGGGTTCTGTATCTAATGTTTGAGATCCTCTGTTCAAATATTTCAGCTGAATTTAAATTCTAAATATAAATTCTTCTCTGGAATGTTCTGTTACATGTTATAATAATGTGTTTTGGTAAATTTTGCAGTAACTTCAAACAGTGGAATTGTACCAATTTTATTCTTTATAAGAAGGAGTTAAATTGAAAATAGATATGTCAACACGATAATTTTAAGGAGAGGACACAAACAACTAGGGAATTAGCTTCCCATAGGAAGTAGCCCAGAGACTGAGCCTTAGAGAAGCTATGGCTTCTAAGAAGTGGAAATGAGGAGGGGTGTGTTCCACACAGAGGAAAAAGAAATGGAATGCAGCTTTTGTAAGGTCCCATGTAGCTTAAATTCGGAATGCATGGAAGGGACGATAGGAAATAATACTGGAAAAGTAGGTTGTAGCGGCAGTGGAAAGTCGTAGATTCTTGAGCATAGGAGGGAAGAATCCATTGTACTCTTATGTAGAGGAGATCTTGGAGCATAGTTAGGCTCTTGAAATGACAAGAAGTGATAAGGTCTTGAACTAGCATGGGTGGAGAGGAGGACTGTCACTGATACTGTAGAAGTAAAGTTTTGACCAATCCTTGGGGAGTGGGAGGCAGTTGGGAAAGTGGAAGGATTGCTGTGGAGCAGGGAGGCCCAGTATGAGCTGAGAACGAAGTCATCTCTTGGAGAGGTGGTAGCACCTCCAGTGACTAGAAGAGAGGCTGGGAGTCATGGGTTTCAGACCCGCCTCTGACATATGCTTATCTTGGCTGTGAAGAGAGAGGCAAGTGACTTCATCTCTCTGCCTCAGGCAGCTCTCTAAGTCTAAAGACAGCGCCCCCCCCATCTGTTATTTAAATAACTGGTGAGAAGCCAGTAGTTTTGGATGGATGAGGTAGGTAACAAGTCCTGGGACAGATGGAGGAACATTGTGTTTACCTGTGCTAAGGTGGAAGCTCTCTGCTCTTCACTCCACCCTGCTTGGCCTGGCTGGGCCCACACCCATGCCTTGTGGGTCACCAGCCAGAGAGTGGCAAAGCCTCTGGGGCTAGTTGCTTTTAGGTTGCAACAGACACAGAGCCAAGGCTTTTTCGGTTGTTCTTATATATTAGAATATGTTATTCGCTTTGTTTGAACTTTGTCCTAGTCCTCCTCGACTTGCTTAACTTTCTGAGCCATATTGCTGGCATGTCTCACAATAAATGTCCTCATGGCCCACTTGTTTACAGTTGTTAACTCTCTGATAGGGATTGTAAGCAGGAGGGCAGCCAGGAGGCTGAAGGGCCTCCAGATCCATGGGAAAGTGGTCATATTTAGCCTCAAGAAGATTTGAGAGGCATGTGGTTGTTGCATATATTTAAAGGGCTATCATGGATTGGGAAGAGGGATCAATTTTTCCTTCCTTTGCTCTCCCCTCTACAGGGCTGTAAAAGTGATTGTCCTTAAGTTCAGGTCCGGCCATGTCATACTGCCCTCCCTATTCAAAGTCCAAGTCCGTTTGGCATTGACAATCCTTCATAACTTGGTCCCAACCTGACTTTTCTAGCCTTATCATTCATTATTTGGCTTATCTTTAATGGTCAGCCAAATTAAGGGCACCCCCCCCCCCCAGATTTCTCATCCATGACGTTCCAATCTCTTTCCATTTCCTCTGGCCATCTCCTAAGCCTGAACTCTCTTCTCTGCTCCTAATCCGGAGTTTCCTATAAGACCACCATCTACATGAAGCCCCCAAACTACTAGGTATTTATTTTGTATATACTTCTATGTGAGTGAGGGTCACAGAGTAAATGTTCAAATTGGACCTCAGACTAAACAGCCTGGTCTAAGCCCCTTATTTTACAGAGGACTCTGTAATTTCCTGAGAATTTTGCCCACTAGCCTGTGCTATACCTCTACATTCTATCACTTGAGAACAGGACTTGTTTCATTTCTGTCTGTGTCCCCAGTGTGTATCACGGGGCTTGACACATGTAATAGGTTATATAATAAGTGTTTGCAGGATTAAACTTGTTCTGTTTGATTCTAGGAGATAGAACCAGGAATGATGGGTAGAAGTTGCCAAGAGGTAGATTTGGCCCTGAGATTATGGAAAATGCTATTAATTAACTGTCAACTTGAGATATATTGTCCAAAAATTAGAATGGGCTGCCTTAAGTGAGAGTAAGTTTCTTTTCAGAGGTCTTCCAGCAAATTTACATTTTTCCCCTTGACTGGCCATCACTCCCTTGTATGTATTGCAAAGTCAGTGTGCCCTATTAGAATATAAGCTCTTGTTTTGTATTCTTCATCTCAGCCTGGCTTTTCTATTCATTCTTTCCTTCTTTCATTCATGACTACATATTAGATGTCTTCAGGTAAGATTGGGACTTCGATGTTTTCTAACACTGACATTCAATGAAGTGTCAGTGATGGTCTTATGAAGGATGTTATCACTATCAGTGCTTTTGCGCTTTTGCCATAGATGGACTTTTTTTACCTTAAGATTGCCAAAAATGAAATAAGTTACTAAGATTTCTTTTAATAACTTCTTACAGATAAGCTATGACATCCTTTCAAGAAGTCCCGTTGTCAAGCACTCTTCAGACTTCCAACTTTGCACACGTCATCTTTCAAAATGTGGCCAAGAGTTATCTTCCCAATACCCACCTTGAATGTCACTATACCTTGACCCAGTATATTCATCCACACCCAAAAGACTGGGTTGGCATTTTTAAGGTAAGAACATTTGAACATATATTCCACAGATTTAGGCAGGTGATTGGATGATGGTTTACCGCATATATATATATATATATGATATATATATGGATATATATATCCACTGAGCCATCTAGCTGCCCCCATTATTTCTCTGTAACTGTAATTTCTTAAGACAAATAAGAACAAAGTGATCACAAATTTATTTTATTGGAGTTAGAACATTTGTTTTCTCTTTGTAACAAAGTAATTGCCAATTTATATTGGGAGATGGTGTTTCCTTCCTGGGAACTCCTTATGCCAGACTTCAGTTCTTGTTGGTTTGTGAACTTGCTTTTGGAACGTTTCAATAGCTGCATTTCAATAGTATTGGTCTTTGTAATCCTATATTTTTTGTTTTATGCATATAAGAATTTTTACAAAAAGACCCATAGGCTTCATCTCATTGCCAAAGAGAGTCACAAAAAAGGTCAAGATTCCTTGCCTTAATTTAATCACTGCCCTGTTCTACTTTCCTTATGGGCTTCTAGATAATGTGATTTCTTTTTTTAATCATTTACTTATTTATTCATTCATTCATTCATTCATTTATTTATTTAGGTGAGGCAATTGGGGTTAAGTGACTTGCCTAGGGTCACACAGCTAGTAATTGTTAAGTGTCTGAGACTGGATTTGAACTCAGGTCCTCCTGAATCCAGGGCTGGTGCTCTATCCACTGTGCCACCTAGCAGCCCCGATGATGTGATTCTAAGTATTATTTACTTAAATATAACTTGGTTATACCAAAATAATTTGTAGTTTGTTTTAAATGAATTTGGCTTGTATAGTTTTTTTCTTTATAAATTTTTTTTCATTCTGCACTTTAGCACCCCTCACAGCACAACACAAAAAGAAGATTCTATATGAAACTGAATCTTCATTCCTTCCATATTCCTTCCAACCATCTTGCCTGTCTCTCTGTGCTTCCTTCTGTTTTTTTCTGTGCATTAAAAAAAACTGGTTCCAAGGCTTCATTTTTTGGCCTCACTGTTGCTAACTCCTTCCTCCCAACCCTCCAATTAACAAAAGAGAGAAGAAAAGGAAAAGACTTATGAAAAGTAAACAGTCCAGAGAAATAAATTCCACATAGTGGCCGTGTACACTATGATGAACCTGGGTGTGGTTAGTGTTGTTTGTTCATCTTTCATTCTCAAAGAGGACCAGTGATATGAGTGTGATGTCTTTGACTTGTGTGAATTGGATTTGAGTGAGGCAGAGCTGCTCAAAGTTGTCAACCTCAATCTGTCCTCCAGAGTCATTGGACTCCAGTGTCAAGACAAAGGTTAAGATGACTAGTGAGGGCCCTGGGTGACTTGGAGAAATGGTAGTTGCCTTAATAGAAGTAGGGAAGTTAGGAAGGGGGCTGAGTTTTGGAAAGAGGGACTCAAAGATGATAAACGTTTGAGGCGCCTCTAGGGCAGGTAGATATGTATAGGTGAGGATGTCCGGTGGGTTGTTGGAAAAGGGGGACTGGAGCTCAGGAGAGAGATGAGTCTGGAGATGTGGGAGTATATAAAGCTGCAGGTTGAATCCATGGGAGCATATGATATCACTGATGGGAATGGGGTACACCTAAACACGGGGAGTAGAAGATGGGTGACAGGCCTTGAAAGGTGCTTGAGTAACATTGGTCAGCCTAGGGGGAAGAGAGGGAGCAGGACTCGGTAGTGCTCACTAGAGTTGGAGGTCAGGAAGTAGGAGGCATGAGAGGCCACTGGAAGAGTCAAGAGAGCCAGCTCTCAGAGGCTGTGAGCTGTAGTGGAAAAGCATTGTGAAGCACTTTTTATGAAAGAGGGAGCCACAATGTTTTGTCACCAGTATTGTGAAGACTTTTTAATTAAAATTCCAGGTCTAACACTGTCAGTCACCCACTCTACAGGACCTTCCTTTCTTGGAACTTTGCTTTGGCTGGTGCATTTGTTTAGAAACACTTCGAGACAGGCAGAGTGTGATTTTTTCTGGATGGCTGTGTTTTAGGTTGATGTGGGCTCCCGAGTGAGTGTGTTTTCAAGTCATGTCCAATGGTTGGCACCCCAGCACATGGAATGACTGGATGCTGATTTTCACATCTAAGTCAGGAATTTTTGTCGGTATAGGAACCCTCCTCTCCTGGCTCTTCTTCCTGTTAGCTTGCTTAGTCATGTGTTAGTGAAGAATCTTCTGCCCTTTCTTCTATTCCAAGTAGGCATTATGACACAATTTTCAATTTTGACTCTCGTGCACTAGCAGTTAGCCTCTCCCTTTCCAGATTGTGTACTTTTTTGGCTTCATCTCTCTCTCTCTCTCTCTCTCTCTCTCTCTCTCTCTCTCTCTCTCTCTCTCTCTCTCATGAGGGTTCAGTGACCCAATTGTCTGAGGCCAAATTCAAACTCAGGTCCCCCTCCAGGGCTGGTGCTTTATCCACTGAGCCACCTTGGCCTCATTTCTCCTTCTTGGTATTGACAGATCTTTTCCTGGTAGTGTTTCAGTTCTTAGTTCTACTTAGTTCTACTCTTTCATAATGGAAATAAACTGTCACATAGATAAAAACATATTGAATGTTAATAGCTTGTTTATAATTAAGAATATAGAAGATTAGCTTCCTTCTCTTCCTTTTCCTTGTCTCCTCCTCCTTTCTTCCTCCCTTCCCTCTCCTTTCCTTACCTGTTCTCCTTTCATCTCTTTTGCACTCCCCTGTTCTCTCTCCTCCATCTTCCTCTTGCCTGTTCAAACCCCTTTACCAAGGAGAGTAGAAAAATGAGGATTTATCATATATGAAACTGAATCATTATATATGGCTTGCTTTTCTTAAGTATATAATTTAATGGTCCTAGTAGCTCTCCTGCTTCTCTGTTTCCTCTTTGGAATTTCGTTTTCTTCTGTGAATTTTAGAAAGTTCTTCAGTGACCCGCTTACTGCTTATATGGCGACATTATTGCTAGCCCTGCTCTCCCACCAAATCCCTCTCCCTCCAGTGAAAAAAACACAAAACCAAAACCCAATCTTTGTAACGTAAGTATAGATAGTTAAGCAAGACAAGTCCATGCATCTGCTATATTCACAAATGTCTCGTTCTGCACCTTAAGGCCATCATGCTTCTTGCTAGGAAGTGGTGGGTAGCACATCATTACATCCATTCCAAGTTCTAACACCTTATCTAGTTTATCTTTACAGTATTGTTATTATACAAATTGTTGTCCTTGTTCTGCTTCAGTTCTTTGGGGGGGGGGGGCAATGAGGGTTAAGTGACTTGCCCAGGGTCACACAGCTAGTAAGTTTCAAGTGTCTGAAGCCAGATTTGAACTCAAGTCCTCCTGAATCTAGGGCTGGTGCTTTATCCACTGCGCCACCTAGCTGCCCCCCTGCTTTTCAGTTCTGAATGTTGCTTTTCCTGGGCTTCTTAAATACTGTCCTTTTCAGCATTTCTTAATGCACAACAATATTTCATTATATTTGTGTACTAGGATTTGTTCAGCCATTCCCTCAATGAAAGCTTTAGCAAGGAGTTCCTGTAAACATTTGTATTTGTGGATTCTTTTTCTCTTTCTTTGATCTCTAGGGGCATAGACCTCAGTGGTTTCCCTTGATCAAAAGAATATGCACAGTTTAGTAACTAGGGGCACAGTTCCAAAATTGAATTCCAGAATGACTGGATGAATTGGCAACACCACAGACTGTGCATTAGTGTTTTTATTTTCTTGTAGTTCTCTAGCAGTGTCATCTTTGTCAATCTGATGGGTGTAAAGTGGGACCTCAAAGTTGTAGGGATTTGGAGCATTCTTTGATATGACTGTAGATAGGTTGAACTTCTTCCTTTGAAGACTGCTTGTTTATATACTCTTTGACCATTAATCTATTTGGGAAGGGCTCTTGTCAGATAGATAGATAGATAGATATCTGTATGTGTGTATAAACATCAGTTCCTTATATTTTGGATATAAGACCTTTATCTGAGAAACTGGTTGCTAAGACTTTTCTCAGTTTGCTGTTTCCCTAGCATTCATTTTGTTTGTACAAAAACTTTTAAGTTTTATGTAATTACGATTGTCCATTTTATCTTGTTAAGATCCTTATTGATAACTTGTTTGGTCCTGGACTCTCCCTCCATCTGTGCTTGTGATAGGTAATTTCCTTTCTTGCTCCTGTAACTCATTTAGATATGACCGTTTATATCTAAGACATTATCCATGTGTGGGCACTTGTCCTTGCATATGGTGTGAGGTGTTGAAGTAAACATAATTTCTACCAGACCACTTTCTAAGTTTTTCTAACACTTTTTGTCTAATAGTGAGACCTTGCAACAGCTGGGGTCTTTGGGTTTATCAAACACTATGGTACTATGTGGGGTACCTCATCTGTACTACTGATTGTCTTTTCTACTTTTAAGTAGTACTAAATTGTTTTGATAATTGCTGTCACATTTCTTTCCTCTATTCACATGCACTCAGATTCAGTTTTTATATAGGATCTTTTTATAGCATTAGTTAATAGCTTAATAGAAATTCATAAAATTTGACATGCTTGTTAAAATATTAATAATTTGTCAACATTATTAAATGTATATTTTAGCTTTAGGATGCAGTAAAGTGGTATGTTTTGGCATGTTGCAAGATTATAATGTGATCATGAACTATTTATTTGTAGTCAAACTATTCATTTAGGTGTTTTCTTTCAGGTTGGTTGGAGTACAGCTCGGGATTATTATACATTTTTATGGTCCCCAATGCCTGAACATTATGTGGAAGGATCAACAGTGAATTGTTTATTGTCCTTTCAAGGTGAGACCTCCTGTCAAACTTTTTTAAACAAAGTTTTATCTATTGTAATATTCTGTTTAGTTATGTGGTTATTGAGGCTGGGGGACTGAGACAAGTTTTATTTATCAAAATGCACCTGGGGGCAGCTAGGTGGCGCAGTGGATGGAGCACCAGCCCTGGAGTCAGGAGTACCTGAGTTCAAATCCAGCCTCAGACACTTAACACTTACTAGCTGTGTGACCCTGGGCAAGTCACTTAATCCCAATTGCCTCCCCCCCCTCCCCCCCCCCCCCAAAAAAAGCACCTGTGATGATTAAAAATATGATACATGGTTTCATGTCTTATATTATATTCTATTAATTTTATCAATCGGCAGGCGGGTATTAATAAAAGGATGTTCTTATTGTCCATCTCTCTCAGACCAAAGACCCCTAATGGCATTGGGGTCACAGTTTATATACCTTTCTAACTGTAGGAGGCCCATCAGGTGGCAATCAAATGTAATTGGTTGACATGATTTGGAGGTGTTATATTAAAATGAAGTCTGGGATGTGTGATTGTGGTCACTCAAATCTTGATAAGAATGACATCAGAGAAAAAAATGTAAGAAACCCTTACCCCCTCCCCACCAAGCTGATCATAGCACAGTAATTACCACCTGGGTGTGGTCATATAGGTCTTTCAGCTAACTAAACTGATCTCTCTCCACCCAAGATTCCATCGACACAGATGAATCTTACTTTCAAGGACACCTTGCCTTTGGAGTTGGGGGGGAGGGTGGGAATAAAGAGATCACTGAGTCCCCCAACATATTATTAATGATTATCACACACCTCATTCCCTAATCTTTCAGTGCAGATAATAATAGATTTTTATCCAGCTCAATTTATGGTAAATGATTTTGTTTTTCTTTCATCTATGTTCCCTAAACAGTCTATTTTCATGTCAGTTTCAGAGTAAACTTTAAGAATTTTAGTAGTGATCTTAGAATGGGAAGAAATATTGGCAATATCAAGGGCCCAAGGCAAATGTCTCCTATAGTTCCTGCTTGGACTTGACCCTTGGGAAACAAATCATCCAA